>NC_143016.1:198598813-199198813 GCF_055824585.1 Amblyomma mixtum
ATAAATGAAAGGCTACGAGAGCACCATAACGCTCTGACTCCGGCTGACGGAGCAAACTTGCCTCGCCATCGCCGCAATTGCGGGTGCTGCCCGCTGTTTTCTAATGTCACTTTTCTCGGTAGAGGCAAGGGTAAGGTTGAGCGGGAAATCCTCGAAGCTTTCCACATTAGTAATCAAGGAGATAACTGCATTAGCACGGCGTCGATCATGTTGATGCAGAAAGAAATGGGTTACCTGTCCCATTGACACTGCAGCTTGACTATCTTACGACCATCGCGGTCTTTTGTGCTGGTTTTGCGGTGCCGTTGAGCTGCGCATGCTCTGTTAGGTTTCCTGGGAGAGTGGCTGTTTTATGCGAAGCATATTACTAGAGCTACACTACAGCCCGTCGAGCGCGGCGGTGGAGCTACCACCGTGACCACGTGACATTACGTGACCACATGACACCACGTGACAACATGACGTCAAAGCAGAGGAGAGATGGGCTGCCGGCTCGCGCGGTCGGCCGCGATGGTGGAGGCTCCACATCAGAGGCGCGGCGGCTGACCACGTGACAACATGACGTCACAGCAGAGGAGCGATGGGCTGCCGGCTCGCGCGGTCGGCCGCGGCGGTGGAGGCTCCACATCAGAGGCGCTGCCTGCTGCTGCTGGGGGTACATCAATACAGTCTATAGGGAATGGTGGTGGTGGTGGAATAACTAAGGGTGTTTCCAATGTACTTTCATGGGTGCCAAGAATGCTGTTGTAGCCGGTGCTGGGGCAGCGGTTGTACACTCTGCATTGAATTCACCGATGATACCGTATATAGCTGCCACGGCAATCCTTGCTACACTTCTAGTGGTTGTATTAAAATGACCAAGTATTCAACCAAGGAAAGCCATGTATTACCAAGCCTAGCCATCAATATGCTTCGCATCTGACTAGGCTTAACATTAGCTAAGCATCAGTCATTTTTCAATAAAGCACAGTTGATAGTCCAGTCGGTGTGTGTGCCTCGTCTCTCCTTTGTCCCCGTCTTTTTGGCTCGTTTTTTCTTAAGTACGTACCAACTAACCCACATTTCAACTCTCCTACCTTCACTAAGCAAAAGCGCACGCGTCAGAAGAAAACGCGGCACACACTATTGCGTTAAATTTTGTGAACTTCGTTCGTAAACAAAACAAGTGACAATGGAAAACTAATAGTAACATGGGCAACAAGAACGTGGAAAAAACGGAGCATATGAAACAGTACTAGTGGTATAACTAATTTCAATAAAACATGGTGCAGGGCTGGTTGGTAATTCATACTTGGTAGGAAGACAGCGCAAAAAATGACAACCACAGAGCAGCACAAGACACAAACCCAGCATTCCTTTCAGAACGATTGTCAGTGACAATAGCTCGTGGTAGCAATGTGTCAGCCGGTTTCTGTTGAACAAGCTTAGGTGTGTAAATGTGATTGATCCTTTCTTAAGCAAGGAAGTCTGAAGATTTTTTAGAGTTTCTCCGGGAACGGCAAAACGTGGAATATGCCTTCTCTGTCGATGTTGACAATTTATTTATTCCATTCCCCAGCTGCCGTGAAAGAATCTGTCGAGGTTTCGGGAGAGCTTTCGTTTCAGTCTTCAACAGGTCTTTCTCTTCGACAATAATAATAGTAATAATAATAATAATACTTTATTGCGCCAAATATTTAAAAAAAAAATGTACAGAAATCCGGCCTGCCAAAGCCTCATAGGGCTTGAGTGGCAGAGCCCGACAGGCAGCGGAACCGCGCAGATATACACATAGGCAAAAAAAAAAACACATTCAAAATAACGGACATCAAATTAGTATGATGGTGAGAACAAAATAGACACAAGACTCATGTTACATGAAAGAAAAAAAAATCCTCATCAGATTAAATTGCAAGGAAGAAAAACCAAAGTGGCATGACAATACCTCAGATCAATGCAATAAATACAGCAGTAACCAATGAAATCACAAGATTTATTTGACAGGTGGTAAAGCACATGCATGATGTCGTAAACTCTCTAATTAATGTATCGCAGCATCTTTTTTATTTTGTATTTAGTTTTTGCCTGGCGAACACTTGGAGGTAACCTGTTAAAGTGAAAGGGAACGTAATAATCTCTTACACGCCTTCCATATCTTGTAGACCGTCGGGGAATACAAAAAGGTTCCTTCGGTCGAAGAGACCGTGTGGGAACATACGGAATCTTATAGTCACTAAGCCAAAAATGTTTCAGGACGATCGTTTCCATCAAAAGGCGATCAAAATTAGGTAGAGAAAATACCTTAAAGAGATCAGAATCGGAGGGAAGGCCTAAATCATAGCCGATATTTTTTAATAAAGATCATAGGAGAGAATTAATCCTGCACTTCCAGCGAACTGCACAGTGACCATAAATCGTTATGCCATAACGCAGTATGCTATAACCAAGGGCGTTTACGATAACTTTGCGTATAGAAAGCGGCATGTAGTACCTGATGTTGTAAAGCACACAGGAGACGGTTCGGAGCTTTTTACAAACGTGGGACAAGTGATCATTCCATGAAAGAGCACTGTCAAAGTATAATCCTAGGTATTTCACTGTATTCGTATAGCTCAAGGGTACACATTGACATTGGGAACAATCAGATCCGTGCAAGAAAAGGTGATTGTTTAAATCTACCTTCTTCATCGGGCTGTGAAAGCATATAAGCTGAGTCTTAGAGCTGTTAACTTTAATTAGGTTGTTTGAGAACCAGTCCATAGAAATTATTGCTGCAGCTTGAAGAGAAGAAATTGAGTCAGAGTAGTTCGGTGACTGGGTTACAAGTACAGTATCGTCAGCGTACTGGTATAGGCCTACAGGAACAAAGTTTGAAAGGTCATTCACGTAGACGTTAAATAACAGGGGACTAATTATAGAACCTTGCGGAACGCCAGCTTTAATTAACAAAGAAGCGCTCTTTGCCCGGCCAATGGAGACATATTGCGTTCTCTGCAGTAAAAAATTTTCAAAAAGCGAAAGAAACACTCCACGGAAGCCTAACCTGGACAGTTTACACAATAACACACTGTGACACACGCTGTCAAAAGCCTTGCTGACATCCAGAAACAGTGCACACACCACTTGGTTACGTTCAAAAGATCGATTTAACATGTCAGAAAAATCCTCCAAAAGCATTTCCGTCCCTTTACCTTGTACAAAACCATATTGACACGGTGACAGGATTTTGTGCTTATCTAAAAAACTTGTCATTGTAAACAGCAGATGTTTTTCTAATATTTGAGTCAAACAGGGCAAGACTGAAATAGGACGATAATTCTCATACCTATTACGTGCACCACCTTTGTGGTGCACGTGCACGTGCACTTTGCACAAAGTGCACGTCCACAAAGTGCACGTGCACGTGCCGAGGTGGTGCACGTGCACGTAATAACCTTTTAAAGCTTCTAGAATTTTATTTGGACGTTACTTTTATCCTTTTTGACAAGCAGCCTTGTCTGCAGCGTAATGGTATATGTATAGGTTTTTGTGTGGCGGCCATTTTATGCGATATATTTTTAGCTCATGTTGATAGTCTTTTGGATCAATCTTTTATTGGAGGCCCGGTTTTAAAGGTATTTAGGAACTTCGATGACTTTTGATCTTTTTAAAGGATGGCAGTGAGCTTTCTTTTGAAAATACTGTTCAACAGGTTTTATGGAAGTTTAATGAGCATGGTAAAGGCCTCACTTTCACCTACGAACTCGCGCAGAATGGAGCGTTACGTTTTTTAGACTTGAGGCTGAGGGCCTCTAAGAGACACACTTGTTGGTCGTATTTCGCACGTGCCAAAAAAGAACTTATAGCGCCCGGCGACGCTATAAAGCGCCGGCGCTGAGATCGGCGTTACAGCGCGCGCTACAAGAAAATAAAGATTAACAGCACGTGCTCGGAGCGCACGCCCGGCACGAGCAGTTCGAAACTAGAAGCCTGCCACGCTGGTCGTCTCTCTCTGGTGCTCCGCTGCGACCCCGCAAATCCTCAACAGTGGTGACCCGGCGAACCGTGTCTTCTATCCCAGCGGCGTCCTAGCATGGCGTACTGGCAGGACCCAAGTTTCGACCCGCCGCTCCCGGCGTTCCGGCCTGCAGGCGTCGGCGGGTGGTTCGCCCAACTGGAGGCTGCGCTGTACCTGAACGGCATCACCATCCAGCCGTTTAAACACGCATTCCTTTGCGACATCCTCCCGCCCGACCTCCTGCGTCGGCTCACCTACTCTGCCTTCGGCTGCTGGCCATACGATGAGCTGCGTGCGGCCGTCTTGGCGGACTTCGGCGCCTACTACGTTCCGCCGCCGCTTTACGACGCAGCGGACCCGTTTTCGCCGCCGCCAGCCTCTGGCCCTGCACCGGCCTCGCTCGCGCCCACGCAGCCTTCATCAGAACCCGGCCCGCCTCAGCAGCCCCTCGCCGCATCGCCGCCACTCCCGTCCAGCGTCTCCAGCCCGGCTGTCTCTCTCGATGCCACACCAGGTGGGATCCGCACGAGCTCCGCCTCGCGTCCTGCTCCCACTACTATCCGACCCGCGTCTCTGGCTCTGCCTCCTTGCGCTTCAGTGGCGTTGTCGCCAGAGCCTCCTGCAGCCAAGGACGACTCTGCGGCAGCAGCCGTGCCGAGGCTTCCGGCATCTCCATCTACCTCGCCACTACCGGCGCTAACAGCTCTGCAGGCCTCTGCTGCGAGGTTGAAGCCGCCACCGCAGCATATGCCACATACCAGCCCCACTACCTTGGCGACCACACCGCCTGCCCAAGAGGCCGCACCCCAAGCCCTCAGTACGGTCAACCGCTTTTTGGATTCTCACCCTGGCAGCTCGACACCGCCGCAGCAAGCGTCTGCTTTGGTGCCTGACTTGAGCCACCTTCGGCACCGAATGGTCGAGCTACCCACACCGAGTAGTGCGGCAGTTGTCCATCCAAAAGCTGTGTCTTTTGCTGCCAGCCAGCCATCTGATGTAGCAGTCTCAGCTGCATGGCCTGTCACTGCAACAACCTTTTTGCAGCCAACTACAGCCGACCATGCTCACACGCGCATCATCCCTGGCCAACCGCTCCGGAATGTCGATCCTCCTTCACCCAAGCGCCTGACATTGCGCCCTGCAACTTCCTCCGCCATCGTCACGGCTCTCACCGTTGTGTCGACGGTCACACCTGTGCCAAATATTGTTACAGCTGCTGCTGTCGCAGCACAGCTTCTGTCAGTCCACGGAGCCGATTCGCCCGCTCTTGTGCTTGTGACGACGTACTCGGCGCGCCAGATTCCCACCGACACCGGCTCCAACGTTCCAACACCGACGACACTTGTGTCCGCGGGCAGCACTACAGTCGGTGACGGCCCGACCATGGCCTTCCCTGCCCCCATGTCCTTTGTCAACTTGGCACCCAGCATCATTCGCCCGTTGCGAAGCAGCCAGGCTCGTCCACCTGAGCCCGCGCACTCCACCCGACGGCTCTTCCCGGCACCTGCCATGACCTTGCCAGACACTCATTCTCACCTCTCTTCTACAGAGCGCACATTTCGACGTTTCGTCTAGGAGGGGGGCCCTATAGCGCCCGGCGACGCTATAGAGCGCCGGCGCTGAGATCGGCGTTACAGCGCGCGCTAGAAGAAAATAAAGATGAACAGCGCGTGCTCGGAGCGCACGCCCGGCACGAGCAGTTTGGAACTAGAAGCCTGCCACGCTGGTCGTCTCTCTCTGGTGCTCCGCTGCGACCCCGCAAATCCTCAACAAACTGTTGCCCTATGACTCGTCGCATTCTAAGACTGTAGAAAGAGCTGTTGCTTTACTCAGTTTGGAGTCGGCGCTTCTGAAGTCGTGTCCGCATGCAATGGGCAATAGCTTTGACTATCAGGTACGCAGACCTTTATCTGCTGGTTTCCTTTGCTCGGTCCTAACGGCTGTGGCTGAAACACTCCTCAAGAAATATGGTACCCGTAAAAAGGCGGCTGCTTCTGAACGCGCGAAAGCCAAACCAGAGGTTTAACAAAACTTCTGTTTGGGCTAGATGGTGCATAGCTATAAATGAAATGAAATTTAAGCGCACACGAAAACCGCACACAAGAGGAGATACACACAGGACAGGCGCTAACTTCATCTGATTTATTCGCAGGTAAGAGGCCCTTCTTCGAAAAACCAAGCAGGTCATGTTCGCCAAAGCGAACGTACTAGAAAGGAACTCGTTTAAACCAGTAGTGGTTCCGTATATCCACAAGGTTGCCCATCATGTGAAGAAGGTGGCAAGCCGACACGGCGTTCCTGTGGTGTTCTCCGCACCGAAGAAACTTGCTCACCTTTGCTCACTCATTTCGTGCACGGAAAAGAAGAGTGGCTGCAGGAAGAAGCACTCAAAGAAGTATGTCGACTGCTGTTCCGGTGTCGTTTACGAGATACCTTTGACCTGCGGTAGGGCTTACATAGGCCAGACTGGGCGGTGTGTCAATGACCGGGCGGGGGAACATTTGCGGGCATTAAGGGGTGGAGGGACACATTTGGCAGACCATTGTGCGAACTGCAGAGCGTGCGAGCCGCGGCTGAAGGAGATAAAGATTCTTGGCAGGAGCGGTGATAAGACGGCAGGTGAATTATTAGAAGCATTTCACATCAGGAAGAGGGGGCATGACTGTGTGAGTGACACATCAGTTAATCTTTTGCAGGCAGAATACAGATACCTTGAGCACGCATTGTGATATGACGATCTGTTTCTTTACTGCGCATGTCTCGTTTTATGTATATATTTTCGCTCTCTTACCTGCGAATAAATCAGATGAAGTTAGCGCCTGTCCTGTGTGTATCTCCTCTTGTGTGCATTTTTCGTGTGCGCTTAAATTTCATTTCTTTTATAGCAAACCAGAGGTGACGCCTTATATTCATAAGGTGTCATATAAACAGAAAAAAGGGGCCAGCAGGCACAATGTTCCGCTTGTTTTCTGTGCGCCAAACAAGTTGTCTAAGCTCCGCCCCCGCATATGCGCTGAGTATACAACAGCTGTATCCTACCAGTACTCACCTATGGGGCAGAAACGTGGAGGCTAACCAAGAGGGCTCAGCTTAAGCTAAGAACAACGCAGCGAGCTATGGAAAGGAAAATGATGGGTGTAACGTTAAGAGATCGGAAGAGGGCGGAGTGGATGAGGGAACAAACGCGGGTTAATGACATCTTAGTTGAAATCAAGGGGAAGAAATGGGCTTGGGCAGGGCATGTAATGCGATGGCAAGATAACCGCTGGTCCTTAAGGGTAACGGAGTGGATTCCAAGAGAAAGCAAACGTAGCAGGGGACGGCAGAAAGTTAGGTGGGCGGGTGAGATTAAGAAGTTTGGTGGGATACAGTGGCGGCAACTGACAAAGGACAGGGTTAATTGGAGAGACATGGGAGAGGCCTTTGCCCTGCAGTGGGTGTAGTCAGGCTGATGATGATGATGATGCGCTGAGGGCGAGCGCGGTTGCGAAAAGCAACATGTTGAAGCATTTGTTAGATGTTCCATCGGAGTGGTTTACTTGATCCCGTTGTCCGGTGGAAAATGCTATATCGAGCAGACAGGGTGTTGCATTAATGACCGTTCAAGGGAGCATTCTCAAAATATAATAAAACAAGATAAGCCTGCCAACTTAGTGAAGCATGTTTTGGCATGCAAGTGCGTACCCGACTTCAAAGAAGCGAAGATTGTGGGCAGGAGTTTTTCCACAATAGCAAGACTTTTGCTTTAAGCTTTCCATATCGACAAGAAGGCGGACCACTGAATTAGCGGTCAATATATAAGCCTGTACTCAGCGGAGCGCGGCTTTTTATAGCAATCTTTGTAACAGATTTTACTTACTTCCCTGGACTTATGTCATGCGCGGATCTTTCATTTTCTTTTTCCTTTTTCGCAATCTGTCTCTGACAATAGCTACACTTTACAGCTGAAGATGTGATAAAACCTTTCATATCAGTTAGTCTAAGATGGCTGGCGCCGCTAAGTGTGACATGTGATGTGGCCGACTGGTTATATAAATGTGACTTGATGACAAAATAAATCAGTTGATAGTAGCGTTCTTTTGTGTCTTGTCCTCCCTAGTGGTTGTCGTTTTTTGCGCGGTTTTCCTACCAAGACTGGAATAACAAAACACGCGACAATAAAAAACGATATGACCAACACGAACTCGGGAAAAAAAGGAGCAAATGAACTTTGAAAAACTTCGAGAGACGATGTCAAAGTGAAAGAATATGCTGTTAAGGATTAAAATTGGAGAAGATGGCAAAAACACCCGAGAATCGCGATTGTAAAACATAACAGATCCCTTCCAGGAAAGCCACCTCTGCGTCACTGATCGAGATGGACGGCTTGCTGACTCACAAGCTTCCTGCTTTTTTTTTATATAATAGGCCTATCTCCTGCTGTATCTTATCTCTGCCAGATTTCAAAAAAGTCGCTTTGTTTAATACCGGAGGGCAATGTTTGCACGTTTTGCAGTGGTCTCCTAGGAAACTTCCACGTTTGTTGCGCACATTCCGTAAGTGTCGCGTTCGTTGAAATAACGCCCAATTTGCCCTATGTACACGAGTCCGCAGCATAAAGGAATCTGGTACACCCCTCGTAATCTGCATACGGCGAATTTGCTTTTATGTTTAATTCCGCAAACTAGTCTTTCGTTTGCCTTGTCCATGGAGCAAACTTTCGAAAGTTTTGAAGGTGCAGAAAAGACACCCTCAACTTGGTATTTACTTGTAACTTTTTTGATGCCATGTGATACCTTGTGAAAACAGGGAATAACCTGCACCGCTTTCTTTTTGTCTCCAGATTTTTCTCCCGAGGTCGCTTGACCTTCTGCAAGAGCATTTCACAAACAGCCACGATCAAAGAGGCTGGGTGTCCTGCTTCCATCAGCCTACGCACTCAGGGCACACACTAAAAGTTTATGAGTGTTTGTTAAGAATTCCGGATGTCCGGTCGTGATTTCGTGTTTGGATCGTCTGGTTACACTTCTCCTGTATTCTGTGATTCTGTAGCCTTGAACAATATTGCCCTTAGTTCCACGCGAAAATTAAAATCGAAGGGGTCAAAACGGAAGGTTTTCGCCACAATGACGCAAAGTTTGAATAGCAATAAAATCGGTTCATGCTATGCATATGCTCCCTCAATTGGCGGCATTTGGCAGATGAGCCAGTTCTGTTTGCCAGTGACAATTTTTTCCCTCGTTGATTCGCGTTTTCTGTGTCTGGTGCAACACCATCGGCCAGGAAGAGTGAGTCAGCGTGCCTTGAGCGCTGCGCGGGGTGTGGACAACCGAAGAACCGCGTGAACAACGGATCTGCGACGCCGAGGAGATGCAACAACTGCGCCAGGGTGCTCGCCCAAGAGCTGGGCGAAACGCAACGTGGGTGGGCTTTCAGCTTTGCATGTTCAGTGAACGACATTCTTAGAGTTGTTGCGGCTCCGTATTAATAGCACTAAAAACGGTAACTTCTACTTGCATTGATGCAATGTAAGAAACGAGGACTTAGAGGCTATAGATGTTTAAAAAAAAAGGCAGCTGCCGGATTCATCACAATACCGGAGTCACACGGTTTTTGGCAACCGGCTAGTGCTTAAAGTCACACCATCCTTTATGGTGTCGAGAAGTGCTATTGCACTGTTGGTTCCTTTTTTTTTGCAGCAGAACATACGCTTCATGCACTTATTCTTCATGCACTTATTCTTGCCAGAACAGAAAAATGAAATTTCATAATAAATCTTCCCAAGGGTCTCTGAAGGCGGGGGACGTGTAATGCCGGTGAGTGACTCTATCGTTGTGTTTTTTTAAATCTAGTTTATGCAAAAGAACCGCAGCGGATTTTCGGCTGCTCTACGGAAACACTGCCTTTTATGTGCCCAGCATAAATAAAGCGGTAACATTTGCCATTAAATTCGCTGGTGCCACCCGAACCAAAGGGGAGAAAACGCGCGCGGGAAAAGCCGGGAGTGCAAAGGCGAGAGGATGTGAAACAGACGCTAAAGCGCGTGCCGTTGCGAGAGCCGCCGGGAGCCTGCTCTTTTTTTTCCCTCCCTTGCAATGACGTCAAGAGGGATCCGCGCATGCGCGCGGGAGGGAGGGAGGAGGGAAGCGGCGCCGGCCTCCCAGCAGCCCGGGCTCCCTTCTCCGGCCTTTCCGCGAGCGAGCTGCGTCGCGTCGTTTAAAGTGGTGGTACGCGGGCGGCACCACTCTGCTCAGCGCGCAGGGTCACGGCGGAGCCCTGTGGCCGAGTGCTGCTGCGCCGAAAGGAACTGACCGAGCTCTCTGGGTTACTGCAAAGCGGGCTCGCCGCATGGTTGCCCCTGGGGCCATCGACCCCTGGATGAGTGCTGTGTGGTGAGCGAAAGTGGCACCCTGAAGACACCTTGGGATATGCGCTAAACACCGTTGCAGTGGGCGCCCGTGCACCGTGCGGGAAAACGGAATAGTGGCTTGTGTGCGTGGTCGGATCTTCGTCTGCAGACACCGCCGTGCGCCACAATCTCTGTCGGATATGCCAAGCCTCTGAGGTGAGTGCGCTGTCCCTGCGCAGCAAATTGCCCGAGTCAGTTTGCTAGAAACTAGTGCAAGAGACAAAATTGCCAAGCTCCTTCAATTTATCTATCATTTCTGTCAGGCAACAGGCGTGCAATGCGAGTGTAATCGGTAATGCAAGTGCAGACAATTTTGGGCCCCTAGATAATGAATTACGCATCTATTACGATATTTTAGAAAGTATCAGTCTTCACTGACCAAGATTACAACAAAGCAAATTTTCATAATTGATGCGGGAAAACACGGACGATTGCCGACCTGCAGATCTATTTTAGGGCTTAATTGGCACCTCTACTTAAGACTAAGGCGAAAGCAAGGGCAGTGGCGGAAGAACAGGGTGCGCGTTGACGATGCCTTCCTGCCCGGTGGCAAGGAGTGACGATTCCATTGCGCCGTCTGATAAGCATGAGCTCATCGCCCCACCATGTGCGCACCTGAGATGGAGGCTGAGTGGTTTAGTGCGTGTACACTCGTTTGGGCCCCAGTTCTTTCCGGCTCTTGCCCGCAGTAACGCTCCGCACAGTACTTGTGAGGGTTCAAGGGGGAGAAGCAGGAAAAAATGTTTAATGTACGAAAAAGGGGGTGTCTACTGAGCTTGTGGTTGGAGTCCTCCATCCCGTGGCCTTGGCCGACGGGGCTGCCCAAGGCTAGTTTCACCTGCTCGGGTAACGTGTCTCAAAACGCTGCCTGGTAACCCCATAATATATCGGACTAGCGCTACACCAGGGGCAGGAGTTTTGGTGGTCGGTGGGAAGGATTATGTCGCGTCTTGAAAGATTAGGAAAAGGATAAGTTTTATGCCATGCGCAAGCTTCCTCTCAGGTCAGGCGCCTGTGCGCTGGCGGATAAATCCAGCGGCCGAGCCGCTGGCTCTGGTAGGTGTTCTGAACACATGTGTGGTAGGTGTTGTGGGTAGGCGTGGTTTGCGGAAATCTCAACTAAAGCATCCTCCCTCGCCTTCGGCGGGAGTCTAGACGATCGCCGCTCCAGTGAGTCGTCGGCCTGTCGTGTTATCGCCTCAGTCAATGACGGTGTCCGAAGGAGCACCTATGCAATCTTGGTAGCCGCTGTGGCTGGGCTCTAGGCTCGTGTGGAGGCCGTTAGAACCAAGGCCGCTACCGAGGAAGCGTCACCGTCTGGGTAGGTTAAAGAAGAAAGACGGGCTAGTTGGTGCTTTTGATCCACTGGCAGAAACATAATAACAATAATAATACTAGTAATAAAGTTTATTTCCATGAGATCAAATACAGTTTGATGGAGGAGCGGAGAAAAAGTGGCATTCCGCTTGACAGAGTTCTCACCTCCTGTTCAGGTGGCAGTGACATAGACGAGAAACATAACTGTTAAGGAAAATTTTCAGTATTAACAGTCATGTTCAATATACAACTGTATAAAGTCACGAAAAAAAAAACATCGTAGTGCGCGCAGTCAAACGCAATACAAGAGACTATGAGCAACGAAAGAAAAGAGGCGGCTAAGCATCAAACAACAAGTAAGAGTGGAAGGCCCATCATACAAAAACAGTTGATACATTAGTGATAACTGATATGAACTAGAATATTTCGCAGAGAGGAGAGAGTAATTTCAGGAAAGCTAACGTTAGCTTCAATTAGCTTGTTTATTGCGAGCGGTAACTGATAATTACCCATTTGACGGCCATAGTTGGTTCTTGTAAAAGGTGAAACCTACTGTTGTTTATGGGACAGGGAGATTCAGACTGACGGATAGGGACCACAGAGGGAGTGGTGTCGTTTTCGCTCTACTTTATGTAGGCGCCATACTCTATAAGCATCAACGTTTACGACGGTAACGATGCCGAGTATAGATAAAAGAACCTTGGTTGTGCGTCTGCTGTGTAAGTCATAGACTATAGGAAGGATTTTTTTTTAATCACCAACATCTATTGTAAATCAGAATGTGTTGTTGTTGCCCACACTAATGTACTGTAATTTAGGCAGAATAGAGAATTGTTTACCAAGTTTGACATTCCCGGTAAAATGTTTCTCTGACGCGATAGAAAGCCTGCAACCCTGGATGCCTTCAACATGACGTAATTAACATGGTCGTCCCATTACATGTTTTCTTGAAGATAAACACCCAGCGATTTAAATGATTTTACTGTTTCAATTAATTGCGATTTGTAAAACAAAAGCTATTTCTGTGCTACGAATTTTATTCTTCGGAAGGAAAACTACAGCTGTGAGTTTTGTCACATTTATTAAGAAGGAATTCTTGTCTGACCATTCCGCTAGTTTCTCCAGTATGCGATTAGCATGCATGCATGTTTAGACCATTGCAGGCGTTACCAGGTATAAGGATTGTATTATAATCTGCAAAAGCTATAAAGCGGGCAAAAGTGCCAGTAGTAAAGATACCATATCCAGTTTAGAAGAACTTTTTGTTGGGCTAGATGGTGCATATTGTAAGAAAAGAACAGTAGCGCAACCAAGACGAACACAAGAGAGGACCACACAGGACTAGCGCTAAACTTCATCTAACTTTATTTACTAACAGCGCAGCAAATATAAGGAAAATCAGGACATGTGCAGAGAGATACCAGTTTCCACACAACACTATCTACAGAACCGTTCAAGATACGCCATTTCCTATTTGAAGAGGTTCACCGACGTATCGCTAACACAAGATACACCTCTCTTCCTTATATGAAATGCTTCCAATAGTTCCCTTGCCCTTGTGTCTTTGCTTCTACCTAAAATCTTTCTCATGAAACCGTGGTTGACCCTTTTTGCAATACTTGCATCTTGCCTGTGGCAAATGTTCTGCCGCTCGAGGGCATTCATAACACTCAGCGCAGTGCTGAGAAAGGTGTGCACCACTTACGTCCTTCACTGACCGGGCGTGCTCACCTGCCCTTTCATTGATGCACCGCCCTGTTTGGCCCACATAGGCCTTCCCGCATGATAGCGGTATTTCGTACACCACCCCGATGCAGCAATTCACGAACTTCTTTGCATGTCTGATGCGGCACCCACTCTTGTCTTTGCTCGCGATGCGCGCACAGAGCTGTGCCAGCTTGCGTGGGGCCGAGAAAACAACCGGTACGCCATGTTTGTTGGCCACTTTTTTCAAGTGGTGGGCTACCTTGTGCACATATGGCACTACTTCAGGTTTCACAGCCGCTTTTCTGTTGTCACATGGCTGCTGCATCTTGATGTCTTTCATCTTGTTCACAGCGCTAGTCCTGTGTGGTCCTCTCTTGTGTTCGTCTTGATCGCGCTACTGTTCTTTTCTTTCATATCCAGTCAGTAGCCATATTTTGTCCGGATAGGCTGCCGTGTCTCTTTTGAGCTTTTTGCGTAGGCGCTGAGCCCTGGTCAGGCAGCGGCCAGGGTGCATGCGTTTTGGTACTGGGGATCCCACGCGAGAGTGATTGTTTTATCCCAGTGCTCACGGGTCTTCCGGAGTGCCTATCCGTCTGTGGATCTCTCTGCCCGCCACGGCGCTCTGTGGCCTCGTCTCCTGCTATGTTAAGGCTGCGTCGCGTAATTCGTCAAAAGTTATGCCGTCATGCCGGGTGTTGATGGGATCAGGCTCAAGAAAGTTGAGGCAGTCGTTCCCCTGCAGATAAGTCGTGCCGGCGTGCTTAATTTAGGCGTGCTTTAAATATGGCACTTGCGGCGTCAGCGCCCAGAGCGAAAATGGATTGCAGAAGACGAAAATTGCTCAGTTGTATTATCTGAAAAAAAAAACAAGAGCAGATTCGCAAGTCTGAATTCTCCACAACAATGAGCAGGACACGAATGGAAACCTCTCTTGCTTTCTTTTAAGCAAACAAGGGAAGGGGAATGAGGGGCTCGTTATATATATGACAGAAGCCAACAGCCACAGAAACCAAGGGGCACAGGGGATTTTTGTGTTTTTGTGTCTTTTATGTTTAGGAGTAACATCTTTTATTATTTCGTTCCTCGGTGGGAGGTAGGAATAAATTCAGTCTTGCCATTTAATGCGGTGCTTTTGTGTTTCGTATTGTTTAGTGTTTGTTTATTCATTCAGATACCTCTTAAGGCCCTCATTTTGGGTATTGTATAAGAGGGGAAAATTAGTGTACGTTGGATTGCAATGGACAACAGGCACGTGAAAAAGGTAAAACTGACCGCGTAGTGATAGCATAGTAGGAAAACTTAAATACCTAAGAACAGGAACACAAACAAAATGAGGGGAAGAAATCTGGGTGAAGTGATGGATGAGGATCAAGTTTATCAAAGAGCACTATCAAATCAAATCAAATCTTTACTTACATCATCCAGATGTTAGGGGCGCAGACAAAAATCTCTCACTGGAGCTTGATTGCGCGCCTGCGCCCCCTTACAAGGTTTCAAGGTTTGTTTGATTGCATATATTGGCAGCAACTAACAAAAACAATTGCGTTTGAGGAAAAATAAGCGAGACACAACTGACTCGGAAAAAATAAATAAAAAAGAGATAGAAAGAGACAAAAACAGAAAAAGAAATAAGATGCAAAAATACTGGTTTGTAAGGCTAACACAAAGCATTTAGCAATGATGGTAAGTGGTAGCTGAGCAATTGACGTCCATAGTTAGTACGTATTTGGGGAATGAACCATTTATCGCAGTTCCTTATGGCATGAGTGTGTTCTCTAGGTGTTAGTTGAGACAAAGTTTCAAGAAAATTACGGTAGGCATTACTTCTCCTATATCGTTTGACATTATATAGATCGTGTATTGGAGTTATGCGGAAGGCATTAAAAAGGGGTTTTGTCGTAACGTCGCGGGGGATGCTTGCAATGCTTCTTATGGCTCATTTTTGGATTAAATGTAACCTGTTTAAGTTTGAGAGTGTGGTAGTTCCCCATACCGTGAAACAGTAGTTTAAAACGGAAGCAAACATGGAATTATAAACAATTAGTTTCACTTTTTGTGGCAGAAAATAGCGCAGTTTACTTAACACACCAGTTATTTTTGACAGCTTGTCCGCTGTTTTATCGACATGTGTTGACCACGATAAATGCTTCTCAAAATATACTCCAAGGCTTTTTACGAAGGGGACAACTTCTAAAGGCACAGACCCAATCCGAAGTGAAATGTCGCTATCGCACACTGTTTTATTTCTTGGCCTGAAAAGCACGACTTTTGTTTTATTGATGTTTATAGATAGTGAGTTTACGATCGACCAATGATTTAAAAGATGTAAACACGTGTTTGCTTGTTCAATCAGATTATGTATATTGCTAGAGGTGAAAAATAAACTCGTATCATCAGCATATATTATAAATGTTGGGCGTGGGTCAATGAGAACGATGTCATTAATGTAGATGATAAAAAGTAGAGGCCCCAATATGCTTCCCTGCGGGACGCCTGCTAAAACTGGTTTCGGGTAGGATAATTTATTGTTAATTACTACTTGTTGTACACGCGCTGATAAATAAGAGTTCAATATGTCATGAAAAACGCCACGGAAGCCATAGAACTCAAGTTTAGCAAGCATTGTCTGATGATTAATGGAATCAAATGCCTTTGAGTAATCTACAAATACACCCAGAGTTAGTTGCTGCTGTTCGAAAGATTGCAGGATTAGTTCTGTGGAATGGCCACTTCTAAACCCATGTTGATGAGGTGTCAATCAATTATGTTTGATACAAAAGCTAATGATCCTTTTGTACAGCAGTTTCTCTAGGCATTTTGAAAAAATGAAGAGGATTGATATGGGACGATAGTTCGACAAGTTATTTTTCTCGCCACCTTTAAAAACTACTGTCACCCTAGCAACTTGCATGGCTTGTGGGAAAACTCCCCGCAGAAAGCATAGATTAAATATATGTTCTAAAACAGGACTAATTAGATCCATGGTATGTTTAATAGGTTGAATTTTTAGATCATTTACGTCCCTTGTACTACTCGTTCGGAGAGCAAGAAAACAGCCTTCAATTTCACTGCGATCCGTTGGTGATAAAAATGCACTACTGTTATTTCTAGATTTGAGATAGCTTAGGGAATCAGGATTATGTGCACTGTTAACTAAAGACACGAAGTAATTATTAAAAGCATCTGCTAGTTCTTTTCCCGAAAGTTTCTGATTTCGGACTAAGATTTCTAGCTCGACGGGTTCCTGTTCTGTACGGTTTAGAACTTTATTTATTTCTTTCCACATGAGGTCGCTTCGGTTTTGTACATTACCAGTAAATAATTTTTCCGTGTATTCCTTCTTGGTTTCTCGAAGAAATGAAGTTACTTTGTTGCGATATGATTTAAATTTGGCTAAGTCGTCGGAAGACCTAGTTCGAAGATACCGTTTAAAAAGATTATTTTTCTTTTGAATCATATTTAAGCAACGACGATTTATCCAGGGCTTGCGCGCTTTACTAGGCCTCTTAGTTGTTTTATAAGGGAAGCATTTATTGTACAAAAATTTTAGTGTGTTTATAAATGTGTCATATGCTTTGCTAGGGTCAGTTATTTTGTAGACGGGATTCCAGTCAACTTTTCGTATTTCATTTCTGAAATTTTCGATAGTTTGATTTGTTATGCACTGGTATGTCATTAGGAAGGCTTACTGTTTCGAAATGCCGTTGGCAACTCGACAAAAAGAAAAATTGGCAGGTGATCACTAACTTGCGCCAGTACCACTCCAGACTTGATAAATTCCTTTGACACATTGCTACAGAAAACATCAATGGATGTCTGTGTTAACGGTCGCGTTTCTTCATTTATGTAGTTGGTAAGGGCGCAACATTCGAACAACCTGCTTGCTTCTTGTGACTCGGGAGATGAGGACGAAAAATCAATATTAAGGTCACCACTTAGTATTAGCTTTAAGTCATGTTCGGTTACCCAAGATAACATTTGATCTAAAAAGGACAAAAAGACTGAGATGTTCCCAGATGGGGGACGGTATACAGCAGAAAATACATTGCGGCCCGATTTCAAAGAAATTATCTCATAATTTTCGTCCGTTTTTTGAGAATTCTGGAATACGGCAGCATTGGAAACATTTCTTAGCAGCTATCAACACGCCTCCGCCCTTTTTATTCAGGCGAGTTTGGAGATAAATATCGTACTGCGGCAGTTTCAATGGCACCGTATTTTTTTTATACCACGTTTCGGTTATCATAATAACGTCAAAATAAAAGGTAAAAGCATCCAAAAGGGAAACAACTTCATCTTCTTTGTTACAGAGTGACTGTGCGTTCAGATGAAAAAAAGTTGAGGCTTTTTTGTTCTTTGCGTACAAAGATGAAACATCATTTTGTGTAAAGAAGCTGGACACTACTTAAGTAACAACAAGAGTGCATGGGAGGGCACACCTAGTATATCTTGTCTAAGTCTTTCAGGCAAGCGATCCTGACCACATCCGAACTTTCGTCCCTTCTAGCTAGACTGTGGCCATGACGTGTCCAGACGAATTTCCAGCTTTTCTCCTTTTTACGCGAAATTGCCATTCCTAGCAGCTTTTTCAGGGCGGGACACAAGTGCTCATTTATGTAAATGGAAGTTTGTCCGGGGTGGCCAAGGTCGCTTGTAGTCATATTGGCTTTTTTTGCCTTTGATAGAACGGTGTCCCGCTTCAAGCGGTTGCGAAACTGCACAATGATGTTCGGGATTGTGGTACTCCTGGTAGGAACACGGTGACAAGCATCAATGTCATCGAGCGCTATGGACTCGTTGATCACTTCACCAACCCTCTGTAATGTGTCTTGAAGGTTCTCATGCTCAGTTTCGGGAACGCCCTTAACTTCAATGTTTTTATTTCTGGAATACTGCTCTAGAACAGTGCATTGCTGTTCAAAATCTTCTACAAGCTTCTTGAGTCCATCACGCTCAGATGACAGTGTAGCATTTTCAGCTCTGAGTACCTTGTTTTCTTCCTTAAGCGCTGTAAACTCAGCAGCTATGTCATCAAATTTTTTGGAGCAGAAGTCAACCCTGTTGGATAATTCGCGGCACTCTTTTCGAACGTCCCTCTCGATTGAGCTACGCAACGAAGCAATTTCCTTTCGGAATTCTATTCGGAGTTCGCGTAGCTTGTCGACATCAGTAGGCATATTTCACAGGCAACGTCAGCTTGGCAGCGACAGTAGCAAAAGGTACTATAATACTATAAACGTAAAAGGAGCACAACCACAGACCTGTGGGTGACAAGAAAAGCGTGCGGTCGGTCAAGCTTGGTCCCGCTGCCCCTGTCGCTGCCAAGTGAGGTAGACATGGCGCTTATGTAGTTGATGGCCCCTGGTGGTGGTTCCCTGTCGTTGCAGCCCTCGGCGATGAGCAGAATAACTTGCGAGACGTAGGCACCGCAGGCGTTGCCGTGACGTCACGAAAAGTTATTTTCCGAAGGATGAAAATCCTGGCACTTGGATTACGGCACAGCACTGCAGATCAGGGGTATCTGAAAAAAAAATGGCTGAGGCCTAGCTAAGGTTAAGCCTTGTCAGATGCGAAGCATATTGATGGCTAGGCTTGGTAATACATGGCTTTCCTTGGTTGAATACCTGGTCATTTTAATACAACCACTAGAAGCCTTCGTCGTGGGGGAAGACAACGGCATGGCTACAGCGGAACGCCGACTAACCCCGAGACGCGCGTTGGGTCAGCGCCTGGATTGCCACGGAAGATGCGTCCGCCTGCCCGGTGGAGCGAGCGTTTCACCTACACCGAGTGTGAACGCGCGTTCGAAATGCGCGGGAATGCCGCTCGAGGACATTCCGGCGTCTGTGCGATGGCATCGTTCTCCCTCTCCCAGCGCGTGACGGCGATCTGTCGTGACGTCATTGTGTCACGTGGTTGGTCGCGTACAGCTCCGAGCGACGGCGCGAGGTGGGGGACCTGTTTCTCATCTGTCATGACGTCATCGTGTCACGTGGTGTGACGTCATCGTGTCACGTGGTTGGTCGCGTACAGCTCCGAGCGACGCGCGAGGTGGGGGACCTGTTTCTCATCTGTCAGGACGTCATCGTGTCACGTGGTGTGACGTCATCGTGTCACGTGGTTGGACGCGTACAGCCACGGTGACGGCGTGGGGCATAGCTCTAGCAATATGCTTCGCATAAAATGGTAGATAGTAGCTTCAATTGCTTGTGCGCGTGTCCGCTGCTGCTGCCAAAGTGCCAGGAAAGACGCTCTGCGTAGCCACAGGAAAACAGCGGACCAGGTGTCGCTCACGGTACACAGATGACAGCCACGCCCGTAGCAGGTATGCTCGCGCGATGACACGCGCCGATGCGCCACTGGAAGTGCTGAAAAACGGTAGATAGTAGCTTCAATTGCTTGTGCGCGTGTCCGCTGCTGCTGCCAAAGTGCCAGGAAAGACGCTCTGCGTAGCCACAGGAAAACAGCGGACCAGGTGTCGCTCACGGTACACAGATGACAGCCACGCCCGTAGCAGGTATCCTCGCGCGATGACACGCGCCGATGCGCCACTGGAAGTGCTGAAAAACTGTAGATAGTAGCTTCAATCGCTTGTGTGCGTGTCCGCTGCTGCTGCCAAAGTGCCAGGAAAGACGCTCCGCGTAGCCACAGAAAAACAGCGGACCAGGTGTCGCTCACGGTACACAGATGACAGCTACGCCCGTAGCAGGTATCCTCGCGCGATGACACGCGCCTATGCGCCACTGGAAGTGCTGAAAAATGGTAGATAGTAGCTTCAATTGCTTGTGCGCGTGTCCGCTGCTGCTGCCAAAGTGCCAGGAAAGACGCTCCGCGTAGCCACAGAAAAACAGCGGACCAGGTGTCGCTCACGGTACACAGATGACAGCTACGCCCGTAGCAGGTATCCTCGCGCGATGACACGCGCCTGTGCGCCACTGGAAGTGCTGAAAAATGGTAGATAGTAGCTTCAATTGCTTGTGCGCGTGTCCGCTGCTGCTGCCAAAGCTTTCTGCGGTAAGATAGAGGTTTCAATTCACCGCGATTTTTTAAGGCAGTGACACCGGAAGTATGTGAGTAGAATGAAAAAATAAAACGCGCAGCACGGGTTTGCAAGGACTCAATATTGTCTGTGTGATAGGCTTGGTCATGGTCCCAAATGGCTGATGCATTGCATCTGTTTTCGAACGAATGAATGTTATGTAGGCAAGTTTCTTCAGATGCGGTTGAACATGTTTGACGTTATGCTTCAGAAGGCCAAGAGAGCGGTTAGCGGATGCTAAAGTCAAATTATTGCGTTGATACCACGTTAAGTCCGCCTGCAGGTGAATTCCGAGGTATTTATAAGTAGCGGCAAGTTTGACAGAATTGTTATTTAGGAACAAATTTGTAGGCATGCGATAAGAGTGGCGAGTGGAAGACATGAGCTTTGCTTCAGAAGTTTGGTTTGGTTTATTGGGGTTTAACGTCCCAAAGCAACTGAGGCTATGAGGGACGCCGTAGTGAAGGGCTCCGGAAATTTCGACCACCTGGGGTTCTTTAACGTGCACTGACATCACACAGCACACGGGCCTCTAGAATTTCGCCTTCATCGAAATTCAGCCGCCGCGGCCGGGATCGAACCCGCGTCTTTCGGGCCAGCAGCCGAGTGCCGTAGCCACTGAGCCACCGCGGCGGGGCTTGCTTCAGAAGTATTAAGCGGCATAAGCCAAGATGAGCACCTTGAATTTACTGTATCCAGGTCGGATTGCAAACATTGCTGGTCCGTGATAGAATTAGTGCTGCGATATAATGTCACGCAGTGGTTACTGCAGTCAGGCGAAGAGGAAAACAGCGAGAATGGCTTCGAAACGAAGCTCTTCATTTGGGCTGACTTGGGCCCGCAAAGACCTGAACCACTCGGCGGCAGCGTAGCAACAAGCGTGCTCGGCGGTCGCCGAACAGAATGCCCGCCGCTCTCGGCCGTGCTCTTTTTAAAGCTGATAGCGAACTTTCGAGATAAAGATTTTGAGCAACTGGAACACTCTCGTGGTGGTGAAACTTTATTACCAGCGGATATAGAGGAGCGACCAGAATCCCCCCCCCCCCCTCGCTTAAACGGCGGTCGCTATCCCTTGGGCAGCGGCGGCGTCTTCAGCCGGCTGGAGGAACTTGATCTGTGTCCCCAGGTCGGGGCTGAGCAATAGAGCCTCCCAGTGACTAGAGTCGGTAATGAATTGACTCAGACAAATGCTGCAAAAATTGTGATATGAAAGCCGATCTAAATCATATGATCTAGAACACTCTGGAACAACGTAGAGTCGACTCCGCCTGGATGCGGTCAATCGAGATAAATCTAGGCGCGTCTTGCATCAGAAACAAAGCGATAAAGCGGCGCGACGGCAGCTTTGAAGAATGAAGAAACAAACACTACAAGTATTCGCGGCATTACTCCCCTCTCAAAGAAGCATCGACCCGATGCTTTAGTACATAAAGCGGCCACAAACAACTAAAACGCATCGTGTAAAAATAAACACCAAGTGTGTAAACACAACATGCTTCAGCGTGCATAATAGGGCTTTAGACGGACGACATGGACAACTTCTGGTCGTACGCGGCGTCGCTGGGATGCAGTCATTTCGTCAGGGACGACTTCATAGTCTAGTTCACCTAGCCGACGAAGAACTTTGTACGGGCTGAAATAGCGGCGCAGAAGTTTTTCACTCAATCCGCTGCGGCAAATGGGCGTCCAAACCCAGACTCAGTCTCCTGGCTTGTATTCCGCGTTGCGTCTTCGTAGGTTGTAGCGTCTGGCGTCGGTCCGCTGTTGTTCTTTGATCCGTAGTCTGGCAAGTCTTCGGGCTTCTGCACGTTGAAGGTAGATGGCGACGTCGACGTTATCTTCTTCGGTAACGTTGGGCAGCATGGCGTCTAGCGTGGTCGGGGCCTCCCTGCCACGGGGTAGCCTAAAAGGCGTCGTCTGGGTGGTCTCCTGCACTGCGGTGTTGTAGGCGAAGACTACGTAAGGAAAGATGACGTCCCAGGTCTTGTGTTCGGCATCGACGTATATGGCGAGCATTTCGGCGATGGTTTTGTTCACGCGCTCGGTCGGTCCGTTGGTCTGCGGATGGTACTCAGTTGTCCTCCGATGGCTGGCTTGGCTGTAATGGAGGATGTCTTGCGTCAGTTCCGCCTTGAATGCTGTTCCTCTGTCAGTGATGAGCACATCGGGGTCGCCGTGTCGCAGAAGAATGTTCTCCACGAAAAATTTGGCGACTTCTGCTGCTGTTCCGTTCGGTAGGGCTTTTGCCTCGGCGTAGCGGGTCACGTAGTCGGTCGCTATATAGCGACCGACTACCTACAAGTGTGCTCTGGAAATAAGTGGATCCTTATATAATGATCCACTTATTTCCAGAGCACACTTGTACTACTCGCTCCCGCAGAATTTGGTGTGCAGAGAAGTCGAAGAATGCATTGACCGACACGGCGTGGTGAAATTTCAGAACTCTTGCGGCCAGTCGAAAGGAAATTTTATGGAATTATTGACGAGCTACTTACAATCCACCATCATCAGTCATAAGGATAATTTTTACATTCAGCGGGAGGGGATATGCATCGGGTCTTCGCTCGCCCCCATACTGAGTGATTTGTTTCTGGCGCGTATTGACAGAAGTCTTATGACTGCTATTCAAGTGACAAGCATCATCAAGGTGTTCCGTTATGTAGATGACTATCTAATTCTTTATAAAGAGGACGAGACAGCACGACAGCAACAGCACGTTGGCCAAATCATTGACGTTTTCAAAGAAGAACTAAAAGGACTAGAAATAACGAGCGAACTCCCAGAAAACAACGTTCTGCGATTCCTTGACTTGATGCTAACCTTTTTAGACAGTCATGTTTGTTGGCGGTACGGACCACGAAGCAAAAAGGGACTGCTTCCTTACACCTCAGCCCACTCCAAGACCATCAAACGGGGAATAGTGAAAGCAGCAATGAAAGCCGCATTGACAAGATCTTGCCACCATAATGTACAAGCTAGTTTCGACGCCCAAATTTGTCGGCTGGAAGCAGCAGGTTACCCGACGCAGCTACTATCCAGTGTCGCAGAAGGAGTACTGCAAGAGCTTAGAGGCAGGAAAAAGATCAAGGCCACATCACAAGAAAGGAAGCCGTATGCAGTAATTCCGTACATTCATGGCTGTTCACACAACCTCAAGAAGGTAGGCGAAAACGTTGGCGTAAAAGTGCTGATGTCAGCACCTAACAAGTTATGGAGCATGTGCGCCAAGGTAAATAGTGAGCGAACGGGAAGAAAGCAGTGCCAAAAGAAGCACAAGAATATGCACGTGAAATGTATTAAAAACGTCGTCTATCAGATACCACTGTCATGCGGAACACCTACATCGGCCAAACAGGGCGCTGTTTAAATGAAAGGCTGCAAGAGCATAAACTATCTTTGAAAGGCGCCATCAGCAGTGAACTGGCAAGACATTGCCGAGAGCATGAATGTGCTTCCCAACTTGGCAACACCACAATCATATCTACCTACCCAGAACAACGGACGAGAGAAATTGAAGAAGCCATCAACATTCGGCAAAATGGTGAAGAGCGCGTCAGCATCCCTTCCATTTCACTTCGCGACAGCGAAATTAACTATCTATGCATGAATGCATAATCTCATGCCACGTAGTTTTTCGTCTATCACGCCTTCCCTCTTTCTCTTTTTTTTCTTCTTTTTCCTTCCTTTTTTGCACGAACGAGAGGTATTTAACCGGTGAACGTGCAATAAAACTTGGTTGTTAGTCAGCGTCGTGTCCCTCTCTCTGCTTCGTCCCCGTTTGCGCTGTTTTTTAGCCTCAGATCATGCACCAACCAGCCCAAATTTCCACCCTTTTGGGCCATTCATCACCGAATGATCGGCTCCTGTGTCGACTAGACGGGAAATTTCCGCCCGTCGATGACGACTTCTAAATCGGATGTCCTTGCTCTGGCGCTGCACGTCGCCCTGGGCATCGGGTCACGGCTTCTTCGGGTGTGTGAATCGTGGGTGGGGCTTGTGGTCGAAGCTTATCTTGATGGCGCCGTAGTTTTGAAGGCGGTTCACGTCGTGGTCGAGGTTGTATGCGTCGTCGGCGTAGTAGGTACGCCGTCTTCATACGGCGTGGTCGCTGGAAGATCTTCGTCGTTTCCTCGGCAAGCAACTCGACCTCCCCAGGTTGCTTCGTTTAGTTTCCTCAACGGGGGCTAGGGGACCTTCCTCGGACAGCCGCGGCGTAGCTGCGGCTCGGGGATGCAGAACGTGTGATGGACGGTGACGGGAGCGTGAAAGGCGGCTTGACGACACGTACTCCCGTCTGCGCGATCAGTCGTCGATATCCCGTAGTCGCTGGCCGGGGAGCGGTTGTGGAACGTCGATGGCGAAACCTCGCAGGCCGATGCATCTGTACGGCCAGAGGCGAAGTATGTGCCCGGCATGGCCAAAATGAAAACACAGTGGGCGGTTGCCGGGAGTCCTCCACTGGTCGCATTTTCTAGTTCCGTTCCTGCGCTCGTAAGGTGGGCGGGCGGGAGCCAGGGGTTGTCGTTCTTGTACAGCTCGTGCCCGTCGTAGAGGGCTTGGGGGTCTCGTCGGGGCACATAACTGCGTAGTGCGGCGGCATAGGTCATGGCTTCAGCTGACGTTGGTGTCGCCTGGTGACCGGGAGCCAAGCTCATGATGTACTTCACGGATGATGTCCCTGAGCGATGCCACCTGAGTCTCCTGCGTCGGCTGTGTTCGGGATGGCAGCACTCGGCGAAGTTACCCCCAAACTTATCGAAGGCTATCCCCGCTTGTAGGGGTATCTTCTGGCAGGCTTGCCGACAGCATTTCAAGTGGTGGGTTGTAGTGACGGGTCCGGGCGTCAAGGGTCTTTTCGATTGTTGAAGCTTCAGCTACAAACTCGGCGACGGTTGCTGGAGGATCCCAGATCAAGCCGGAGAAGAGTTCCTTCTTCACTCCTCGCATCAGGAAGGAGAGCTTTTCTTCATTCATGTCAGGGCTGCCGCGCCTGGAAAGGCGTTTCATATCTTCCACATACGCAGTCACGTTCTCGCTTGGGCGTTGAACTCTTGACTGCAGCAGGACCTCCGCTCTTTCCTTACGTACGACACTAGTCAACGTACCCACTAACTGCTTCTTGAACGTCGCCCATGTCGTGAGGGAAGATTCGTGGTTTTGAAACCACGTTCTGGCTGGGCCGTCCAATGCAAAATAAACGTTCCGAAGCTTAGCGCTGTCCTCCCAGGCGTTCAGCGCTGCCACACGGTCGTACATGTCCAGCCAGTCTTCTACATCTTCATGTGGTGCTCCACAGAAAGTCGGTGGCTTACGGGGCTGGCGAAGCACGACGGACGTTGGCTGTGCACCAGGTTCCATCGTGAGGGGCATAGCTCGATAGCAGGTCAGCACCTCCACCAGATGTCACGCAGTGGTGACTGCGGTCGGGCGAACAGGAAAACAGCGAGAATGTCTGCGAAACGAAACTCTTTATTTGGGCTGACTTGCGCCGGCAAAGAGCTGAATCACTCGGCGGGGGCGTAGCAACAAGCGTGCTCGGCTGTCGTCGAACAGAATGCCTGCCGCTCTCGGCCGTTCTGTCTTTAAAGCTGATAGTTAACTTTCGAAATAAAGATTGCAAACTTACTAGAACACTCTGGAACAATGTAGAGTCGGCTCCGCCTGGATGTGATCAATCGAGATAAATCTAGGCGCGTCTTGCATCACAACCAATGCAAAAATCAGCGCGAACAAACGGGGACGAAAGGATGAATACACAGGAACAAGCGGTTGTTCTTGTGTATTCTGCCTTTCGTCCCCGTTTTTTCGCGCTGTTTTTTGCATAATGTAGCACCAACTCGCGCGCTTAGCTATCCTGTTGAATCACAACCAAAGCGATAAAGCGGTGTTCCGGCAGCTTTGAGGAATGAACAAGCAAACACTACAAGCCTTCGCGGCAATATTACGCTGCCATCAGCAGATAGCCTAACTCGAGACGACACAGATTTGGGTAAGTTATTAATACATATCAGAAAAGGAGGTGAGTCAAGAACGCTTCCTTGAAGGTACTCTATAGGTGACTTTAGAATAACAGGAATCATAGTTGTCAACGGAGGCAATCTGAATGTAACGGAGAGAAAGTCTTTAATTAAAGTAATAACAGCCGGATGGATATTCAGCTCAGTTAATTTGAGTAGAAGCCTGTGATGAGAAACACGATCATATGCTTTGGAAAAATCGAGAAAAATGGCGCCAACTTAATAGGAGTAAAGCTTTTTGACGGGCTAGTTGGTACATATTCATATTTGAAAGGGTGTGCGCTAAAAAAGACGTACACAGGAAAAAGATAGAGACGACAGGAAAGAAGCGCAACTTCCAACTTTAATGACGACAAAAGAAGCCAGGCGCACATATATATCCGGTGATAAACAGATATGAGCTGCGTGATGGAGCGTGACCCCAACAACCAAACAAAAGACAGCGCAAAAAATGCATATCTAAGTGACATTAAAAGAAACCCAAGAAAGTGAACATATCAAACACCTGCCGAGGTAAGGTAAAAAAGTGGGATTCATATCGGCTGACAACAATGCATAACAACATGGGAAAACAGAGCTGTATGAAAGATGACACTGAAAAAGAGGATAACACCATAAAAAAGGCTAACAACATAACGAAATTTTTAACAAAGAAGAAGTGAAAGATGGAGATAAAAACCGTGCAAAGGGCGGTAAATAAAGGCACATTAGAACATCTAAAAGGACACTAAAGCATAGAGAGGCGAACGGGTTAATAGTCTAGATGTACCCATCCAGAAAGGCAAGTTCATTTCTAGACAGGTTAATAGAAGGCGTGCTAACGCACTTGTCTTTCCTGAGGTGAATAAAAAAGGCCTCAATTACTTCTCTTTCTGTCTTGTCCTGAGCCTTAGCTAGAAACTGGGTTTCATTAAACTTGGGGTAGCAGTTCTGGCAACTGCTGCAGTGTAACGGAAGGTTACCTCCAGACCTGTTCTTCATGGTGACGTTGTGCCTGCGGGCGCGCTCATTGAAACATTTCCCGGTTTAACCCATATAAACTTTGCCGCACGTCAAGGGAATCTCGTACACAACATTGGCAGTGCATTGCGTGTACACGGTTTGATGCTTGATATTGTCACGTTGTAGTGACGGCAGTCCAGCGGTCAGGAAGACTCCAGAAATACTTGCAAACGAAGCTCTTTATTAGGGCTGACTTGCGCCCGCAAAAGAACTGAATCACTCGGTGGCGGCGTAAGCAACAAGCGTGCTCGTCAATCGTCGATCTACGAATGCCCGCCGCTCGCGGCATCGCTCAATTTAAAGCCGGCAAAGAAACTTCCAGATAGCAGGACAAGATCATCTACAGTGATCTGGAAAAACCTAGATGCAGCCTTTCATGGCTGCGATCAATCGAGATTACACTGGTCGCTTCTCGCGTCACGAACAAAAATGATAACAGCCCTTTCCTGCAGCCTTGAGCGTGAACGAACAAACACTACAATGATACGTGGCATTACCCCCCTTCCAAAGAAGCATCGCCTCGATGCGGTGGGTGGCGTGGCTGAGATGCTGTCATGCCGTCGGGGATGACTTCATAGTCGAGGTCACCGATGCGGCGGAGAACCCTGTACGGGCCAAAGTAGCGTCGCAGCAACTTTTCGCTCAATCCACGGCGGCGAACTGGCGTCCATATCCAAACCCAATCACCTGGCTTGTAATGCGTGTCTCGTCGGCGCAGATTGTAGCGTCGGGCGTCGGTGTGCTGCTGGTCTTGAATGCGAAGCAGCGCAAGTCTTCGGGCTTCCTCGGCGCGATGAAGGTAGGCAGCGACGTCGAGGTTGTCTTCGTCGGAAACGTGCGGGAGCATTGCGTCGAGTGTTGTCGTGGGCTTCCTGCCGTATACCAGCTAGAATGGAGTAAACCTGGTTGTCTCCTGGGCGGCAGTATTATAGGCGAAGATCACGTAGGGCAGAATAGAGTCCCATGTCTTGTGTTCGGGGTCGATGTACATGGAGAGCATGTCTGCGATGGTCTTGTTAAGACGCTCTGTCAGTCCGTTGGTTTGCGGATGATAGGCAGTTGTCCTCCGATGGCTTGTCTGGCTGTACTTTAAAATGGCTTGCGTCAGCTCCGCTGTAAATGCCGTCCCTCTGTCTGTGATGAGCACTTCGGGGGCGCCGTGTCGCAGGAGAATTTGTTCGACAAAAAATTTTGCGACTTCCGTTGCGGTACCATTAGGCAACGCTTTTGCTTCGGCGTATCGGGTCATGTAGTCGGTGGCCACGATGATCCATTTGTTACCTGATGATGAAGTCGGAAAGGGGCCGAGGAGGTCCATTCCTATTTGCTGAAAGGGCTTAGTTGGAGGTGGTATGGGGTTCAGGAGTCCGGCTGGTCTAATGGGAGGCGTTTTGCGTCGCTGACACTCACGGCACATTTTCACATAATGGGAAACGTCGCTAGCTAGCCGCGGCCAATAGTACTTCTCCTGGATGCGGTGCAACGTGCGAGCAATCTCGAGATGCCCCGCAGTCGGCTCATCATGACATGTCTGCATAATTTCTTGCCTAAGATTCTTGGGCACGACAAGAAGATGTACTGTCCTGTTGGACGCGAAGTTCTTCTTCAGGAGGACATTATTGTGAACGACGAAGCACGACAGTTGGCGCTTGAACCCTCGGGGAGGCGATGCGGTCTTGCCTTTCAGGTAATCAACTAGGCTTTGCAATTCAGGATCCGAGCGCTGCTGCTCCACGAAACTGCTGGAGCTTACCGGTCCTAAGAAAGCGTCGTCGTCTTCTTCTTCGCTTGCTGCGTCGACGGGGGCTCGCGACAAGCAGTCTGCGTCGGAATGCTTGCGGCCAGATTTGTAGACTACAGTTATGTCGAATTCTTGAAGACGCAGGCTCCAACGGGCAAGGCGGCCGGAGGGATCTTTCAAATTGGCTAGCCAGCACAGAGCATGGTGATCGCTCACAACCTTGAATGGTCGTCCGTATAGGTAGGGGCGAAATTTCGACGTGGCCCAAATAATGGCGAGACATTCTTTCTCGGTCGTCGAATAGTTGGCTTCGGCTTTCGACAGTGAACGGCTAGCGTACGCAATAACTTTTTCCTCTCCACCTTTTTTCTGAACGAGCACCGCTCCTAAGCCCACACTGCTTGCATCGGTATGGATTTCGGTTTCGGCGTTTTCATCAAAGTGCCCGAGCACAGGAGGGGACTGTAATCGGCGCTTCAGCTCTTTGAAAGCCTCCTCTTGCGGCGTTTCTCATTTAAAAGGCACGTCCGCCTTGGTAAGTTGGGTCAAAGGCTCAGCGATGCGCGAAAAGTTCTTGACGAATCGCCGGTAATAAGCGCACAATCCAAGAAATCTGCGTATAGCTTTCTTGTCGTTAGGCTGTGGAAACTGTGCGATCGCAGCCGTCTTCTGAGGGTCTGGGCGAACTCCATCCTTGCTTACGACGTGACCAAGGAACAGCAGCTCCTCGTAGGCGAAGTGGCACTTCTCTGGTTTCAGTGTTAGGCCCGAAGACTTGATTGTTTCCAGCACTGTCCGAAGCCTTCTGAGGTGGTCTTCAAAGCTTGTGGAGAAGACAACAACGTCATCTAAGTAGACTAGACAAATTTGCCACTTCAACCTGCGAGCACTGTATCCATTACTCGCTGGAACGTCGCTGGGGCAGAGCAGAGGCCGAATGGCATCACCTTGAACTCGGAGAGTCCGTCTGGCGTGATGAACGCAGTCTTCTCGCGATCTCTTTCGTCGACTTCAATTTGCCAGTAGCCGCTCTTCAGGTCCATCGATGAGAAGTACTTAGCGTTGCATAGCAGATCCAGTGTGTCGTCGATGCGGGGGAGGGGGTAGACATCCTTCTTCGTAATGTTGTTCAGGCGGCGGTAATCGACGCAGAAGCGAAGGGTGCCGTCTTTCTTTTTCACTAGGACAACTGGTGCTGCCCAGGGGCTCCTTGATGGCTGGATGACGTCGTCACGTAGCATTTCCTCTACTTGCTTGCGGATAGCTTGGCGTTCTATCGGCGATACGCGGTAGGGGCTCTGCCGCAGTGGTCGGGCGTGTTCGTCTGTGACAATGCGGTGCTTGGCAAGCCGGGTTCGTCGCACATTCGATGCTGATGAGAAACAATCGCTGTACCTTTGAAGAAGACTGCGTATTTGGTCTTGTCTGCTCCGGGGTAATGCCGGGTTGATGTCGAACGTGGGTTGATGGCCTTGGTCTGATGGTTCTGCGGGTTGGTCAGGTAGGGCAAATACGTCTCTGATGTCTGCCAGCTCGTCGAGGAAAGCGATTGTCGTGCCTTTGTTTAGATGCCGGTATTCTTCGGTGAAGTTGGTTAGCAACACCTGGCCTTGGCCATTTCGGATTTGGGCGACTCCCCTTGCGACGGCCAGTCCTCGATCCAGGAGTAGCTGGGTATTCCCCTCGATGACGCCTTCGGCTGTTTCGACGTCTCCAGTACCTATGCAGGCGAGGACACTCGATCGGGGCGGCACGCTCAATGCTTCGTCGAGGACGTTTAAGGCAACGTGATGAGTTGCGTTCGTCGCAGCAGGTATGGCATTCTCCGTGGAAAGCTTGATCGACTTAGATCGAAGGTCGATGATCGCCCGATGTTCATTCAGGAAGTCCATTCCCAAAATCACGTCTCGCGAGCATTGCTGTAGGACCAGGAAGGTTGTAGCTTAGGTTCTCCCATTTACAGTAACTCTCGCGGTGCAGCGTCCTGACGGCGTAATCAGGTTACCACCTGCGGTGCGGATCAACGGGCCATCCCAAATTGTTGTCACTTTCCTGAGTCGAACAGCGAATGGCCCGCTCATGACTGAGCAGTCAGCTCCCGTGTCGACCAAGGCAGTAACCGCGTGACCGTCGACCGTAACTTCAAGGTCACTTGTTCGCGTTTTCGTGCTACACGTGGTCTTCGGTGTACGATCTCGGCTTCGTCGGGTAGTGAGGCTGCGGTGGGCGTACTCCGACGTTACTTCTATGGACAGCGGTAAAGGCGTCAAGTCTGGTCGCGTCGTCGTCGGTGTTGTCATCGAAGTTGTCGTCGAAGTTGTCGTCGAAGTTGTCGTCGGAGGTGTCGTCGGAGGTGTCGTCGGAGGTGTCGTCGGAGGTGTCGTCGGAGGTGTCGTCGGAGTTATCGTCGGTGGAGGATCTTTGTCCTTGCGCTTAGAAGCAACCTCACCTCCAGAGGCTGCTTTATTCAGTTTAACCTTCGGGGGCTGGGGGAGCGTCCACGCACAGCGTAGCCTCGGCTCGGAGATACGAAGCGCGGAGACGAAGGCGACGGGGAACGTGATAGGTGGCTGGGTGGTGAGCATTCTTCCCGACGCAAAAATTCCTCAATTTCGGCTGGTCGCTGGCCGGGTCGGGGTCGTGGAGCGTCGTAAGAGAACCCTCGGATGCCCAGTCTTCTGTATGGGCAGTGCCGGAGGACGTGACCGGCTTCGCCACAGTGGAAGCATAGTGGGCGGCGCTGGTCGGGAGTTCTCCACTCGTCGCATTTCCTCGGCTGCGCGCGTCGCTCGTAGGACGGGCGGGTTGGGGCGAGTGGGCGGCGGTCCAACGCAGCTGGCTGAGGGCGATAGGGGCTTGGGTCACGTCGTCGAGGGGCAGGACGGCGCACAGCTGCGGCGTAAGTCATGGCTGGGGGCTGCAGAGGCTGCGTGGGTGTCGGCGTCACACCCAAGGCCTGTTGAACCTCGTCCCGGATGACGTCAGTGGGCGATGAAATTTGCGGCTGCGTTCCCGTTGGCAGCAATCGTCGGTGCTCCTCTCGCACAACTTGACGTATAACATCCCGCAGGTCATTGCTGTTAGCGGTGTCCAGGCAGCTTGCTGAGAAAATGCGCTGCTGGCGGTCATACTGGCGGGCTCGGGCATCCAGAGTTTTTTCCATCGTGGATGCCTCTTCTACAAATTCCGCGACTGTTTTCGGTGGGTTGCGGACGAGGCCGGCAAAGAGTTGCTCTTTAACTCCTCGCATGAGCAACCTCACTTTTTCTTCTTCCTTCATGTTTGCGTCGGCACGCCGGAAGAGACGCTTCATTTCCTCAGTGTACACAGCAACGGTATCGTTTGTGTGTTGTATGCGAGACTGTAGCAGCTGCTGGGCTCTCTCCGTTCGCACAACGTTCGTTAAAGTCTTTAGAAGCTGCTCCTTGAAGGTTTCCCAGTTCGTGAGGTTAGCTACCTCATTCTCAAACCAGACTTCTGCTGGTCCCTCCAAGGCGAAGAAGACGTACCTAAGCTTCGTAGCATCATCCCAGTTGTTGAAGGCAGCCACACGGTCGAACTGTTCCAGCGATTCTTCGGGGTCGGCGCCAGGCGAAGCGTCGAAGGTTGGTGGCACCCGGGGCTGGTGAAGAATGATTGGAGCCGTCGGCTGGGGCAAACTCATGGTGGACGTTGCTGCTGGCTTTCGTTTACGGGTAGGGTCAGGCAGAATCCCGAACTCAGGTGCGTCTCCTAGCAGACGTCGGCTTGTGCGGTGGACTGGACTCAGGTCCTGCGGTGAATGACTCGAAGGGCTGGCGTCGCGACTTGCTGGGGGTGTCCGGTACATGGAAGGCTACCCAGCACCTCCACCAGATGTCACGTTGTAGTGACGGCAGTCCAGCGGTCAGGAAGACACCAGAAATACTTGCAAACGAAGCTCTTTTTTAGGGCTGACTTGCGCCCGCAAAAGAACTGAATCACTCGGTGGCGGCGTAAGCAACAAGCGTGCTCGTCAATCGTCGATCTACGAATGCCCGCCGCTCGCGGCATCGCTCAGTTTAAAGCCGACAAAGAAACTTCCAGATAGCAGGACAAGATCATCTACAGTGATCTGGAAAAACCTAGATGCAGCCTTTCATGGCTGCGATTAATCGAGATTACATTGGTCGCTTCTCGCGTCACGAACAAAAATGATAACAGCCCTTTCCTGCAGCCTTGAGCGTGAACGAACAAACACTACAATGATACGTGGCAATATTACAGGCCTTCTTAACACGCTTGCTGGTCACCATCGGACATAATTTCGCCAGTTTGCAAGGAGCCGAAAAAACCAGCCTAACCCCGTGACGAGACGCAACTTTATTTAAATTGTGTGAAAGACCATGCAGGTAAGGTATAACCTGCACCTCTTTGCATGAAATCTGCATTAGAAAAATCCTGCGCCCACAAGATAGTTGAAAGTTTCCAGTGCCAGATCGACCGAATTTCTGCTGCAGGTTACCCTGCAAATCTGGTCACCAACATGTCTGAAAACCTTTTGCAAAAAATTAAAAACTCGGAGCATGCTAAACATCAAACAGAACGGAAACCTGTGCAGGTTATACCTTACCTGCATGGTCTTTGTTCCCATGTTGTTATGCATTGTTGTCAGCCGATATGAATCCCACTTTTTTACCTTACCTCGGCAGGTGTTTGATATGTCCACTTTCTTGGGTTTCTTTTAATGTCACTTAGATATGCATTTTTTGCGCTGTCTTTTGTTTGGTTGTTGGGGTCACGCTCCATCACGCAGCTCATATCTGTTTATCACCGGATATATATGTGCGCCTGGCTTCTTTTGTCGTCATTGAAGTTGGAAGTTGCGCTTCTTTCCTGTCGTCTCTATCTTTTTCCTATGTACGTCTTTTTTAGCGCACACCCTTTCAAACTTAATAGGAGGAATCGACGGACGAGTGCAAATCCTTAAGACATCCGGCGAATTGAGTGTCACACGAAAAGCCTCTGCGAAAACAATGCTGGTATTTGAAAATAATGTGGTGTTCTTCCGTGCAAGCAAGAACCACGAAGTTGCAGCAAAGTGCTTCGACGGGATTTCTTTATTCCATCTAACAAAGTTACGGGCGAGCGTCAGGAGACCTTGGCCGCCGTCAATGACAAGCTAGGACGAAGTGTTGCGACAGCGCTCGGTGCCGCGGTATATAAGCCCTTATCAAAGGGGCGTGCCCCAGTAGCGCGCTTGCCGCTATCAGTCTGCGGGCAGCCACTACACTCGCCCGTTCTTATTTTCATTTGGGTAGATGAAAATGAAACACAAACTGCCTTCTGAAATGTTAAGTGCTTGTCTTCTACGAACAGGTGTCTTTGAAAGCCAATTCGCCGCATGCCAAAAACAAACTTGTCACGAAGCGCATCGTCAGGAAAGAACCGAAATCAGAGGTTTGAGCCACCCTGCGTGTATCTTCTACGAACTGGGCTATCGTCTGTGTTTCACGCTGCGTTGCTCGGTAAAACTTCGCTCTCTCGGCAATTACGGATGGCTTCGGAGACAGATGTGTGCTCAGAACTTCTCTTAACGCGCTTAGCAACTTCGAAGTAGGCGAATAGGGAGCAGTCAAGGACTTTAAAAGTTGGTAAGTTTTCGGACCAATGAGACTCACGAAAACGTCGACTTGAAGGTCGGCGGGAACCTTGTTTGCCCTCAGGTGCGATGAAAGTCGCTCGTCGTACGACGTCCAGTCACTGGTCGAGTCGTCGAAAGGCTCTATTTGTTTCAGCTGCGGGGCCATCTTGCAGTATTCTCAGTTCCGAAGGGAAGCAAACATTACCAACTTAGCTCCAGGGTCCCGCTGTAGATGCGTTGATCCTCGTCCCCATTATGTGGTGTTCTTCCGTGCACACAAGAACCACGAAGTTGCAGCAAAGTGCGTCGAGGGAATTTCTTTATTCCATCTGACAAAGTTACTGGCGAGCGCGAGCAGAGCTGGGCTGCCGTCTATGACAAGCTACACTCTTAGAACTAAAGGAGTGCAGAGGAGTGCCCAGAACACACTTTGAAGGAGTATTCGCTTGTCCCATATTCCACTCCTTTTTCCAGAATAAAATTACTCCCTCTGGACAAAGAGTGATCCAACACCTACTCAAGGAGTACTGTACTACTCCTGCAATAGAATACAGGCACTCCTCCGAGGGAGTAAAGCTACCACATTGAAACAGCATCCTACTACTCTTTCAGGTAGAGTTCCAGGACTCCGTTTGTTAGAGTGACTATAGTCCTTCAAGGAGTATCAGCCCAGATCTTATTTTACTCCTTCAAAAGGAGTTTCACGTGTTTTCAATGTATCCTACTAATTTTCTTATTTCACATATTCTTCAGAGCAAGTTGGTCATATGTTTTGCAGGATCCACCTGCGCTACATCTACAAAAGAGTAATGAGCAAAAGGGATTATAATTTTTGCTCATACAACTACTTTATGGCTACATTACAGTTTGCACATTAGTATGGTGCTCTGTCTGCGTTGGGAATAACAATGGTTCAAGAAATAATGACACAAATGTACAACACTGATAACTTTTATTTCTCAAGTCATTGCTGTGATTGCTGTGGCTGCCCAAAACACGCTCGGGAGGCACTCGCTAGGATCAAGCCCCATTAGTGTCTCAAGCAGCAGACAAGCCCGCTTTGTTTTTGGGGTGTACTTGACATTAAATGCCAAGAACACTGCCAAAAGCAAAGTAAACCCATCTACCAAATCCACCGCAGTGAGCTGTAAGCGCTCAAAAGAAACTAAGATGCTGGATGATGCCGTAGCTTGCTCGGCTGAGTGAAGGAGCTTTGGCTATGCGTGCATTTCTCCGGGTGCCTGCAAACATGAATGAAAATAATGCAAGTAAGAGTCAATTCCAATGCCCTTTTCATACTATCCTGCATATAACCCCATGAAAAAAATGAAAGAATACAACTAGAATGTACTGATCGTGTGTGTCATGTCGCCACTAGTGTGTACCTATATTGTTACCAAGTGCAGACACCTTTCATTGCAAACCTTCATTCAGAGCTACAATTTTATGAAGCCCAATACAATTATCACTATGCTAGTCCTTTCAAAAGCTGTGTGCATGTAAAACAAGCACATATTTACCAAATGAAAATTTTAACATGAGCAACCTCTTCTGCAAGTATCATGATCAGCCTGACTACGCCCACTGCAGGGCAAAGGCCTCTCCCATGTTCTCCAATAACCCTGTCCTTCGCCAGCTATGTCCACCGTGTTCCTGCAAACCTCCGCCCATGGAACTTTTTGCTGCTTCCTGCTACGTTTGCCTTCTCTTGGAATTCACTCCGTTACCCTTAAGGACCAGCGATTATCTTGCCTTCGTCTTACATGCCCTGCCCAAGCACCCTTTTTTCTCCTGATTTCGACTAGGATGTCTTCAACCCGCGTTTGTTCCCTCACCCACTCCGCCCGCTTCCGATCTCTTAACGTTCCACCTATCATTTTTATTTCCATAGCTCGTTGCGTTGTCCTTAACTTAAGCTGAACCCTCTTCGTTAGCCTCCACGTTTCTGCCCCATAGGTGAATACCGGTAGGATACAGCTGTTGTATACTTTTCTCTTGAGGGGTATTGAAAACTGCCATTCATGATCTGAGAGAACCTGCCTATATGCACTCCGCCCCATCCATATTCCTCTAGTTATTACCCTTCATGATCCGGATCAGCGGTCACTGCCTGCTCTAAGTAAATGTATTCCCTTATCACTTCCAGTCATTTCTAAAACCACACCTATTGTGCTTGACGGTTTCTTGTCACGTAATACATTGTGCAGTTTAAAATATAGGGTAACCTTATGTATCAGCAGCGCGAACACCACACAGGAAGAAGGAGAAGAAGGTAAAGAGCGCTGAACTTCCAACTTTTATTTGAGCAAAAATTTAACCCGCACTTTTATACACATACCAGGTAAAATCCCACCAGGGGGGTAACCAAAGCGTGCTATCGAATTCGGACCAACACGATGTCCAGGGCATCAAAAAGATAACTACTATCGCACTATACAAAGACTTCCATGAAAAGCACGAATGACATGCGAAAAAAAAACAAGACAATGTAAAGAACAGGGTTGAGTGTGCGCAAATGGAAAAATGGAAAAACAGGGTTGAGGGCGCGAATTTTGCTAAAACCATGAGAAGGCAAGAACACGGTAAAAAAGTAAAAACAGGGTTGAGTGTGCGCAAATGGAAAAACAGGGTTGAGGGCGCGAATTTTGCTAAAACCATGAGAAGGCAAGAACACGGTAAAAAAGTAAAAACAGGGTTGAGTGTGCGCAAATGGAAAAAATGGAAAAACAGGGTTGAGGGCGCGAATTTTGCTAAAAGAAGAAAAAAAAACATGAGAAGGCGAGACACGGTAACAACGTAAGCGATGCGAAGGGATGAGCGCCAACAATTAACACGGCTAGAACTAAAATGCAGTGTGCCCCTAAAAGCCAGGTAAAATCAGGTAAAACCAGAGGGAAAGGTGATTTCTTTTTCAGATAATGAGATGGAAGGGGTGCTTACGCAACCTTCTTTGAGCCCTGAGATGTAGGTAGCTTCAATGATTTCGCATGTTAGTTGGTTTTTATGTTTCTTTTAAGACGGTTGCTTTCCTAAAATGAGGAATGCACTTCTTTTGGCTGTCACATACGCTGCAATGGGCGGGCAGGTTCCTCAACGGCGCCCCAGTTAGATCGTTCCTATGTTCCATTAACCTTTCGTTTAAGCATCTTCCTGTTTGGCCTATGTACGCCTTACCGCAAGCTAAAGGTATAGAGTATACAACACCCTCCGCACAAGGCACAAAAGGATCTCGGTGCCCGGTTGTACAGCTACTATTCTTTTTCTTTTTATTAACTTTGTTGCACAGGCTTGACAGGCGCAGAGGGGCTGAAAAGACTACGGCTACGCCTGCTTTTCTGCCAATTTTCTTCAGATTATGCGAGATTTGGTGCAGGTATGGCAGAACGGCGACCTTTTTGTTCCGCTGTCGCGTATCATCCGGGGCTTCACATTCATGCTTCATACTTATCAGGACTTTTTTTGCAACAGACGAAGGGAGAGATTGCGGGTATCCTGATTGCGTCAGCCTCAGCACTTGGCTCGAAAAACTGTCCTGCAACCTGTGTTCACAAGATTTTGTGAGTGCGTTCTTAAAAGTTGACTTCACGATGTTCCTTTTTACAAGTTTTGAATGGGCTGAATCGTAGGGTAGGATGGGCTTATTGGCTCTTGGTTCAAATAACCAGCACACATGGTCCTCTCCGAAAAACAACTTTAACTCTAAAAACCGCATGGCGTTTTGTTCTGGGAATTCATGAGTAACTTCAAGAGGTGATATAGTATTAGAAAAAGTGTGGAGGACTTGAGTTGCTTGTGTTTTAAAGGCTTCAGGGTCGCAATCTAAGAGGACCAGGAAGTCATCGACGTACCGGAAATAGCCACTGAGCCGCCGCGGTGGCTCAGTGGCTATGGTGCTCGGCTGCTGACTCAAAAGACGCGGGTTCGATCCCGGCCGCGGCGGCTAGAATTTCTTTGGAGGAGAAATTCTAGAGACCCGTGTACTGTGCGATGTCAGTGCACGTTAAAGAACCCCAGGTGGTCGAAATTTCCGGAGCCCTTCACTACGGCGTCTCTCATAGCCTTAGTCGCTTTGGGACGTTAAACCCCACAAAACCAAAACCAAACTAAACTTGAATATGCATCCGCCATATGGGACCCGCATCATATTAACCTCGTTAACGACCTAGAAGCCATTCAAAACCGCGCTACAAGGTTCATTCATTCTTCCTACTCCGACGACGTCAGTGTTTCAGCCTTAAAAACCAAATCAGCACTATCGCCTCTTTCCGTTCGTCGTCGCATAGCCACGCTATCACTGTACCACAAGTTCTTTTACTCATCACTTAACCGTGCCCCTTATATCACGCCAGCATCATACATTTCCCACCGCACTAGCCACACGCTTCAAGTTTTTCGCCCACGTGCCCGAACTGTTACTTTTTCAGCCTCCTTCTTCCCACGTGCAGCTAAAGATTGGAACGGCCTTCCCCAGCATATCGTCGACATCACCTGTCCTTCATCATTTGCAAGCAATCTAAACAACATTTTTTGTTCATGATCACAAATAGCATTTGTCTTGTACCTTTTCTGCTAATCCCACCCCTTATGTAATACCCCGCGAGGGGTCTTTAAGGTAATAAAATGAAATGAAATGAAACTGTACGCAAGAGTTCTCAGGCAATTCTACGGTAAAATTCAAACTGGAAGCCTTGGATTGAAAAGACGTTAAAACTTCATTAGTGACCTCTTGTGGGTTGTCATTGGGATTCATTTTTAAGAGTTTTAAAAAGTCGTCTACGTATCGGAAAACTCACGCGATGCGGTCGTCAGTTAGCAGCCGTGAGAGTGAACAGTCAACTTCCGCTAAATATATTTCAGTGAGAACTGGTGCCACACTCGACCCTATACAAATGCCTCGTTTTTGCACATAGAATTTATCCTCAAAACTCACTAGCGTTGAGGAGAGGTACACATTCAACAGTTCCATGAAACCTCCTATCGAAATGCCGCAGGCATTTTGGAACCCCACAACCCCCAAACGCTCTATACAGTTCCTGACCGCCATGAGCAGTTCATTGTGAGGAACCGAGTAAAACAGCTCCTCAATGTCGACCGAGAAGCCGTAATTAACACCTGGCATGCTCTCTTTGAAAATTTTCGCCACTCTGTCCGAGCTGGTGTTCTTGTAGGAGTCTTCAGGCGACAGACTCTTGAGGTGTCTTTGAAGGTATCGGCCTGCCAGATTCCTCTCTCCGTTACGATTGCTCTAAAGGGGCATTCCAGCTTATGGCTCTTTGCACTAAAGAACACAGTGAGCACATGTACCCTGTTACTCATCACTTCATTCTTCATCCACTCAAGCTTCAAATGATCTAAAAGCGCAACCGCTTTGGCCTTCGCCTTCGTCGGCTTCACATCTGCAACTCGGAAGTTCTTGTTGATCGCTGTTAGTGCCTTCTCCCCGAATAGTTTCCGCGGTAGGACCACGAAGCCGCCTTCTATGTCGGACAAAAGAACCCATAGTCCAGAATCACAAATTGAGCCAGCCACTCTCCTCAGCAGGGAAGTGCAGTCCTTCTTTTTCTGATAGGTGTTGCTCACTGAATCGACTCCTTTCGAAAGGCAGCATCCTTTCTCTTCCCCTTCTGCCTTGTCAGCAATCCTGTGAACCGCAGCCAAAAGCTCAGGCTTGCTGAGCGGTACTTCCAGGCTGAACTTAGGTCAATTCCTGAGGACCCTTTCGATGTCGGTTGGAACAGAACAAAAAAGGCCCTAGAAAGGCTCTAGAAGGCCCTAGAAAAAGGCCTAGAACAAAAAAGGCCCTTTTACCCTATGACTCCTGTCACTCTAAGCTTATTAAGAGAGGAATTGCTTCATCCTGCTTGAGGTCATCATTATTTAAGTCCTGTTTTCACAAGGTTTCACTCAGCTTTTCCGCTCAAGTCGCACGCCTAAGTTCTGCTGGGTTTCCCTCGTGGCTTCTGCAGGCCGCTGCCGGGTCTCTGTTGAAAACCCTCATCCCAACTTCAGTGCTCGAGAACCTGGCATTCGTGAGAGGCGGAAGTTTGAAGTACTGCCCTATGCACATAAGACCTCGCATGGCCTGAAGAGGGTGGCAAGAAAATTCGGTGTGGAAATCTTTTCGGCGCCTTGTAAGCTGTCCCGTTTGCACGCGCTAACTAACAATGATTCGAGAACAAAAGCAGGTTGTGGTGTTAACCACAAAATCAAGTTTGTGTCCGGTAGAATGGGAGTAATGTATAATCCCGCTTAGCTGCGGCTCAGTTTACGCGTGAAAACGGAACGCTGCATTATTAAGCGCCTACAAGAACATAAAAATTCGTTGGGCTCTCACAGCGGCATGCATTTGCCAAAACACTGTCTTTCGTGTGACAATAAATGCACGCCACTCTTTGAGCGTACAAAGATAATCGGAAGGGCCAAAGACCAGAAAACCCGTGAGGTCATCGAAGCCTGGCAGATTGATAGATATGGGCCCGAAAAGTGTGTAAGCGAGGCTTCGGTCCATCTGTACAAGAAGGAACTGAAGTTCCTGATCTCGATTAGATAGAGATTGCTTGTTGCGCATGCGTAGGGTTGGTGATGGAAGGAAGATATGTTTCAATAAACAGTTGCAAGTCCGCACTCGTCCGGTCTACATCATCCGTGTGTATGGTCCTTTGCGTGGTTTTCGTTCTTAGTTCATGGATTACCAACTAGCCCCCCATCGTACACTCCTCCGAAGATTATTGGCTAGCATAAATGATAAGTCCTTGCTGAAAAAATGACGTCTAGTTAACTTGAGAGACGTTCGATAGTGCTTATATTTGACGCACGTGCTTAGAGACCGTTAGAAATGGCTTGCCTCTAAAAACGTTTCGTTTTACTATTAAGCGTGGGAAGTTGCTGACTGAAGCATGGCGCACAGTTGTTCTCTTTCTTTTTGTGATTTCTGGAAGGAAATTATTGACAAGGTAAGTGAGGGTATGTGGGAAAATAATTCAAGTATGAACATAACGCGAAGAAAAATCTTCCAGAAATTCAAGAGAAAACAGCTGCAGTCTAGAATTACTGCTGCCATAGTCCCCTTTGATGTAGCATCTAATTTCTTTGGTTCTCATTTTTTTTTCATTTAGGGCGCAAGAAAGATGACCAGTTATAATGGCGCGATCTGAGTGGCCGTCCAGATGATTTAGGTCGGAACGAATGACACGATTTGTAGTCAACACTAGGTACAAAAAGTTAGCTGAACTGGGCGTGGATCGCGTACGCAGGTTAACGAGCCACGTTAAGGAAATAAACCAAGGCCGGAGTGAAGAAAGGCAAGAGCTTTCTTGCCAATTGCTGTTGATGAGGACCAGCTAATGTTTCGAAAGTCAACAACCAAAACATTGATCAACACAGTGTTAGGATAACGCACAAGGATCATATTCAGAATACGATAAAATTCGTTCGAAAAAGCGGATGTTAGATCAGAGGGATGATAAAAAATACCAATCATTATGTTAGTCGCGCCACACCTCACTGAAAACAAGGCGCACCCGAGAAACGAAGTAACTGCGACAAACATGAATTCTATTCTGACCGCGAGCACACGCCACCTTCTCTGGGAGAGCGCCCATCGGACCGCAAAAAGAAGGATCCATGAAGTGAAACGCAATCGCCAAGGTCGGTATCATTAGGCCGCGTTGCAGTGACCAGTGATATTGAGCAGGAATCGATGAGCGAAGGAAGCGCGATGCTTTTCGGCAAAACGCTTCGGATGTTGCAGTAGAAAAAGCAAACTTTGTTGACACGCAGAGATGAACGCTGGGGTGAAGGTTAATGCGTAGAACTGCCAAGCGACTGCGCAATGTCATTTCGTGGTGCGAGGAACACGACACGATTGGTACGCTTGGTTGACAGAAAGTTTGTTGAACACAGGACGCCCTCCTTTTGTAGCGAGAGCTACACCACGCCAGCCGCTTCGCGAGGTCAGCGTGGCTGCGCGCTGAGCACCGCGCTCCGCCAGCTGCGCACATAAGCGGAGTGACGTCAGAGCTGAAGTGCGCGCCGCTGCGCCCACGGCGGCGCAGACGCCACCCTCCTCGTGAGTTTTGCGCAAGCCTCACTACTTTACTGACCACCGGAGCGTCTTCATTGGCATAGACAACAAAGTTCAAGCTGTTACGCAAACTGTGTGTCTTACTTAAACGTAAGCGTAGCCAGGGGTATGCACCTCTCGCTACTCTGCCAGGTTTAACCACAGCTAAACCACATCCAACTTTTTGATAGCTTTTGAAAACTTCCACAGTTTGCTACGCTTATCGCGGATGACCTCGTAGTAAAGCCGTGAAACGCTGAAATTCTTGCCTTTTACTTTGAAGCCCTTACTAATCACTGCTTCAACGTCCTTCTTGCTATAAAAGTTATCAACAATTGGACGGCATTGACAGTCGAAAAATCGCCCAGTGTTGGTTGGTTTATGGGGTTTAACGTCCCAAAGCGACTAAGGCTATGAGAGACGCCGTAGTGGAGGGCTCCGGAAATTTCGACCACCTGGGGTTCTTTAACGTGCACTAACCTCGCACAGTACACGGGCAATTTCTCACAGTACAGTACAATTTCTCCTCCAAAGAAATTCAGCCGCCGCGGCCGGGATCGAACCCGCGTCTTTCGGGTCAGCAGCCGATCACCATAACCGCTGAGCCACCGCGGCGGCACAAATGGCCCAGTGTGTGAGCCCTAGCGATGAAAAACCCATGACACCAAATTTTTCCAACTGTGTTACTAGTCGTTCAGAGGTTGCCCAGTGTTCAGACTCGTCAGAATCTGTGATACCAAAGAGAATTGCGTTTGGCTTTCTGGGACGATTTTCAAGGTCGTCAGTTTTATCCTGCATTCTCTATCATCAGGCGTGATTCCGCTGGACTGGCGTCTAGCTAAAGTTGTGCCAATTTTCAAGTCTGGCGATCGTTCCTCACCACTAAATTACCGACCCATTTCATTAACTAGCACTGTTTGCAAACTTCTTGCACACGTAATTCACTCCAGGTAATTAACTATCATGAAGAACATAAAATTATCTTTAAATATCAACATGGGTTCCGTAAAGGCTACTCATGCGAAACGCAACTTGCCGGATTCATTCAAGACATACATTCATCGATTGATGCTGGCATTCAAGTAGACTCCATATTTCTTGATTTTTTCTAAAGCTTTCGACAGAGTACCTCACAACCGGTTATTAATGAAACTAGCACTGCTTAATATTCACCCTCTTGTCATTGCATGGGTTATAGATTTTCTCTTTTCCAGGTCTCAATTTACAACTGTCAATAACCGCAATTCGTCTTTCAGCCAAGTACACTCTGGCGTCGCACAAGGAAGTGTGCTTGGCCCCTTACTTTTCCTAATATTTATCAACGATTTACCAGATTCCATTTCTTCCCATATCAGACTTTTTGCTGATGATTGTGTAATTTATCGCAAAATTTATTCTAACACCGATTGCCAATCCCTTCAATCTGACCTGGATTCAGTAACAGCATGGTGCTCAACCTGGCTTATGCAACTTAATCATTCAGAAACTAAATTGATGTCTTACTAACCGAATGTCTCAAATTCAAACAGCATACTCCTTAAATAATAGCTCACTCGAGCTAGTCACCACGTATAAGTACCTAGGACTTCACCTTCATTCAGACTTAGCATGGAACCACCATATTAACCTTATGCTTGCATCTGCTAATCGGTCATTAGGTCCGTTAAAACATAACCTAAAGCATGTTCCTCACCTCCGTGCCCATGCCTATACCACTCTAATTCGACCTAAAATTGAATGTCTCTCGGTTATTTGGGACCCTTACCAATCTTACCTAATAAATAACATTGAATCTTTGCAGAACCGCGCCGTTCGTTTTATTTACTACGATTATTCACGTAACACCAGCATCACAGCCTTAAAGAAACGCGCAGGTCTCCAGGATTTATGTCTCCGCCGCAAAATTGCACGACTATCAATTTTTCATAAACTTTATCATCACCCATCACTTCATAACGACTTTTTTTGTTTGCCTCCTTCGATTTTTGACCGCCGCGACCATCCCTTTAAAGTTAGGCGTTTCACGTGCAGAACATTTAACTATGCGCATTCTTTCTTACCACGCACAATATCTGACTGGAACACTCTGCCTTCACATATCGCAACCACCACTGATCCTGATAAATATTTTAAACTTATATCTTCAATAAGTACTGCTTAACTCTTCGCATACATTGTTACTTTATTTGTTCATGGCTTCCTTTTTGCTTAAAACATAGTGACTGGCTAGTTGGTTCTGCATACTGGAAAATTGCAGCGCAGCAGTAACAAGGACGAGACGAGAAGGACGCAAAACACAAGCGCTGACTAACAACTGTGTTTTATTGCTCTGAGCCAGCCTATATAAGAACTAGGTACAAAACAACAAAACAGAAACCAACACATCACCTCACGCATTCGTGGCACGATTATCGGAATTGTCTCCCGTTCCTCCAATCTTTCGTCCTATCATTGGCGTTCAGAAATGACATTTCTTTTTCACTAAGGCGCACAGAGGGGTTGCTGGCACACTTATCTGCGTATTTTGATATTGCCAGAGCTTCTGCTATCAACCTTGTTGTGGTGTCCCGACACTTCGACCGTTGGCGGTGACTCATGAGCGGCCAGCCAACGTCCACATTAGGTTCTTAGATTTAGGACTGTACTTTGGCTCTGAACACGTTTGCTGGGCCTGTGAGCCGAGGGGTAACAAACCAGCCCTCCCGTATGCCTTAGCGCACTCAAAGCTTGTGAAGAGGGCCATTGCGAAGTCGTTCTTTGTGAGCGCTCTTGAGAAGACATGTGGGCACCGTAAAGAAGAAGCCTTTCGAAGCCAAGTGCGTCGTCTTGAGCAAGCCGGATATCCAGCGCATCTCCTAATTGATGTTGCAGAGGGCATGCTGAAACAATCGCGAAATGGGCCCACCACAAATGAACGTCGAACGAAGGCAGCTGTGATACCATACCTGCATGCGGTATCACACAAACTGAAAAGGATAGGAAACAGAGCGGGGGTTGATATTTTCTTCTCGGCCCCGAAGAAGCTGCATCAGTTGTGCAGAGGAGTAAATTCTGTCACCGAACGTGAGCCCGACTGCGTGACGAGGCACCGTCCGCGTCTTGTCGATTGCGAAAAAGATGTGATATATTCAATTCCCCTGTCGTGCGGCAACATTTATATAGGGCAAACAGGGAGATGCCTGAACACAAGGCTACAAGAGCACAAAAGGAACCTAAGGGACCCAAACTCAGGTGAACTCGCCTTACACTGTAGCCAGTGCGAGGGATGCACCCCTGCCCTTGAAAGAACGGTTATTATTCGCAAGTGTCGGGACACCACCACAAGGTTGATAGCAGAAGCTCTGGCAATATCAAAATACGCAGATAAGTGTGTCAGCAACCCCTCTGTGCGCCTTAGTGAAAAAGAAATGTCATTTCTGAACGCCAATGATAGGACGAAAGATTGGAGGAACGGGAGACAATTCCGATAATCGTGCCACGAATGCGTGAGGTGATGTGTTGGTTTCTGTTTTGTTGTTTTGTACCTAGTTCTTATATAGGCCGGCTCAGAGCAATAAAACACAGTTGCTAGCTCTTGTGTTTTGCGTCCTCCTCGTCTCGTCCTTGTTACTGCTGCGCTGCAATTTTCCAGTATGTTACTAAAATGATTCATTGCATTAGTGTTCTGTTTATATAATTTTAATACTGCAGTAATCTTCGTTCTTTGCAGCGCTGCCATTCTTTTGATTCTTTTGCTTACTTATGTCATGCAAAGTGTCTTATTTGTGCTTTTGTTTGTTTTATATTTATGGTTTTGTTTTATACTTTTCAATTATGCAATACCCTCTCGAGGGCCTTTAGGGGTATTCTGAATAAATAAATAAATAAATTCTGTAAATTTTCTAACATTCGTGCAGCCTTTTTACCTAGCTCTTAGACACGTTTGCTTACCTGTTCCAGGTCGGATTTAAGCGTGACGTGGTTACTAAGAACGTTCTTAAGAAGAATAGAATTTGTGCAGTCTGGGAAAACTCTGGGCGTTTACTTTGCAGCAGATATGTCGTGGAATGACCATATTAATTACGTCGTTCAGAAACTTTCCAGAACAGTTGGTATCATGCGCCGCCATTGCTTTAATTTTCCTATTTCAGTCAACATGTTACTTTATCACTCTTTGTTCTCTTTCATAGCCAGCTACGGATGTATGGTGTGGGCAACAACAACAGCTGAAAATATTAACAAACTCACTGTCTTACAAAAACGTATTATACGCATTGCATGTAAAGTGCCGTATTTCTTCCACACTGCGAGCCTTTTCCACCGACACAACGTTATTCCAATGAAATCCATGTATAACTATAGGCTGTGCTATAAATATAAACTCGCCATAATGAAAAATGATGACTTCTTACTTACACTTGCTAGGTTAGAGCAAAGCAGAACTGTGTATGATACCCGCGCAGCAGAGCCTTGGAATGTTAAGAAATGCCGTACAAACTATGGCAAACAAATGTTGCAGCATACCTTACCGACACTTCTGAACCAGTTGTACTGCCACAAGAATCTTGATGTCTCCAATATTTCTCTGAAAGAATTGCCCCAAATATTCGTGTAGTTCTTTTTTTTCTTGCTATTACCATTTTGAGTGCACCTGTCAGTTCTGCTGTCCTTTATTTTCTCCTCCCTGTGTTTGCCTTTATAGTCTCTTTGACCTAATATAGTTCTTTTTTCTTTTACAAGCAGAATGTACTGCTTACTGAACGTACATGTGTCATTCTATGTACAGAACATACGAGTTTTTTCTTACTATTTGTTTGATGTCCTATTCCGCCGCCGTCAATGCTGCACTGTAAGAGGAAGCCAGGACCTCTCAAGCTGTCTATACAGCTTTTTCCCTGGCTGTCCTCGCAACACCTATTTGCGGAAATAAACCTTCAAACCTTCAAACCTTCTTAGCTGTTTCGAGGATATTTCTGTAACCAGCTTCTAGACGTGCAACATTGTCAGCCAGGTAGTCAAGCGTGTCCTCCTGGGCGTTGGTCATAGCTCTGGGGTTGCCTTGAATACCGCCGCTGAGTAGGAAAAAACGCCGAAGGGACGCCAGTACTACTCGCAAGCGGTTGAAGGAATCCGAGGGCCACGGCACTGCCACGCGAAAAACATTATCTAATGAGCGCCGCTGTGACTAACCTGGATAAACATGAGCGTAGTGCGACGCAGACGAGGTCCTGACCCAAAGGGGCATCAGAATGCCTGCGCTTAAAAGCCTACGCATTTCCGTGTTGCGTGCCGACAGTTGACGAGGCTTGGCGGCTGCTGTGAGAGGCGGCGTACGGATGGAATGCCAGTCGATTACCCGGGATGCGGTGCAGCGAGCACAGCGACCAGCATCGCCTGGATAAACATGGCTGTTGAGCATTGTTCAACGAAGGTGGTGCTGTGACGTGAAGAGCCGTCGAAATACTGTTTTGCCCTTAGGGTCTTTGACATTTTCGGATATTACGTGAATATGACACTTTTGAGGTCAGTCGACATTTTCGGATATTACGTGAATATGACAATTTTGAGCTGAGAACTAATTTGCATGAGCACACTCCGACAAAGGTTGCCTCAAGCAGGCCGCTTTGACATCTTTCCGAATTGATTCATAGAAGGAGATCTGAAGTTCTGGACGGAATTGTGCCCATGAATGTTTGTTCCCGCCTTCCTGTCTTATGTGCTTGCGTGAAGTTTTGTGGGAGACATGGTTTCGAGAATAAGCGGCTACTCTGCGGCCGCAGTCTAAAAAACTCCCGATATTTGCTACAATTTAAATTGGAGAAAAAAAAGCGCCAAACCATGCAAACCACAAGAAAGAACATAGACTAGGCACAGGCGCTGTGTGTCGTCTTTATTTCGGGCTACATGATCTGACACACTCGAGTGCTCAACCACTGGAAGAAAGGACGCAGCCCAAACTTACCACGACCATGCCGTATATTCATTTTTTTTTATTCATTACTAGGGCTTTGAAACGGCGAATAACAAAGAAAACCAATGTCGCAAACATTCAACAATATTCACAAACACTGTCACTGAATACATCAGCAGAAAGCTGTACATTCGTTCCACAGAGCTTTGTACTAAGACGGGTAAATTGTTAATGGATACCGCATTTCAGTTTCTTGTTGGAAGTAGGAATGCCCAGGACTACCAATGCCAGCTTTTTAAGAGTGCTGTTGGTAAGACGATTATAATTTCTTCCATAACTTAGTGTTTAGGGGGCCTTTATATAAGCTTACACCTTGATATTGAATTTCCTGCCACTACTTGCAATAGCAGTTCGGGTCAATTTTGTTTAAAATACGGCCAGGTGAAAGGAACAGAGCGATTTATTAACTTCGATATCAGGAACAGAAAGGACGTCGTGTTTGTCTTTAAACCCTTCAGCTTGTTTCCTAAAATAATATTAATAAGGACTCAATACCACGGACGCGAATTCATGTACTTGTCTTACGCAGATTTTGCAGTTTCAGAATGCGTCTCATAGTTTTTTTCCTCAGGAAACACAAGCTTAGGTGAGAAGCTAATGAGCCAAAGAATATTAAAGGGACTGTGAGGAGAAATTGAGGCTGGCTTGTATCGATAGAATACCTGCTCCTAAAGACAAAAACACTGCTCTTTCTGAAAAAAGAAACCTTTTGAAAGGTAGAAAAGAGCAAGAACTAAAATAAAGGCATCGCCGCCACATGCCAGTCTCCTAGAAGGGTGATTGTTTGAGCGAGTGGGCAATTCACAATAGGTTCCATACAGCAAAATACAGGGACTCGACAGAACACAAGCGCTTGTGTTCTGTCCCTGTTTCTTGCACTTTGGAACCTCAAGCCAGTCTGGAAAGTCGAAGCGATAAATACGAGATACGAGATACGAGATCCACCACAGATCTCTGAAGCTGAAAAAGATGCATGAAGGTTACGTGTTTGATCGATATTGAAGCTTAAAAATTTTCTTTTGAAGCTGCTAGTGCACTTTTATCACACGAGGAAGGCAGAAACAAAGGCAACCTGAATGTTTGAAGTGAAAGAAAAGCTGCAATTGGCGGCCAGCTGAGTTTCGGTATGTTTTGGGGTGCTTAGCGGCTCTGCGTTCGGCATGGTTTCGTTATGCGCCTCGATTTACAAGGGCGGAGCGAAAGAGGATCTCCATGTGCTTCTCTATGTGCTACCCAGACGAAGTTCGTGCAACAGCGAGCAACTGTGAGAAGGAAAAAGAGCTGTGTATAGCCAATGTTCAACGCGCCTCCACGTCAGAAAACGCACCGCTCGACGTGGCATTCGCTTCGTCAAAGTGCAAAGACGTTGAGTAACATAACCAGCTGTACGAGAACAAATATTACAGAATTTAAATGCGCCCGCACGTACAAGTCGCTACACATCAGTTTTGACTGTGGCTCGGTGGTGACAGAGACGCTGCCTACTCCTAGGTGCCAGGACTTTCTTAGTCTCACCGCCTCTGCCCTCAAAAGCATCGCAGGCTGTGTAGGATGAGGTCGCTGAATGCAGGGGCAGTTCTTTGCGGGAACTTCGTTGTCGGAATCGGGAGCGGGATTCGTCCTAACATTGCTAGTGCTGATCGCTTGGCCGCTTGCTGCTTCGATAGCGGCACCTAAAATGGCATCCATTTCGACTTGGTTGTAAGACTAGTGCGGGGAAATCTTCTGCTCTCGTAGCGTTGCTGGTTGGCCGAAACTCGTGGTTTCGCAGAGGAATTAAAAGAAATGATCTTTTCTCCTCTGCTATCGAGTGGATGACGTCAGTCTCGGCGGTGCAGCTCCGTGACGGGTGATTGACAAGATGGCCATGAAAAACCAGTGAGACGCAGCCATTTCCTGTGGTGCAAAAAATGAGCGCGCTTTTCCGTTGGCACACTATTCTGTCGTTGAATAATTATTCAAAATATTGAGTCCCTGGCGAATACTGTAGTACACAGTACGCGTTACGCGCCTAGCTAAACCGGCCAAGCGTCTTTGCGATGCAGAGAGATCTCTTCAAACTACCCGTGTGCTGTTTTTCGGCGCCATGCATTCTCCACAGAGTCCGATGCGATGCCTTTCTCTCCAGGCGGGGAAGGCCGAGTGAGGTGGGACTTCGTAGCCGCACACAGTGGAAACAATGGCGAAGACTAGCGACTCATATAATTTTTTAGCAACATTAGATAAAACCTATATCGGATCTGTTATAAATTCTCTTCATTGAAGCGGCAAATACCAAGAGGCCAGTATACCGCTGTGTCAGTACACCTTCCACATCCCTTTTGGATAGAGGAGCGCGTTTCCTATCGGAAGCTGCGTGGTTCTACTCTTCCTGCTTGATTCCGCTTTCCGGTGTCTGGCTGTCTGGCTTTGTTCTTTTGTCTTTGATGCATTCTGCATATTTATTTATTTATTTATTCATTTATTTCAGTACCTTTAGGGCCCGAGGGCATTACAGAGGGGAGTGGGGTACAATAGACAAAATGAGAAAAGAATAGCAGTCACTAGTTACATAAAATGTGAACAAAAATATGGCTCGCGCAAATGAGTAGGTTACAGCAAATACAGTCAAACAAATTAAGTCATTAACACGAAATTATGAGCAAAGAATAAAAGTAAAGCATACCACGGAAAAAAAAACACAAGGAGCAAGTTGTTGAGAATGGCAGGAAGACACTGGGGCACATATTTAGTTATGCCCTTAAACAACAGAATTTGTGAAGGAAAAAAAAAGGACCAGGTCTTTTTGAAGTACCACATGAGCTGAAAAGAAAAAACGGCAGTGCGCAAGAATTACATGTGATATGTTATCATTAGCTTAGTTAAAGCTGATTTAAACACAGAATGGTCACATATTTCGACGACCGATCGAGGAAGGTGATTCCATTGTGCCGATGTGCTGGGGATGAATGAGTTGTAAAAGTGGTTTGTTTGGCATGAAAGAATACCAACTTTATGACGATGATCGATCCGAGCTGAAACGTAGCAAAGTGGCGTTATAAATTTTCTCTTACGGACGGGGTTATCATAGTAAATCTAATGGAATAGACAAAGGCGGATTATATTTCTACGTTGCGAAAGCAGTGGGAGTGATAAGCTCGATTTCACGGCACTGACACTAGAGTTACGGTGATAATTGGAGAGAATGAAATGGGCCGCACGGTTCTGTATAGATTCGAGTTGATATATTAGTGTCTATTGATAGGGGTCCCAGATGGATGCAGCATATTCCAGTTTACTACGAACCAACGACTTGTAGAGAAGCAGTTTTACGGAGCTAGAAGAAAGATTAAAGTTACGGCGTAGGTAGCCCAGCATGCAGTTAGCGTTGTTACTTACATGATCTATGTGTATTATCCAAGAAAGATTATGGGAAATGAAGACACCTAAATATTTATAAAAAGGCACAGCCTCAAGGCTGCAATTAATAAGAGGATATGAAGGCAATGTGGTGTTACGACGAGAAGCCCGCATGTACTTGCACTTTTTTATGTTTAGTTCCATGTTCCACGTGTTAGTCCATGAAAGAGCATGATCAATATCCGATTGATGAAGAGCTATATCAGAGTCACTGTTAATTTTGCGGTATATGACGCAGTCATAAGCAAAAAGATTTATTGCTGAACATAGATTGTCAGGTAAGTCATTGATATATATAAGAAAAAGCAGAGGCTTTAGAACAGAGCCTTGTGGCACTCCAGATCCAACTGGAGAAGTGAAAGAAGAGTTGTTATTAGCGGCGACAAATTGTGAACGATTATTGAGAAACGAATGCAGCCATCTAAGAACGTTAGGGTCAAGGTTAAGTTTACTAAATTTAAAAGAAAAAGCAGTTGATGAGAGACCTTGTGAAACGCCCTTGAAAAATCGAGGAATATGCAGCCGACAACGGAACCCCTGTCGAGGAATGAGTTTATATCATGTGTGAAGGTTAAAAGCTGTGTTTCGCAAGAAAACCACTTCCGAAACCAATGTTGACTGTCAGTAAAAAAGGCATTAGAGTCAAGGAACGTTGCAAGGTGAGAGTAAATAACATGCTCCATAATTTTACACGGAATGCAGGTAAGTGAGATGGGTCGATAATTATGCGAGGAATGTTGATCACCAGATTTATGCAAGGGAATCACCTTCCCGACCTTCCAGGCATCAGGCATGAACGCTGTTTCAAGAGATTGCTGAAATAGGTGGGAAAGTATTATTGCGCTGTACACTTTGGTTTTAATCAAGAACTTAGAACTAATGTTATCAACACCACGTGATGAAGAAATCTTTTATTTTTCAATTATTTTTTCCACTCCAGCAGGATCAAAGAAAATAGAATCCATCGGTAAAAAGTCAGCACTGTTGTATGCAGGGGTTACAGACCACTGATTTTTGGAAAAAGCTGAAACGAATACACTCTTTAAGACATTTTCACATTCATTAGGTTGGATTAGCTCGTCACTGGAGTCTTTAAGGCTGATGGATGCATTGTCTTTTTTGTTAACTATGCTCCAAAATTGCCTAGGGTTGTTTATCAAAAGGGAAGGTAATGTGTCATTGAAAAATAAATCTTTGGCATCCTTGAGCGCACTTTTATATTCAAAGGCCGCGGCCTGATAAGCAGTCCAACGTTCTTGGGAACCGGTTAGTTTTGCAGAGCGGAACATGCGTTTTTTCTTATTACAAAGCCATTTTAACGATTTAGTGAACCATGGTGATTGACGGTTAGAGGTGATGGAACATATTTTTCCACACATATGTTCCACACATAAGCGTGGAACATATTTTTCAGTGAGCGCAGCAACTTTATCTTTAAACAGGCTACAGTTAGCATTCACGCAGCGATGATGAAAGCTTAGTAAGTAATGGTGGAGAAAAACAGACAGTCCACGGTTAATATCATCAAAGTGAGCGTTTTTGTTATCACGGATGAATTTACTGTGGTTACGTTGATGGGGAACTGCGCAGGTCAAAGAAAAATGAAGGAGTAGGTGGTCACTTAACCGTGGCAAGTATGATATGGGCTGGGAAAAATTAGGCGATGTGGTGAGTATCAGATCGACGATATTAGACGCAGTAGGTGAAATTCGAGTTGCCTACGTTACAAGCCGGGATAAGTTATAATCCCTGCACAAATTCAAGAACATGTTGCACTTAAACAAGGTTCACAATAAGATCTCACATTAGACCACACTATGTTGGGGAAATTAAAATCATCCAGTAAAATAAAGAGACTGCTCGGATAACAGACTGTAATCATATGAATGACATCATGAAGATCGTTGACAAAGGTGGGGGAGGTAGACGGCGGACGATAGCAAACGCCCACTATCAATTTCCTAGAGCATGTGCGAATTTCGACCAGGACAAGTTCCAACGCGCTTACAAAATGGATCGGAAAAGACATAACAGTATCAGTAACAGCTACAAGCACGCCTCCGCCATATCTAGAACTCCTGTCGCACCGATAAATGTTATATTTGTTTTTATAGGTAAGAAGTTCGCAGCTATTTATCTTCGCCGATAGCCACGTTTCAGGGAGACATACAATGTCAGCATCGCAAGCATCAATAACAGAGCAAAGGTCATCGCGTTCAGGTATTATGCTACGAATATTTGTGAACAAAAAAGAAACTGGGGTAATGGCTGAAGACTTAGTTCCACTGCCCCTCGCGCAGTGCTAATCGATAACAGGTTCGGTCGGTGGCGCGGAGGCGCTGTGGGTATCATTCGTAGGATCCTCAGAATGGTCGGTTGGCAACGGGAAGGCGCTCGGGATTTCATGAACGGAGTCATCAGAGTGATTGTAGGAGTAACATTTATTTTTTTATGTAAAGCTTACTGAAGCGAATTTTGACAGTGAGCGGTTGGGATTTGCCAAATTCGACCAGTTTTTTTCTAGCGTGACGGGTGGCGAAAGAATAATCCTCGCTAAGCGTACTTTCTTCATCCTTGAGCTTAGAATTATTAAGCAGTATAATCTGCGTAACCTTGAAAGATGAAAATTTGGCAATAATTGGTTGACATTTTACCGATGCGAACCCACCGAGCCTGTGCGCTCTATCAAAATTTCAGAGGACGGAATTGCCAAGCAGGATGAAAGAATATTGTCTAGCTTTTCTTCTGACTGAGCCCAGGACTCTGATTGCGTGTCAGATATGCTATAGAACAGATGGTTATCGCGTCGCTGCCTTTCTTCAAGATTAGACAGGCGTGCGCGCAGTTGAGCGTTTTCACTTGAAAGTTGGTCAACTAACTGCTGAAAAGGATGTACTTCCTTCTCGACTACGTCAATGGGAACAGTTTTGCGCTCAGCGTCCTTTAATCTTTTGTTCATTTCGATCAAATTTTCTTCTAATTTCAGCTGGGACTTCTTAAGATCATTATTTTTTATTTTATTTATTTATTCAATACTGCAGGCCTTTACGGCCCAAGCAGGAGGGGCATACAAATGACATCAGCGTATAGAACGAAGATAGCAAATAATAATTTCAAAACACTTGTTCTATGGGCAATAGAACATGAGCAAAACAAGGACTAAACGAAATGCAAACCGAGCTCTTCATTTGGGAAAGTGAAACATAAACAAACAGAAGTAAGCCAATGAATGAAATGAAATGTCAAACTTGCAGTAAGGCAAAAACACGATCAGTTTGGGCAACCAAAAAGCAGACAAGAAAAATATTCAAGAGCAATTCAAGGTTTCAATTGAATCAACGCTGGTTAGAAGAGGCAGAGGTAAGTTGTTCCAATCTGTTACCGTGCGAGGAAAAAAAGAATATTTAAAAACATTAGTTCTGGTGCTGTATGGCGTTAGAGAGTCATCGTGTCGATGTCGTGTTCGGCGTGCAGTAAGTGGTGTTATGTACGGATCAGGAGTTAGAGCAAGAAGGTTGTTTTTAAGAAGGAACATAAATTTTAAGCGCTGAATTTTTCTTCTCAGTTCCAGTGTCGGTATACCATGTTGTTTCATTAGTGCTGTCGGGGAATCAGTTGTACGGTACTTCGAAAAAATAAACCTTACTGACTTACGCTGGATTCTTTCGACAGCGTCAATGTTAGTTTTGGTATAAGGGTCCCATACTACGCATGCATATTCAAGTTTTGGTCTTATTAATGATGTATAAGCTAAAAGTTTAGTTTCGGCGGGGGCATGCTTCAATTTATGACGGAGAAGGCAAAGTTTCCGAAAAGCTGTGTCACATACGTTAGTTATGTGAGTGTTCCAGTTTAGGCTGTTTGTTAGTGTGACGCCAAGATATTTATACTCGCTGACTTCGGTTAGTGGTTCTGTCCCGAGGGCATAGGGAAAAGAAAGGTTATTAAGTTTCTTGGTTATTTTCATATACACTGTTTTGTCAGCGTTCAATTGCATATCCCAACAATGACACCGGGAAAGAATATTTTGTAGATTATTATTAAGAGTTATCTGGTCATCCTGGCTTGACACTTCCCTGAACAGCACGCAGTCGTCTGCAAACAATCGTATTTGGACGGGTTCGGTAATAATGCCATTCGACTCCGTGCACCACTCCGATCCACTGCACTTCAAGGCTGCCATCCAATCTTCCATTAGTGACACATTCAGCCCATCCCTCATGTAATACCCCATTCCTGGGGCATTTGAGGTATTGATAATAAATAAATAAATATATATTAAAAACAAGAATGGTTCTAGCACACTGCCCTGAGGGACGCCGGAAGTAACTGAAAGTTCATGGGAGTAGTACGTATCAATATTAACAAACTGTCTACGATCAGTGACATACGCAGCAACCCAGTTAATAATGAAAGGAGGAAGGTTAATCATTTTAAGTTTTTCAATAAGCTTACAGTGTGAAACAAGGTCAAAGGCTTTCCTGAAGTCTAAAAAAATAACGTCCACCTGGCCGCATTTGTCTAAAATTCTAGCAAGGGAATAGATTACCGTTGTTAATTGTGTCACCGTAGAAAATTCTTTGCGAAAACCATGCTGCGCAGGTGAAAGTATATTGTTATCCTCCAGAAAATCTCTGATGAAGTTGGCTATGACGTGTTCAAGCATCTTACAACAAGATGATGTTAACGAAATTGGTCGGTAGTTAGTAATCATTGTGGGGTCTCCCTTCTTAGGCACTGGTACTACACGTGCCGTTCGCCAGTCAGGGGGAAGGGCTGCAGTGGACAGTGACGCACCGAAAATAATTACCAGAAAGTGTGACAGCATTTCTGCGTATCGGCGCAGAAAAACATTCGGTATGTTATCCGGTCCTGGGGTAGATTTTGTTTTTAGATTAAGGATCATAGAAAGCCCACCTTGAGCGAATACAAATTCAGGAGATACATTTGATAAAGGTGAAAAGGGAAGTGCAAGCTCTTCTGAGTTAATAAACACACTGTGGAAGAATGCATTAAAGTGTTCGGCGATACTTTGCTTTTCGACAACGGGAATGCCATCTTTAATTATCTGATCCACTGCCTTGTTCTTTTTGCTCAGAAATTTCCAGAATTTTTCTGGAGCCATACGAATAAAGTGCGGCGAAGTGTTATTAAAATAATGGCTTTTGGCATGCCCAATTGACGAGCTCAGCGTAGCTTGCAAGTTCTGTACTGTAGTTCGTGAGGCATTCTGTCGTCTTAAGCGTTTTATTTTTCTTTTCAAGTGAATGACTTCACGCGTTATCCAAGGGGTTTCATTTCCGGTTTTCTTTGTTTTCGTTGGAACGAAATTTTCGATGCAATAAGTGCAGATTTTTTTGAACTTGTCCCAAAGTTCTACTACATTGCTTCCTTGAAAGTTGCTTAGGTGTAAATCGAGGTAATCTAACACGCTTTCGTCTCTGGCACGTGTGAAGTCCTTCACTTGTACAGTTTTTGCCTTCTTAGCGGTACATTTTTTTAAATGACACGAATAGTACACCACCTCATGATCAGACATTCCATGTTCAATTGATACTGAAAAATGCTCGATTGTTTTGCTCACGAAGACAAGATCAAGCATTGATGATGAAGAACCATGCACTCGCGTTGGTAAGTTGACAACTTGGTGCAAATTGTGGCATAAGATTATTTCACGCATATAATTAACATGAGTGCTAAATTCACCACTAGAAGAACAATGTTCCCAGTTAACTCCTGGAAGATTAAAGTCCCCCACTAAAAAAATTTTTTTATGTACGAATGAACTGACATGCTCACGCAAATCACACAGGAATTGGGGTGGTGAGCCAGGCGCTCGATAAACGGCAAATAGCAAGAATAAATTTCCATAGTAAGAAATCTTTAGGCTAATAGTTTAAATGCTATCAGCCTGACACAAGAGAGTTGCTGACAAGTTTTGCTTTACCAGCACAGCCACCCCGCCTCCCCTCGTTGATCTGTCACGACGGAAAACACTGTAAGATGGTGGAAAGACGTCTTCATCATCTATGCCACTGTGTAGCCAAGTTTCGGTCAAAACAACGATGTGCGGGTTGTAACCTAAGATAATAGCCTCTAACTGATCACTTTTGTTAACAATGCTGCGTGCATTTATATTTAATATGCGCATATCTTTCGTATCATGCCGGAGAAGTCAGTCTTGTTTAGCACTGTTATATTTACCAATTTTTTTGCTACAGTTTTTAGCGTCATCCCAAATGTAAAGGTCGTTGTCGACTCGAAGTTTCTCGTTGAATTGTTGAACTTTTCATTTGTGCTCCCTTTCCTCTGAAGTACTGTCCCACAAAAGCTCACGCTTCCTGAGCGTGTTTCGTGAGTAATCGTTTTGAACAGAAGTATTAGAACCTTTGAGTTTGAAAGCATTTTGCATGATACTTTTCTTTTCTTCGTAATCTTGAAAATATAAAATTACTGGCCGCGTTTTATCGCTCTTGCCGATCCGATGTATTCGGGCTACAGACTTGCACGTGATTTGTAACTCGGTAGAAAATATATCAGTTAGAACTTTACGACGCAGTACAGCCTCTGTCTCTTCTGGTTCCTCTGGTACCCCAAAAACCAGTAAATTCGAGCGTCTACTTTTATCCTCCAAATCCGTAATTTTCGCTTCTAAGGCTTTAACCGTGCTTTCAAGTGCTTCTACGCGCGCGGCTTGTTTCTCCATTTCTGTAAATCGAGTCTCCCAGTCCGCCAGACGTGTTTCCATGCTAGTTTGTTGTATACGAAGTGCTGCTACATCCTCAATTAATTTATTCTGTCCCAAAAGCAGTTTTTCAAGTAGTTCATTTGTGCTGGAACCTTCCGTGTCAGGTCCGGGATTCAACTCGATATCTCCGCTCAAGAGGAGCAAGCATACGCAGTACACGTCATACACCATTAATACAGCTTGCTGTGGGCACGGCAAGACCAAAAGACAACGGTTGTCGCTTTTAACACAGCTGCAGTAAGCACTAACCTGCACAAGGCAAAAGAATGGTCTGTTAGGCCACATGGTCGCTCTCGGTCCGCCGTGCCCACTGAAGTCGAAGGCTTGAAGCTGCTCTTTTATATCCCAAAGCGACGAGGTCACGTGTCGTGATGGTGGCGCTGTCGGTGCATCACGGAACAGTAAAGATATCGCCAAAGGAAGAAGAGAGCTTCGGTTCCTTGATAATCTTGACGCAGCCGCAGATCGGGGATCAGCAACTGTATCTGGCAGGTTTGGAAGGTCGATCTGCCCGTCAGCTTGGTTGATTTGCTTTGTTGTTCCGACGAGACCAAAAGCAAGGACCTGCACAAGGCAGAAGAATGGTCTGTTAGGCCACATGGTCGCTCTCGGTCCGCCGTGCCATCAACGGACTTTATAAATGCCTTTTGGTCCAGTTGCATTTTCGCAGTTCGCGTGTTCACAGTTTTTAGTATTGCAAACATATCTTCCAGTTGCTTAGACTGGACGTCAGGAAGAGAGTCCTGTACCTGGTGCCTCGTGTTAGGCCCAGGGTTGAGTTCGACGTCCTCGGACAACGCTAGCAGTTTGTTTGCAATATCAAAGCATTCACTGAACACACGAAGCAAAACTCCCGGGCGTGGGAACAGCAACAGGTACACGTCATTTGATTTCTTAGCGTACAGGGAAGTGACAGAACTAACCTGGACGAAGAAGCAGAGCGGATTAGGTGGCCGCATCCTGGGGCTGTTCTCACGCCCAGTAGCCCGGGGCGCCGGGGGCCCGCCAGCTGTTCATATAGGCAGCAGATGATGTCGCTGATGATCCGGATATTTCATGCAATGGAGGGACCTCGATGAAAATGTGCCTGTCTTGCGGGCATGCGGCATCACACGTGTCGTTGAAGTGGCAGGGCAGCTTGCAGATGTTATGGGTAGATGACGATAGCGGCGCGGTGCTGAACAGAGTCCATGCCGTAACCTGGACGAAGAAGCAGAGCAGATTGGGTGGCCGCATCCTGGTGCTGTTCTCACGCCCACCAAAATGTCATAACATTAAACTTTTGTTGCTAGTCAGCGCCAGTGTCTAGTCTCCTCCTTTCTGTGGTGGTTTGACCCGTTTTCCGTCTTAACAAACTGGCTCGAAATATGTTATTGAAGATAATTAGATAAATTTTTGTATAATTATTAGCTGGCTAATGAGATCAGCAGTTCCTAGATCTCACAATGACGATGCGAATTTGCGAATGAATAATTGTTTTGCAAAAGAGAAGCTTGGTGCTATCGCGCTTAGTGATAGTTTCGTTTTAAGTAGCCCAGTGTCACGAAATTCGGCGCATTTTTGAAACAAAGAAACAAAAACAGTGCTGCGCGGACGGCTCTCGCCGCTGCGAGTCGTAAAACGGGGGAGAAAGAAACCCCAGAGAGCGAATAGCCTTGTGTGTGTGGCTGCCGCTCTGCCCCCCCCCCCCCCCCCCCCCCCCTTCCCCACCACCTCTCGCCGACGCGGCGCGCGGGCGGGGATTGCCGTCGATTGTTCTAGACTGCCCGACTCGTTTCTACGCGATGTTGTGGGAGAGGACGCAACATTGCGTGCGCTAAGAGATGTCCTCCGCCTCTTCACTGGCGCGTCGGCGGCGGCGGCACGACAGAACTTTCGGGAAGCTCCTGGAAGCCACTCCCGGCGTTTCACCAAGCAGGGACGCGCGCCCGGCGCGAGAAGGACACTGCACAGTGGGGACTGCACAGCCGACTGCACAGCGAAGAACAGACAGACGGGGAGCGAGCCTATATAAGAAGGGCGTTGACCGCTCTCAGTTTAGCCCTTGCCGCCGCTTATGCTTCAGAGAAGCACGCCTGCTCGACTCCTGGAAAAGCAGCACTCGCCCAGATACAGTCCAACCAGGCAGCGTGCGCCAGTCTGCGGGACGGCATCGTCGTGGACCTCTGGTCGTCGGATTGTAGCAGTTCCCGGTGAAAAAGTTCTGTTTTGTTTGCCTGTCTCTTATGTTAGTGCACTTTAGGTGCAATATCCCTTTTGTACTGTAGCCTCTCTCGAGTTGAACTTTGCACGGTTTGCATTGTTTTGTTAATCACTTTGTATGTGTTTGTACTAGTGATTGTGAAATCCTCTGTATCGTCTCATTGCTGCGTAAACTTTGTTTTGTTTGTGAACCTTTGGCTCCGACCCATTCTCTGGCATGCGACCGCCGAAAGCTGGGCACCAAACGGCCAAAAACCTCTTGTCACTTGGTAGCTGGTCTCCGCTGAGCTTGCCACGCTGAGTCGACGGCGGATAACAGACAGGTCGAAAACTGAGAAACGCAATAGGAAACTAAAACTCAAACTCGCACACCTTCAGACCCAAATAGATTACCACAGTGCAAAGCTAACTGGAATCAGATTTGAGACAGCCTCCGCGGCTATCTCTCCACAACCCGCGCCTGGCACCTTTTACGCCACATGCTAGACTCCACGCGATCTAAAACCCAGACACGCCTTAGCATTCGCCGCCTTACTCATAACCACAGGCAGGACACGAACGCCTTCCTCGCGCAGGTGAAAACATATACCACCCCAGGTGACCCTTGCATGTACCCCGAGTACACGGGTCCACCTCAACCCCAGCTTGACGACCCTATTACAGAGGCAAAATTTCGGACAGCCCTTTTGAAATTACGCAATACTGCACCCGGTGAAGATCAGATTACTAATGCTGCCATCCGAAACCTTGACGATGCCTCCATATCTCATCTGGTCACCCACTTTAACGAGTACTGGAAATCAGGTACCCTGCCTGCCACCTGGAAGCATGGAAAAATCATATTTATCCTTGAACCCCACAAACCCATCAACATAGAGAATGACCGACCAATTTCTCTGACATCTTGTCTCGGCAAGGCCTTCGAACACATAATTCTTGCCCGACTAACCACGTACATGGAAGACAACCACCTTTTCCCGCACAGCATGAGTGGCTTTCGTGCGCATCTATGTGCACAGGATGCATTACTACAAATTACACACGACGTGCTTGATGACACTATCCCCCATCGCACTAAAGCTATTCTAGCAATTGACCTCACACATTTGACAGGACTCGACACGATACCATTTTGCGAGAACTGCATGCACTACAGGTAGGCTCAAATACCTACAACTACGTTCACGCCTTTCTCTCGGGCCGCACTGCCTCCCTGCACATAGCTGAGCTGAGCACACCACCTTATACACTCGGCGAGCTTGTAACCCCCCAAGGAGCAGTTCTCTGCCCCCTTTTCTTTATTATTGCTCTCAACCCGCTAGCTCATAAACTAGCTCTCATCCCACACCTAAGGCATACCTTATACGCTGATGATATTACCGCATGGACCACTAATGGATCTGATTCAATTAGCAGCTGGCACAATCTCCGCTCTTCAGTTAGCAGCTGACACAATCTCAGCTCACGCGTCATCTGTTGGACACGAATGCTGGCCCTCTAAATCCACGCTTCTCCTCATAAGACCGAAATCTGCCGCTAACTCGCCATTTCAAATCGCTTTATCTATTTATTTATTCAAAATACCTTACAGGGCCCAGAAGGGCATTGAGTAAGGGGGGCAAAAACAATAGATTAAGCAAATAGGAAGAATAAATTAAAAACAACGCATGATACAAGGCAAAAATTAAACACAATTATAAATATACAGGGCAAAACGTAACTCCAAGAGCAAGGTGTGTTGCTGGGCGAGTTGGTTGGGGTACATCTTGAGAAAAAACAGCGCTTGCAGACAAAGGACCAGAACAAGAAGGACACAACTGCGCTGTTGTGTGTCCTTCTTGTTCTGGTCCTTTGTCTGCAAGCGCTGTTTTTCTCAAGACGTAACTACAAGACATACATCAACGCGAGCAACAAAAATTAAAATAGTAGCAAGAATGATCGCATGTGCCCAATACACATAAAAAAAAAGCAGTAGCCATAAATAAACATACAAATGGTTGAAATTGCACAAGAAACCAAAACTTCGTAAAATACAAGAGAGAAAACTAAATTTTTGAAGAGTGGAAAAGATGAAACTGAGAGATTGTTGAGGCATATTTCATCGAAAAAGCTGGAAACAAATGCGTTAGCAGTCCTTCCATTATTCTCAGCAGCGCCGAGACGTCTTTTATAGAAGGTTTTCTGTAGTTCGCAGATTTCCCTTGGTTTTGTGCTCGTATATCGTCCTTTCTTTCGGTGTTTTACAATTTTTAGATTCTTAGACGGTAAGACGACTGTTCTTCAGGAATGATCTCCAGTTTTTATCACTTGACGCTAGGCACTGTATCTTCAGACTTCATCCCTCCTTATTGTTATTGTTGGTCATGTTTTTTCCAGGTTATTGTTGGTCATTTTTTTTCACGTGGTTTTATCTCATAGTCGTTCGATTCTTGCTCTTTTTTGCCTTCATCACGCGCTTCATAATTTGTTAGTGTGGACTTGCCATGCCCCGGTGCCTTGTTCCTGTTTTCTTTTTGCCTTGGTTGATGTTGTTATTGTTCTGCTGGCTGGTTATTGTTTCTGCTTCCCAAGCTCTGTTTAGATTAGATTCTGTAGTGATCAGTGATCCTTTTTTTTGCCAGTGTTCGCAGGAATTGCAGCATGATATGTACAACGTTTATGCATTTGTTGATATCACTTGGTTGTGGTATAAAAGGCAGGCTTGGTGCAATAAACCCCAGTTGCAAGTTAGCGTAAGTCCTGTCTTTTGTGTGCCTTCTTTGTCCCCGTCTCTTGCGCTGTTACCAGTTTTTCTTTCAACATGAAACAACTCGCCCAAACTAGAGTTTTACTTGATATGAGAAAATGCGCCGTCATGCCAGCAGCTGCGGCAGCGACGAGTGCAGCAGCTATTGGCGTCTTTCGGCGTTTGCAGGCCCCCTTCCCAGGATTGCATAGTCACAACCATTTGCCACCGATATCAGCATCTGCGCCGTCAACACGAGGGGCAGTGACCTTCCCAGGATTGCGTAGTCCTTTTCCAGGATTGAGTAGTCACAACCATTTGCCACCGATATCAGCATGTGCGCCGTCAACACGAGGGGCAGTGACCTTCCGTCATTTCCCGGAGATAGTGCGACGGGGCTTCCGCTGGTCGGCTCTGGCATCACTGCAGATTGCTTAAATGACCTGGATTCGAGAGCCGGTCATGCCAGCAGCTGCAGCAGCGACGAGTGCAGAAGCTATAGGCGTCTTTCGGCGTTTGCAGGCTTCCTTCCCAGGATTGCGTAGTCACAACCATTTGCCACCGATATCAGCATGTGCGCCGTCAACACGAGCGGCAGTGACCTTCCGTCATTTCCCGGAGATAGTAGGACGGGAATTCCGCTGGTCGGCTCTGGCATCACTGCAGATTGCTTAAATGACCTGGATTCGAGAGCCGGTCATGCCAGCAGCTGCGGCAACGATGCGTGCAGCAGCTATAGGCGTCCTTCGGCGTTTGCAGGCTCCCTTCCCAGGATTGCGTAGTCACAACCCTTTGCCACCGATATCAGCATGTGCGCCGTCAACACGAGGGGCAGTGACATTCCGTCATTTCCCGGAGATAGTGCGACGGGGCTTCCGCTGGTCGGCTCTAGCATCACTGCAGATTGCTTAAATCGCCTGCATTCGAGAGCCGGTCATGCCAGCAGCTGCGGCAGCGACGAGTGCAGCAGCTATAGGCGTCTTTTGGCGTTTGCAGGCCCCCTTCCCGGGATTGCGTAGTCACAACCGTTTGCCACCGATATCAGCATGTGCGCCGTCAACACGAGGGGCAGTGACCTTCCGTCATTTCCCGGAGATAGTGCGAAGGGACTTCCGTTGGTCGGCTCTAGTATCACTGCAGATTGCTTAAATCGCCTGCATTCGAGAGCCGGTCATGCCAGCAGCTGCGGCAGCGACGAGTGCAGCAGCTATAGGCGTCTTTTGGCGTTTGCAGGCCCCCTTCCCGGGATTGCGTAGTCACAACCGTTTGCCACCGATATCAGCATGTGCGCCGTCAACACGAGGGGCAGTGACCTTCCGTCATTTCCCGGAGATAGTGCGAAGGGACTTCCGTTGGTCGGCTCTAGCATCACTGCAGATTGCTTAAATGGCCTGGATTCGAGAACCGGTCATGCCAGCAGCTGCGGCAGCGACGAGTGCAGCAGCTATTGGCGTCTTTCGGCGTTTGCAGGCCCCCTTCCCAGGATTGCGTAGTCACAACCATTTGCCACCGATATCAGCATGTACGCCGTCAACACGAGGGGGAGTGACCTTCCGTAATTTCCCGGAGATAGTGCGACGGGGCTTCCGCTGGTCGGCTCTAGCATCACTGCAGATTGCTTAAATGGCCTGGATCCGAGAGCCGGTCATGCCAGCAGCTGCGGCAGCGACGAGTGCAGCAGCTATAGGCGTCTTTCGGCGTTTGCAGGCTCCCTTCCCAGGATTGCGTAGTCACAACCATTTGCCACCGATATCAGCATGTACGCCGTCAACACGAGGGGGAGTGACCTTCCGTCATTTCCCGGAGATAGCGCGACGGGGCTTCCGCAGGTCGGCTCTAGCATCACTGCAGATTGCTTAAATGGCCTGGATTCGAGAACCGGTCACGCCAGCAGCTGCGGCAGCGACGAGTGCAGCAGCTATTGGCGTCTTTCGGCCTTTGCCGGCCCCCTTCCCAGGATTGCGTAGTCACAACCCTTTGCCACCGAGATCAGCATGTGCGCTGTCAACACGAGGGGCAGTGACCTTCCGTCATTTCCCGGAGATAGTGCGACGGGGCTTCCGCTGGTCGGCTCTGGCATCATTGAAGATTGCTTAAATGACCTGGATCCGAGAGCCGGTCATGCCAGCAGCTGCCGCAGCGATGAGTACAGGAGCTATAGGCGTCTTTTGGCGTTTGCAGGCCCCCTTTCCAGGACTACGTAGTCATCTCACGTAGTCATGACCATTTGCCACCGATATGGGAATATGCGTCGTCAACACGAGGGGCAGTGACCGTCTGTCATTTCCCGGAGATAGTGCGACGGGGCTTCCGCTGGTCGCCTCTGGCATCACTCCAGATAGCTTAAAACGACCTTTATCCGAGAGCCGGTCATGCCAGCAGCTGCGGCAGCGACGAGTGCAGCAGCTATGGGAGTCTTTCCGCGTTTGCAGGCTCCCTTCCCAGGATTGCGCAGTCACAACCATTTGCCACCGAGATCAGCATGTGCGCCGTCAACACGAGGGGCAGTGCCCTTCCGTCATTTCCCGGATATAGTGCGACGGGGCATCCGCTGGTCGGCTCTGGTATCACTGAAGATTGCTTAAATGACCTGGATCCGAGAGCCGGTCATGCCAGCAGCTGCGGCAGCGACTATACGCGTCTTTCGCCGTTTGCAGGCCCGCTTTCCAGGACTACGTAGTCATCTCACGTAGTCATGACCATTTGCAACCGATATGAGAATATGCGTCGTCAACACGAGGGGCAGTGACCGTCTGTCATTTCCTGGAGATAGTGCGACGGGGCTTCCGCTGGTCGGCTCTGGCATCACTGCAGGTTGCTTAAATGACCTGGATTCGAGAGCCGGTCATACCAGCACCTGCGGCAGCGATGAGTGCAGCAACTATGGGCGTCTTTTGGTGTTTGCAGGCTCCTTTCCCAGGATTGCGTAGTCACAACCATTTGCCACCGATATCAGCATGTGCGCCGTCAACACGAGGGGCAATGACCTTCCGTCATTTCCCGGAGATAGTGCGACGGGGCTTCCGCTGGTCGGCTCTGGCATCACTGCAGATTGCTTAAATGACCTGGATTCGAGAGCCCGTCATACCAGCACCTGCGGCAGCGATGAGTGCAGAAGCTATAGGCGTCTTTCGGCGCTTGCAGGCTCCCTTCCCAGGATTGCGTAGTCACAGCCATTTGCCACCGATATCAGCATGTGCGCCGTCAACACGAGGGGCAGTGACCTTCCGTCATTTCCCGGTGATAGTGCGACGGTGCTTCCGCTGGTCGGCTCCGGCATCACTGCAGATTGCTTAAATGGCCTGGAATCGAGAAACGGTCATGCCAGCAGCTGCAGCAGCGACGAGTGCAGAAGCTATAGGCCTCTCTCGGCGTTTGCAGGCTCCCTTCTCAGGATTGCGTAGTCACAACCATTTGCCACCGATATCAGCATGTGCGCCGTCAACACGAGGGCCAGTGACCTTCCGTCATTTCCCGGAGATGGTGCGAAGGGACTTCCGTTGGTCGGCTCTAGCATCACTGCAGATTGCTTAAATGGCCTGGATTCGAGAACCGGCCATGCCAGCAGCTGCAGCAGCGACGAGTGCAGAAGCTATAGGCGTCTTTCGGCGTTTGCAGGCTCCCTTCCCATGATTGCGTAGTCACAACACATTTGCCACCGATATCAGCATGTGCGCCGTCAACACGAGGGGCAGTGACCTTCTGTCATATCCCGATGATAGTGCAACGGGGCTTCCGCTGTGTCGGCTCTAGCATCACTGCAGATTGCTTAAATGGCCTGGATTCGAGAACCGGTCATGCCAGCATCTGCGGCAGCGACGAGTGCATGAGCTATAGGCGTCTTTCGGCGCTTGCAGGCTCCCTTCCCAGGATTGCGTAGTCACAACCGTTTGCCACCGATATCAGCATGTATGCCGTGAACACGAGGGGGAGTGACCTTCCGTCATTTCCCGGAGATAGTGCGACGGGGCTTCCGCTGGTAGGCTCTAGCATCACTGCAGATTGCTTAAATGGCCTGGATCCGAGAGCCGGTCATGGCAGCAACTGCGGCAGCAAAGAGTGCAGCAGCTATAGGCGTCTTTCGGCGTTTGCAGGCTCCCTTCCCAGGATTGCGTAGTCACAACCATTTGCCACCGATATCAGCAGGTACGCCGTCATCACGAGGGGGAGTGACCTTCCGTCATTTCCCAGAGATAGTGCGACGGGGCTTCCGCTGGTCGGCTGTAGCATCACTGCAGATTGCTTAAATGGCCTGGATCCGAGAGCCGGTCATGGCAGCAGCTGCGGCAGCGACGAGTGCAGCAGCTATTGGCATCTTTCGGCGTTTGCAGGCCCGCTTCCCAGGTTTACGTAGTCACAACCATTTGCCACCGATATCAGCATGGACGCCGTCAACACGAGGGGCAGTGACCTTCCGTCATTTCCCGGAGATAGTGCGACGGGGCTTCCGCTGGTCGGCTCTGGTATCACTGCAGATTGCTTAAATGGCCTGGATTCGAGAACCGGTCATGCCAGCAGCTGCAGCAGCGACTAGTGCAGAAGCTATAGGCGTCTTTTGGCGTTTGCAGGCTAGCTTCCCAGGATTGCGTAGTCACAACCATTTGCCACCGATATCAGCATGTGCGCCGTCAACACGAGCGGCAGTGACCTTCCGTCATTTCCCGGAGATAGTAGGACGGGAATTCCCCTGGTCGGCTCTGGCATCACTGCAGATTGCTTAAATGACCTGGATTCGAGAGCCGGTCATGCCAGCAGCTGCGGCAACGATGCGTGCAGCAGCTATAGGCGTCTTTCGGCGTTTGCAGGCTCCCTTCCCAGGATTGCGTAGTCACAACCCTTTGCCACCGATATCACACATGTGCGCCGTCAACACGAGGGGCAGTGACATTCCGTCATTTCCCGGAGATAGTGCGACGGGGCTTCCGCTGCTCGGCTCTAGCATCACTGCAGATTGCTTAAATCGCCTGGATTCGAGAGCCGGTCATGCCAGCAGCTGCGGCAGCGACGAGTGCAGCAGCTATAGGCGTCTTTTGGCGTTTGCAGGCCCCCTTCCCAGGATTGCGTAGTCACAACCATTTGCCACCGATATCAGCATGCGCGCCGTCAACACAAGGGGCAGTGACCTTCCATCATTTCCCCGAGATAGTGTGACGTGGCTTCCGCTTGTCGGCTCTGGCATCACTGCAGATTGCTTAAATGGCCTGGATTCGAGAACCGGCCATGCCAGCAGCTGCAGCAGCGACGAGTGCAGAAGCTACAGGCGTCTTTCGGCGTTTGCAGGCTCCCTTCCCAGGATTGCGTAGTCACAACCATTTGCCACCGATATCAGCATGCGCGCCGTCAACACAAGGGGCAGTGACCTTCCGTCATTTCCCCGAGATAGTGTGACGTGGCTTCCGCTTGTCGGCTCTGGCATCACTGCAGATTGCTTAAATGGCCTGGATTCGAGAACCGGCCATGCCAGCAGCTGCAGCAGCGACGAGTGCAGAAGCTATAGGCGTCTTTCGGCGTTTGCAGGCTCCCTTCCCAGGATTGCGTAGTCACAACCATTTGCCACCGATATCAGCATGTGCGCCGTCAACACGAGGGGCAGTGACCTTCCCTCATTTCCCGATGATAGTGCGACGGGGCTTCCGCTGGTCGGCTCTAGCATCACTGCAGATTGCTTAAATGGCCTGGATTCGAGAACCGGTCATGCCAGCAGCTGCGGCAGCGACGAGTGCAGCAGCTATTGGCGTCTTTCGGCGTTTGCAGGCCCCCTTCCCAGGATTGCGTAGTCACAACCATTTGCCACCGATATCAGCATGTACGCCGTCAACACGAGGGGGAGTGACCTTCCGTAATTTCCCGGAGATAGTGCGACGGGGCTTCCGCTGGTCGGCTCTAGCATCACTGCAGATTGCTTAAATGGCCCGGATCCGAGAGCCGGTCATGCCAGCAGCTGCGGCAGCGACGAGTGCAGCAGCTATAGGCGTCTTTCGGCGTTTGCAGGCTCCCTTCCCAGGATTGCGTAGTCACAACCATTTGCCACCGATATCAGCATGTACGCCGTCAACACGAGGGGGAGTGACCTTCCGTCATTTCCCGGAGATAGTGCGACGGGGCTTCCGCAGGTCGGCTCTAGCATCACTGCAGATTGCTTAAATGGCCTGGATCCGAGAGCCGGTCATGCCAGCAGCTGCGGCAGCGACGAGTGCAGCAGCTATTGGCGTCTTTCGGCGTTTGCAGGCCCGCTTCCGAGGATTACGTAGTCACAACCATTTGCCACCGATATCAGCATGTACGCCGTCAACACGAGGAGCAGTGACCTTCCGTCATTTCCCGGAGATAGTGCGACGGGGCTTCCGCTGGTCGGCTCTGGCATCACTGCAGATTGCTTAAATGGCCTGGATTCGAGAGCCGGTCATGCCAGCAGCTGCGGCAGCGACGAGTGCAGCAGCTATAGGCGTCTTCTGGCGTTTGCAGGCCCCCTTCCCAGGATTGCGTAGTCACAACCGTTTGCCACCGATATCAGCATGTGCGCCGTCAACACGAGGGGCAGTGACCTTCCTTCATTTCCCGGAGATAGTGCGAAGGGACTTCCGTTGGTCGGCTCTAGCATCACTGCAGATTGCTTAAATGGGCTGGATTCGAGAACCGGCCATGCCAGCAGCTGCAGCAGCGACGAGTGCAGAAACTATAGGCGTCTTTCTGCGTTTGCAGGCTCCCTTCCCAGGATTGCGTAGTCACAACCATTTGCCACCGATATCAGCATGTGCGCCGTCAACACGAGGGGCAGTGACCTTCCGTCATTTCCCGATGATAGTGCGACGGGGCTTCCGCTGGTCGGCTCTAGCATCACTACAGATTGCTTAAATGGCCTGGATTCGAGAACCGGTCACGCCAGCAGCTGCGGCAGCGACGAGTGCAGCAGCTATAGGCGTCTTTCGGCGTTTGCAGGCTCCCTTCCCAGGATTGCGTAGTCACAACCATTTGCCACCGATATCAGCATGTACGCCGTCAACACGAGGGGGAGTGACCTTCCGTCATTTCCCGGAGATAGTGCGACGGGGCTTCCGCAGGTCGGCTCTAGCATCACTGCAGATTGCTTAAATGGCCTGGATCCGAGAGCCGGTCATGCCAGCAGCTGCGGCAGCGACGAGTGCAGCAGCTATTGGCGTCTTTCGGCGTTTGCAGGCCCGCTTCCCAGGATTACGTAGTCACAACCATTTGCCGCGGATATCAGCATGTACGCCGTCAACACGAGGGGCAGTGACCTTCCGTCATTTCCCGTAGATACTGCGACGGGGCATCCGCTGGTCGGCTCTGGCATCACTGCAGATTGCTTAAATGGCCTGTATTCGAGAACCGGTCATGCCAGCAGCTGTAGCAGCGACGAGTGCAGAAGCTATAGGCGTCTTTCGGCGTTTGCAGGCTAGCTTCCCAGGATTGCGTAGTCACAACCATTTGCCACCGATATCAGCATGTGCGCCGTCAACACGAGGGGCAGTGACCTTCCGTCATTTCCCGGAGATAGTGCGACGGGGCTTCCGCTGGTCGGCTCTGGCATAACTCCAGATTGCTTAAATGACCTGGGTTTGAAAGCCGGTCATGCCAGCAGCTGCGGCAGCGACGAGTGCAGCAGCTATAGACGTCTTTCGGCGTTTGCAGGCCCCCTTTCCAGGACTACGTAGTCATCTCACGTAGTCATGACCATTTGCCACCGATATGAGTATATGTGTCGTCAACACGAGGGTCAGTGACCGTCTGTCATTTCCCGGAGATAGTGCGACGGGGCTTCCGCTGGTCGGCTCTGGCATAACTCCATATTGCTTAAAACGACCTGGATCCGAGAGCCGGTGATGCGAGCAGCTGCGGCAGTGATGAGTGTAGCAGCTATGGGCGTCTTTTCGCGTTTTCAGGCAACCTTCCCAGGATTGCGTAGTCACAACCCTTTGCCACCGAGATCAGCATGTGCGCCTTTAACACGAGGGGCAGTGCCCTTCCGTCATTTCCCGGATATAATGCGACGGGGCTTCCGCTGGTCGGCTCTGGTATCACTGAAGATTGCTTAAATGACCTGGATCCGAGAGCCGGTCATGCCAGCAGCTGCGGCAGCGACTATACGCGTCTTTCGCCGTTTGCAGGCCCGCTTTCCAGGACTACGTAGTCATCTCACGTAGTCATGACCATTTGCAACCGATATGAGAATATGCGTCGTCAACACGAGGGGCAGTGACCGTCTGTCATTTCCTGGAGATAGTGCGACGGGGCTTCCGCTGGTCGGCTCTGGCATCACTGCAGGTTGCTTAAATGACCTGGATTCGAGAGCCGGTCATACCAGCACCTGCGGCAGCGATGAGTGCAGCAACTATGGGCGTCTTTTGGTGTTTGCAGGCTCCTTTCCCAGGATTGCGTAGTCACAACCATTTGCCACCGATATCAGCATGTGCGCCGTCAACACGAGGGGCAGTGACCTTCCGTCATTTCCCGGAGATAGTGCGACGGGGCTTTCGCTGGTCGGCTCTGGTATCACTGCAGATTGCTTAAATGACCTGGATTCGAGAGCCGGTCATACCAGCACCTGCGGCAGCGATGAGTGCAGAAGCTATAGGCGTCTTTCGGCGCTTGCAGGCTCCCTTCCCAGGATTGTGCAGTCACAACCATTTGCCACCGATATCAGCATGTGCGCCGTCAACACGAGGGGCAGTGACCTTCCGTCATTTCCCGATGATAGTGCGACGGGGCTTCCGCTGGTCGGCTCCGGCATCACTGCAGATTGCTTAAATGGCCTGGAATCGAGAAACGGTCATGCCAGCAGCTGCAGCAGCGACGAGTGCAGAAGCTATAGGCCTCTTTCGGCGTTTGCAGGCTCCCTTCCCAGGATTGCGTAGTCACAACCATTTGCCACCGATATCAGCATGTGCGCCGTCAACACGAGGGCCAGTGACCTTCCGTCATTTCCCGGATATAGTGCGAAGGGACTTCGGTTGGTCGGCTCTAGCATCACTGCAGATTGCTTAAATGGCCTGGATTCGAGAACCGGCCATGCCAGCAGCTGCAGCAGCGACGAGTGCAGAAGCTATAGGCGTCTTTCGGCGTTTGCAGGCTCCCTTCCCAGGATTGCGTAGTCACAACACATTTGCCACCGATATCAGCATGTGCGCCGTCAACACGAGGGGCAGTGACCTTCTGTCATATCCCGATGATAGTGCAACGGGGCTTCCGCTGGTCGGCTCTAGCATCACTGCAGATTGCTTAAATGGCCTGGATTCGAGAACCGGTCATGCCAGCATCTGCGGCAGCGACGAGTGCAGCAGCTATAGGCGTCTTTCGGCGCTTGCAGGCTCCCTTCCCAGGATTGCGTAGTCACAACCGTTTGCCACCGATATCAGCATGTATGCCGTGAACACGAGGGGGAGTGACCTTCCGTCATTTCCCGGAGATAGTGCGACGGGGCTTCCGCTGGTCGGCTGTAGCATCACTGCAGATTGCTTAAATGGCCTGGATCCGAGAGCCGGCCATGGCAGCAGCTGCGGCAGCGACGAGTGCAGCAGCTATTGGCATCTTTCGGCGTTTGCAGGCCCGCTTCCCAGGTTTACGTAGTCACAACCATTTGCCACCGATATCAGCATGGACGCCGTCAACACGAGGGGCAGTGACCTTCCGTCATTTCCCGGAGATAGTGCGACGGGGCTTCCGCTGGTCGGCTCTGGCATCACTGCAGGTTGCTTAAATGACCTGGATTCGAGAGCCGGTCATACCAGCACCTGCGGCAGCGATGAGTGCAGCAACTATGGGCGTCTTTTGGTGTTTGCAGGCTCCTTTCCCAGGATTGCGTAGTCACAACCATTTGCCACCGATATCAGCATGTGCGCCGTCAACACGAGGGGCAGTGACCTTCCGTCATTTCCCGGAGATAGTGCGACGGGGCTTTCGCTGGTCGGCTCTGGTATCACTGCAGATTGCTTAAATGACCTGGATTCGAGAGCCGGTCATACCAGCACCTGCGGCAGCGATGAGTGCAGAAGCTATAGGCGTCTTTCGGCGCTTGCAGGCTCCCTTCCCAGGATTGTGCAGTCACAACCATTTGCCACCGATATCAGCATGTGCGCCGTCAACACGAGGGGCAGTGACCTTCCGTCATTTCCCGATGATAGTGCGACGGGGCTTCCGCTGGTCGGCTCCGGCATCACTGCAGATTGCTTAAATGGCCTGGAATCGAGAAACGGTCATGCCAGCAGCTGCAGCAGCGACGAGTGCAGAAGCTATAGGCCTCTTTCGGCGTTTGCAGGCTCCCTTCCCAGGATTGCGTAGTCACAACCATTTGCCACCGATATCAGCATGTGCGCCGTCAACACGAGGGCCAGTGACCTTCCGTCATTTCCCGGATATAGTGCGAAGGGACTTCGGTTGGTCGGCTCTAGCATCACTGCAGATTGCTTAAATGGCCTGGATTCGAGAACCGGCCATGCCAGCAGCTGCAGCAGCGACGAGTGCAGAAGCTATAGGCGTCTTTCGGCGTTTGCAGGCTCCCTTCCCAGGATTGCGTAGTCACAACACATTTGCCACCGATATCAGCATGTGCGCCGTCAACACGAGGGGCAGTGACCTTCTGTCATATCCCGATGATAGTGCAACGGGGCTTCCGCTGGTCGGCTCTAGCATCACTGCAGATTGCTTAAATGGCCTGGATTCGAGAACCGGTCATGCCAGCATCTGCGGCAGCGACGAGTGCAGCAGCTATAGGCGTCTTTCGGCGCTTGCAGGCTCCCTTCCCAGGATTGCGTAGTCACAACCGTTTGCCACCGATATCAGCATGTATGCCGTGAACACGAGGGGGAGTGACCTTCCGTCATTTCCCGGAGATAGTGCGACGGGGCTTCCGCTGGTCGGCTGTAGCATCACTGCAGATTGCTTAAATGGCCTGGATCCGAGAGCCGGCCATGGCAGCAGCTGCGGCAGCGACGAGTGCAGCAGCTATTGGCATCTTTCGGCGTTTGCAGGCCCGCTTCCCAGGTTTACGTAGTCACAACCATTTGCCACCGATATCAGCATGGACGCCGTCAACACGAGGGGCAGTGACCTTCCGTCATTTCCCGGAGATAGTGCGACGGGGCTTCCGCTGGTCGGCTCTGGTATCACTGCAGATTGCTTAAATGGCCTGGATTCGAGAACCGGTCATGCCAGCAGCTGCAGCAGCGACTAGTGCAGAAGCTATAGGCGTCTTTCGGCGTTTGCAGGCTAGCTTCCCAGGATTGCGCAGTCACAACCATTTGCCACCGATATCAGCATGTGCGCCGTCAACACGAGGGGCAGTGACCTTCCCAGTATTGCGTACACCTTTCCCAGGATTGCGTAGTCACAACCATTTGCCACCGATATCAGCATGTGCGCCGTCAACACGAGGGGCAGTGACCTTCCGTTATTTCGCGGAGATAGTGCGTCGGGGCTTCCGCTGGTCGGCTCTGGCATCGCTGCAGATTGCTTAAATGACCTGGATTCGAGAGCCGGTCATACCAGCACCTGCGGCAGCGATGAGTGCAGAAGCTATAGGCGTCTTTCGGCGCTTGCAGGCTCCCTTCCCAGGATTGCGAAGTCACAACCATTTGCCACCGATATCAGCATGTGCGCCGTCAACACGAGGGGCAGTGACCTTCCGTCATTTCCCGATGATAGTGCGACGGGGCTTCCGCTGGTCGGCTCCGGCATCACTGCAGATTGCTTAAATGGCCTGGAATCGAGAAACGGCGATGCCAGCGGCTGCGGAAGCGACGAGTGCAGAAGCTATAGGCGTCTTTCGGCGTTTGCAGGCTCCCTTCCCAGGATTGCGTAGTCACAACCATTTGCCACCGATATCAGCATGTGCGCCGTCAACACGAGGGGCAGTGACCTTCCGTCATTTCCCGGAGATAGTGCGACGGGGCTTCCGCTGGTCGGCTCTGGCATAACTCCAGATTGCTTAAATGACCTGGGTTTGAGAGCCGGCCATGCCAGCAGCTGCGGCAGCGACGAATGCAGCAGCTATAGGCGTCTTTCGGCGTTTGCAGGCTAGCTTCCCAGGATTGCGTAGTCACAACCATTTGCCACCTGGATTTGCCACCGAGATCAGCATGTGCGCCGTCAACACGAGGGGCAGTGACCTTCCGTCATTTCCCCGAGATAGTGTGACGGGGCTTCCGCTTGTCGGCTCTGGCATCACTGCAGATTGCTTAAATGGCTAGGATTCGAGAACCGGCCATGCCAGCAGCAGCAGCAGCGACGAGTGCAGAAGCTATAGGCGTCTTTCGGCGTTTGCAGGCTCCCTTCCCAGGATTGCGTAGTCACAACCATTTGCCACCGATATCAGCATGTGCGCCGTGAACACGAGGGGCAGTGACATCCGTCATTTCCCGATGATAGTGCGACGGGGCTTCCGCTGGTCGGCTCTGGCATCACTGCAGATTGCTTAAATGGCCTGCATTCGAGAACCGGTCATGCCAGCACCTGCAGCAGCGACGAGTGCAGAAGCTATAGGCGTCTTTCGGCTTTTGCAGGCTAGCTTCCCAGCATTGCGCAGTCACAACCATTTGCCACTGATATCAGCATGTGCGCCGTCAACACGAGGGGCAGTGACCTTCCGTCATTTCCCTGAGATAGTGCGACGGGGCTTCCGCTGGTCGGCTCTGGCATAACTCCAGATTGCTTAAATGACCTGGGTTTGAGAGCCGGCCATGGCAGCAGCTGCGGCAGCGACGAGTGCAGCAGCTATAGGCGTCTTTCGGCGTTTGCAGGCCCCCTTTCCAGGACTACGTAGTCATCTCACGTAGTGATGACCATTTGCCACCGATATGAGTATATGTGTCGTCAACACGAGGGGCAGTGACCGTCTGTCAGTTCCCGGAGATAGTGCGACGGGGCTTTCGCTGGTCGGCTCTGGCATCACTCCAGATTGCTTAAAACAACCTGGATCCGAGAGCCGGTGGTGCCAGCAGCTGCGGCAGTGATGAGTGTAGCAGCTGTGGGCGTCTTTCCGCGTTTTCAGGCTCCCTTCCCAGGTTTACGTAGTCACAACCATTTGCCACCGAGATCAGCATGTGCGCCGTCAACACGAGGGGCAGTGCTCTTCCGTCATTTCCCGGATATAGTGCGACGGGGCTTCCGCTGGTCGGCTCTGGCATCACTGAAGATTGCTTAAATGACCTGGATCCGAGAGCCGGTCATGCCAGCAGCTGCGGCAGCGACGAGTGCAGCAGCTATACGCGTCTTTCGCCGTTTGCAGGCACGCTTTCCAGGACTACGTAGTCATCTCACGTAGTCATGACCATTTGCAACCGATATGAGAATATGCGTCGTCAACACGAGGTGCAGGGACCGTCTGTCATTTCCTGGAGATAGTGCGACGGGGCTTCCGCTGGTCGGCTCTGGCATCACTGCAGGTTGCTTAAATGACCTGGATTCGAGAGCCGGTCATACCAGCACCTGCGGCAGCGATGAGTGCAGCAACTATGGGCGTCTTTTGGCGTTTGCAGGCTCCTTTCCCAGGATTGCGTAGTCACAACCATTTGCCACCGATATCAGCATGTGCGCCGTCAACACGAGGGGCAGTGACCTTCCGTCATTTCCCGGAGATAGTGCGACGGGGCTTCCGCTGATCGGCTCTGGCATCACTGCAGATTGCTTAGATCACCTGGATTCGAGATCCGGTCATACCAGCAGCTGCGGCAGCGATGAGTGCAGCAACTATAGGCGTCTTTTGGCGTTTGCAGGCTCCCTTCCCAGGATTGCGTAGTCACAACCATTTGCCACCGATATCAGCATGTACGCCGTCAACACGAGGGGGAGTGACCTTCCGTCATTTCCCGGAGATAGTGCGACGGGGCTTCCGCAGGTCGGCTCTAGCATCACTGCAGATTGCTTAAATGGCCTGGATCCGAGAGCCGGTCATGCCAGCAGCTGCGGCAGCGACGAGTGCAGCAGCTATTGGCGTCTTTCGGCGTTTGCAGGCCCGCTTCCCAGGATTACGTAGTCACAACCATTTGCCACCGATATCAGCATGGACGCCGTCAACACGAGGGGCAGTGACCTTCCGTCATTTCCCGGAGATAGTGCGACGGGGCTTCCGCTGGTCGGCTCTGGTATCACTGCAGATTGCTTAAATGGCCTGGATTCGAGAACCGGTCATGCCAGCAGCTGCAGCAGCGACTAGTGCAGAAGCTATAGGCGTCTTTCGGCGTTTGCAGGCTAGCTTCCCAGGATTGCGTAGTCACAACCATTTGCCACCGATATCAGCATGTGCGCCGTCAACACGAGGGGCAGTGACCTTCCCAGTATTGCGTACACCTTTCCCAGGATTGCGTAGTCACAACCATTTGCCACCGATATCAGCATGTGCGCCGTCAACACGAGGGGCAGTGACCTTCCGTCATTTCGCGGAGATAGTGCGTCGGGGCTTCCGCTGGTCGGCTCTGGCATCACTGCAGATTGCTTAAATGACCTGGATTCGAGAGCCGGTCATACCAGCACCTGCGGCAGCGATGAGTGCAGAAGCTATAGGCGTCTTTCGGCGCTTGCAGGCTCCCTTCCCAGGATTGCGAAGTCACAACCATTTGCCACCGATATCAGCATGTGCGCCGTCAACACGAGGGGCAGTGACCTTCCGTCATTTCCCGATGATAGTGCGACGGGGCTTCCGCTGGTCGGCTCCGGCATCACTGCAGATTGCTTAAATGGCCTGGAATCGAGAAACGGCGATGCCAGCGGCTGCGGAAGCGACGAGTGCAGAAGCTATAGGCGTCTTTCGGCGTTTGCAGGCTCCCTTCCCAGGATTGCGTAGTCACAACCATTTGCCACCGATATCAGCATGTGCGCCGTCAACACGAGGGGCAGTGACCTTCCGTCATTTCCCGGAGATAGTGCGACGGGGCTTCCGCTGGTCGGCTCTGGCATAACTCCAGATTGCTTAAATGACCTGGGTTTGAGAGCCGGCCATGCCAGCAGCTGCGGCAGCGACGAGTGCAGCAGCTATAGGCGTCTTTCGGCGTTTGCAGGCTAGCTTCCCAGGATTGCGTAGTCACAACCATTTGCCACCTGGATTTGCCACCGAGATCAGCATGTGCGCCGTCAACACGAGGGGCAGTGACCTTCCGTCATTTCCCCGAGATAGTGTGACGGGGCTTCCGCTTGTCGGCTCTGGCATCACTGCAGATTGCTTAAATGGCTAGGATTCGAGAACCGGCCATGCCAGCAGCTGCAGCAGCGACGAGTGCAGAAGCTATAGGCGTCTTTCGGCGTTTGCAGGCTCCCTTCCCAGGATTGCGTAGTCACAACCATTTGCCACCGATATCAGCATGTGCGCCGTGAACACGAGGGGCAGTGACATCCGTCATTTCCCGATGATAGTGCGACGGGGCTTCCGCTGGTCGGCTCTGGCTTCACTGCAGATTGCTTAAATGGCCTGCATTCGAGAACCGGTCATGCCAGCACCTGCAGCAGCGACGAGTGCAGAAGCTATAGGCGTCTTTCGGCTTTTGCAGGCTAGCTTCCCAGCATTGCGCAGTCACAACCATTTGCCACTGATATCAGCATGTGCGCCGTCAACACGAGGGGCAGTGACCTTCCGTCATTTCCCTGAGATAGTGCGACGGGGCTTCCGCTGGTCGGCTCTGGCATAACTCCAGATTGCTTAAATGACCTGGGTTTGAGAGCCGGCCATGGCAGCAGCTGCGGCAGCGACGAGTGCAGCAGCTATAGGCGTCTTTCGGCGTTTGCAGGCCCCCTTTCCAGGACTACGTAGTCATCTCACGTAGTGATGACCATTTGCCACCGATATGAGTATATGTGTCGTCAACACGAGAGGCAGTGACCGTCTGTCAGTTCCCGGAGATAGTGCGACGGGGCTTTCGCTGGTCGGCTCTGGCATCACTCCAGATTGCTTAAAACAACCTGGATCCGAGAGCCGGTGGTGCCAGCAGCTGCGGCAGTGATGAGTGTAGCAGCTGTGGGCGTCTTTCCGCGTTTTCAGGCTCCCTTCCCAGGTTTACGTAGTCACAACCATTTGCCACCGAGATCAGCATGTGCGCCGTCAACACGAGGGGCAGTGCTCTTCCGTCATTTCCCGGATATAGTGCGACGGGGCTTCCGCTGGTCGGCTCTGGCATCACTGAAGATTGCTTAAATGACCTGGATCCGAGAGCCGGTCATGCCAGCAGCTGCGGCAGCGACGAGTGCAGCAGCTATACGCGTCTTTCGCCGTTTGCAGGCACGCTTTCCAGGACTACGTAGTCATCTCACGTAGTCATGACCATTTGCAACCGATATGAGAATATGCGTCGTCAACACGAGGTGCAGGGACCGTCTGTCATTTCCTGGAGATAGTGCGACGGGGCTTCCGCTGGTCGGCTCTGGCATCACTGCAGGTTGCTTAAATGACCTGGATTCGAGAGCCGGTCATACCAGCACCTGCGGCAGCGATGAGTGCAGCAACTATGGGCGTCTTTTGGCGTTTGCAGGCTCCTTTCCCAGGATTGCGTAGTCACAACCATTTGCCACCGATATCAGCATGTGCGCCGTCAACACGAGGGGCAGTGACCTTCCGTCATTTCCCGGAGATAGTGCGACGGGGCTTCCGCTGATCGGCTCTGGCATCACTGCAGATTGCTTAGATCACCTGGATTCGAGATCCGGTCATACCAGCAGCTGCGGCAGCGATGAGTGCAGCAACTATAGGCGTCTTTTGGCGGTTGCAGGCTCCCTTCCCAGGATTCCGTAGTCACAACCATTTGCCACCGATATCAGCATGTGCGCCGTCAACACGAGGGGCAGTGACCTTCCGTCATTTCCCGGAGATAGTGCGTCGGGGCTTCCGCTGGTCGGCTCTGGCATCACTGCAGATTGCTTAAATGACCTGGATTCGAGAGCCGGTCATACCAGCACCTGCGGCAGCGATGAGTGCAGAAGCTATAGGCGTCTTTCGGCGTTTGCAGGCTCCCTTCCCAGGATTGCGTAGTCACAACCATTTGCCACCGATATCAGCATGTGCGCCGTCAACACGAGGGGCAGTGACCTTCCGTCATTTCCCCGAGATAGTGTTACGGGGTGTTGGCGCTGCCACCAGTTGTTGGCTATGATGGGTCGGTTCGGAGTCGTTGCCAGCTCGCTGCTGCTGCTGCTGCTCGCTTGACGGAACCGCGGTCAAGCTTCGAACCCGTTCCCACCACCACCAGGACAATAGTGCCGCCAAGTCGAAGAGTGAAGTGATGGGAGGAAGATTACAAGAGGGTTTATTTACATCTTTTTACAACATGGTGGTTAGAAGTGAGACTCCAAAAGAGGCTCTATGGGAGGCTTGAAAAGAGGCTCAAAATGGGAGGCTCGAAATGAGGCTGATCTGCCGCATTCCTTGTCGACTTTAGTACTGTTCGCCTTCCCTAAATTCCCTAGGTTGAGGACGCCCACGCCGGGGTGGGAGGGGCCCAGATCACAAACAACACAAACTTGTGCGCACAAACACACCACTGCACTTAGGGCCACGCCCCCGTCACATGTGGAGTCTGAGGGAAAGAAGGTTGTCGTCGAGGTAGCGTTGACTGCGGTAGGTGATGGCCTCCGGCCAGTCGAAGGTTTCTGCGTGTCAGCGACATCTGCTGATAATCAAAGACACCCGCCGCTCTAGGCCGGACGCGAGGTCACGAAAAGGCCGAAAGTGGTTCCTCGTGCTTGGGTCGGAGATGATGCCCGCCAGCTTGTCGCGATGCTTGGCACGCCAAAGAGCAACAGGAGACGAGGCCCTTTGTTCCCTGGCACGGTCACGACAAATGGGGAAGATAACGTTCGTCTCCCCGAGGCGACGGCGTCGTTCTACACGTGCAGGCACTTTGTGAAGGGGGTCTGGTTTTTGTCCCGCACTCCAACCGTGCAAACTCCGTAATTGAAGCCAGCTGTCACCTGGGTCCTCTCAGTGCGTGCGGTTCTTGGCGGCAGGCCCGAAGGTAATCACACTCTGCTCGCAGCCATACACAGTAGAAGCAGGCGTGCTGGCGGCCACCCGGCGAGACTTGTTGACGTCGATCTTAATAGCTCCTCCGCGGCCCGGAAAGTGTCGAATGGCCAGCGTTCCCCACCGCTGGGCAGGAAGAGATGGGCTCGCGTCCACGTTGATATCTTGGCTTGCAACATCATCTCCCAAGGCAAACCCAAAACACCAAACCACCAACAAAGGAAAGCACAGATGGGACGTTCCAAACAACAAAGCACTGCTCCACGCGCAAGCGTTCGGAATTCACTCAAGACCCACCAGGCTTCCTTTTAGTGCCAAACAAAACCCTGCTCCAAAATACTGACCCCTCAATTTTGCCCGAATTTAGGGTCGAAGCGAGCGTCCGCGTCACATCTGAGGTTGCCATAGACAGACTGCCACGTTGTACGATAAGCGGTGGTGTGTCAAAGCATACAAATTTAGAATAGAAACTCCATTCCTTATCAATCAAGCTCTGATCCCCAATACCACCCGAATATAGAAAGTCTCCTTAAAATTTGGCCCACGCTCAGTTTAATCCTCTGGCTCTTCTCAAAGAACCTTGATCGCTCGAGACTGAGAATCAATTGCTCCAGTCAACCTCACAAAGATACGACTGCTCGTCAGAATCCGTGCTCATTCCAGTACAGACGCAGAACTTCTCTTAAACTCATTGTGTCAGGCACCATAACCTATACACAAAGCTGCCACAGCTGTTCTCTACAAAATTCTGCAGCCACTTCAGTTGGTTAATCTCCGAATACCACAATCGGCTGACTAACCACACGCCAGTAAACAAGAGTACGCAGATATGCACAACTATGCGCACTTTCTTTGCCTTCGCAAGGCATTAGCTACACTTCCGTTAATGTAGCAACAACTTCCTGGTATGTCAACCAAGCTTGGCAAGTCTGAGTCTACTATAGATACAACAGAAACCGGTGCCAACCTTCAAACACAGCAAAACTTCAATGCTCTGAACGGTTTCAACTATGCAGACAGCACATAGTCTTCTCAGGAATCTTCGCTACACTCCTTTAAGTGCCCTTATTTCTCTGTAGCATGGCAAATTGAACTCTTATTTCAAATTCAGACTTTAATCTTTCTCAGTTTTAAGAGAAAACGCAGTAACGTCCGATCACTCTAAATCTTTAGCTCAAAACAAAGTAGCCTTTCCATTTGTGATTTTGCACACAAAAAAAAGGAACAAATAACCAGCTACTTTGAATGGCTACGCGGGGGTGAAAGCTGACTCACCTCCGCCGCGTTGAAGTGATTAGCCCTTCAGACGCGCCCGCTGGGGTCGCGCTTTGACTGATGACACTGCTGTCATTTCGCTACAAAAGACCACTGAACAAAGCCATCTACGACTCCCTCTGTCGTCTCCGCGCCCCCTCGACACGCTCAGAAAGCCTTGGTAGCGCATGCAAAGTCGAGAACCGGCTCTTGGCGACGCACAGCGACCAGCGCGAGAAGCTGTTCTTTGTTCTCGCCCCCAGCACGAAGTTCGGCTGCCCTTTCGCCCTGCGCGCTTCCCGGAATCCAGTGCCGAAAGTGAAGGACGCATCCTTCTTTTCAATTGCGCGCGCTGAACACGCCTGCGTGCGGGGTCTCTGTTTCTCAATCCCTGTGCTCGCATGCGCTGACGGTCGCGCAACCTAGCGCCTCCCGGTCTCTCGGGCCGCTTTGCCTTTTCCCTTTGCGCCTTCTTGTCAGGTACGGGTTGTCTGGGTTTTCCCGCAGGCCGATGCCCTTTGAAAAACCTCCCTCCTGCTCTGCTTGGAAGATGCGGTCTTCCCTTTCTGTTACTGCGGTCTGGTTTACAACAATCCACGCGTGTCGCCTGACCAGTAACTTTAGCCGCAAACTTGCGAGCTCTAATGCTGGAAGGCTTCTCTTTCCCTTCTGCCGCATTTTCATCTGTGCTAACACTAGCACCTGTACGCGCACGCGAATTTAGGGCCTCACATTTCAACCGTTTCCTTTTGGTCCTCGCCCTTTTTCTTTTTCGCTTAGAACTTTCCCCGTGCGTCGCCTGAGCGTAGTTCAGAATGGCGCAAAAGACACACACACAGGAAAAAAGGGGATGACACAAAGAGCGCCTACTACCAACTGAATTTATTTCAGAAACACCCTCTTTTATAAGGCAAGACATATCAACCACGAACCGGAAGCAGAAAAAACACATATTCATGGTTTGAATTCATATTTCGAAACACCATCGGCAGAAAAGAAAACCACAAGAACAAAAAACAGAAACTAGAACTACACGTGCCCGTCCAAGAAACCCAGCTCCTGGCGGCATAGTTTAATCGATGAAGTGCTAATGCACGTGGACCCAGATTTCTGTATATGGTATGCTTCTATAATCTCTCTTTCAAATCGCTCCTTACCTCTGCCGATAAACGTTGCCTGTTCCAGCATTGGTCCGCAATCTCTGCACTCCCTACAGTGATCCGGCAGGTTGCTCCTGTCATTGTTTTTAATTGTTCTTCTGTGCTCGCTAGCTCTCTCGTTGAAACACCGGCCAGGCTGGCCAATGTAGGCGGATCCACAGCTGAGCGGTATGCGATACACGACTTCGGACTTGCATTCGGTGAACCGTATCTGATGTTTGATAGCGCATCTTCGGGGTCGTCTGTTCATCATGGAGCAAACTTTTGCAAGCTTGCATGGTGCTGAAAACAACACATTTACACCATATCGACCCCCTACCTTTTTGATATTGTGCGCTATCTTATGCATGTACGGAATTACCACCACAGGCCTCTTGTCTTCCTACTTGCTTTGCGTATCACCGCTAGAAGTGACCTTGATTTTTTGTAGCAGAGATTCACATATCGCTGTTATCATCATACACGGGTAGCCAGCGCTACCCAGTCTCACTAGCTGCTTGTCAAAGCCGGCCTGCACACAATGATCGCAGGATTTCGAGAGAGCTGCGTGTAGGCACGTGATGGCAATGCTGCGTTTGACCAGTTTGGAGTGGGCACTGCTGAACGGCATGAGGCTTTTCTTAGAACGGGGGTTGTACACCCAACACACATGGTCTTTTTTAGAGAAATCAAACAGAATGTCCAGGAACTAGATTTTGCCCTCTCGAGGCAGTTCCCAAGTAAACGTAAGGCCTTGAGAACTGTCTCTAAAAATGTTAAGAACATCAGCAACAGCATCGTCAAAGATAAAAGGAGAGGTCCCGTCAAAAAGAATAAAATAGTCATCAACAAAGCGGAAAACCCGTCTAACAGGTGTCCCATTCAACTGCGCACTAATGCGCTTGTCAATAAATGATAAAAGATGTCGGTTAAACTAGGGGCAATAGACGAGCCAATGCATATTCCATCTCTTTGCAAATAAAACTTCTGGTTAAAATAAATGACAGTAGAGTGAAGATAAAATTCTAGCAATGACATAAAGTGGTCACTGGTTATGCCACAGGCGTTTTGAAATTCTACTTCATCAGACTCGTTTAACTTCTCACGAATAGCTGTGAAGAGGCCATCGTGAGGAACAGAGTAATAAAGGTTTTCTACATCTATTGAAAAGGCACACGATGCCTTGTCCAACCCTGCTTTCATTTCAATCAAAACGGAGTCAGAATTCTGGATAAGGAAAGGGTCATCCACACAAAGATGCTTCAAAGAGCGTTGTAGGAAATGGGAGATATGGGATTGCCACGTTCCTCTTTCCGATACAATCACTCGCAAGGGACATTCAGGTTTATGGGTTTTCCCAGTGAAGAACACTTCTAAAACACCTTTTTTTGCTGAGTTTACGAGCCTATGCAATGATTCTAGGTGCATATCATTTAGTAGTTTTAAAGCAGCTGTCTTCTGCTTACTAGAACGAAACTTGATAGGTTCAAAATTCTTTGCAATGGCTTGTTCCGATTTCTTTCGCATTATGTCGTTATGGATAACTACAAATCCTCCTTCCTTATCTGCTTCAATAACAAAAAGACTGGCCTCTTGCAACGATTGTACAATATGTTTCAACGGCGGTTGTCTACAATGGTTTGCACTCACGGATCGGATGACAGCGTCCACTCCATCGCCTATAACTCTCTCACGTTGTTGGAGGCTTGCACGTCCGGCGACTTGCCGAACCAAACCAAGGAGATGCGGTCTGGAAGCAGATGGCTGGAAAGAATATTTAGGGCCTAGCTGCAGAGTGTCCATAAGAAGACAGCTGCTTTAAAATTACTAAATGATATGCACCTAGAATCATTGCATAGGCTCGTAAACTCAGCAAAAAAAGGTGTTTTAGAAGTGTTCTTCACTGGGAAAACCCATAAGCCTGAATGTCCCTTGCGAGTGATTGTATCGGAAAGAGGAACGTGGCAATCCCATATCTCCCATTTCCTACAACGCTCTTTGAAGCATCTTTGTGTGGATGACCCTTTCCTTATCCGGAATTCTGACTCCGTTTTGACTGAAATGAAAGCAGGGTTGGACAAGGCATCGTGTGCCTTTTCAATAGATGTAGAAAACCTTTATTACTCTGTTCCTCACGATGGCCTCTTCACAGCTATTCGTGAGAAGTTAAACGAGTCTGATGAAGTAGAATTTCAAAACGCCTGTGGCATAACCAGTGACCACTTTATGTCATTGCTAGAATTTTATCTTCACTCTACTGTCATTGATTTTAACCAGAAGTTTTATTTGCAAAGAGATGTTATATGCATTGGCTCGTCTATTGCCCCTAGTTTACCCGACATCTTTTTATCATTTATTGACAAGCGCATTAGTGCGCAGTTGAATGGGACACCTGTTAGACGGGTTTTCCGCTTTGTTGATGACTATTTTATTCTATTTGACGGGACCTCTCCTTTTATCTTTGACGATGCTGTTGCTGATGTTCTTAACATTTTTAGAGACAGTTCTCAAGGCCTTACGTTTACTTGGGAACTGCCTCGAGAGGGCAAAATCCAGTTCCTGGACATTCTGTTTGATTTCTATAAAAAAGAGCATGTGTGTTGGGTGTACAACCCCCGTTCTAAGAAAAGCCTCATGCCGTTCAGCAGTGCCCACTCCAAACTGGTCAAACGCAGCATTGCCATCACGTGCCTACACGCAGCTCTCTCGAAATCCTGCGATCATTGTGTGCAGGCCGGCTTTGACAAGCAGCTAGTGAGACTGGGTAGCGCTGGCTACCCGTGTATGATGATAACAGCGATATGTGAATCTCTGCTACAAAAAATCAAGGTCACTTCTAGCGGTGATACGCAAAGCAAGCAGGAATACAAGAAGCCTGTGGTGGTAATTCCGTACATGCATAAGATAGCGCACAATATCAAGAAGGTAGGGGGTCGATATGGTGTAAATGTGTTGTTTTCAGCACCATGCAAGCTTGCAAAAGTTTGCTCCATGATGAACAGACGACCCCGAAGATGCGCTATCAAACATCAGATACGGTTCACCGAATGCAAGTCCGAAGTCGTGTATCGCATACCGCTCAGCTGTGGATCCGCCTACATTGGCCAGACTGGCCGGTGTTTCAACGAGAGAGCTAGCGAGCACAGAAGAACAATTAAAAACAATGACAGGGGCAACCTGCCGGATCACTGTAGGGAGTGCAGAGATTGCGGACCAATGCTGGAACAGGCAACGTTTATCGGCAGAGGTAAGGAGCGATTTGAAAGAGAGATTATAGAAGCATACCATATACAGAAAGCTGGGTCCACGTGCATTAGCACTTCATCGATTAAACTATGCCGCCAGGAGCTGGGTTTCTTGGACGGGCACGTGTAGTTCTAGTTTCTGTTTTTTGTTCTTGTGGTTTTCTTTTCTGCCGATGGTGTTTCGAAATATGAATTCAAACCATGAATATGTGTTTTTTCTGCTTCCGGTTCGTGGTTGATATGTCTTGCCTTATAAAAGAGGGTGTTTCTGAAATAAATTCAGTTGGTAGTAGGCGCTCTTTGTGTCATCCCCTTTTTTCCTGTGTGTGTGTCTTTTGCGCCATTCTGAACTACAATCATGAACCAACTAGCCCCAAAGCAAGTTCTTCTGCGTCGCCTGAGCAAAGGCTGTCTCCTCCAGCCTTTGACATAACTTGCCTAATCCTTCACTAGCCACAAAATTGACCTCTTTGCCTTCGCAACAGATGGTCATCTCTACAGAGCTGACAGACGGACCTTCAGCTTCCCCGGAAATGAGCAGTTCGCTCCCCTGAAGGTAGTCCTCCGCAGCTGGCTTATCGCTCTCAGTGCTTTCCTCTGAAACGCACTGCTCATCTATAATCGGGCTCTCGTCCTTTGTCTGAGCATGGCGTTCAATACTGCGTCCTAACCCAACAGCAGTTCCACACTCTTCATACGCCAGCTTCACCGACGTTGCCACAACCCTGACTTGGTCACTCACGCTCTGAGTGGTTTCCTCTGAAACGCACTGCTCATCTAGAATCGGGCTCTCGTCCTTTTTCTCAGCATGGCGTTCAATACTGCGTTTTAACCCAACAGCAGCTTCACACTCTTCATTCGCCATCTTCGTCGAGGTAGCCACAACCCTGGCTTGGTCACTGGCACCGCAGTGACGCCTCAAATCGGAGTTGCCACGATTCGCCATTCCTAAAGGGCTCCCCTTTGTTTCCCTTTTGAAACCTCTACCTTTGGGGAAGTTATCCCTTTCACATCCGTGCCGGTTAGTCGCCTTTACAGGCCCCTTTCTAGCGTCCTCGCCCTTAACTAAATCGGCCACGGTTCCTACTTTCACTGCACAGCCTCTCTTCGGAGCTCTCTCTTTTCTAAACCGCGGGTGCCGGTTAGACTCCGTTTCTCGGCCCTTAATCGCAGGTTTGCGACTACCTGACTGGGCGACTGTCTGTTTAGCTACCTTGGGAAGTATCTCTTGGCTCGGCTTTGTCCGACGCCATCCGTGCCCTCTCCACTCGTTTTCTGAACGAGCTCTCGCGGAGTTACACTTAGCTAACTCGGAGACGGTCTCTGTAGCCTCTCTACTTTGGCCGCGCTCTGTCGTGTACCATCCATGCCGGTTTTGCGCCATTTCGCAATCCTGTATTATGGCGTCATGTCTGTCCAGCCCGGCGATGGACTGGAACGTTAAGGAACCTGTCTGGAAGGAGATAGCATCGCTCATTGCTACCTCGTTCCCATTAAGACCACTGAGCCTTGCGAGCCGCCTTTTCTCAGCCTCGAGTTTAAGCTCTTTTAGCTCCGCTGCTAGCTTCTCCATACGCTCCGGGTGCTGTGCCTCTCGTTCCTCTCTTAACGCTTCCTCAGCTCTTTTACGCTCCTGTTCTTTTGCCCACCTGTGCGTATTATCCCAAGCAATTTCAAAATCATCTTCTTCTTCCGTTTCAAAACTTTTGATTGCCTGGATAATATCGGAATCTTTCGCTCTTTCCTCCACATCCACACTTAACTCATCGCACAAGAACAACAGTTCTGTCCTCGACAACCTCGTCAGGTCCAATGTCGCTGCTTTTAAATATTGGTTTTGCTCGCTCATGGTGATTCTGTGCAACTACCTCTGTGCTACAGACATACAAACACCGATCAACCAGCAGTTCAAATTGTTAACCCAGAATTTGAAGCCCGGAGGATCCAAAGCAAAACCAAACACTCACCCGCAGATGCAGCACCATGTCACCCGGTTCATCACACCGCTGCCAACCAGTTGTTGGGTCTGCCACCCGTTGTTGGCGGAGATGGGTCGGTTCGGAGTCGTTGCCAGCTCGCTGCTGCTGCTGCTGCTCGCTTGACGGAACCGCGGTCAAGCTTCGAACCCGTTCCCACCACCACCAGGACAATAGTGCCGCCAAGTCGAAGAGTTAAGTGATGGGAGGAAGATTACAAGAGGGTTTATTTACATCTTTTTACAACATGGTGGTTAGAAGTGAGACTCCAAAAGAGGCTCTATGGGAGGCTTGAAAAGAGGCTCAAAACGGGAGGCTCGAAATGAGGCTGATCTGCCGCATTCCTTGTCGACTTTAGTACTGTTCGCCTTCCCTAAATTCCCTAGGTTGAGGACGCCCACGCCGGGGTGGGAGGGGCCCAGATCACAAACAACCAAACTTGTGCGCACAAACACACCACTGCACTTAGGGCCACGCCCCTGTCACATGTGGAGTCTGAGGGAAAGAAGGTTGTCTTTCTTTGATCAATCTTTGATCAGTTGTCTTTTCTTTGATCAATATAAAACGCCTCAATGACTTCTCTTTCGATTTTTTCTTTTCCCCTGGCTAGAAACCTGGTCTCTTGAAATTTCGGAAAACAATCTTTACACCTGCTACAATGCAAAGCTAGATTGCTTCCCGTCTTGCTTTTTAGTGTCACATTGTGCTGTCGAGCACGCTCATTGAAGCACTGTCCCGTTTATATTGATCAAAGAAAAGACAACTGCGTTAGCACGCCTTCTGTTCTCCTCACCAGAAACGAACTAGCTTTTTTGGATGGTTTCGTTTAGATGCCCTTTGCAAAGTCCGCCTGCTTCCTTCAATCGGTTTCATGATTGTTAATATCTTAGAGGTAGTTCTTATCCTTATTCATAATCGTTCAACCTTTGCTATCATTCACGCTCGCATGAGTTATCAACATGCCTTTTGTAATAGCGACCTCCCTATGACTTGTGCTGTGTTGTAGTGTTGTTATCACTCGTCCACCACCGCATTTGTTGTTTGTTGTTTTTTAGTTCACGCACCCTCATGCAGCTCAGCGGCTATAAAAGAGCGCCTGGTTTCCTTTCCTGTTATTAAAGTTGGAAGTTGCGCCTCTTTCCTGTTCTGTGTTTTTCCTTCCTGTTTCGTCCTTTTTTGGCGTACGACATTCTTTCAAGATATCAGGATGTGCGCCGTCAACACGAGCGGCAGTGACCTTCCGTCATTTCCCGGAGATAGTGCGACGGGAATTCCGCTGGTCGGCTCTGGCATCACTGCAGATTGCTTAAATGACCTGGATTCGAGAGCCGGTCATGCCAGCAGGTGCGACAGCGATGAGTGCAGCAGCTATAGGCGTCTTTTGGCGTTTGCAGGCTCCCTTCCCAGAATTGGGTAGTCACAACCATTTGCCAGCGATATCAGCATGTGCGCCGTCAACACGAGGGGCAGTGACCTTCCGTCATTTCCCGGAGATAGTGCGACGGGGCTTCCGCTGGTCGGCTCTGGCATCACTGCAGATTGCTTAAATGACCTGGATTCGAGAGCCGGTCATGCCAGCAGCTGCGGCAGCGATGAGTGCAGCAGCTATAGGCGTCTTTTGGCGTTTGCATGCTCCCTTCCCAAGATTGGGTAGTCACAACCATTTGCACCGATATCAGCATGTGCGCCGTCAACACGAGGGGCAGTGACCTTCCGTCATTTCCCGGAGATAGTTGGACGGGGCTTCCGCTGGTCGGCTCTGGCATCACTGCAGAATGCTTAAATGACCTGGATTCGAGAGCCGGTCATGCCAGCAGGTGCGGCAGCGATGCGTGCAGCAGCTATAGGCGTCTTTTGGCGTTTGCAGGCTCCCTTCCCAGAATTGGGTAGTCACAACCATTTGCCAGCGATATCAGCATGTGCGCCGTCAACACGAGGGGCAGTGACCTTCCGTCATTTCCCGGAGATAGTGCGACGGGGCTTCCGCTGGTCGGCTCTGGCATCACTGCAGATTGCTTAAATGACCTGGATTCGAGAGCCGGTCATGCCAGCAGCTGCGGCAGCGATGAGTGCAGCAGCTATAGGCGTCTTTTGGCGTTTGCAGGCTCCCTTCTCAGGACTGCGTAGTCACTACCATTTGCTAACGATATCAGCATGTGCGTCGTCATCACGAGGGGCAGTGACCTTCCGTCATTTCCCGGAGATACTGCGGCGGGGCTTTCGCTGGTCGGCTCTGGCATCACTCCAGATTGCTTAAATGACCTGGGTTTGACAGCCGGTAGTAAAGTTGTGCCGGTGGTGTTGGTCCGGTTGTTTCCAGCAATTGGATGCACCGCTTGAAGGTAGTCTCGATGAAGTGACTTCCAGGCGAAGCGATTCAGGGAGAAACGAAGAACTTTTATACAGGCTATTTACAGATGGGTACAAGATTCAGTACGGCCAAACTATCCGCGGCCGGCCTTGCCGACCGCCTGCACAGAGGCGAGGGACACCACGTCCCAACAGTCGAACTGGCGCGCCTTGCACCAGCTCTCAACGGCCGCTACCTCCGCGCTCGGCCCGACCGAGCGCCTGACAGCTAGGAGTAGCTGGAGACAAAAGCCCTCGGGCGCGGGTCTCTCCACGAGTTCACCCCGATCCCGCGCCCCTTTCCACACGCAAAATTGAACTGTATTACAGCTTCCAGCCTGACACAGCACGTCGCATAACGCGACGAAACCGAGACCGTTCTCGCTTGTCTATGGCCGGCGGCGGCTTCTCCCCCCCGGAAGGCAGGATTCCGGGAAGAATGGGGACAGGAGCCCAAGGTCAATGTCGGCAGGGAGCCCTGCCGTCTGGAGTGGCAAGGGAAAACGCAAGAACGGACGGGGAGACCACCCGAAGAGCATGGGCGTTCGAGCCGCTCCTCCCCTTCTAACGGCGCGCACTAAAACAAAACAAAACGAGACGAAACGAAGCAAAACGGGACGTGCAGCCTATGCCACTGCCGTCTTGCGGAAGGTTCGCAACACAAGTGCAAAAAGAGGCGGCAACGTGCCGAACCCTACACCAGTCATGCCAGCAGCTGCGGCAGCGACCAGTGCAGCAGCTATAGGCCTCTTTCGGCGTTTGCAGGCTCCCTTCCCAGGATTGCGTAGTCACAACCATTTGCCACCGATATCAGCATGGCTTAGAAGAACTTTTTGTTGGGCTAGATGGTGCATGTTGTAAGAAAAAGAACAGTAGCGCAACATAGACGAACACAAGAGAGGACCACACAGGACTAGCGCTAGTCCTGTGTGGTCCTCTCTTGTGTTCGTCTTGGTAGCGCTCCTGTTCTTTTTCTTACGATATCAGCATGTGCGCCGTCAACAGGAGGGGCAGTGACCTTCCGTCATTTTCCGGAGATAGTGCGACGGGGCTTCCGCTGGTCGGCTCTGGCATCACTGCAGATTGCTTAAGTGTCCTGGATCCGAGAGCACCAGCTATAGGCCTCTTTCGGCGTTTGCAGGCTCCGTTCCCAGGATTGCGTAGTCACAACCATTTGCCACCGATATCAGCATGTGCGCCGTCAACACGAGGGGCAGTGACCTTCCGTCATTTCCCGGAGATAGTTGGACGGGGCTTCCGCTGGTCGGCTCTGCACTGCAAGCACTGCAGATTGCTTAAATGAACTGGATTCGAGAGCCGGTCATGGCAGCTGCTGCGGCAGCGACGAGTGCAGCAGCTATAGGCGTCTTTCGGCGTTTGCAGGCTTCCTTCCCATGATTGCGCAGTCACAACCATTTGTCATCAGCATGTGCGCCGTCAACACGAGCGGCAGTGACCTTCCGTCATTTCCCGGAGATAGTGCGACGGGAATTCCGCTGGTCGGCTCTGGCATCACTGCACAATGCTGAAATGACCTGGATTCGAGAGCCGGTCATGCCAGCAGGTGCGGCAGCGATGCGTGCAGCAGCTATAGGCGTCTTTTGGAGTTTGCAGGCTCCCTTCCCAGAATTGGGTAGTCACAACCATTTGCCAGCGATATCAGCATGTGCGCCGTCAACACGAGGGGCAGTGACCTTCCGTCATTTCCCGGAGATAGTGCGACGGGGCTTCCGCTGGTCGGCTCTGGCATCACTGCAGAGTGCTTAAATGACCTGGATTCGAGAGCCGGTCATGCCAGCAGCTGCGGCAGCGATGAGTGCAGCAGCTATAGGCGTCTTTTGGCGTTTGCAGGCTGTCTTCTCAGGATTGCGTAGTCACTACCATTTGCTAACGATATCAGCATGTGCGTCGTCAACACGAGGGGCAGTGACCTTCCGTCATTACCCGGAGATACTGCGGCGGGGCTTTAGCTGGTTGGCTCTGGCATCACTCCAGATTGCTTAAATGACCTGGGTTTGACAGCCGGTAGTAAAGTTATGCCGGTGGTGTTGGTCCGGTTGTTTCCAGCAATTGGATGCACCGCTTGAAGGTAGTCTCGATGAAGTGACTTCCAGGCGAAGCGATTCAGGCAGAAACGAAGAACTTTTATACAGGCTATTTACAGATGGGTACAAGATTCAGTACGGCCAAACTATCCGCGGCCGGCCTTGCCGACCGCCTGCACAGAGGCGAGGGACACCACGTCCCAACAGTCGAACTGGCGCGCCTTGCACCAGCTGTCAACGGCCGCTACCTCCGCGCTCGGCCCGACCGAGCGCCTGACAGCTAGGAGTAGCTGGAGACAAAAGCCCTCGGGCGCGGGTCTCTCCAGGAGTTCACCCCGATCCCGCGCCCCTTTCCACACGCAAAATTGAACTGTATTACACCTTCCAGCCTGACACAGGACGTCGCATAACGCGACGAAACTGAGACCGTTCTCGCTTGTCTATGGCCGGCGGCGGCTTCTCCCCCCCCCGGAAGGCAGGATTCCGGGAAGACGGTGGACAGGAGCCCAAGGTCAATGTCGGCAGGGAGCCCCGCCGTCTGGAGTGGCAAGGGAAAACGCAAGAACGAACGGGGAGACCACCCGAAGAGTATGGGCGTTCGAGCCGCTCCTCCCCTTCTAACGGCGCGCACTAAAACAAAACAAAACGAGACGAAACGAAACAAAACGGGACGCGCAGCCTAGGCCACTGCCGTCTTGCGGAAGGTTCGCAACACAAGTGCAAAAAGAGGCGGCAGCGTGCCGAACCCTACACCAGTCATGCCAGCAGCTGCGGCAGCGACCAGTGCAGCAGCTATAGGCGTCTTTTGGCATTTGCAAGCTCCCTTCAAAGGATTGCGTAGTCACAACCATTTGCCACCGATGTGAGAATATGTTAATTAAAAGACTAGCGCATAAAACTAGGACAAAGACAGAGAAGGAGACAGGACGAGCGCTAAACATCAACTAAAGGTTTACTACACCAAACATGTACTTAAAACACTTCCGTGGCACATGCGCACACTGAGTTACAAAAAACTAATCAAGAAGTGGCAAACTGTTTCGCAGATACATGGTTTCTTTCCTGGTCAGGGCAAGTGACGTCGTGCTTACACACTTGTCACCTTCCCTCATAATTCGGCCCATTCTAAATTGGTAAAACGGGGGATTGCAAAAAATTGCCTGCGGGGTGCTCTCGAGAAGTCCTGCCAGCATAAGATTGAGGACAGCTTGCAAGCGCAAGTGCACCGGTTGAAGAAGGCCGGTTTCCCTAACGACACAGTGATGGCTGTGGCGGAATGCCTCTTGAAGGAAGTCAGGGCAGGTGGCCGCCCTGGCGTGGCCGCCGGAGAAAGTGCCAAAAGGCTCAGGCGTACGGCTATACCGTACATGCACCAGCTTTCGCACCGGCTGAGGAAAGTTGGAGGGAAGTGCGGTGTGGACGTCATGTTCACCGCCCCCGAAAAGCTGGTGCGCATGTGCAAAGCCGTCAATGAGAAGAGGAAACCGGTATGCACCATAAAACACGTGTGCAAGTTCGTTCCGTGCACTGCTGGCATTGTATACCGCATACCCCTCTCATGCGGTAGATGCTACGTGGGACAGTCTGGACGCTGCCTAAATGAACGGCTACGAGAGCATCGCACGCTGGTGGATTCATTGGCGGGGGCAGCCATTTGGCTACGCATTGTAAGCGGTGCGCGTGCGTGCCGGCGTTTGATGCCACGTGTGTGCTTGGTAGGGGAGGCACAAGGTTAGGTCGCGAGATTTGTGAGGCTTATCACATTATGAGGGAAGGTGACAAGTGTGTAAGCACGACGTCACTTGCCCTGACCAGGAAAGAAACCATGTATCTGCGAAACAGTTTGCCACTTCTTGATTAGTTTTTTGTAACTCAGTGTGCGCATGTGCCACGGAAGTGTTTTAAGTACATGTTTGGTGTAGTAAACCTTTAGTTGATGTTTAGCGCTCGTCCTGTCTCCTTCTCTGTCTTTGTCCTAGTTTTATGCGCTAGTCTTTTAATTAACTATGTCAAACCAACTAGCCCAGCTTTCCGCCTTGATTGCAGTGAGAATATGCGCCGTCAACACGAGGGGCAGTGACCGTCTGTCATTTCCCGGAGATAGTGCGACGGGGCTTCCGCTGGTCGGCTCTGGCATCACTGCAGATTGCTTAAATGGCGTGGATCCGAGAGCAGCAGCTATAGGCCTCTTTCGGCGTTTGCAGGCTCCCTTCCCAGCATTGCGTAGCCACAACCATTTGCCACCGATATCAGCATGTGCGCCGTCAACACGAGGGGCAGTGACCTTCCGTCATTTTGCGGAGATAGTGCGACGGGGCTTCCGCTGGTCGGCTCTGGCATCACTGCAGATTGCTTAAATGACCTGGATCCGAGAGGAGCAGCTATAGGCCTCTTTCGGAGTTTGCAGGCTCCCTTCCCAGGATTGCGTAGTCACAACCATTTGCCACCGATATCAGCATGGTTTAGAAGAACTTTTTGTTGGTCTAGATGGTGCATGTTGTAAGAAAAAGAACAGTAGCGCAACCAAGACGAACACAAGAGAGGACCACACAGGACTAGCGCTAGTCCTGTGTGGTCCTCTCTTGTGTTCGTCTTGGTTGCGCTACTGTTCTTTTTCTTACGATATCAGCATGTGCGCCGTCAACACGAGGGGCAGTGATCTTCCGTCATTTTGCGGAGATAGTGCGACGGGGCTTCCGCTGGTCGGCTCTGGCATCACTGCAGATTGCTTAAATGACCTGGATCCGAGAGGAGCAGCTATAGGCCTCTTTCGGCGTTTGCAGGCTCCCTTCCCAGGATTGCGTAGTCACAACCATTTGCCACCGATATCAGCATGTGCGCCGTCAACACGAGGGGCAGTGACCTTCCGTCATTTTCCGGAGATAGTGCGACGGGGCTTCCGCTGGTCGGCTCTGGCATCACTGCAGATTGCTTAAATGACCTGGATCCGAGAGCAGCCGCTATAGGCCTCTTTCGGCGTTTGCAGGCTCCCTTCCCAGGATTGCGTATTAACAACCATTTGCCACCGATATCAGCATGTGCGTTGTCAACACGAGCGGGAGTGACCTTCCGTCATTTTCCGGAGATAATGCGACGGGGCTTCCGCTGGTCGGCTCTGGCATCACTGCAGATTGCTTAAATGACCTGGATCCGAGAGCAGCAGCTATAGGCCTCTTTCGGCGTTTGCAGGCTCCCTTCCCAGGATTGCGTAGTCACAACCATTTGCCACCGATATCAGCATGTGCGCCGTCAACACGAGGGGCAGTGACCTTCCGTCGTTTTCCGCTGATAGTGCGACGGGGCTTCCGCTGGTCGGCTCTGGCATCACTGCAGATTGCTTAAGTGACCTGGATCCGAGAGCAGCAGCTATAGGCCTCTTTCGGCGTTTGCAGGCTCCCTTCCCAGGATTGCGCAGTCACAACCATTTGCCACCGATATCAGCATGTGCGCCGTCAACACGAGGGGCAGTGACCTTCCGTCATTTTCCGGAGATAGTGCGACGGGGCTTCCGCTGGTCGGCTCTGGCATCACTGCAGATTGCTTAAGTGACCTGGATCCGAGAGCAGCAGCTATAGGCCTCTTTCGGCGTTTGCAGGCTTTGTTCCCAGGATTGCGTAGTCACAACCATTTGCCACCGATATCAGCATGTGCGCCGTCAACAGAAGGGGCAGTGACCTTTCGTCATTTTCCGGAGATAGTGCGACGGGGCTTCCGCTGGTCGGCTCTGGCATCACTGCAGATTGCTTAAGTGACCTGGATCCGAGAGCAGCAGCTATAGGCCTCTTTCGGCGTTTGCAGGCTTTGTTCCCAGGATTGCGTAGTCACAACCATTTGCCACCGATATCAGCATGTGCGCCGTCAACACGAGGGGCAGTGACCTTCCGTCATTTTCCGGAGATAGTGCGACGGGGCTTCCGCTGGTCGGCTCTGGCATCACTGCAGATTGCTTAAGTGACCTGGATCCGAGAGCAGTAGCTATAGGCCTCTTTCGGCGTTTGCAGGCTTTGTTCCCAGGATTGCGTAGTCACAACCATTTGCCACCGATATCAGCATGTGCGCCGTCAACACGAGGGGCAGTGACCTTCCGTCATTTTCCGGAGATAGTGCGACGGGGCTTCCGCTGGTCGGCTCTGGCATCACTGCAGATTGCTTAAGTGACCTGGATCCGAGAGCAGCAGCTATAGGCCTCTTTCGGCGTTTGCAGGCTTTGTTCCCAGGATTGCGTAGTCACAACCATTTGCCACCGATATCAGCATGTGCGCCGTCAACACGAGGGGCAGTGACCTTCCGTCATTTTCCGGAGATAGTGCGACGGGGCTTCCGCTGGTCGGCTCTGTCATCACTGCAGATTGCTTAAGTGACCTGGATCCGAGAGCAGCAGCTATAGGCCTCTTTCGGCGTTTGCAGGCTTTGTTCCCAGGATTGCGTAGTCACAACCATTTGCCACCGATATCAGCATGTGCGCCGTCACCACGAGGGGCAGTGACCTTCCGTCATTTTCCGGAGATAGTGCGACGGGGCTTCCGCTGGTCGGCTCTGGCATCACTGCAGATTGCTTAAGTGACCTGGATCCGAGAGCAGCAGCTATAGGCCTCTTTCGGCGGTTGCAGGCTTTGTTCCCAGGATTGCGTAGTCACAACCATTTGCCACCGATATCAGCATGTGCGCCGTCAACACGAGGGGCAGCGACCTTCCGTCATTTTCCGGAGATAGTGCGACGGGGCTTCCGCTGGTCGGCTCTGGCATCACTGCAGATTGCTTAAGTGACCTGGATCCGAGAGCAGCAGCTATAGGCCTCTTTCGGCGTTTGCAGGCTTTGTTCCCAGGATTGCGTAGTCAACCATTTGCCACCGATATCAGCATGTGCGCCGTCAACACGAGGGGCAGTGACCTTCCGTCATTTTCCGGAGATAGTGCGACGGGGCATCCGCTGGTCGGCTCTGGCATCACTGCAGATTGCTTAAGTGACCTGGATCCGAGAGCAGTAGCTATAGGCCTCTTTCGGCGTTTGCAGGCTTTGTTCCCAGGATTGCGTTGTCACAACCATTTGCCACCGATATCAGCATGTGCGCCGTCAACACGAGGGGCAGTGACCTTCCGTCATTTTCCGGAGATAGTGCGACGGGGCTTCCGCTGGTCGGCTCTGGCATCACTGCAGATTGCTTAAGTGACCTGGATCCGAGAGCAGCAGCTATAGGCCTCTTTCGGCGTTTGCAGGCTTTGTTCCCAGGATTGCGTAGTCACAACCATTTGCCACCGATATCAGCATGTGCGCCGTCAACACGAGGGGCAGTGACCTTCCGTCATTTTCCGGAGATAGTGCGACGGGGCTTCCGCTGGTCGGCTCTGGCATCACTGCAGATTGCTTAAGTGACCTGGATCCGAGAGCAGCAGCTATAGGCCTCTTTCGGCGTTTGCAGGCTTTGTTCCCAGGATTGCGTAGTCACAACAATTTGCCACCGATATCAGCATGTGCGCCGTCAACACGAGGGGCAGTGACCTTCCGTCATTTTCCGGAGATAGTGCGACGGTGCTTCCGCTGGTCGGCTCTGGCATCACTGCAGATTGCGTAAGTGACCTGGATCCGAGAGCAGCAGCTATAGGCCTCTTTCGGCGTTTGCAGGCTTTGTTCCCAGGATTGCGTAGTCACAACCATTTGCCACCGATATCAGCATATGCGCCGTCAACACGAGGGGCAGTGACCTTCCGTCATTTTCCGGAGATAGTGCGACGGGGCTTCCGCTCGTCGGCTCTGGCATCACTGCAGATTGCTTAAGTGACCTGGATCCGAGAGCAGCAGCTATAGGCCTCTTTCGGCGTTTGCAGGCTTTGTTCCCAGGATTGCGTAGTCACAACCATTTGCCACCGATATCAGCATGTGCGCCGTCAACACGAGGGGCAGTGGCCTTCCGTCATTTTCCGGAGATAGTGCGACGGGGCTTCCGCTGGTCGGCTCTGGCATCACTGCAGATTGCTTAAGTGACCTGGATCCGAGAGCAGCAGCTATAGGCCTCTTTCGGCGTTTGCAGGCTTTGTTCCCAGGATTGCGTAGTCACAACCATTTGCCACCGATATCAGCATGTGCGCCGTCAACACGAGGGGCAGTGACCTTCCGTCATTTTCCGGAGATAGTGCGACGGGGCTTCCGCTGGTCGGCTCTGGCATCACTGCAGATTGCTTAAGTGACCTGGATCCGAGAGCAGCAGCTATAGGCCTCTTTCGGCGTTTGCAGGCTTTGTTCCCAGGATTGCGTAGTCACAACCATTTGCCACCGATATCAGCATGTGCGCCGTCAACACGAGGGGCAGTGACCTTCCGTCATTTTCCGGAGATAGTGCGACGGGGCTTCCGCTGGTCGGCTCTGGCATCACTGCAGATTGCTTAAGTGACCTGGATCCGAGAGCAGCAGCTATAGGCCTCTTTCGGCGTTTGCAGGCTTTGTTCCCAGGATTGCGTAGTCACAACAATTTGCCACCGATATCAGCATGTGCGCCGTCAACACGAGGGGCAGTGACCTTCCGTCATTTTCCGGAGATAGTGCGACGGTGCTTCCGCTGGTCGGCTCTGGCATCACTGCAGATTGCGTAAGTGACCTGGATCCGAGAGCAGCAGCTATAGGCCTCTTTCGGCGTTTGCAGGCTTTGTTCCCAGGATTGCGTAGTCACAACCATTTGCCACCGATATCAGCATGTGCGCCGTCAACACGAGGGGCAGTGACCTTCCGTCATTTTCCGGAGATAGTGCGACGGGGCTTCCGCTCGTCGGCTCTGGCATCACTGCAGATTGCTTAAGTGACCTGGATCCGAGAGCAGCAGCTATAGGCCTCTTTCGGCGTTTGCAGGCTTTGTTCCCAGGATTGCGTAGTCACAACCATTTGCCACCGATATCAGCATGTGCGCCGTCAACACGAGGGGCAGTGGCCTTCCGTCATTTTCCGGAGATAGTGCGACGGGGCTTCCGCTGGTCGGCTCTGGCATCACTGCAGATTGCTTAAGTGACCTGGATCCGAGAGCAGCAGCTATAGGCCTCTTTCGGCGTTTGCAGGCTTTGTTCCCAGGATTGCGTAGTCACAACCATTTGCCACCGATATCAGCATGTGCGCCGTCAACACGAGGGGCAGTGACCTTCCGTCATTTTCCGGAGATAGTGCGACGGGGCTTCCGCTGGTCGGCTCTGGCATCACTGCAGATTGCTTAAGTGACCTGGATCCGAGAGCAGCAGCTATAGGCCTCTTTCGGCGTTTGCAGGCTTTGTTCCCAGGATTGCGTAGTCACAACCATTTGCCACCGATATCAGCATGTGCGCCGTCAACACGAGGGGCAGTGACCTTCCGTCATTTTCCGGAGATAGTGCGACGGGGCTTCCGCTGGTCGGCACTGGCATCACTGCAGATTGCTTAAGTGGCCTGGATCCGAGAGCAGCAGCTATAGGCCTCTTTCGGCGTTTGCAGGCTTTGTTCCCAGGATTGCGTAATCACAACCATTTGCCGCCGATATCAGCATGTGCGCCGTCAACACGAGGGGCAGTGACTTTCGGTCATTTCCCGGAGATAGTGCGACTGGGCTTCCGCTGGTCGGCTCTGGCATCACTGCAGATTGCTTAAGTGACCTGGATCCGAGAGCAGCAGCTATAGGCCTCTTTCGGCGTTTGCAGGCTTTGTTCCCAGGATTGCGTAGTCACAACCATTTGCCACCGATATCAGCATGTGCACCGTCAACACGAGGGGCAGTGACCTTCCGTCATTTTGCGGAGATAGTGCGACGGGGCTTCCGCTGGTCGGCTCTGGCATCACTGCAGATTGCTTAAATGACCTGGATCCGAGAGGAGCAGCTATAGGCCTCTTTCGGCGTTTGTAGGCTCCCTTCCCAGGATTGCGTAATCACAACCATTTGCCACCGATATCAGCATGTGCGCCGTCAACACGAGGGGCAGTGACCTTCCGTCATTTTCCGGAGATAGTGCGACGGGGCTTCCGCTGGTCGGCTCTGGCATCACTGCAGATTGCTTAAATGACCTGGATCCGAGAGCAGCAGCTATAGGCCTCTTTCGGCGTTTGCAGGCTCCCTTCCCAGGATTGCGTATTAACAACCATTTGCCACCGATATCAGCATGTGCGCCGTCAACACGAGGGGGAGTGACCTTCCGTCATTTTCCGGAGATAATGCGACGGGGCTTCCGCTGGTCGGCTCTGGCATCACTGCAGATTGCTTAAATGACCTGGATCCGAGAGCAGCAGCTATAGGCCTCTTTCGGCGTTTGCAGGCTCCCTTCCCAGGATTGCGTAGTCACAACCATTTGCAACCGATATCAGCATGTGCGCCGTCAACACGAGGGGCAGTGACCTTCCGTCATTTTCCGCTGATAGTGCGACGGGGCTTCCGCTGGTCGGCTCTGGCATCACTGCAGATTGCTTAAGTGACCTGGATCCGAGAGCAGCAGCTATAGGCCTCTTTCGGCGTTTGCAGGCTCCCTTCCCAGGATTGCGCAGTCACAACCATTTGCCACCGATATCAGCATGTGCGCCGTCAACACGAGGGGCAGTGACCTTCCGTCATTTTCCGGAGATAGTGCGACGGGGCTTCCGCTGGTCGGCTCTGGCATCACTGCAGATTGCTTAAGTGACCTGGATCCGAGAGCAGGAGCTATAGGCCTCTTTCGGCGTTTGCAGGCTCCCTTCCCAGGATTGCGTAGTCACAACCATTTGCCGCCGATATCAGCATGTGCGCCGTCAACGCGAGGGGCAGTGACCTTCCGTCATTTTCCGGAGATAGTGCGACGGGGCTTCCGCTGGTCGGCTCTGGCATCACTGCAGATTGCTTAAGTGACCTGGATCCGAGAGCAGCAGCTATAGGCCTCTTTCGGCGTTTGCAGGCTTTGTTCCCAGGATTGCGTAGTCACAACCATTTGCCACCGATATCAGCATGTGCGCCGTCAACAGAAGGGGCAGTGACCTTCCGTCATTTTCCGGAGATAGTGCGACGGGGCTTCCGCTGGTCGGCTCTGGCATCACTGCAGATTGCTTAAGTGACCTGGATCCGACAGCAGCAGCTATAGGCCTCTTTCGGCGTTTGCATTCTTTGTTCCCAGAATTGCGTAGTCACAACCATTTGCCACCGATATCAGCATGTGCGCCGTCAACACGAGGGGCAGTGACCTTCCGTCATTTTCCGGAGGTAGTGCGACGGGGCTTCCGCTGGTCGGCTCTGGCATCACTGCAGATTGCTTAAGTGACCTGGATCCGAGAGCAGCAGCTATAGGCCTCTTTCGGCGTTTGCAGGCTTTGTTCCCAGGATTGCGTAGTCACAACCATTTGCCACCGATATCAGCATGTGCGCCGTCAACACGAGGGGCAGTGACCTTCCGTCATTTTCCGGAGATAGTGCGACGGGGCTTCCGCTCGTCGGCTCTGGCATCACTGCAGATTGCTTAAGTGACCTGGATCCGAGAGCAGCAGCTATAGGCCTCTTTCGGCGTTTGCAGGCTTTGTTCCCAGGATTGCGTAGTCACAACCATTTGCCACCGATATCAGCATGTGCGCCGTCAACACGAGGGGCAGTGGCCTTCCGTCATTTTCCGGAGATAGTGCGACGGGGCTTCCGCTGGTCGGCTCTGGCATCACTGCAGATTGCTCAAGTGACCTGGATCCGAGAGCAGCAGCTATAGGCCTCTTTCGGCGTTTGCAGGCTTTGTTCCCAGGATTGCGTAGTCACAACCATTTGCCACCGATATCAGCATGTGCGCCGTCAACACGAGGGGCAGTGACCTTCCGTCATTTTCCGGAGATAGTGCGACGGGGCTTCCGCTGGTCGGCTCTGGCATCACTGCAGATTGCTTAAGTGACCTGGATCCGAGAGCAGCAGCTATAGGCCTCTTTCGGCGGTTGCAGGCTTTGTTCCCAGGATTGCGTAGTCACAACCATTTGCCACCGATATCAGCATGTGCGCCGTCACCACGAGGGGCAGTGACCTTTCGTCATTTTCCGGAGATAGTGCGACGGGGCTTCCGCTGGTCGGCTCTGGCATCACTGCAGATTGCTTAAGTGACCTGGATCCGAGAGCAGCAGCTATAGGCCTCTTTCGGCGTTTGCAGGCTTTGTTCCCATAATTGCGTAGTCACCACCATTTGCCACCGATATCAGCATGTGCGCCGTCAACACGAGGGGCAGTGACCTTCCGTCATTTTCCGGAGATAGTGCGACGGGGCTTCCGCTGGTCGGCTCTGGCATCACTGCAGATTGCTTAAGTGACCTGGATCCGAGAGCAGCAGCTATAGGCCTCTTTCGGCGTTTGCAGGCTTTGTTCCCAGGATTGCGTAGTCACAACCATTTGCCACCGATATCAGCATGTGCGCCGTCAACACGAGGGGCAGTGACCTTCCGTCATTTTCCGGAGATAGTGCGACGGTGCTTCCGCTGGTCGGCTCTGGCATCACTGCAGATTGCGTAAGTGACCTGGATCCGAGAGCAGCAGCTATAGGCCTCTTTCGGCGTTTGCAGGCTTTGTTCCCAGGATTGCGTAGTCACAACCATTTGCCACCGATATCAGCATGTGCGCCGTCAACACGAGGGGCAGTGACCTTCCGTCATTTTCCGGAGATAGTGCGACGGGGCTTCCGCTCGTCGGCTCTGGCATCACTGCAGATTGCTTAAGTGACCTGGATCCGAGAGCAGCAGCTATAGGCCTCTTTCGGCGTTTGCAGGCTTTGTTCCCAGGATTGCGTAGTCACAACCATTTGCCACCGATATCAGCATGTGCGCCGTCAACACGAGGGGCAGTGGCCTTCCGTCATTTTCCGGAGATAGTGCGACGGGGCTTCCGCTGGTCGGCTCTGGCATCACTGCAGATTGCTTAAGTGACCTGGATCCGAGAGCAGCAGCTATAGGCCTCTTTCGGCGTTTGCAGGCTTTGTTCCCAGGATTGCGTAGTCACAACCATTTGCCACCGATATCAGCATGTGCGCCGTCAACACGAGGGGCAGTGGCCTTCCGTCATTTTCCGGAGATAGTGCGACGGGGCTTCCGCTGGTCGGCTCTGGCATCACTGCAGATTGCTTAAGTGACCTGGATCCGAGAGCAGCAGCTATAGGCCTCTTTCGGCGGTTGCAGGCTTTGTTCCCAGGATTGCGTAGTCACAACCATTTGCCACCGATATCAGCATGTGCGCCGTCAACACGAGGGGCAGTGACCTTCCGTCATTTTCCGGAGATAGTGCGACGGGGCTTCCGCTGGTCGGCTCTGGCATCACTGCAGATTGCTTAAGTGACCTGGATCCGAGAGCAGCAGCTATAGGCCTCTTTCGGCGTTTGCAGGCTTTGTTCCCAGGATTGCGTAGTCACAACCATTTGCCACCGATATCAGCATGTGCGCCGTCAACACGAGGGGCACTGACCTTCCGTCATTTTCCGGAGATAGTGCGACGGGGCTTCCGCTGGTCGGCTCTGGCATCACTGCAGATTGCTTAAGTGACCTGGATCCGAGAGCAGCAGCTATAGGCCTCTTTCGGCGTTTGCAGGCTTTGTTCCCAGGATTGCGTAGTCACAACCATTTGCCACCGATATCAGCATGTGCGCCGTCAACACGAGGGGCAGTGACCTTCCGTCATTTTCCGGAGATAGTGCGACGGGGCTTCCGCTGGTCGGCTCTGGCATCACTGCAGATTGCTTAAATGACCTGGATCCGAGAGCAGCAGCTATAGGCCTCTTTCGGCGTTTGCAGGCTCCCTTCCCAGGATTGCGTAGTCACAACCATTTGCAACCGATATCAGCATGTGCGCCGTCAACACGAGGGGCAGTGACCTTCCGTCATTTTCCGCTGATAGTGCGACGGGGCTTCCGCTGGTCGGCTCTGGCATCACTGCAGATTGCTTAAGTGACCTGGATCCGAGAGCAGCAGCTATAGGCCTCTTTCGGCGTTTGCAGGCTCCCTTCCCAGGATTGCGCAGTCACAACCATTTGCCACCGATATCAGCATGTGCGCCGTCAACACGAGGGGCAGTGACCTTCCGTCATTTTCCGGAGATAGTGCGACGGGGCTTCCGCTGGTCGGCTCTGGCATCACTGCAGATTGCTTAAGTGACCTGGATCCGAGAGCAGGAGCTATAGGCCTCTTTCGGCGTTTGCAGGCTCCCTTCCCAGGATTGCGTAGTCACAACCATTTGCCGCCGATATCAGCATGTGCGCCGTCAACGCGAGGGGCAGTGACCTTCCGTCATTTTCCGGAGATAGTGCGACGGGGCTTCCGCTGGTCGGCTCTGGCATCACTGCAGATTGCTTAAGTGACCTGGATCCGAGAGCAGCAGCTATAGGCCTCTTTCGGCGTTTGCAGGCTTTGTTCCCAGGATTGCGTAGTCACAACCATTTGCCACCGATATCAGCATGTGCGCCGTCAACAGAAGGGGCAGTGACCTTCCGTCATTTTCCGGAGATAGTGCGACGGGGCTTCCGCTGGTCGGCTCTGGCATCACTGCAGATTGCTTAAGTGACCTGGATCCGACAGCAGCAGCTATAGGCCTCTTTCGGCGTTTGCATTCTTTGTTCCCAGAATTGCGTAGTCACAACCATTTGCCACCGATATCAGCATGTGCGCCGTCAACACGAGGGGCAGTGACCTTCCGTCATTTTCCGGAGATAGTGCGACGGGGCTTCCGCTGGTCGGCTCTGGCATCACTGCAGATTGCTTAAGTGACCTGGATCCGAGAGCAGCAGCTATAGGCCTCTTTCGGCGTTTGCAGGCTTTGTTCCCAGGATTGCGTAGTCACAACCATTTGCCACCGATATCAGCATGTGCGCCGTCAACACGAGGGGCAGTGACCTTCCGTCATTTTCCGGAGATAGTGCGACGGGGCTTCCGCTCGTCGGCTCTGGCATCACTGCAGATTGCTTAAGTGACCTGGATCCGAGAGCAGCAGCTATAGGCCTCTTTCGGCGTTTGCAGGCTTTGTTCCCAGGATTGCGTAGTCACAACCATTTGCCACCGATATCAGCATGTGCGCCGTCAACACGAGGGGCAGTGGCCTTCCGTCATTTTCCGGAGATAGTGCGACGGGGCTTCCGCTGGTCGGCTCTGGCATCACTGCAGATTGCTCAAGTGACCTGGATCCGAGAGCAGCAGCTATAGGCCTCTTTCGGCGTTTGCAGGCTTTGTTCCCAGGATTGCGTAGTCACAACCATTTGCCACCGATATCAGCATGTGCGCCGTCAACACGAGGGGCAGTGACCTTCCGTCATTTTCCGGAGATAGTGCGACGGGGCTTCCGCTGGTCGGCTCTGGCATCACTGCAGATTGCTTAAGTGACCTGGATCCGAGAGCAGCAGCTATAGGCCTCTTTCGGCGGTTGCAGGCTTTGTTCCCAGGATTGCGTAGTCACAACCATTTGCCACCGATATCAGCATGTGCGCCGTCACCACGAGGGGCAGTGACCTTTCGTCATTTTCCGGAGATAGTGCGACGGGGCTTCCGCTGGTCGGCTCTGGCATCACTGCAGATTGCTTAAGTGACCTGGATCCGAGAGCAGCAGCTATAGGCCTCTTTCGGCGTTTGCAGGCTTTGTTCCCATAATTGCGTAGTCACCACCATTTGCCACCGATATCAGCATGTGCGCCGTCAACACGAGGGGCAGTGACCTTCCGTCATTTTCCGGAGATAGTGCGACGGGGCTTCCGCTGGTCGGCTCTGGCATCACTGCAGATTGCTTAAGTGACCTGGATCCGAGAGCAGCAGCTATAGGCCTCTTTCGGCGTTTGCAGGCTTTGTTCCCAGGATTGCGTAGTCACAACCATTTGCCACCGATATCAGCATGTGCGCCGTCAACACGAGGGGCAGTGACCTTCCGTCATTTTCCGGAGATAGTGCGACGGTGCTTCCGCTGGTCGGCTCTGGCATCACTGCAGATTGCGTAAGTGACCTGGATCCGAGAGCAGCAGCTATAGGCCTCTTTCGGCGTTTGCAGGCTTTGTTCCCAGGATTGCGTAGTCACAACCATTTGCCACCGATATCAGCATGTGCGCCGTCAACACGAGGGGCAGTGACCTTCCGTCATTTTCCGGAGATAGTGCGACGGGGCTTCCGCTCGTCGGCTCTGGCATCACTGCAGATTGCTTAAGTGACCTGGATCCGAGAGCAGCAGCTATAGGCCTCTTTCGGCGTTTGCAGGCTTTGTTCCCAGGATTGCGTAGTCACAACCATTTGCCACCGATATCAGCATGTGCGCCGTCAACACGAGGGGCAGTGGCCTTCCGTCATTTTCCGGAGATAGTGCGACGGGGCTTCCGCTGGTCGGCTCTGGCATCACTGCAGATTGCTTAAGTGACCTGGATCCGAGAGCAGCAGCTATAGGCCTCTTTCGGCGTTTGCAGGCTTTGTTCCCAGGATTGCGTAGTCACAACCATTTGCCACCGATATCAGCATGTGCGCCGTCAACACGAGGGGCAGTGGCCTTCCGTCATTTTCCGGAGATAGTGCGACGGGGCTTCCGCTGGTCGGCTCTGGCATCACTGCAGATTGCTTAAGTGACCTGGATCCGAGAGCAGCAGCTATAGGCCTCTTTCGGCGGTTGCAGGCTTTGTTCCCAGGATTGCGTAGTCACAACCATTTGCCACCGATATCAGCATGTGCGCCGTCAACACGAGGGGCAGTGACCTTCCGTCATTTTCCGGAGATAGTGCGACGGGGCTTCCGCTGGTCGGCTCTGGCATCACTGCAGATTGCTTAAGTGACCTGGATCCGAGAGCAGCAGCTATAGGCCTCTTTCGGCGTTTGCAGGCTTTGTTCCCAGGATTGCGTAGTCACAACCATTTGCCACCGATATCAGCATGTGCGCCGTCAACACGAGGGGCACTGACCTTCCGTCATTTTCCGGAGATAGTGCGACGGGGCTTCCGCTGGTCGGCTCTGGCATCACTGCAGATTGCTTAAGTGACCTGGATCCGAGAGCAGCAGCTATAGGCCTCTTTCGGCGTTTGCAGGCTTTGTTCCCAGGATTGCGTAGTCACAACCATTTGCCACCGATATCAGCATGTGCGCCGTCAACACGAGGGGCAGTGACCTTCCGTCATTTTCCGGAGATAGTGCGACGGGGCTTCCGCTGGTCGGCTCTGGCATCACTGCAGATTGCTTAAGTGACCTGGATCCGAGAGCAGCAGCTATAGGCCTCTTTCGGCGTTTGCAGGCTTTGTTCCCAGGATTGCGTAGTCACAACCATTTGCCACCGATATCAGCATGTGCGCCGTCAACACGAGGGGCAGTGACCTTCCGTCATTTTCCGGAGATAGTGCGACGGGGCTTCCGCTGGTCGGCTCTGGCATCACTGCAGATTGCTTAAGTGACCTGGATCCGAGAGCAGCAGCTATAGGCCTCTTTCGGCGTTTGCAGGCTTTGTTCCCAGGATTGCGTAATCACAACCATTTGCCGCCGATATCAGCATGTGCGCCGTCAACACGAGGGGCAGTGACTTTCGGTCATTTCCCGGAGATAGTGCGACTGGGCTTCCGCTGGTCGGCTCTGGCATCACTGCAGATTGCTTAAGTGACCTGGATCCGAGAGCAGCAGCTATAGGCCTCTTTCGGCGTTTGCAGGCTTTGTTCCCAGGATTGCGTAGTCACAACCATTTGCCACCGATATCAGCATGTGCGCCGTCAACACGAGGGGCAGTGACTTTCGGTCATTTCCCGGAGATAGTGCGACGGGGCTTCCGCTGGTCGGCTCAGGCATCACTGCAGATTGCTTAAGTGACATGGATCCGAGAGCAGCAGCTATAGGCCTCTTTCGGCGTTTGCAGGCTTTGTTCCCAGGATTGCGTAGTCACAACCATTTGCCACCGATATCAGCATGTGCACCGTCAACACGAGGGGCAGTGACCTTCCGTCATTTTGCGGAGATAGTGCGACGGGGCTTCCGCTGGTCGGCTCTGGCATCACTGCAGATTGCTTAAATGACCTGGATCCGAGAGGAGCAGCTATAGGCCTCTTTCGGCGTTTGCAGGCTCCCTTCCCAGGATTGCGTAGTCACAACCATTTGCCACCGATATCAGCATGTGCGCCGTCAACACGAGGGGCAGTGACCTTCCGTCATTTTCCGGAGATAGTGCGACGGGGCTTCCGCTGGTCGGCTCTGGCATCACTGCAGATTGCTTAAATGACCTGGATCCGAGAGCAGCAGCTATAGGCCTCTTTCGGCGTTTGCAGGCTCCCTTCCCAGGATTGCGTATTAACAACCATTTGCCACCGATATCAGCATGTGCGCCGTCAACACGAGGGGGAGTGACCTTCCGTCATTTTCCGGAGATAATGCGACGGGGCTTCCGCTGGTCGGCTCTGGCATCACTGCAGATTGCTTAAATGACCTGGATCCGAGAGCAGCAGCTATAGGCCTCTTTCGGCGTTTGCAGGCTCCCTTCCCAGGATTGCGTAGTCACAACCATTTGCAACCGATATCAGCATGTGCGCCGTCAACACGAGGGGCAGTGACCTTCCGTCATTTTCCGCTGATAGTGCGACGGGGCTTCCGCTGGTCGGCTCTGGCATCACTGCAGATTGCTTAAGTGACCTGGATCCGAGAGCAGCAGCTATAGGCCTCTTTCGGCGTTTGCAGGCTCCCTTCCCAGGATTGCGCAGTCACAACCATTTGCCACCGATATCAGCATGTGCGCCGTCAACACGAGGGGCAGTGACCTTCCGTCATTTTCCGGAGATAGTGCGACGGGGCTTCCGCTGGTCGGCTCTGGCATCACTGCAGATTGCTTAAGTGACCTGGATCCGAGAGCAGCAGCTGTAGGCCTCTTTCGGCGTTTGCAGGCTCCCTTCCCAGGATTGCGTAGTCACAACCATTTGCCGCCGATATCAGCATGTGCGCCGTCAACGCGAGGGGCAGTGACCTTCCGTCATTTTCCGGAGATAGTGCGACGGGGCTTCCGCTGGTCGGCTCTGGCATCACTGCAGATTGCTTAAGTGACCTGGATACGAGAGCAGCAGCTATAGGCCTCTTTCGGCGTTTGCAGGCTTTGTTCCCAGGATTGCGTAGTCACAACCATTTGCCACCGATATCAGCATGTGCGCCGTCAACACGAGGGGCAGTGACCTTCCGTCATTTTCCGGAGATAGTGCGACGGGGCTTCCGCTGGTCGGCTCTGGCATCACTGCAGATTGCTTAAGTGACCTGGATCCGAGAGCAGCAGCTATAGGCCTCTTTCGGCGTTTGCAGGCTTTGTTCCCAGGATTGCGTAGTCACAACCATTTGCCACCGATATCAGCATGTGCGCCGTCAACACGAGGGGCAGTGACCTTCCGTCATTTTCCGGAGATAGTGCGACGGGGCTTCCGCTGGTCGGCTCTGGCATCACTGCAGATTGCTTAAGTGACCTGGATCCGAGAGCAGCAGCTATAGGCCTCTTTCGGCGTTTGCAGGCTTTGTTCCCAGGATTGCGTAGTCACAACCATTTGCCACCGATATCAGCATGTGCGCCGTCAACACGAGGGGCAGTGACCTTCCGTCATTTTCCGGAGATAGTGCGACGGGGCTTCCGCTGGTCGGCTCTGGCATCACTGCAGATTGCTTAAGTGACCTGGATCCGAGAGCAGCAGCTATAGGCCTCTTTCGGCGTTTGCAGGCTTTGTTCCCAGGATTGCGTAGTCACAACCATTTGCCACCGATATCAGCATGTGCGCCGTCAACACGAGGGGCAGTGACCTTCCGTCATTTTCCGGAGATAGTGCGACGGGGCTTCCGCTGGTCGGCTCTGGCATCACTGCAGATTGCTTAAGTGACCTGGATCCGAGAGCAGCAGCTATAGGCCTCTTTCGGCGTTTGCAGGCTCCCTTCCCAGGATTGCGTAGTCACAACCATTTGCCACCGATATCAGCATGTGCGCCGTCAACACGAGGGGCAGTGACCTTCCGTCATTTTCCGCTGATAGTGCGACGGGGCTTCCGCTGGTCGGCTCTGGCATCACTGCAGATTGCTTAAGTGACCTGGATCCGAGAGCAGCAGCTATAGGCCTCTTTCGGCGTTTGCAGGCTCCCTTCCCAGGATTGCGCAGTCACAACCATTTGCCACCGATATCAGCATGTGCGCCGTCAACACGAGGGGCAGTGACCTTCCGTCATTTTCCGGAGATAGTGCGACGGGGCTTCCGCTGGTCGGCTCTGGCATCACTGCAGATTGCTTAAGTGACCTGGATCCGAGAGCAGCAGCTATAGGCCTCTTTCGGCGTTTGCAGGCTCCCTTCCCAGGATTGCGTAGTCACAACCATTTGCCGCCGATATCAGCATGTGCGCCGTCAACGCGAGGGGCAGTGACCTTCCGTCATTTTCCGGAGATAGTGCGACGGGGCTTCCGCTGGTCGGCTCTGGCATCACTGCAGATTGCTTAAGTGACCTGGATCCGAGAGCAGCAGCTATAGGCCTCTTTCGGCGTTTGCAGGCTTTGTTCCCATAATTGCGTAGTCACAACCATTTGCCACCGATATCAGCATGTGCGCCGTCAACACGAGGGGCAGTGACCTTCCGTCATTTTCCGGAGATAGTGCGACGGGGCTTCCGCTGGTCGGCTCTGGCATCACTGCAGATTGCTTAAGTGACCTGGATCCGAGAGCAGCAGCTATAGGCCTCTTTCGGCGTTTGCAGGCTTTGTTCCCAGGATTGCGTAGTCACAACCATTTGCCACCGATATCAGCATGTGCGCCGTCAACACGAGGGGCAGTGACCTTCCGTCATTTTCCGGAGATAGTGCGACGGGGCTTCCGCTGGTCGGCTCTGGCATCACTGCAGATTGCTTAAGTGACCTGGATCCGAGAGCAGCAGCTATAGGCCTCTTTCGGCGTTTGCAGGCTTTGTTCCCAGGATTGCGTAGTCACAACCATTTGCCACCGATATCAGCATGTGCGCCGTCAACACGAGGGGCAGTGACCTTCCGTCATTTTCCGGAGATAGTGCGACGGGGCTTCCGCTGGTCGGCTCTGGCATCACTGCAGATTGCTTAAGTGACCTGGATCCGAGAGCAGCAGCAATAGGCCTCTTTCGGCGTTTGCAGGCTTTGTTCCCAGGATTGCGTAGTCACAACCATTTGCCACCGATATCAGCATGTGCGCCGTCAACACGAGGGGCAGTGACCTTCCGTCATTTTCCGGAGATAGTGCGACGGGGCTTCCGCTGGTCGGCTCTGGCATCACTGCAGATTGCTTAAGTGACCTGGATCCGAGAGCAGCAGCTATAGGCCTCTTTCGGCGTTTGCAGGCTTTGTTCCCAGGATTGCGTAGTCACAACCATTTGCCACCGATATCAGCATGTGCGCCGTCAACACGAGGGGCAGTGACCTTCCGTCATTTTCCGGAGATAGTGCGACGGGGCTTCCGCTGGTCGGCTCTGGCATCACTGCAGATTGCTTAAGTGACCTGGATCCGAGAGCAGCAGCTATAGGCCTCTTTCGGCGTTTGCAGGCTTTGTTCCCATAATTGCGTAGTCACAACCATTTGCCACCGATATCAGCATGTGCGCCGTCAACACGAGGGGCAGTGACCTTCCGTCATTTTCCGGAGATAGTGCGACGGGGCTTCCGCTGGTCGGCTCTGGCATCACTGCAGATTGCTTAAGTGACCTGGATCCGAGAGCAGCAGCTATAGGCCTCTTTCGGCGTTTGCAGGCTTTGTTCCCAGGATTGCGTAGTCACAACCATTTGCCACCGATATCAGCATGTGCGCCGTCAACACGAGGGGCAGTGACCTTCCGTCATTTTCTGGAGATAGTGCGACGGGGCTTCCGCTGGTCGGCTCTGGCATCACTGCAGATTGCTTAAGTGACCTGGATCCGAGAGCAGCAGCTATAGGCCTCTTTCGGCGTTTGCAGGCTTTGTTCCCAGGATTGCGTAGTCACAACCATTTGCCACCGATATCAGCATGTGCGCCGTCAACACGAGGGGCAGTGACCTTCCGTCATTTTCCGGAGATAGTGCGACGGGGCTTCCGCTGGTCGGCTCTGGCATCACTGCAGATTGCTTAAGTGACCTGGATCCGAGAGCAGCAGCTATAGGCCTCTTTCGGCGTTTGCAGGCTCCCTTCCCAGGATTGCGTAGTCACAACCATTTGCCACCGATATCAGCATGTGCGCCGTCAACACGAGGGGCAGTGACCTTCCGTCATTTTCCGCTGATAGTGCGACGGGGCTTCCGCTGGTCGGCTCTGGCATCACTGCAGATTGCTTAAGTGACCTGGATCCGAGAGCAGCAGCTATAGGCCTCTTTCGGCGTTTGCAGGCTCCCTTCCCAGGATTGCGCAGTCACAACCATTTGCCACCGATATCAGCATGTGCGCCGTCAACACGAGGGGCAGTGACCTTCCGTCATTTTCCGGAGATAGTGCGACGGGGCTTCCGCTGGTCGGCTCTGGCATCACTGCAGATTGCTTAAGTGACCTGGATCCGAGAGCAGCAGCTATAGGCCTCTTTCGGCGTTGCAGGCTCCCTTCCCAGGATTGCGTAGTCACAACCATTTGCCGCCGATATCAGCATGTGCGCCGTCAACGCGAGGGGCAGTGACCTTCCGTCATTTTCCGGAGATAGTGCGACGGGGCTTCCGCTGGTCGGCTCTGGCATCACTGCAGATTGCTTAAGTGACCTGGATCCGAGAGCAGCAGCTATAGGCCTCTTTCGGCGTTTGCAGGCTTTGTTCCCATAATTGCGTAGTCACAACCATTTGCCACCGATATCAGCATGTGCGCCGTCAACACGAGGGGCAGTGACCTTCCGTCATTTTCCGGAGATAGTGCGACGGGGCTTCCGCTGGTCGGCTCTGGCATCACTGCAGATTGCTTAAGTGACCTGGATCCGAGAGCAGCAGCTATAGGCCTCTTTCGGCGTTTGCAGGCTTTGTTCCCAGGATTGCGTAGTCACAACCATTTGCCACCGATATCAGCATGTGCGCCGTCAACACGAGGGGCAGTGACCTTCCGTCATTTTCCGGAGATAGTGCGACGGGGCTTCCGCTGGTCGGCTCTGGCATCACTGCAGATTGCTTAAGTGACCTGGATCCGAGAGCAGCAGCTATAGGCCTCTTTCGGCGTTTGCAGGCTTTGTTCCCAGGATTGCGTAGTCACAACCATTTGCCACCGATATCAGCATGTGCGCCGTCAACACGAGGGGCAGTGACCTTCCGTCATTTTCCGGAGATAGTGCGACGGGGCTTCCGCTGATCGGCTCTGGCATCACTGCAGATTGCTTAAGTGACCTGGATCCGAGAGCAGCAGTTATAGGCCTCTTTCGGCGTTTGCAGGCTTTGTTCCCAGGATTGCGTAGTGTCGTGCCGGCGCCCACATTTCGCTGGCGGGCCTGTCTAAACCAGCGCTGCGCGCTCGCCGACGCTCAAAGCAGGCCCAGACTTTCTCGGACAAGTCGCAACATGCAGCGTGACTCATCCCGACACCGCGGCGCCGACACGGACCCTTCCTCCTCTCCTCCTCTCCGTCGGTGCGAACTCCTCCGGCGCTCGCCGGCTCTCAACCATTGGTCTAATTTGAATGGTGGCCAGTGATTGGAGGATTTGAACGGCTGGCTGCCGTAACCGTTTCCAGCGGCTTTAAAAGCGGAGCCGCGCTGAACCAGAGCAGCAGACGGGCAGCAGAAGAGCCATCACGCCGGAGCTACGCTCGCCGCCGGGGCCGCCCTTCTTCTTTGTGCTAGCCCGTGGTGCTCTTGACCCTTGTATCATGTAAAAGCCCTTGTACATACTGTACATAAAGTTCATTTGACTCACCGTCGCCTCGACCGTTTCCTGGCTCGGACACCCAGTCCCAACAGTGGTGGCAGCGGTGGGATGCCCCAGTCCCAACAGTGGTGGCAGCGGTGGGATGCCCCAGTCCCAACAGTGGTGGCAGCGGTGGGATGCCCCAGTCCCAACAGTGGATGGCAGCTGCGGGATCGACCGGCGTCAGCTACCTCGGCGCGGTGAGTGCCTGATGTTTTCCCCTCAATTCGCCAGACTGCTCTAGCACACGTGATTGTAGTCTAGAGTAGGGCTGTGTGTGTTGCACTGGAGAGAGCTTTGCAGTTTCGAGCCAAGTCGGAGCGCTTTGAAACGAAAGCTGGTGCAGAGGGAGTAAACGAGGCGTTGTTGGAAAGAATTACTTGCGCGTGTCATACTAGTAGCTCTATAGTAGTGAACGGCAAGGGAATTCTAAGAAAAGGGCAAACTACAAGAGGCTATTGTGCGCGATGGAGAACTTCACAGTGAAGGAACTCATCGAAATTTGTGAAGAGTTGGGCATTGATTTGGGCCCCGCAAAACGAAAGCATGCAATTCTTGAGGTCATGCGGAAGGAGGATGTAACGGCTGAGGAAGCCAATGAGGCCTGGGAAGAGATCACAGAACGCCGTGAGCGCGAAGAGGCCGAAAAACAGAAGCAGCTTGAGGCAAAACAGCGTGCTCGTGTCAGGAAACTGAGGGGCCTTGAGCTTGAACTGCATGAGATGAGTTTCGAGAGATATGAAACATTATCCGTTCTTAATGAGACTAATAGTCGACAGCCGAGAGACAGGCCACGGCCCTTCGTGATCGCCGAGGATATGGCGAAATATTTGGCGGAGTTTGAGAGCGTCTGCGAGAGAAAGCGCGTTGAGCGGAATTTTTGGGCCCAGAAGTTGTTAGCCCTGCTTTCCAGCGAAGCGTATGACGTTGTCAAGCGCCTGTTGGACGGCGGCTTGGCGGACTACGATGAGCTGAAAAGCTTCTTACTGGCGAGATATAACGTGTCACCGCTGGACCTTCGCCAAAGGTACCTGCGAGAGAATAGCACCCCATCGTTTAACGATTTTCCCTACCAGTTTAAAGCCGACATTTTAGAATGGCTCGAAAATGCGGAAGGTTCGGAGGATCGGGACACAGAGGTAGAGTGCGTCGCTGTGGAGCAGCACTGCCAGTGCGGCACAGAGGAACGTAGTCCGTACGTGGCAGATGTAACTGCTGCTGTAACAGTGGGAATTGGCCCGCATTCGCCAACCGAGGAAACCTCTATACCATCGGATAACGTAGTCACAGCATCGGACGATGCACTTACAGAGGTCTCGCCCAGTGAGATTGTGGCGGAGTTACCGGAAAGCGGATCTCCTAGCGTGTCGAAAGCAGGAGAAGCTGCCGAACAGGGCAGAGAGGACGTCCGTCTGGACATTAATGAAAACGCCTGCGCCGACGCAAGCGAAGTAAACGAGGACTGCACACCTTGTTGTGCATCGCGTTCGGCAGAAATGCAGAAACCCGAAACTTACGATCAACGGAAGCAGGCGCATGGAGAGTTTGCGGACGCTGAGTTGTGCGTTAGTGTCTCTGGCGAGGAATGCAAAACGAGTCCCGTGCTTTCGCACTGCTCTGAGCTTTGCGACTTCCCAGAAAGCAGCTGCAGTAGCGGGAACACCGCGACTGAGTGCAGAGCCGACCCTCATCCGCTATCAGCTGAAACGCGCCAGGAGCACGACGCGAGCTGCGTGTCAACACTAATGTCAGGAGAAAACACTGGTTCGTCTGCGCCTGAAGAAGCTAAGGCGCTGAGCGACAGTGGAGAACAGAACGTTCCAGACGACATAGGGGCGGTAGACGTCAGCCCGTCCGAGAAAGATGAGGACGAATGCGCACTCAGAGACGCTGAGCAGGAAGAGCGCAGCTTTGAGGAACTTAGTGAAGGCGCCAAAGACAGGCCTGATCTAGGTAGCACATATGAATCAGCTGACAATCAAAGCGACGTTGTCAGAGAGCAGAAACTTAGGCGACGGAAGCAGAATGTGCTTTCACAGGCGAAAGTGAAAGGAAAGCTCACGATAAAAAGCTGCAACCGGAAGGAAAGGCACCGCCAGTTCAGGAATGTGAGCTATCGCCACAAGGTGATAGCGAAACAAGAGAAACAGTGCTGCCGTCGAAAGGAGATGAAAGGCAAGCTCAAGAGAGAGAGCTGTCACCGAAAGACGATGGAAGGCAGGCAAAAGAAAGAGTGGTGCCGCCGAAAGATGAAAGGCAGGCATAAGAAAGACAGGCGCCGCCGAAAAGAGCGAAAGGGCAAACGCGCGAAAACAGGTTTCCACCATCGGAAGCGCCAGCGTCGCCGGCAAAATGACTTCAGTAAAGTCAGTCACGTTGTCAGCCCTGAAACTAGCGTCAGAACCAGAGCTAAAGAAATGTGCGAGGCATTACTATCGCGCAAGGCGAAGCGCATAAGTGTGTCGGGGCACATAGGTCTGGGCAGTAGAATAAACTGCAAAAAGAAATCGTGCAAACATTCGCGCGGAAAAGTGCACCAAGGCACCAAACCGAGATTCAAGAGAGCGCTGCCCGGGAGACGAAAAATTAAGGAGCGGGACAAGTGTGAATCTTGCCGCCAGCACAGAGAGAGCGAGACGCGCAAAGGCACGTGCTCTCATGCGGGCTCTCGCTTTCCGCTGCATTCACGGGAGAAACCGCGCTCCCACGGAGAGCGGCACGCGCGCGGAAGGAAAGCGCGTGTACGGCTCAAAGAGCGAAAGATTGTACGAGGCCGCAGTGACAGGGGCAAGAAAATTGCCAAGAAGAAATCGTCTAAGCGCTCAGCCAAGCGCAGTTATCGCGATAGAAAGCCGCGATTCGAAATGACGCCACTTAGTAGGCGTAAAATCAAAAGGCCGTGTAGAGGCGAACTACACACCGAGCGGAAAGGCAAACGGATGCGCGAGAAAGTCAAGACTCGTGCAAGTTCTGACTTGCCCCCACGAACAGAGAGAAAGAAAGGACGGTCCTACCGTAAGCGTTGCGCACTCGCTATGGGACGTCGCGACTGGCGCGCAAAGCGCAAAGAAAGGGACAAGTTGCCAGTCTATGAAAGCGAATCGCCCTCGTACTGTAGCTCCCGTAGAAACTGGAAAGACAAGTACAGAGAGAAAGAAAAGCGCGTATACCGCGAAAGAGGCAGAGACATTAGCTACCGCTGTAGTAGAGAGAGAAAGAACAGCGCGTCTACCGCGAACGAGGCAGAGACGTTAGCTACCACGGTAGTAGAGAGAGAGAGAGAAAAGCGCAGCACAGCGAAAAAGGCAGTCACTAGTTTCCGCTGTAGCGGGTGTCGTTTACCGTCCGTTAGAAGCGAGGAAAACGCGAACGTAGACGCACTAAGCCGTGTGTTCTAAGCAAGGCTGGCTTCGCCTCCTCGTGACCTACATTTTGTCTCTTCGCGAACCGCTGTTAAGTTCGCTCGTAGATCGGGGAAAAATTGATATCCTCATCTGTGGCCTCAGCTGACTGTTCTTCTGGCTGAGTGATCTCAAGAGAGCGAATTTATTTTGCATTCATTTCATTCCGAGTGTTTCATGTGTCCGACACTTTGTTTGAGTTTATTACTTTAGAATTCTTGTATCCCACATGTGTCTCTTGTAGAAGAGGGAACAAAAAGGGGACCGAAATATAGCTAGCAGAGTTTTTGAGACTTTAAGTCTGGCGTTTTGACGGGTGACGGAGGGCACTTGCTCGTGTTGGGTGTTGCCTGTTGTCGGTCGGTTCTTGGCAACATGCAGAACGATCAACGATCGATGCTGAGAAGCAAGCTCTTCCGAAGGACCGAGCGAAGCTGGTCCAGTCACCTGGGCGACAAAGCTGCGGAGCAGTGATCCTGTCCTGACGAGCCGGACATGTTCATGGAAAGGAGCCTGGAGTTACCTGCGGCTGAACACCGGACGAGAACTTGGAGGAGCCTGGCGTACGAGCGCGCCCCGCATCCGAGCCACGCGGAAGTAGCTCGTCTTCGTGGCGCATTGTCTGGCGGCGGTGGTGCTGTCGTGCCGGCGCCCACATTTCGCTGGCGGGCCTGTCTAAACCAGCGCTGCGCGCTCGCCGACGCTCAAAGCAGGCCCAGACTTTCTCGGACAAGTCGCAACATGCAGCGTGACTCATCCCGACACCGCGGCGCCGACACGGACCCTTCCTCCTCTCCTCCTCTCCGTCGGTGCGAACTCCTCCGGCGCTCGCCGGCTCTCAACCATTGGTCTAATTTGAATGGTGGCCAGTGATTGGAGGATTTGAACGGCTGGCTGCCGTAACCGTTTCCAGCGGCTTTAAAAGCGGAGCCGCGCTGAACCAGAGCAGCAGACGGGCAGCAGAAGAGCCATCACGCCGGAGCTACGCTCGCCGCCGGGGCCGCCCTTCTTCTTTGTGCTAGCCCGTGGTGCTCTTGACCCTTGTGTCATGTAAAAGCCCTTGTACATACTGTACATAAAGTTCATTTGACTCACCGTCGCCTCGACCGTTTCCTGGCTCGGACACCCAGTCCCAACAGTGGTGGCAGCGGTGGGATGCCCCAGTCCCAACAGTGGTGGCAGCGGTGGGATGCCCCAGTCCCAACAGTGTGGGCGCCGGCACGACAGTAGTCACAACCATTTGCCACCGATATCAGCATGTGCGCCGTCAACACGAGGGGCAGTGACCTTCCGTCATTTTCCGGAGATAGTGCGACGGGGCTTCCGCTGGTCGGCTCTGGCATCACTGCAGATTGCTTAAGTGACCTGGATCCGAGAGCAGCAGCTATAGGCCTCTTTCGGCGTTTGCGCCGCCGCGGTGGCTCAGCGGCTATGGTGCTCGGCTGCTGACCCAAAAGACGCGGGTTCGATCCCGGCCGCGGCGGCTAGAATTTCTTTGGAGGAGAAATTCTAGAGGCCCGTGTACTGTGCGATGTCAGTGCACGTTAAAGAACCCCAGGTGGTCGAAATTTCCGGAGCCCTCCACTACGGCGTCTCTCATAGCCTTAGTCGCTTTGGGACGTTAAACCCAATAAACCTAAACCTATCTTTCGGCGTTTGCAGGCTTTGTTCCCAGGATTGCGTAGTCACAACCATTTGCCACCGATATCAGCATGTGCGCCGTCAACACGAGGGGCAGTGACCTTCCGTCATTTTCCGGAGATAGTGCGACGGGGCTTCCGCTGGTCGGCTCTGGCATCACTGCAGATTGCTTAAGTGACCTGGATCCGAGAGCAGCAGCTATAGGCCTCTTTCGGCGTTTGCAGGCTTTGTTCCCAGGATTGCGTAGTCACAACCATTTGCCGCCGATATCAGCATGTGCGCCGTCAACACGAGGGGCAGTGACTTTCGGTCATTTCCCGGAGATAGTGCGACTGGGCTTCCGCTGGTCGGCTCTGGCATCACTGCAGATTGCTTAAGTGACCTGGATCCGAGAGCAGCAGCTATAGGCCTCTTTCGGCGTTTGCAGGCTTTGTTCCCAGGATTGCGTAGTCACAACCATTTGCCACCGATATCAGCATGTGCGCCGTCAACACGAGGGGCAGTGACTTTCGGTCATTTCCCCATGGGTTACATTTACTGGTGGTGAGCGCATTAAAAGACAATGATCTGAAATTCCCGGTTCAACGTCAAGGACTCCATCGAAAAAGGTTTGGCTAACAAGGAATAGGTCTCGGACAGATGACTCTCGTGTATTGACGAACAGCTTGCTGAAGGTTTAATGAAAACATCCGATTTTAAGTAACATGACGTGAGGCACATAGGCCGTACGACAGTGTGTCTCGGTCGATGGCAGCGAGGTTTAAATCACCGGTAACGATTGAATTCCGATTATGGAATTCTGGATTCCGATTATGGCTCCTGTTTTGTGCCACATACTTTTATCCGGTTTTGACAATTTGTTGTATGACAAGTTTACTGATGCTCGGGTTGTTAAGAGTTTAAGGTACTTAGTGATTTTTTTAATCCTTTTAAAACTAACCCCACATGACGCCGTTGACGTGGCCGCTAGTGACATTTCAACTTTCTTTAATGAGACTTCAACTTACTGGAGCTTCGCTCATGAATTGCCACAAGATAACAGCATGAGGTTTTTAGATTGGTTACTCAGCTTTTCTGACGACGGCCGCGTTTGCTGGAAATTCGCTCCTCGAACTGTTACATGTTGCCTTACACCTCGTCGCATTCTAGACTAGTGAAGATGGGAACAGCCAACTTCCGCCCAGGTAACGCCTTGCGCTGTCCACAGGTCCTGCAGGATAGCTTCTCTAAACAATTGTAAAAGTAAAGGCGCCGAAAGACCACACACACACACAAGACAAGAGAACGGCACAGAGCTCCACTCACAACTAGTTTATTTTTCACACCACAGATACATACATACACAACGCCAGCGCCTGCGCAAAGAACAAAATTACGCATCGATGCGATAACGACTGCTCAAAAAACTTTCCTTCCGCCTGATAGAGAGATACGGAAGTTTCGCTAACACACGCACTGCCTTTTTTACAGATATGAAACGCTTCAATCAGTTATCTGGCTTTAATATTGCTGCTTCTAGCAAGGATACGCACGGATGAAAAGCATGGCTCACAAGAGCGTGAAGGGCAGGATCATATATTTCGGGAAATATGGGCCCTCTTTATTTTGTTCTACGTTTCGTTCATGTTCCCTGATTCGCTCATTCACGAAGCGCCCTGTTTTTCCTATAAAGGAACGACCGCACGAGAGGGGAATTTCATAAACTACCCCTTCGGAACATTTCATGAAAGGTCGCCCATGCTTAATACCACAGCCTCTTCCTTGTTACATTGGTGAAAACTGCGCGAAGGCGAAAGAAGGAAGTGAGAGGACAGAGCGCTGACTGACAACTGAATTTATTGAGCGAAACTCGCCCAATATATAGGAAGGCAGTGGCAAAGATAGTCAGATGCAGTCAACGTCACATGGTGCAAAGAGCCATAAAAGCGATAAAAACAAAACAGGGTGATAAAGCTAACAGTGAACTGAATCTCAAAAGGGATGGTAACAAAATGAAAACTACACTCAATGACTATACACAGTTAATGTCACATGGTGAAAAGAGCCATAAAAGCGATAAAAACATAACAGGGTGAAAAGGCTAAAAGTCCGCAGAATCTCAAGGGGATGGTAACAAAAAAAATACATGATGTCTTAAACAGTTAATGTCACAAGGTGTAAAGAGCCATAACAACCGATGAAACATCCATTGCAGGTAACAAGGGTAAAACCAATAAAAACTGACCAAATGGAATTGTGGAAAGAATAAAAACTAACTGAATGTAACAACGTATGGCTAAAAACATGCGCAGACCTTAACAATAAAACGATGAAATAGTGACACTCAACGATTGAAACACGCGTAGTCAACAATCAAAATTTAGCAATGTTGTTCCAAAAAGGCAAGTTCACTCTTGTACAATGATTTTGACGCGTCACTGACACATTCCAAGCCCTTTCTTTTTATAAAGAAAGCCTCCTTCAACTTCCGGGCTAGGCTGTCTCTACTCCTATCAAGAACAACAGTTTCGCGTAATCGAGCCATGCATTTACACTCGTTGCAATGAAGCGCTAGATTAGAGCCAGTGCCTTTTTCAAGTGAGCGCTCATGTTCCCTTAAACGTTCGTTCAGGCACCTTCCGGTTTGTTCAATATAAACTTTGTCGCATGTAAGCGGAATCTGGTAAATCACCCCTTCCCTACACCTGAGGAACATGTTGGCATGCTTTACGCCACAGGTTTGCTGTCTTGGCTTTTCGTTATTTATCCTGTGACACAACGTAGCTAGCTTGCAAGGGGCAGAAAAGACTACGGGAATCTCATATTTATTTGCAACCTTTTTCAAATTATGTGCTACCCTGTGGGAATACGGGATAACGGCTGGCCTCACCTTCCTATTGCTTTCCTGAGTAACGTTTTTCGTTTTGCCTTTAACTTTCTGAACTAGAGCTTCAGTCACTGCCGAAATCACAGTCTGCCGAAAACCTGCCTGTAGTAACCGTGCGGTCTGCAGTTGGAAGCTCTCTTTGCATGCAATGCTCGCATGATTTTGTTAGTGCAGATCCTAATCCTGATGTGGCTATGGCTCGTTTAACTGTTTTTGAGTGAGCTGACTCGTAGGACAACAGCTCTTTTTGACTTCGAGGCTTGTACATCCAACAAAATCTATCTCGTTCCAAGGAGAGTTCCAAGTCCAAAAACTGTAACTTGTTTTGTGGAAATTCACAAGTGAATTCCAAACCATGACTCAGTTCATTAAACGCATCTAGAATTTCATTTACAGTGGCTCTGTAAGCTGGTGCGTCTTGCTTGGTTAACAGTACTAAAAAATCGTGGACATCCTGAAAAACTTTAATACTTTGCTCATGTCGAACCTATCGTCCAGAGTTTTGTCAACTGCTGCGAGAAAAATATTACTCAACACTGGCGCTACACAGGACCCTATACAAATTCCTTTCTTCTTTATGTACACCTGATTGTCAAACTCGACCACAGTAGCACTAAGGTAGAATTCCAACAAAGAAAGAAAACTCTCCATTAAAATACCCGCTGAATTTTGAAACAGCACAGCTTTCTTTTCAATGCAAGACTGAACAGCTGAGAACAACTCTTTGTGTGGAATGGAATAGAAAAGATCCTTGGCATCTACCGAAAACACACTTCCAATGCCTTTGCAGGATTGAAAGAAAGCAATAACTTCCGTCGAGTTCTTCGTACAGAACGGATCATCAACGACAAGCGAGTTTAAATGCCTTAACAGGTATTGGCTAATAAGCCTTTGGTAAGAGTAGCGCTCACTCACAATACACCGGAACGGAACCTCCTCTTTATGAGTCTTAGCAGTAAAAAACATGCTAAGAGTCTTTTCTTTGCACTTACTTATAGTATTTGCCAACTGCTCCAGTTCCAAGTTCTTGCAGAGGGCGACAGCTCGCGATTTCACTTTACTCGGCTTGAGGCTCGTCTGAGTGAAGTTCTTTTCCACCGTACAGCGGGTCTTTTCTCCGTAGATTCCGGGCGGCACCACGACAAACCCTCTTCCTTGTCTGATTGCAGTAACCGCAGATGTCTATCCTTGAAAAAAGTGACGACGGTGTTGATTCCGGACCGGTCGCTTGGGGATTTCTTCGATACTGCTCTTGACAAAGCATCCACTCCGTCCAGCAAGCAGCGCTCACGATTCTCCGGGGACGCTTTTCCAGCAATAAACCTATTCAGTGACAGGTGCTCGTGTGCCCTAACAGTAGGCTCAAGGCTGAACTTCGGTCCTTTCACAAGAACCCTGTTTACTTCGTCTGTCTTGAACATGCCCCAGCACCTTCACGAATCCGCTTCTCTGTTTCATGCTAGAAGCCTTAGGTGTGTGGTTCAAGATGTGGCACCACCGGAACTCTATAGCCTGAGCTGCACGTCGTTTATATTCGCGAAACTTCTTCTCAGCGACCCAATCAGGATGTTGGCAGTAGCAGGCGACACGCAAACCGTCATAAAAGAGTCGCACTTGCCTCCACAGCTCAGATCGTAGAATTCTACATATCCTCTTTACGTGGCCAAAAGAAGGCCTGACTGCGCCGAAGAGGACGTTGAGGTCACAGGGTACCAATCCCTCCTTCATGCAGAACGTGATGTACCTGACCCGGCAGGTTGACCATGTGATGTTGTTGACGAGGGCATCCAGTTGTGCCGTAGGAGAAGAAACACATAACGAAGGGCCCACTGTATAAGAAAGGTAATCTAGCAGAACTTTTATGCGATGCACATTAACGTAGGTTTCGGGCCTTCGCGCGACGCCCGGCGGTGGCCACCATTGACCCTGTGGTGGGGTCACGTGACATGACGTCACGTGATGACGTCACACCGGCTGCAGATAGGGCCTCATATCGCGCCGTCGGTCGCCTCATGGCGGTGGCCACCATTGACCTTGAAGTGAGATCACATGATGTGACGTCACGTGATGACGTCACACCGGCTGCAGATGGGGCCTCAAATCGCGCCGTCGGACGTCGTCCGGCGGAGGCCTCCACGCTTCGGTTCGCGCCGTCGCGCGCGACGCGGCGGCGGCGCCACCATCGCTGCATCAAGTGATATGTGACTGGATATGGCGGAACCCGTCGAAACGAACGACAGTGGCGCAAACACTGTGTATCACATGCCACACCAGGCTGTTATCCGCGACATCCACAAGCTGCGTGTTGTTTTCGACGCCTCGTCTCACACCAGGTCAGCAAAATCTCTGAATGACAACCTGGAAAGTGGTCCAAATTTAACGGCTGACCTTGTGGGTATGTTGCTTAACTTCCGCAGACATAAAATAGCTCTTGTAGCGGATATCGAGCAGGCGTTCCTACAGATCTCAGTAAGACCTGAGGACAGAGACGCCTTGCGTTTCTTGTGGTATGAAACGGTGCCTGAGCTAGGTGGCCCACTTCCGCCAATCCTGACGTGGCGCATGAAACGAGTTCCATTCGGGACGACTGCCAGTCCGTTCTTGCTCTCTGCCACTCTCCAACATCACTTAAAGAACATAGAGCCACAGTACCCGATCACTGCAAAGCGGCTGCAACGAAGCCTTTATGTCGACGACATACTGATGGGAGCCGAAAACGAACAGGCCGCATTGAATCTCTCCAATGAGTCAAACGCAATTTTCGGAGCGGCCTCGATGCAGCTGCACAAATGGGCACCGAATAGTGAACAGCTGTGTCAGCGATTTGAACAGGACTCGAAGGAATCCAAGCCACTGGGTTACCTATCAGGAGTATTGAAGGTGTTAGGACTCACGTGGGAACCAAGTACCGACATATTAACATTCTGCCCCTGCACCGATAGGATCTCCACGGCAGAACCACCCACCAAACGATCCGTCCTACAAACCACAGCACGGATTTATGACCCCCTAGGGTGGCTATCCCCTTTCATCGTACGAGCGAAGGTACTATTTCAACAACTTTGGCGCCTTAATATCGAATGGGATGATGCCTTGCCCGAAGGAATTGCAGCGGAGTGGTCAAATTGGGTTGACGAACTGTCTTACCTCCCGGAGATCAAAGTGCCGCGATACTACAAGGCAAAGGCAGGCAGTGACGGAATGACCAGTCTGCACATTTTTGCGGATGCGAGCCCAGTCGCCTATGGAGCGGTCGCCTACCTGAAGACAGATGGCGAGGATGGTAGCGCGACAATACTAATTAGCAAATCTAAGGTGGCTCCAATTAAGGAGCTTACCCTAGCCAGACTGGAGCTAATGGCATGTCTGCTGGCTGCGCGATTGGGCCGCTACATTCTCGACCACCTAGAAGAACCTCCCCAAAATGTCTATTTGTGGACAGACTCAACCATCGCATTACATTGGATTCACGGGAATGCCGATCGCTGGCAGCAGTTTGTACGCAACCGCGTGGTCGATATTCAGAGAATGACCGGAGGATTTACTTGGAGGCATTGCCCAGGAAGGGATAATCCTGCAGATCTCCTTACCCGCGGTCTACCCGCACAGAAGCTGTCAAGGAACGAGCTTTGGTGGACGGGTCCACGATGGATCTGCATGGAGGAATGCCACTGGCCTCAAAGCCGAATCGCGCCTACATTCACCGAGTTGGAGCTTGAGCGAAGAAGGGAAACGAAGGCACCACCCGCTGCCGCAATCACACCGGTTGCGGATGCCTTGACGGAAATACAACGTTTCAGTTCCTTGTCACGCTTGACTAGAGTGACCGCCTGGGTTCTGCGATTTGTCGCGAAAGCAAGACGCCAGAAAAGTGAATCCGGACCACTGACATCGGAGGAGCTGAATAGGGCAGAGAAATACTGGATACTTCATGAGCAAAGTACTAGATTTTCCAACGAAGTGCAATGCGTACGAAACAGCCGGAGAATCGCATCAGACTCTCCGCTAAAGAACGTGTCCTTACAGCTCGACAGTCACGGTGTTCTTAGAGTGCACGGAAGGCTTCAACAGAGCCAACTAACTTATGCCAGCAAGCACCCTATCGTTCTGCCTAAACACAGTAACCTGTCTAAACTTATTGCTAAACAATGCCACCGACAAGTGCTGCATGGGGGTATCCGCGATACTCTGACTCAACTCAGAGAAAAATTCTGGGTGATCGGCGCAAGACAGCTAGTAAAGAAAATAGTCAAGGAGTGCGTTATCTGCCAGCGCTACCACGCACAACCAGCCAACGAGGTCTGCGCGCCACTTCCAAGGGACAGAATAACAGAGGCTCATCCGTTTCAAGTGACGAGTTGACTTCGCCGGTCCTCTACTTATCAAGGGGAACGGTGCGTCAAAGTGTTACATCGCTTTGTTCACTTGTGGCGTCACCCGAGCGCTCCACCTTGAATTGGTGAGTGACATGTCTACACTCTCCTTTCTTTTGGCTTTTCGCCGAATTGTCGCCCGACGAGGTATACCGCACACTGTCTACAGTGATAATGCACTTACCTTTAAGAAGGCAAGCAAGGACCTGGTTACTCCTTGGAGCATCATCAGAAGTGACGAAGTAAAAAACTACTTCGCGAACACACGAGTTGAGTGGAAGTTTATAGTGGAACGCGCGCCATGGTGGGGCGGCTTCTACGAACGACTTGTCGGCCTCACAAAGAAAGCCTTAAAGAAAACGCTGGGAACAAGCTGTCTCAGTTTTGAACAGCTTACCACAACGCTCACAGAGGTGGAAGCCATCCTCAACTCTCGTCCACTCACGCACGTACACACCGAAGCGAACGAACCTCAGCCACTGTGCCCAGCCTCGTTTCTCACCGGCAGGAGGCTCACCTCACTGCCAGATGTTCCGAATGCCGAACTGAATGCCATTAGTGGTGCGACCCTACGACAAATGTTCACGAACAGAGCTCGACTCCTTCGCGGATTTTGGCGGCAGTGGATGAACGAGTATTTGAGGGAACTGCAAACATCACAGCTTCACCAAAAAAGCCCCACCCGGAGTCTACAGGCAGGCGATCTTGTGCTGCTTAAAGAATCTCTTCAGCCAAGACAGCTCTGGAAGATGGCAATCGTTGACGCGACCTTTCCCGGCCGTGACGGGCTAGTTAGGTCGTGCACCGTGCGACTTGCCGGAGGAGCAACCCTGCGTCGTCCGGTTCAACTGCTCTATCCGATAGAGCTTGTGAAGTGAGTGTGTCTGTGAAATGTCAGTGCCATTTCGGGCGGGAATGTGTTGTGAACGTTATGTTTCGTAGAACACAGTTTTCCGTGCGTCGACCTCGAGGACCGATTCCCCGCTTTTGCGGTAACATTTGGACTAATTTACGACCGTCTGCGCCCTCCGAGGAGGGGACCCCCGTCCACCTGCGCCCAGCCAGCCGCCTCTCCCTGGAGAGCGTCGCTCAACACCGGAGCCCTCGAGTGGCGAGAGGGAAGGTGTCTGGCGGCTGAGACCGGGGGAGCGACGAGACAACGGCGAAAGCGTCAGTCGCAAAACGAACCTTGTACTCATCGAACCTTTTTGTAAGCTCTCTTTTACCCAGTATTAAATTCAGTTATTCTTTGTTCACCGGATTGCTTATTCTTCGCCGAACGTCAACGTATTAACGACAAAAATCATAACATGCTCTGCTCGCTATTTTCTTCAAATCGAGTATGCACCAACTCGCCCAAGAAGAAGTGCTAATAACTATTTTGTGCCGCTCAATGAAGTCTAGCATTAACTTCCCGTTATAATCTTGTTATACATCCAGATCCTCGATGTGGCCATTCATGTCACCAAGCGGAATAATATCGGCACCGTCTCCAAACGGCTTTATATCGTCATTGAGGCACTTAACTAGATCCTTATTTTCTTGCCTGCATTTGTGCCCGGTCCCTAAATAAACTGCCGCTAGCCATGTCCTTTTGCCAGCAATTGTACCTGATACCCAGAGATGTTCTTTGCAAGTTGATTTTATTCTTTGCGAATTTGTTCCTTGGTGTGTCAGCATACCTACTCCTCCTCCCTTCTTCTCCGTTGTTGTTCTGTTGCACCCAGACACAGCCATCGATTAAAGGTGAATCTTCTAGATCCCTCAGATGTGTCTCGCATAGAGCGTATACAACTAGTTCTTGGTCCTTCAACTGCTGTTCTATTTCTAGCCATTTCGCCCTCTTTCTACCCGCTTGCATGTTTATGTAACTGATCCTTGCGTTAAATTTCTTTTTTTTTTTAGTATTCTTTCTCGGCCTCCTAGTAGCCATTTTGTTAGGCTCAGGCGCCATTGCTGCATTTACTGTTTCGCTTCTACCTACCCCTACGCCCTGAGCCACCGTGGAGCGCCTAAAAAAGCTATCGCTCGGCCTGCCAGGCGCCAGCCTATCTCTTCTCCTACCCTTCCACTGAAATGGATGCCATCTCGTCTGAAGCCACTGCCCGAGCCGGCTCTGTGCACTTCTCTGTTTATGTCTGCCACCTCAAAGCCTCTCAGGAGGCTTAACTGCCTTATCTCTCGATTAAGATTCACAACGTCATTGACAACCTCTCCATTCCTTCCTTGCACCTCCGGCACTGTGCACACCACGATCTGCACCTGCTGTGCTATCGCCCTTATTCCGTCAACTCCATCAGCTAATCTTTTCATCACTTGTGGGCCGTCCGCATTCAGGACGTCATTTAGTCCCGCCGCTACCACTACCAAGTTACGCCTTGTAAAACTCTCAGAAATTTCACTTTCTGTCTTTCTCAGTACCTCGTCGATTGTCCTCCCTGGGAATACCCCGACTGCTACCCTCCTATTACGCTTTACACGCTCCAATATAGCTGTTTGGCAGCTCTTCACATTTCAGTCCGCAGCGATAAGCATTAGGGTACTCCCCTTCCTCCTAACTTCCGGATTTTGATGCCTCTTATCAGTGACTGTGACCTCCTTCCTTGATTTAGCTTGTTCGCCTTCTCTCCATCGCCTCTAGGCTCCTTAGCTAGCCCCTTTGCGTAGCTGTTTCTGTCTGAACCTGCCTGACTTGCTTGCTTATCGCTGTCCATGCCAGTGCAAGCCCCATTCACGTGGCTGGCGCTGTAATGTCCGCCAGTGTGGCTTCCAATGGGGGTGTCAGCCATTTTTGACTCCAACTTACCAAGCTGTTCTTGAAGTTCGCGCTTCTGTGCCCTCAGTACCTGTAACTCTCTTTCTAGAGCATCCATACGTAGCACTAGTTAGCTCTTCGCCTGTACAGAACTGTCCAGGCGTGCACCTAATACTCAGCATCTGCACATAAAATCTGCGCCTTCGGCTTCCTCCACCGATTCGAACCGCGTTTATTTTAAATTAACCGAGGCCTCACACTCCTTACATTTAACCTTTAGTAGCTTAACCATCTTAGCAGCACTCGATTATTGCTACCACCAAATGCTAGATTATCTACAGGCTCCAAAAAAAACAATTAAAAACTCGTGCACAAATAAAATAAAATTCTGCCTGCCGCAACTGCCAATAAATCACTTAGAAAAGGAATAACTATCTTTATAAAAAAGTTAACGCACAAATAAGCACTGATTTTCCGCTTTAACTGAAGGTAACGACCGTAATGTTGAAACAATGAACGATCGTCTCACAGATATCGTTACGGAGTGGGCCGTAGAAATAGACGGTAGGAGGGCTCCACAGGATATCAAGGAGCTAACACAGGAGACTAAAGATCTGATTAAGAAACGGCAAAGCATGAGGACGTCTAACTTCATAGACAGAATAGAACTAGTAGAGCTGTCGAAGTTAATAAATAAGCGCAAGGTAGCCGACATATGGAAGTTTAACATGGAGAAAATCGAGCATGCTCTGAAGAGCGGGCAGCCTAAAAGCGGTGAAGAGAAAACTAGGCATAAGTAAAACCCAGATGTATGCGATAAGAGACAAAGAGGGCAATATCATTAGCAACATGGATAACATAGTTAAAGCAGCCAAAGAGTTTTAAACAAATCTATACCGTAGCAATTGCAATCAAAAAGTTACTGAGAGGGGCAGTAGAAAGCAGCAATGGGACATCCCGCCAGTAACGAAGGAGAAAATAAAGAAAGCCTTAAAAGCAATGCAAAAGGGGAAAGCAGCTGGTGAGGATCAGGTAACAGCAGATTTGTTGAAGGATGGAGGAGAGAATGTGCTCGAAAAACTAGCCACCCTGTATACGCAATGCCTTGTGACCTGGAGCGTACCTGAAGCTTGGAAAAACGCTACCATTATTTAATTCATAAGAAAGGAGACGTCAAGGACTTGAAAAATTACAGACCGATAAGCTTATTGTCTGTTGCCTACAAGGTATTTACTAAGGTAATGCCTAATAGGGTCAGGACAACCTTATACTTCAAACAACCAAATGATCAGGCAGGCTTTTGTAAAGGATACTGGACAATAGACCATATTCACGCTATTAATCAGGTGATAGAGAAATCCGCAGAATATAACCAGCCCCTATTTATAGCGTTGATTGATTACGAGAAAGCATTCAGCTCAGTAGAAACCTGAGCAGTAAGGCAGACATTGCGGAATAAGGGTGTAGAAGAGTAGTGGTAAAATAAAACATACACTCGCCAAAAGATGGTTTTTTAAAAAACTTGACGTTTCGGGGCCCCTACGGGTCCCTTACAAATACAAAATACAAAAAATACAAAAAATACAAAAAATAAAAAAATACAAAAAATAAATAAAAAAAACTAAAGCTGTTTTCTTCAGATCAAAAAACCGTATATTGGGCAAGTTACCTGCTTTAAAGCTGAATGATTCAGTAATTGACATCGTGCCTGCAGTCAAGTGTCTAGGAGTATTCTTCGATGAACACATGTCATGGAACTTCCAAGTGGAATCAGTTGCTACAAAGGTCTCTCGCGTGTCTGGTATTCTTTTAAAATTACGATCATATTTACCAAAATGCATTAAACTGCTAATATATAATTCATTATTTCTATCAAGTCTAAACTACTGTCACCTGGTATGGGGCACTACTACTGTTTCAAATAAAAATGAACTCTACATTCCTCAAAAGAAAGCAATTCGCGCCATCATGAACACTCCATTTGACAGTCACACACAACCACTTTTTACTGAATTAAACTTACTTCCTATCCCGGACATGTACGATGCTAACTTGTTCAGGCGCTATGAAGCTGGCATAAAAAAGAATAATACCGCATTAGTTAAGATTGCAAACCTAAAGCTAAAAACTAGTATTCGTACTACACGACAAGCTGAAACCTGGGAAATTCCATACTCACGAACAAATTATGGACTTCAAATGTTGCGTCATCTCCTTCCCTCATACTTAAACAAATGTAGGTAGAAGTTTCTTTTTTTTGGTTTTCTTTTTGTTACGAATTTTATATTTCTTTAGTCATTGTTTAGCTTTTATTGCAGTCATTCTCTTGTTGACATTTCATGCAATATTTCTATGCTATTAAGAACTGCCTTCATAGTAGATTTGTTTCATACATGCCTGTATTTATATTCCTAACAACTGTACCAAGTCGCTTACCTTCTGTGAACTTCCATTTGTGTTCCTTTTCTTTCTTTTTTTTCTTTTTTTCTCTTTTTTTTCTGAGAGCTGTGTACAATTAACTTAGAACAATTTTCTCTTGCTGTATGCCATGCTGCCATGTAGAAAAGGGGCGTGGGCCTAGTCAAGCCCATAAAGAGGCTTTTTGTCCACGACCCTCAGCATTTTTGCGGTGCTGAAATAAAGATTTGATTTGATTTGATTTGTTCACAATGAAAGATGGACGGAATGGGCCGCTTCTTGCATGCGCACTTGACAGCGCAGTGAGTGGGCGTAGATATCCGGGAGATTACCCTTCGTCCTGTTAATGACATAATCCGTGGTCTGTATATAAAAAGATTCTAAAAGCAGTCGTGAGGATGTGGGTTTCATGGTATCTAGTATTGTGGCGTTCTCCCAGCCAATGGTGTGCTTCATTTCTTGAGCATGCTCTGTCAGCAGGTTCGATGAGGTGCGACATTTGTTGACATCGTTCTTGTGTTCTCTTAATCTTCTTCTGAAATCGCCCGATTCGCCAATGTATGATGCATCGCAGTTTTTGCAGAGGATTTTGTACACCACTCCGGGGAAACGTGGGCGCTCCAGACGGTCTTTTACGTGACAGAGCTGTTGTTTCAGCTTGCTGGACGGTACGTGCGCAATGCGTACGTCTATTTTGAAAATATCCGTGCCAGAGCCTCACTTCTCCCCCGGGCGTAAGGAACGCTCGCGCGCTTCTGTTGTCCGATGAGTCGGGGTTCGGCAGGTTGCAGAGAGCGGCGTTGCTCGTTGTGCAGCAGTTGTCGGCCCGGCTATGGGTGCGTCGGTATCCGTAACCTGTGCCAACCTCGCTCTGGAATCTATTGAAAATTCGGCCCTGCAATCGTTCCATACTCGTCCGAAGCTCTTCTTGCGGTATGTGGACGATTGTTTCTGTATAATTCCCCGCAAGGACGCCAAACCGTTTCTAGACCACCTAAATTCTTTTCAACCAAAAATTGCCACTACTGTTTTCCGGAAACCCACACACACTGGGAAGTACTTGGATTTTCAATCCGCCCACCCCATTATCCACAAACGTTCCGTCGCGTCAGCTCTATATAACCGTGCAACTCGTCTTTGCACCAGTCCCGGTTTGCGCTGTTCCAACGAGAAAAAAGTCCGCGTCGACCCCGAGAGGAATGGCTATCCTCGACAACTGCTGCACAACGAGCAACGCCGCTCTCTGCAACCTGCCGAACCCCGACTCATCGGACAACAGAAGCGCGCGAGCGTTCCTTACGCCCGGGGGACAAGTGAGGCTCTGGCACGAATATTGTCAAAATACGACGTGCGCATTGCGCACGTGCCGTCCAGCAAGCTGAAACAAAAGCTCTGTCACGTAAAAGACCGTCTGGAGCGCCCACGTTTCCCCTGAGTGGTGTACAAAATCCCCTGCAAAAACTGCGATGCATCATACATTGGCGAATCAGGCGATTTCAGAAGAAGATTAAGAGAACACAAGAACGATGTCAACAAATGTCGCACCTCATCGAACCCGCTGGCAGAGCATGCTCAAGAAATGAAGCACACCATTGACTGGGAGAACGCCACAATATTAGATACCATGAAACCCACATCCTCACGACTGCTTTTAGAATCTTTTTATATACAGACCACAGATCATGTCATTAACAGGACGAAGGGTAATCTCCTGGATATCTACGCCCACTCACTGCGCTGTCAAGTGCGCATGTAAGAAGCGGCCCATTGCGTCCATCTTTAATTGTGAACAAGGGACCCGTAGGGGCCCCGAAACGTCAAGTTTTTTAAAAAACCATATTTTGGCGAGTGTATGTTTTATACTATGCCTTTCCCTCGCCAGACAGGATTCTGTCGAACCCTTGATTACGGTGTAGAAGAGTGTTACGTGAAAATATTGGAAGGTATTTATAACGATTGCACAGCTACCATAGTTCTCCATGAAGTGAGAAATAAAATTCCAATAAGGAAAGCTGTCAGGCAGGGAGACACGATCTCGCCAATGCTATCCACTGCCTGTTTACAGGAGGTATTCCGGGGCCTGAAATGGGAACAGTTGGGGATATGAGTTAATGAAGAATACCTAAGTAATCTGCCATTCGCTGATGACATTGCCTTGCTAAGTCACTCAGGACAGGAACTGCAAAGCATGACCAATGAATTAGACAGGCAGAGCAGAACGGGGGGGGGGGGGGGGGCTAAAAAATAACATGCAGAACACCAAAGTAATATTCAATAGTCTGGCAAGAGTGCAGCAGTTCTCAATTGGTGGCGCGGTGCTAGAAGTAGTAAGGGAATATGTCTACTTAGGGCAGGTAGTGACCGCTTATCCGGATCATGAGAGGGAAATAACTAGAAGAATAAGAATGAGGTGGACCGCATATGGCATGTTCTTTCAGATCATGAATGGCAGTTTACCAATATCCCCCAAGAGAAACGCATACAACAGCTGTATCTTACCAGTACTCGGCTACGGGACAGAAACGTGGAGGCTAACAAGCAGGGTTAAGCTTAAGTTAAGGACAACGTAGTATGCTATGGAAAGAAAAATGATAGGTGTAACGTTATGAGATCGGGTGCGGGTGGAGTGGGTGAGAGAACAAACGAGGAAGATGGCTTGGTCGGCACTGCCCGTGGGTGCGCCACCTGGTAGTGTGTCGCCAGTGAGTGACACGGCCGGCCGAGGCCAAACACGACGGAAGATGAGCTGAAACAGTCACCAGCAGTTCCCTCTGCCATAGGATACCATATGTGCTCCCAGGATTTTTTCGGTGTCCAATTCAACGAAAAGACTACCTGCCCTTTCCTCCGGAGACTTCAACCCGGACGACGACTACTGCTGACCGCTATTAGCCACTGTGGGAACCACAAAACCGCTGAGGTGGTATGTGTCCGTCATCTACCACCTGCCCAACATGTGCTTTTTGAGTGAAAGGAGGAGTTTCTGTGAACGCACCGGTGAGAACCGTTCGTGTGGTAAGCTGTTTACTGCAGCATTTCTTGGAGACCGGGGCAACCGTATCTGTGTTCGGCGAGGGCATCAAACGCACCTACAGGGAAACCCGTTGTGCCTTGAAACAGGTACACACACTACTCCGCGTGGCTGGTAGCAAAGTAGCAAGAACCACGTCAGGAATCAGAATGATCTGCTTTGATGGCCGGAAACTCAGACATGTTTCTTATATCTGCAGGGGTTTGCGTGCCCTATAATCTTGGGCGGCATTGCACTTAGTTTAACGTTGGGACAGAGCAGTTACGGCACTAGCGCGCCACAGCCAATTTTACGGTCCCTTCGTCACGGTCCCTGTCATCCCAATGAACAGGTCAATTTTTCCAAGGTAGCGCGCAAGTAACCGGCACTGAAGCCATTCTGAAGCCGTTTGCAGGTACAACAGCATATAGATGCCAGTTAAGTCCAGTGCTGCAACCCCTCTCCGCCATGTTTACGGAGGTTCCAGGGTTTGGTTTGGTTTGGTGTTTATTTTCTTTCAAAAATGAAAGGGGAAGCCAAAGCAAAAGGCGGTAGGCCTGACTAGGCCTTGGCTCCCCGATACAGGCGGCAGCACACACCTTTAGCGCCTATGCAGGACAAACAAAGAAACTAAATAATACAACAACAGTATGACACAAACAAGCATGAATTGAATACATCAACCACACCAAATAAAATAATATGAATAAACAAGCATGAATTAAATACATCAATGACAACAAATAATATAACAACAATATGACATAAACAAGCATGAATTGACAAATTTTATGCCGCAGGACGTTTTCATGTAAGCAAAGACTAGTCAAAAACATATATTATAGCAAGTATAGGCCAAAAAACTAAACAGGATTCTCTTCCAAATATTTTTTTATACATTTTTTAAATACCTTAGTTGATGACGAGAATTCCCGTTCTAGTGAAGTTTGGTTGATGACAAATGGTACCTGAAAAGTTAATTTCTGTTTCCCGTAGTTAGTCCGAGTGAGGGGCACAAGTTTTTTTCGTGTTCTCAGATGGTACATTATGGCAGGTCTGTCAGGTAGAGTGGCATACAATCTGTTATGGTGAATATACTGCAGTAAACGAAAATAATAAATTTGTTGTACTGGTAGAATAGCATGTTTTTTGTATAATGGTTCTGTAGGTAAATCTCGTGGTCTCCCATAATAGCCTTCAATGGCTCTTAGAGCTTTTTTCTGGAGAACAAGCAACCTATTAAAGTTACCGGATCCAGTGGTTCCCCAAACAAGAATACAGTATGATATTTTGGAATAAAAAAGAGCATAATACAATGAAATCTTGAGCCAAGTTGGTATTAAGTTAGTAATTTTGTAAAGACACCCTACAGTTTTACTGAGATCTTTCACTAAATTTGAAACTTGCGCATTCCATGAAAGGTTTTCATTGAACCAAACACCTAGAAATTTGTGGTTGGACACTTGTGCTATGATATTGTTTTTGTATTTTATAACTACAGCACATTGTACAGTAGAGTTGATGGGTCTAAATATTATGTATGTGGTTTTCGTGAGATTCAGGCCAAGTTTATTTGCCATTAACCAATTCTCTAACCTATTTAAATAATCATTGACCCTTATTGCTAATCTAGGCAAAGAACATTCTGTAAAGAAGGCATTTGTGTCATCAGCATACATTATTAGATCGGGTGAATCAGGAATATTAGTTATGTCATTAATATATATTATGAATAATAATGGTCCCAGAATTGATCCTTGGGGAACACCTTGTTTTATAATCATACTAGTGGAAGAGCAATCATGAACTTGCACATACTGTAGCCTGAACGCTCGTATACTGGAGCACCGCATCGACACTGGCGACACCCAACCAATCCGATGTAGTTCCCGACCTCTTAGTGTCGGCAAGTGAGCCCTGTGTGACAGCGCCCTCATGGAGATTCTTGAGACCGGAGCGGTAAGACCAGCAACCAGCCCTTTGCTTTTCCTATCGTTCTGGCACTTGAAAAAGATGAATCCGCGCGTCTGTGCATCGATTACCGGCGCCTCAATACGGCAACAACAACGGATTCTTCTCCATGCCCGTCCATTGACTCAGTTATGTACGTCATCGGCTCCGCGATGGCCAATTTCAGTCGCGGAAGAGGACGAGCGAAAGACCGCATTTAGCTGCTCCCGGGAACTTTTCGAGTTTGTCCGTCGTCTCTTTGCCCTGTCTAACTCGCCAGCACCTTTTCAGCGAGAAATTGACATTGTGCTTGTGACGCGAAGTTTAACTGCGCCATGTCCTATATGGAGACGTTGTTGTTTTCTCAAACAGCTTGGAGGAGCTCTTAGACCATTTACGGACAGTGTTGCGTAGAATGCGTCAGGCAGGTTTGAATATCAACTCCCGAAAGGTCCAGCTTGCTACCGACAGGATAGACCATCACGGTTTCACGTTGGAAAATGGTACAGTACGACCAAACGATAAAAAGCCTGAGTCTATACTGCAATTTGCACCATCTCTCTGTTCTTCAGCTACTTTCAAATACACTACCCTCGCCGGTCACAGTGATGGAATCAAAACGTATAACAAACATAGTCGTGTCGCCACTTGGCCAAGAATGAAACTAGGCATTATGAACTTCGTCCGCACGTTCCCAGTGTGCCAATCCGTAAAACCACGTGGAGGGAAGCCACCAGGATTAATGCAGCCCATAGAAAGCAGTTGCCTCTGGCAGATCGCAGCTTCGGACGCAATGGGACCCTACCCTAGGTCGGTCAGGGGCAACCGCTACCTCCTTGTTGTCACGCACCACTTTTCGAAGTCAGTCGAATTGATTGTTCCCCCCCCCCCCCCCTCTTCGGAAAGCTAGATGACAAATCATCTTGGACAAGCTCCTAGAAACCTCCACGCGGTTTGGCTTCCCGGCCCAGCTTATCACCGGCAATGCGTCTTATTTTACGCGTCTAATTTTTCCACTACCTGCCAGCCTTAGGCATACAGCAGAAAAAAAACACTCCCTTCCACCCGCAGGAAAATACGTTAACAGGAACCGTTAACAGAAACAGGAGATGAACAGGTTAACAGGAACTAAACGTGTGAACAGGAACCATAAAACTATGTTAGTCGCTTTCACTGCTCGGCACAAAGACTGGAACATGGTTGAAAAACAGCGCACAAAAGACTAGAGACAAGAGTAAAGGCAACGACAGGACAGCGCTTGTCCTGTCGTTGCCTTTACTCTTGTCTCTAGTCTTTTGTGCGCTGTTTTTCAACCATGAACCTATACCAACTCGCCCAACTTAACGTTCTACAAAGACTGGAACGCTCACTTGCGGAGATTGGCGCTGCTGCTAGGACTACGGTTAGTCGGTTTACAGGCTTTACACCCGCAGCCTTACTGTTCGGCCGCGAAATCTCATTCCCGATGGACAACTCTGTCTTGCAGGATACCGTGCCACTAGACCGCAGCTTGTCGCTGTACGCGCAGAGCATTCGTAGCCGTCTCAAAGCCAACCTGACTGAGGCGAGGGAGCACCTGGACATCGCTCGACTGGAACAACGCCGACAGTACAATAAGTAAGGCAGGCGGCCCGGCGAGTTCACCGTCGGCGACAAGGTTCTTTGTAGGCTGCACCCTTTGAGCGAAGGGGCCAAAGGTTACATGGCTTCTTTGCATGCTGGTGGGACGTGCCCTATGAGGTGACGAAACGCCTGCCACTGGTAGCCTATGAGCGGCGCAACCCAGGTGGCGGTCGTAAAACAGGGCCAGTTAACTTCGTTGAACTTGGGGCCTACTTAGAGCGGAGCCTGCTTAGTCCGACTGAATGTGTGCACCCACAGTTGCAGTGGTGTCCGGTCGCAAGTGCTTGATATCACACACGCTTTCTTACTCATTTCTTGAGCCATTTCTGTTGCTTGCAGCATGCCGGACCCGCTAAATCAGTCGGCCCGAGAGCGCCGCTTCAGCCGTTACCGCAGGCTGCCCCACCTCCTTCCACCTTGGGGGATCTTCGCATCATGGACCCTCTCCGACCACTGCCAGAACAGGTGGCAGTGCAGTGGTGCACATTGGCTCTCAACCGCAGCAGACGACCCTGCACGCTCGCTGGGACCAGTGGCGGCGCTATCACCAGAGGTGGAGCGCCTGATCGACATGAACAATCCGTAGTGTTCGTCTGCGCCCCTTTGTTTATTCCATTTTCTTGCGAACATGAGCCGGCGCGTTTTTAAGGTTACGGCTTCCGCCGTAACCTTAAAACCTTAGTGGGCACGGCGGGAGCCTTGGAAGCATGCAACTGAAGAATCCCCTCTTGTTCTTAATCCAGGCCGTGTTTTTCGTGAGCTCGAGATATGCGGCTACAGCTACCGAATGCGGCGTGGATGCAGTGACGGTGACAATCTTGAACGAGCACCTGCACAATGCTACGATGGAACGTCCTGCCGGCGATACCTCAGAAATGCGCATTTTGACGACGCAGTTTGACCCACGCCAAACGCCTTCATCCGCTACGTCACCACTCACCGGCTGTATAAAGTGAACTGCACAGCAGCAATCGAACAGTGGGCACGGCGGCAGCCTTGGAATCATGCAACTAAGTAATTCCTTCTTGTTCTTAATCCAGGTGAAAGGCTACAGCCATGCTCCTGGCTATCGTAGTGATTATGTATGCTTGCTGCTCTTGCCGTGACCATGGTCGTTTTTAGAAGTGCTGAAAAGTGTTTACAGCTGCTTTGTTGCAGTGGTGATGCAGAATCGAATCCGGGTCCTTCTACCACGGAAATGCTCATAACGATAATGGATGGCTTGAAAGAACTAAAGGAAAGTGTGGCCTCAATTAACAGTCGCCTAGACGAAACTATTGATAAATTAACTTCCATTGACCAAAAAGTGAACGATATTTCAGCCACAGTTACGAGTTACACAACAACGGTAGAAGGATTGCAAAAAACTGTCGACAGCCTTTTTCGGAAAGTTGAAGATCTCGAGAATCGAAGTCGTAGAAATAATTTATTAATGTATGGCTTGAAGGAAGAAAGCGAAGATGTTTCACATTCATTGGAACAGAAGGTGTCGCAAATTATTGAAGATAAACTAAATATCTCTAATATGCTAATGGAGCGCGTCCACAGAATTGGGAAAGCGCATGAGGATAGATGTCGACCTGTAATATGTAGTGAGCTTTAAAGGCTCAGAATTCAGCGTTTCAGAGGACTTTTCGCTCCGAATCCCAATGATGATGATGATGATAAGAAAAAAACTTTGGGCCTATACAAAACCAAACAGAGACAAAGGCGACAGGGTAGTGTCATCTTTGGACAAGGTCAAAATAAACGGGAAGGTTTGCAGATGGGACGAAGGACTGAAGGAGGCCGTTCCGCAGGAATTGAAGGGACACACCTGGCATAATTCTAGCAAAAAGAAACGAAACAGCGCCTTCCAGTCAACAAAACCACACTCAGACAGAGCCCCGCTATCTGTACTAAATGTCAACGCTAGAAGCGCCGTGAACAAAATCGATGAACTCGAAAGCCTTCTTCTTGGTTGCGGCCCTGACGTCACGCTTCTCACGGAAACATGGCTCCATGACAGTATCCCTGATACTGACGTTATACCTCTCTCGCACAATATAATTCGACAAGACCGTGCGTCAAGGGGTGGTATCGTCGTGGCCATAATTAGGAAGGCATTAACTACAGATTAATTCCTCACAACACATCTGTCGAGATGGTTTGGATTCACGTACAACTACACCAGTGCATCCTTCTTATGGGTGCAGTTTACAGGCCCCCAAATGCTCACATTTCGATTTTATAATCGTTGTAAAACTTTCTTCATCAGCACAGAAAACGCTACCCTTATGTTATCTTATGCGGCGACTTTAATCTACCCATGATAAACTGGGACGAACTTTGCGCAAGACCTTCATGTCTGCACTCTGAACTGCTGCTTGATATTGCTTTTTATTGCGAAAGCAATACTGCTCGCAGTTTGAGCCCTTCAGCGTCGTCCCGGCGGTGTAACCCCGTTTGACCTTTAGCATGACCTCCGCTGTGACGTCACGCCAGTCGGAGAGACAGCCCCAACTCGCCTCGTCACGGTCTGCCCAGCGTAACCATGGTGAGTCGAGCAGCAGCTGCACGGCGCTGCCGCGAGGAGGCGCTCGCTGTGATGACGTCACGCCAGACGGATAGACAGAGCCCCAACTCGTCTCGTCGCGGTCGTCCCAGCGTAACCACGGTACGCCGAGCAGCAGCTGGGCGGCGCTGCCACGAGGAGGCACTCGCTGTGATGACGTCACGCCAGACGGAGAGAGACAGAGCCCCAACTCGGCTCTTCGCGGTCGTCCCAGCGTAACCACCGTGCGCCGAGCAGTAGCTGCGCGCCGCTGCCGCGAGGAGGCGCTCACTGTGATGAGGTCACGCCAGACGGAGAGAGACAGAGCTCCTACCCGGCTCGTCGCAGTCGTCCCGGCGTAACCAAGCTGTGCGTTTGAGCCAGGCCATGTCGTCCGACATGCACAAGGCAAGGCTGCAACGATTCGCTCAAGCTAGGAAACGATGGCGGGCAGAAGAAACGGATGAAGTTGCTTTCGCAATTTCCGGGCTTAACCAAGCTGAGCCTCTGCCAATTTTACTTTTAACCTTAAACAGATAGTGGAAATACCAACACGTGTCACTACGACTTCCAAATCAATTCTCGATCTTGTTTTTATTTCTGCAGAAGTAAGTGATTTAGGGTTTGCTGTTGAAGTCTTGCCAGACATATTCGATCACGAATCAGGTCTTTTTAAAAGCAATTTAGCAAGAAAGGTGACACGAAGCATCCTCAAGAAATTCATGGATTTTATAAATGCTGCCGACGAAAGCGTGATTGACAACTTAGAACAGCATTTTGACTCCTTTTTTGAAAAACACAAGGTGGGCATCTTTAGCATCAATGATTTATGGATGCATTTTAAACATTCAGTGCATGAATGCACTCAGAAATTCGTTCCCATGAAGTATAAGAGAGCACCTCGCCACAGTCCATGGATTCCTCGGTACATATTGCACCTTAAGCGTCGACTAAAATGCTGTTCTCGCCTCAATTCTAGCACCACTCGCTCAAGGCTACATTCAATGCGCACTGAACTTACATATAGATTTAAATCACCTAAATACCACTTTTTTAACGTTAAGATGCACCATTTTCTTACAAACGCGCGAAGAAAGTTTTGGATGCATTTAACAGACCAAAAAACTCCTGTGACCAAAGTCAGACTGAACGGTACCGAGACCAGCGATACTCAGTGTATTGCCGAGGCTTTCAACGCGTATTTCGCTTCCGTATTTTTACATGCTGACAATCTTAGTCCTGAATTTCTATGCTCGAAATATGAGCTGCCGAACCTCCTTATTACGGAACAAGGCATTTTTTCGCCACTGTTAAACTTAGACACAAAATGTCTGCTGGACCGGACCAAATATCCAACAACTTTCTATTTAGATACGCAGAATGGCGCTCGAAATACCTGTTGATAATATTCAGTGAGAGTCTGAATCAAGCTACCATTCCCGGTGATTGGAAAATGGCTAAGGTCATCCCTATTCACAAGTCTGGAGATAAGGCTAGTGTCATTAATTACAGGCCTGTTTCGCTCGGCATCACTAAAAAAGCTGTGGTTATTAAAGCACCGCATGAGGCCCTGCACTAGGGCGACAAAACTTGCAGCATTCACGACACTCGTTAGGCCAATTCTTGATTACGCTGACACTGTTTGGGACCCTCATAATAAGAAAAACATCAAACACATTGAAGGGGTACAAAAGAAAGCACCTCGATTCATTTTTAACGTTTACCATAGAAGTATCTCTGTTTCAGACCTGAGAACACGACCTGGGCTCCCGTGGCTAGAAATGCGTCATAAACTACACCGCCTACAGTATTGTCAACCACAATGTCAAAATAAATTTTCATACTTACATGCACTTTAACGAATCCAGGAAAACGAGAGGCAAGCACAGTAAAACAATTGCAATGCCGCAGGTTCAGATTAACACCTACCTTTCATAATTCTTTCCTCGAACCATAGCCGAGTGGAACTCCTTACCTTATGAGGTTGCTGACATGCCCTCGTTGAATATTTTGTTACGGCCGTGTCACCTTATCTAGATGCAGCAAGTATTTCTTTACAACGCTTCTTGCTTTGCCGTCCGCCTTTCGAAGTGCTTGCCTTCTTTCTTTTTTTATATTTTTTGATTGTGCGCATTCCTTCGTGGCTGATTGGCAATAGCACGTTTTCTTTCCTTGCCGCTGTTCAACTCAACTTAGCAATTGTTCAAGAACAATGTATTCACTCCTGCTTTGACTGGCAGGAGGCAGTTGGCAGTATTTGATAAATAAATAAATAAACGGCGGAGATAACCAAGTGAGCGAGATTCTTTAGCACAGATGGCAGTGATATGCTTGGTCCATGAGCTTTAGGTTTATTAGGATTTAACGTCCCAAATCAACTCAGGCTATGAGGGACGCATAATGAAGGGCTCCGGAAATTTCGACCACCTGGGGTTCTTTAACGTGCACTGACACCGCACAGTACGCGGGCCTCTAGAGTTTCGCCACCATCGAAATTCCGCCGCCGCGGCCGGGATCGAACCCGCGTCTTTCGGGTCAGCAGCCGAGCGCCGTAACCACTTAGCCACCGCGGTGGGGCTTAGTGCATGAGAGGTGCGGTGATAAAAGAATGCCCAGGTATATGTACGACGTAGTCTGAGCAACAGACACGTTGTTCAGAAAGTAGCAGAACTCGGACTTGGAGCGTTTACGGCTGAAAGTGATTGTTTTACATTTGGAGGTATGGAGCGTCATGAGCCACTTTTCACTGCACCTGGAAATAATATTAAGGTCTTGCTGTAGAAGGTGGTGGTCATAAGTCGATTTATTTCACGGTAAATTGTACAATCATCAGCAAACAAACGCACAAGAGATAATATGTTAGTTGGTAGATCGTTAATATAGATAAGGAAGAACAAAGGGCCAAGAGCACTGCCCTCAGGAACAGCAGAAGTAACAGAAGAAGATGGCGAAGAATAAGTATTAACAAAGGTAAACTGTTCGGGAAAGGAAAGGAAGTTACGGAGCCATGATAAAGTTAGCGAATCAAGACGAAGTGTTGACAACTTGGAGATTAGACGGCAGTGGGCTACACAGTCAAACGCCTTCGAAAAATCAAGAAAGATGCAGTCTGCTTGTTCATTTTTATCCATATTAAAATTTAGATCAGTTGTTAGCTGGAACAGTTGAGTGCCACATGAATAACCTTTCTGAAGCCGTGCTTGTTGTGAAAGAAAAAGTTATTAGAGTCAAGGTGGCGACGAAAATTAGAAGAAACAATATGCTAAAGTAGTTTACAACATATACATGTGAGCTATATTGGTCTGTAACTGTCAGGAGAATTTCTATCACCGCTTTTAAAAACTGGAATAACTTTTGCCATTTTCCACTCTGCAGAGAGTTGACATGTCTGGAGTTATTGCTGAAATATACGACATAATATTTCGCTAGAAATCGGCTTTGTATTTTTCTGTACCTTGGAATTGATATCAACGCCACACGAATTGGAAAGGTTGAGGTTGTCGATTAGAAGTGGTATGCTTGGTTTGGTTTTGTGGGGTTTAACGTCCCAAAGCGACTAAGGCTATGAGAGACGCCGTAGTGGAGGGCTCCGGAAATTTCGACCACCTGGGGTTCTTTAACGTGCACTGACATCGCACAGTACACGGGCCTCTAGAATTTCTCCTCCAAAGAAATTCCAGCCGCCGCGGCCGGGATCGACCCCGCGTCTTTTGGGACAGCAGCCGAGCATCGTAACCGCTGAGCCACCGCGGCGGCCGGGAAGTGGTATGCCTTCAGAAGTAACAGTAATGGGTTCCATATACGGCCAGTCAAATTTGGGGACAAATAGTAGGCTGGAGTGATCTTCCTTCATGAAGACGGCTGAAAAAAATTGGTTGAACTCAGAGGGGATGTCATTATCAGGTACAGCACATGTGCGTCTCTGTACTGAGAAATGTTATTACTATTTTTCTGCGGCGCAATCAACTGCCAAAACTTTTTAGGCGCGGATTTTAACAATGCGGGGAGATCGTAAAAAAAGTATTTATCCTTCGCGTCACGTATGGCAGCACAGTATGATTTGACACAGACCTTGTAAGCCGTCCAGTCATTCTGATTGCTAGTCAGCAAGGCTTTCGTATAGAATCTTTTCTTTTTATCTCTAAACCATCTAAAGGACCTGTTAAACCAAGGATTACACTTGTCATTGCTCACACGGACTAATGGGACGTGCAAGTCAATCAATCAACATATCCTTCGCGTTCTGCTCATAACTGGACTGTACCTTTCGTACGAACGACGTTTTGGCAGCAAATGCTCGCACATGCTCTGTCCAATCCGTTAAACTATTTTCGCCAAAATAAAATTAATATTAAAAATCTTAGTAAGAAAACAAAACATTTATTCTTTTTCTCGCATATGCAATTTTTCTGTTTTCCTGCAGTGTGTTTCTCCTATGTTTTTTGTGTAGTTTTTGGATTTGTTACTATTCACAATTGCTGTTATTCGCTGATCATGTTTATCATTGACATTGTGCCTTTGCCTTTAACACACACATAAAAACTGAACTATGTGTAGTAAGAGCTACAATGTCTGGTAAATGTACTGGTACAAATGCTATTATCGACACCTCGCTGTTTTGCCATGTAATGGGGCCCGAGCGCCGTCAAGTGAATTAACGTTCACTTTTTGTCTCGGGTCCCCCATTTCTTACTGAAATGGAAACAAACTTCAACTTCATTTCCTTCAAACTACCATAAACTACCGTCATAACTACCATAACTACCCTTGAAGAACTGACATTTTTCAAGCGCTAAGACAACAAGGACGAAGAAGGAACAGACAAGGACGAGCGCTCTAGAGATGAAGTTCAGAAGGGTAGCGGATCGGAAGAACTGGTTTCATGGAGCCTTCATGCCTTCATTTTTCATCCATATTATTTGGAACTCTTTGAACTTAGACATCAAACAAACTAATACGCTTTCTTTGCTCAAGGTCAAACTAAAGCTTTTCCTTCTTAATGTGGGATTTTTTTTTGTTATTGATCCTATGTATCGCGGTATCTGTGAGTGTTTTATTGTACATTCTCCTCCATTACATTGTTTGTATTTAAATATTTCAGTAACACATATTACACTATGTACTTATATTTATTCTGTGTGTCGCTAATTAATGTGTCGTGTATTTTGTTTTTGGTTGCATATTGAAATTTATTTCCATGGGAGGTCCCACCCGCGGTTTTGTACCATGGGACCTCTCGCTGTATACAATTGTAACTTTGATTGAATTCCTCAATAAACTTTCAACTTCAACTTCAAATGCTAATAAAACAAAGGTAGTAATTTACAGCACAAGAGAAGCACTCGTGGCAACTGACGTTAAGATTACCTTATGTGATGCAGATGTAGAAACTGTAGGTTCTGTCAAATCCCTTGGTGTCCTCTTTCTCAAAAATATGTCTTGGGAGAAGGATGCCAACCACGTGGCCACGCAGATAGCAAAAGCTGCCCAGATCTTATCCAAATTTAAATCATATTAACCGCTGGTAGTTAAATTACACATTTACAATGCACTCGTCCTTCTATGTATCAATTCCTGCTTTTTGGTGAGGAGTAAAATTACACTTATTAATTTCAATCACATACATGACCAGCAGAAAACAGCGCGACATGGTATAGAAAATGTTGATTACCGTGGACACACAGCAGAACTCTTCACTAAACACAACATTCATTCCATATGGACTCATTCTACTAAGAAAAACGGTATAACCTGACTCACAAGGTTTGCTCCGTTAACTTGCAGACTTAACCCCTGCAACAAAAGATTACAATACTTGCAGTCATGAAATGTGAAAAATTCCCTTTTCACGCTTAAATTGTCAGAACAAATGCTTCGTCACGCCCTCCCTGCACTTTGTGATCAAGGAATTAACATCAGCACCATTAACAACAATGTGCTAAAAGCTGACCGATGCACATCGTCTCGGTGCCACCTGCTGCGTCGGAGCTGCCCGTATGCTGTTCGGCGCATCCATCCGGGCAGCCGTCACCCCCGGCTTTTGTTGCCGTGGCGACTACTAATCCTGGCCTGCAGTTTTCAGCCGGCCTTCTCTTCGCGGGCCTGCGGACACGTAGTCCACGGGCCATGCGAGTCGTCCCAGCGGAGACATTCACGCCGCCTTCGGAACACCTCGGAAGACTGCGTGGACACTGTCGGCGTGGCTTCCGCTGCAAGACCTGCATAAAGTTCATGAAGACCAGGAACTTGGCTATAGCATGTACTTTCAGGCGCGTGGGTTGATTTAAGGTTGGGGAGGATGTGGGGATGGGAACTTGCCCTCGATTCGTCCCCTTTGGTTTGCTTTCCCGCGGGGCACCCTCCCTAGCTAGTTACCTTAACTAACGAGGGAGGGCGTCGCAGCGACACGAACGACCCGAACAGCGTCATTTCTGGCCGCGGGCTCGAGAGAGCTCGCTCTTTGAATCGGGAACTCGACGCACGCTGACGTTCCGGCGAGGCGCTCCGGTACTCGCCAGCGGGGCAAGGCCTCGGGGCGGAGAGCGTTTCCCGCCCGGGCTCCCAGCTTGTTCCCTGCCATAGCGTGGGCGGACATTCTTTCGTAGCCGTGCTGGTGAGTCGGATGACCTCGATTGCTTGGCGTATTCCTTAGCCAGAGTATCGTACCTTTGCTTCCCTCAGAGCAAGGCCCGCTGTGGTCGGCGTGTGCTCTGTAGCGTACGTGATCACGAGGTGAGGCTGGCAGTCTTTAACAGTATCAGCTGCGGTTAACCCCCCTATTGCAACCCTCACAAGCGGTGGTTACGTGCCCTTTTGAAAGGTAGTCTCTGTAGTCTAAATTGCGGCTTCTGGAAGTGTTTTCAAATAAAGGTGAGTAAATGGCCTTTATAACAAAGTGCACCTTGCTACCACACGGTGGTGCAGCGGGGTAAGTTGTGGTGTAGCTTCCATTTTAACCTTTTTTCTGCACTGCAAACTACAACACATTGAAAAGAGGACTTTATCGCTGAACCCAACACTATACGCAAGATATCTCTCAGGATAATGCGAAGTCTTAGGCCTCTGAATGTGTAACAGGATAAATATATAGAGTATGAAGAATCTTGGGGATTAGGCAATTTTGTATGCTGCAGCTCGTTGCAACAACACCCGGCAGTTTCGCCCTGGCCACCGCAATTGCTTGCATAAGGCGCTGTACAGCGGTGGCCGTGCAATAGCAGCGCTGCAGGAAGAACACACGCCGCTCTAGGTTTTCGCGGGCGCCGTCACCAAAGGGCGCCCGAGGGGTCTGCTTTCCGCGCCCTTTCCACCCCAAGCGAGTGGCGGCGTGCGCCGCTGGTGGCACTGCCGCGGAACCGGAACGCAGCCGAGGCCTCATTCACGGCGGCCTTGCGGTTTCTTGACAAAGGCTGGACGTGAAACTAAAGCTCTCTACTTTAAGCCGGAGCGGCAATCCATCATTTTAGCGGGCTAAGCCTTACCTCCCGTATAGTGCTTTTTTGTTCTGTTTCTCATTTAGATCTCTTTGGTGCCGTTTCCTAAAAGGTTCATAAATAGTTCGCTAAATAGAACACGATTTCTCTGTACTAATACCATGCCGAAGAAAAACGTCCCCCAGTAGCTTAAGGCCAGCGTGCCTGTCTCGCAACCCAAGGGTAAGAGGTTGGATTCCACCAGGTGACCAACCATTTTTTGCTTTTCACCGACTTCGCTATGTCTGTAACCTCATGAATACCACGCAACACTTCTCGTACATTCAGGATTTTCCAGTCACGGTGACTCCCGCACCGTTTTTCTCACCGCCCGTTGCGTTTACCGCTGTTCCGTTAAAACGTAACAGTGCCTGCCAGGTCCTGTGCCCTCACTTAAGCAAGCGCTGTCTAAGCGAATACCCTGCTGGTCCACAGCCTCACGGTCACCACGAAAACCTGGCTCTTACTGTCTTTTACCCTTTTATAATAAAGCACGAAAACCAAAATGAAGAAGCCAGCAGCTCCAAGAAGGACTCCCTAGCGGATGCTGCACATATTCTGCAGCTTTTTTCTTGCGCTAAATTATGACTGGTCTGTTGATTGGACGCAGGTTAGCTTTCACTGTAGGCAGTGCTTACTACCCAGTTGCGTCCGGAACCTTGCCAGCATATCTGGTGTTCATGAGACCCATTAACGTTTAACCTCGAGTACAAGATCGCCAATAAGTTAAATAATATACAACTTTTCTTATAGCTTTCTTGAACCCTTTCAACCTCTGCTAACCCTACGCGCCCGTCGTGCTCAGTGTTACCTTCTCGTGGGCAGCGCTCTTATCGCGGTCCGGATAATGAAACGGGCTCCTTGCACGCCCGGTGGCCGTTCAAGCAGCCACCTGGCCGGTAGGGATCGCCGCGCTCACCGTATCGATCCAGCGCCGTCAGCGGGTGGAAGGCCGGCGCCTCATTAGGCCTCCTTGGAACCCAAGGTTTTCTGCTTCTTGCGTTGGTCTGACTTGGGTCGTTCACCGATTCCAGTGCAAACACAAGACTGAAGAGTATAATCGGGGCGCAAAAGACGCGGGGCTGCACCTACAACTCGCGCAATCCTTCGTTTCGGAGGCAGTGCGGCGACACTACATGGATGCCTGAAAAACAAGTGAAACAAAAAGGACACCGCAGTTTAGGACGCACAAGGGAGCAAGCGAGAAACTGGTCCGACTGGCGCACATTCATGCGTGCAGCGCGTGTCGATCAGTTGCGCCGACGGGAATTACGTTCAGAGTGAAACAAAAGTTGGCGGCGTTTGGGGCTGATAGTGCAAAAAAAATATAAAGAATGGTTGCCCGCAGCCGCTAACGTCGAACACACGAAGCTGGATGGGGCCACAGCAAATCGGGCAGCATTATAACATTTCTAAGAGAGCGCAAAGAACCGTTTTTTTAGCGTTTAATATCTTGTATACAGATTGTAATTCAAATAGCAGCAAATATTCCAAGTGAATGAGGCAAGAGAACAAAGGAATTGAATTCCATCTCATTTGAAGTTACTTTTATATCAGACACTAATACGGCCAAAGCTAGAATACGCATCACCAATATGGGACCCCGCATAACTCACTTTAATCGATGCTATAGAATCTGTTCAGAACCGGTCAGCTCGCTTCATCCTTTCCAATTATTCTCGCACGGCTTGTGTTCCTTTAATGAAAACTAAACTTGGTCTGACTAATCTTGCAGTTCGCAGAAATATTTCACCCCTCAGTCTTTTCCACAGCATTTTCTTTCATAACGAGACACTAAAACAGGAATTTTTCTCTTCTATGCCATCATACCTGTCATTACGTGTTGCCCATCCGCATAAAGTTTACATCCCAACTTGTAAAACGAATGTACTTTTTAATTCTTTCATAGCGAAGACTAGCACTGAGTGGAACCACCTTCCACCCCATATCGAATGCATTGAAGACGCGTCATTGTCACCCAGACTTCGTGCACTTTTACGTGGGAAGCTCCCAGACACCCTTAGAGCGTGTGGGGGTAGCGGTCTCGGACTCAAAGGAGATGCCCTTGACTCAGCGTGGCAAACTCAGCGGAGACCGGCCACCAAGTGACAAGAGGTTTTTGGGCGTTCGGTGCCCAGCTTTCGCTGGTCGCAAGCCAGAGAATGGGTCGGAGCCAAAGGTTTACAAAACAAAACAAGGTTTATATAGCAAAGAGACGATACAGAGGATTACACAATCACTAGTACAAATACATACAAAGTGATTAACCAATCAATGCAACTCGTGAAAGGTTAAACTCGAGAGAGGATACAATACAAAGGCAATATTGCACCTAAAGTGCACTAACACAGGAGAGAGAGGTAAACAAACAAAACACAATTTGTTCACCGGGCACTGCGGCAGTCCGACGACCAGAGTTCCGCGACGATGCCGTCCCGCAGACAGGCGAACGTTGCCTCGTTGGTCCGATGCTGGCCGAGTGGTGTTTTCCCCGGGAGTCGAACGGGGCGCGCTTCGATGAAGCTTAAACGGCGGTCCGGACTGACTTGACAGCAGTCAACGCCCTTTTTATAACCGCGCTTGCACGTCTGCTTGTTCTACGCGCCAGAGTAGGCGCGCACATACACGCAGGATCTCCCGTGTAGTTTCCCTTTCTTTCTCTCGCCTGCCGCGCGTCCCCATTGGTCAGAGTCAGGAGTCGTTTCGCGAAGGTTCCAGCGTGTTCTAGCGTGGCGCCGTCGTGGCGGCGTCGCCGACGTCCGAGTGCAGAGGAGGGGGACGTGACTTAGTGCACGCAAGGCTACGCCCTTTTCCTCCGGTCAGCAGAAGAACCGACTCGCATGTTCGAGAATCTTCGGCGTGGATGACTCATTCCTTCGGAGCACGCCGTGGCGATGGAGAGAGAGGCACGCGCTCGGCGGGGGCTTTCCCTCTCTCCCGTTGGGCTCGCGCCGGCGAGACGCCGTGCGCGCGGCGGTTTTTCTTTGTTTCTAAAATGCGCTGAATTTTGTGACACTGCCCCTTCATTTAAGAATATTGTGTAACAATATTCACAAAACACAAAATTCGCGCGCCCATGCATGCGCTCACAAAGTCAGTGGCGAATGCCAAAATACATACATCAATACCATGATGTTTTCGCATACACAACACAGTACAATGTTCACAATGCACATAAAAACACACCGCGATCATTACAAACAAGAAGCACTCAAGTATGAGGCATACTTTCGCCTATACTTCCAGGTTTGGCCTACACAGCGGGCTCGGAACAGGATTGTTTCGCTCAAGGTTTCAGTCGCGCTTTTAGTTCTCTTACGCACGCGACTCTGACTTTTCTTTCTGTCGCGAGCTCTGCTCTTCTTTCGCCTTGTGTTGAGGCTTCTCTTCCTAACGCTGTTTTGGCCCAGCTTCCTATTCGTACTGCTCTCTGTGCATCGGTTCATGCTTCGAACCCTCCCTGTTTTCCTGTGGCTAGCGCGTCTGTTGCGAACAAATTTTACGCCAGTTCGCTCACGACGGCTCCGCTCCTCGTGTTCTCTTTTTCGGTGCGCGCTCTTCTGTCTTCTTTTGCGCCTCCAGACTGAGTCCTTGCTGAAAGCTGAGCTTGTTCGTGCGAACTTTTTTCTCACTTTGCTGCGATGTTCCCGCAGTTCACTTGGACTCGACTCAGCTGTCTTCAGCTTTGTTCTGTCCCTTCCAGTTTTCTTCCTGAATTTTCTCCAGGGCTTCTGCTTTTCGGTTTCACCTGCTTTGGTGGTGTCCGACTCATTTCTCTTTCGATTTACTTTCTTCCGAATTCCCCTTCGGGTCAAGCGCGCTTCACTGTCAATTGCGTCATCCGCGGTGTTCTCTCGCGATGAAGCCACCGGTTCAGCTCTCTTTTGTTCTTCGAGGGCTGAGCTTTCTTCTTCCAAATAGTTCTTTCTTTTCTTCTTTTTGCCTACTCTTCGAGCGCAATGCTCAGAGCTCGGCTCAGGAGTCGTTGGAGAATCATTCTCTTTACTTCCCAATTCAGTTCTCTCTGATTCTCTCCTGAGCTCGTCACTTTCAGTGCAGTGGTGGTCCATTCCTTGTACTGCACTATCTCCTTCCTCCGAGGCACAAATTTCCTCGCCTTCCTCTTCGGGAAAGCCCTCCTCGCTGCTCGAGGGTTCACTCGGAACGGCTTTCGGGTCTTCACTGAGTGCGCTTTCCTCAGGTGTTACTACGTCTGAACTTTCGCTCTCAGTGCCATTAAACCCCTCTTTCTCGTGGTCGGCACTGCAAGACTCAGACGTGTTGCACTCGGACTCCTCCATAGAGATCCGAACTGCTTCTTCGTCCTCAGGCGGCTGGCCTAGGGTTCCCTCTGAGTGAAGCGTCAGGTTGGCCTTTACTTCAGTGCCTACTACCTCAGCAGTAGCTACACTTTTACTTTCCTGAGGAAGCGACACTCCGGTCTGCTCCTCACTCTCGGTGGTTTCAGTTGCAGGAACAGGCTGCTCCACAACCTCACTCTCACTAGTGGAGCTAGATACAACCTCTTCCGTGGTTGTCAACAAATTAGACTCGTTAGTCTTCCACCCGGCCTCTCCGGGGTTAAGCTCCACTTGATCTCTGACGTTCCTCGAACGCCGAATTTCAGCAAGCTTCTTCTGAAGGATTGCCATCTCTCTTTGAAAAGCCCTTTCGGCCTCTTCCTCTCGCCTTTTCCTCTCTTTCTCTCTCTCTTCTCGAGCTCTCTCTCTTTCCTGGTCCACCCATTCTCGCAGTTCGGCTCCGGCCATCCCCATCTGGAGGCCGACCTCTACTAGCTCCTTTAGCTCCTTGAAGCTCATATCTGGAGACCGAACTCTACATTCAAGGCAGTGGATACCTCTAAACGGTGAACATCACTAACCGCTTCGGCGCGGCACCTCACAATATCGCTCTGCTGCTAACACTCGCTTACGATTCGTAAACTCCTTCTGACTCTTTCTCCGTTCTCTGTGCTTGCAACACCAAATGTCCTGTCGCGGACGCCAGAATATATTGTCACCCAGACTTCGTGCACTTTTACGTGGGAAGCTCCCAGACACCCTTAGAGCGTGTGGGGGTAGCGGTCTCGGACTCAAAGGAGATGCCCTCGACTCAGCGTGGCAAACTCAGCGGAGACCGGCCACCAAGTGACAAGAGGTTTTTTGGGCGTTCGGTGCCCAGCTTTCGCTGGTCGCAAGCCAGAGAATGGGTCGGAGCCAAAGGTTTACAAAACAAAACAAGGTTTATATAGCAAAGAGACGATACAGAGGATTACACAATCACTAGTACAAATACATACAAAGTGATTAACCAATCAATGCAACTCGTCCAAGGTTAAACTCGAGAGAGGATACAATACAAAGGCAATATTGCACCTAAAGTGCACTTACACAGGAGAGAGAGGTAAACAAACAAAACACAATTTGTTCACCGGGCACTGCGGCAGTCCGACGACCAGAGTTCCGCGACGATGCCGTCCCGCAGACAGGCGAACGTTGCCTCGTTGGTCCGATGCTGGCCGAGTGGTGTTTTCCCCGGGAGTCGAACGGGCGCGCTTCGATGAAGCTTAAACGGCGGTCCGGACTGACTTGACAGCAGTCAACGCCCTTTTTATAACCGCGCTTGCACGTCTGTTTGTTCTACGCGCCAGAGTAGGCGCGCACATACACGCAGCATCTCCCGTGTAGTTTCCCTTTCTTTCTCTCGCCTGCCGCGCGTCCCCATTGGTCAGAGTCAGGAGTCGTTTCGCGAAGGTTCCAGCGTGTTCTAGCGTGGCGCCGTCGTGGCAGCGTCGCCGACGTCCGAGTGCAGAGGAGGGGGACGTGACTTAGTGCACGCAAGGCTACGCCCTTTTCCTCCGGTCAGCAGAAGAACCGACTCGCATGTTCGAGAATCTTCGGCGTGGATGACTCATTCCTTCGGAGCACGCCGTGGCGATGGAGAGAGAGGCACGCGCTCGGCGGGGGCTTTCCCTCTCTCCCGTTGGGCTCGCGCCGGCGAGACGCCGTGCGCGCGGCGGTTTTTCTTTGTTTCTAAAATGCGCTGAATTTTGTGACAGTCATCTTTCAAGCCACTTATCACCAAGCATATTGTCACGTTGTAGTGACGGCAGTCCAGCGGTCAAGAAGACACCAGAAATACTTTCAAACGAAGCTCTTTATTTGGGCTGACTTGCGCCCTCAAAAGAACTGAATCACTCAGTGACGTCGACGTGCAGGACGGCGCACAGCTGCGGCGTAAGTCATGGCTGGGGGCTGCAGAGGCTGCGTGGGTGTCGGCGTCACACCCAAGGCCTGTTGAACTTCGTCCCGGATTACGTCAGTAAGTGGTGAAACCTGCGGCTGCGTTCCATTTGGCAGCAATCGTCGGAGCTCTTCTCGTACTACTTGGCGTATAACCTCCCGCAGGTTATCGTTGTTAGCGGCGTCCAGGCAGTTTGCTGAAAAAACGCGCTGCTGGCGCTCATATTGGCGGACTCGGGCGTCAAGTGTTTTTTCCATCGTGGAGGCCTCTTCTATGAATTCCGCCACGGTTTTCGGTGGGTTCCGTACGAGGCCGGCAAAGAGTTGTTCTTTAACTCCTCGCATAAGCAGCTTGACCTTTTCTTCTTCCTTCATGTTCGAGTCGGCACGCCGGAAGAGACGCTTCATCTCCTCAGTGTACACTGCAACGGTCTCGTTTGGGTGTTGTATGCGAGACTGTAGCAGCTGCTGGGCTCTCTCCTTTCTCACGACGTTTGTGAAAGTCTTTAGAAGCTGCTCTTTGAAGGTTGCCCAATTCGCGAGGCTGGCTTCCTCATTCTCAAACCAGACTCTTGCTGGTCCCTCCAGGGCAAAGAAGACGTACCTAAATTTCATGGCATCGTCCCAGTTGTTAAAGACAGCCACTCGGTCGAACTGCTCCAGCCATTCTTCGGGGTCGGCGCCAGGTGAAGCGTCGAAGGTTGGTGGCACCCGGGGCTGCTGCAGAATGATTGGAGTCGTCGTCTGGGGCAAGCTCATGGTGGACGTTGCTGCTGGCTTTCGCTTCCGGGTAGGGTCCGGCAGATTCCCGAACTCTGGTGCGTCCCCTTGCAGGCGTCGGCTAGCGCGGTGGACTGGACTCAGGTCCTGCGGTTGATGACTCAGAGGGCTGGCGTCACGGCTTGTAGGGGGTGTCCGGAACATGAAAGGCTACCCCGCACCTCCACCAGATGTCACGTTGTAGTGACGGCAGTCCAGCGGTCAAGAAGACACCAGAAATACTTTCAAACGAAGCTCTTTATTTGGGCTGACTTGCGCCCTCAAAAGAACTGAATCACTCAGTGGCGGCGTAAGCAACAAGCGTGCTCGTCAATCGTCGAACTACGAATGCCCGCTGCTCGCGGCATCGTTCAATTTAAAGCCGGCAAGGAAACTTCGAGATAACAGGTCGAGATCATCTAGAGTAATCTAGAAACACGTAGATGCAGCTGTTCATGGCTGTGAACAATCGAGATAAGTCCGGTCGCTTCTCGCGTCACGAACAAAAATGATAACAGCCCTTTCCTGCAGCCTTGAGCGTGAACGAACAAACAATACAATGATACGTGGCAATATCATCGAACAAGCGTCTGCATCATGAATTTGCCTTTTGCCTGTACTTTTTACTATGTATTTTTTTTTCTTTTTTCAGCCACCCCCTCTATAACGTCCTGCGGGCGCTGAGGGTGTTGTAATAAATAATAAATAAATAAATAAATAAACTAGGAACGAGGGCACAAATATCTCGTTACCACACGTTGCCACATCTACAGTGTACATATCTTACTTTTATGCGAAGCATATTAACGTAGGTTTCGGGCCTTCGCGCGACGCCCGGCGGTGGCCACCATTGACCCCGAAGTGGGGTCACGTGGCATGACGTCACGTGATGACGTCACACCGGATGCAGATGGGGCCTCATATCGCGCCGTCGGTCGCCTCCCGGCGGTGGCCACCATTGACCTTGAAATGAGATCACATGATGTGACGTCACGTGATGACGTCACACCGGCTGCAGATGGGGCCTCATATCGAGCCGTCGGACGTCGCCCAGCGGAGGCCTGCACGCTTCGGTTCGGGCCATAGAGTTAATATAACCAACTCTAGAGGGAAAGCTGGCCATTGAGCCCGTGCATACCAGTGGGCAACGCATGAACGCCGCCATGATCCAGCGGTTTGTGTATGTTGCCAGCTGTTTAGACATTCTCTAAATCTGGACAAAGAACGGAGTTGGAACCTGGCAACGTAGACCGTGGGAAGATGGCGGTATGCAGAGTAGCTATCGACTACTCTAAACTGCTGTAAACAACGGGAAAATCGTCGCGTTTAGACCATTTCCAATTGTATGCAGTGTCGCATACCGACTGCAGTTTCATGTAGGTGACTTGTGTGTACTGAATTGTTATTTGAAGGCAAGTACCGCGATTGTGACGCGCTTGGAGTGTATTTCGTCCGTAGAGCGCGCGGGATTTTGCATGTCCTCTGTTGCCGAGTGCAAATACACGTCGGAAATTTGCTTTGGCCCCAAAAGGACGAACACAATTCGCAAAGGAAACGTATGCCCAAGGTAAATGGAGCAACTGCTCTGCCTGGTTTCTTTTGAATGTTCAGCGTTTTGTTATATTAAATGTCGAAGGTTTGTTAAACTACCGCGGGCCTCTCGCATTTTTTTTTTATCCTTCGCCTTCGCCGAGCAAGACTGCGCCGTGTCTTTACTCGCGCGGGACGAGCTCATAATGGTCTTTTTTCGTACGCAGCAACGCCCAGAGCTTCATCACGAACGACTGAAACAAGGTGGAGGCAGAAATAATTGAAACAGCATGTACCGCTCGAAAAACTTTCGTTAGATGTGTAGCATTGCACACTAAATTGTGGGTGCTTGGTTGGTTGTTGTGGTGATTTTATGTTTTGTGCTTTTGCTTCTAATGTAAGACACTACTTTTTTGCTGAGATTTTTTTTTATTCCTCTGTTTGGTTTAAAAACCTATTTATGAGAAGCTAGTGCCGCTAGTGCTTTATACTCACGGGATACAAAAGTGTCCTGCGATTACATGTATGCTGTCTTGTTTTCATGCCGATTTCCTGTCACTGGCTCTGTTCGGAGCGATAATGAGCTGTGTCACATGCTTGAGCTGAGGATCATTAGTGTGCCTCTTTTCCGTCTAATAAACAGTTGGTAGAGTGCGTATGTGTTGTCCTTTTTGTGCCGTTGTCGTTGCGGGGCCGTTCATTTCAACAGTGTTACCTTTAATTACCGCATGCATTAGTGCTGAAAAACGTAATAAAAATGCATTTAAGCAAGTACACCTACATCCTTTATAAGTAGCACCAATGTGTACTCTGTCAAGCAGATTGAGGCAATGGCGCTAAGAAAGCCGAATACCGTGAAAAATTAAACGGCAGCAAGGTTGATTCGCTTCGTGTCATCGGCCTTTAAAGAAAAATTCCGAGAACGGGAGATTTTCGTTCACACCCTTTGCAGTACACAGTTGTCGCGAACTGTGCATATGTAGCACTTCCCACGTTTACTCACAAAATGATGCGAAATGTCCGATTCTTTTGGAGCTTTTGACATGCATCAACGCACGAAGGTGGCATCGCGGTGCACGAGAACGCGAGTGACTCCTTGTCGTATGCAGCTCCTTGCATTAAGTGCCTTGATCCCATAGCTTAAGCAACTTGAAATCAGATTCGAAAGCAGAAGTTTAAAACCGAAACTCCGAGAGCGTTTTCTATGTTTTCTCAGTTTACTCGTGAACATGTTCACAATCGTCCGATATTAAAAGAAATGACCACAATCAGTATGCTAAAGATTACAAAACGTATTTAAAACATTGAAAATACGCGTATGAGTGACATAAAATTATTTTCTTTGCCGCAGTTTTCCGAATTCAAGTTCAAACTTCACCCATCCTTGACTTCGCGAGAAAAAACTGTGCTGGCCACAATAGTGTGCTGTAAGATGGCGTCCAAGATGGCGACTTACATGCGTGGACCGCTTTGCTGGCTCAGCTTTACCCCCCTGGTACAGAGGCTAGAAGGTTTTCCTAGTGTCGCGACCGGGCCGGCGCAGCTGAAATAACTTGCTATGCTCAAGGCAGATGGCGCTGCCGCCCGCTGGCGTGCGGGCGGGCGCAAGAAGCCCCTATGGGTAGTGCTCGCTGGTTCAGTCGGTTGATCGTGTGTGGGTTGCTATCACTGCTTTGACAAGGCGTTGAAGTGTTAAAGACGGTGCAAACACTGGCATAGGTTCTCTTCTCATTTAGATTCGACACGGACTAGCTGTAACACCGACAGTGTGCCGCGGCAGGAGCAAATGCAAGCGTCCAGGGTGTCGAACCGGAACCGAACCTGAACCCGAAACCGGAACCGAACCCGAATTTTTGCCCGGAACTGGAACCGAACCGAACCCAAATTTTTTTCGCCATCTTGGAACTGAACCCGAACCGGAACGATTCAAAGGAACCGTTCCGAACCGGTTCGGGACTCGGTTCAGCCGCACATTTTGTGCAACGCGGCATACTTTTTTTCTTTTTTTCAGATCAAATGGCATATGCCAGCGCATAGATTTACCCAGGGAAAGCTGTCGGCTCTATGGAGTGCGAAAATGGCATCCAGTCGAAATGGCATCCATGTCAACAACAAAACTGAAAGAACTCTCGTAGCTAGGAAGAAAGCTAATTGGCGTTTCCGCAATGTGCTTTTGGTAATTCTGAAGTATTTTAGGCCAGATTAACGTGAAATGTTGGATTTTATAGTATCCCCCTTTCACATGCTTACGTACAGCTTTAATCGAATTGTTAGCACTGCTTTAACTCGTAAAGCACTGAGTGAGAATGGTTTCCTTTTCTTTGTGTGAAGTACCATAAATATGTGAAGCATAGGCGCAATGACCCAATCACGTTGTGCAACATTTACTTTCTGAGGAATTCCTTGTCTCACATAGCAGATAATGAATAAGACCCCTCACGATGGCTGAGTGGCTGTGGTGCTCGGCTGCTAATGCCAAGGTCGCGGGTTTGATACCGGTGGCGAGGTCGCATTTTGATAGCGACGAAATGGAAAAATGCCTGTGAGCTGTGCGATGTGAGTGCACTCTGAGTAACCCCAGCTGGTCTACGCTAATCTGGAGTCCTCCCCTACAGCGTTCCCGATAGTCTCCGCGCCGCTTTGACGCGTTAGAACACACATAATACTATTATTACAAAGCAAAGAAATATACATATGAGTTTCCTTCTTAAAGAATCCGAACATTCTTTGTTGCACGCGACGGATATAAGCAATGAAAGGTGGGAATGTAGCAGCGGTACGATACTTAGAAAAAAAAAAGTGATTACACAAAGAGGCAATGCGGAAATACATGCGCTCGCTGAGATGTGAAAAACGTCTAGAAAGGTGCTACTTAAATGAAATGTTACTGCGATGAAGTGATTTTCTGTTATGTCGATGCATTGAAATTGTTCTGCTCATATAAAAAAAATGTCAATCGCTAGCAGGCAGCTTCGTCACGCTGTTCTCAGACTGCTGTATCTTGAATTCTCTGACGAGCGGCTTATATCTGCCTCTCTCTGCCGCTCATGAGGGAAGCCAACAATAACCGAAACCAAGGAGCATAGGGGATGTAATTTTTTAAAAGTAATTTGTGGTGTCCATCAATAGGAGCTTAAAGAGCAATTATTTTTAACGATAATTGATGAAACTGAAAAAAAAACACATGCCGCCAATAAGATCCGAAACCTTGACCTCCGAATTTTGCGTCTGTGCTCTACCAACTGAGCTACGGCGACGATTTTTTCTTTGCTGCATGGAAACAGTTCCGAAAAGGAAAATCGCAGTAAGTCCATGCCACAAAACACCAGGCTGTGTAATACGAGCCCACCATACCCCTGCAAATCCCCACCTCCCTAAACATCAGAAGTTTGAGAGGCACACCCATGCATCTAGATAGGGGAGCCAGCAAGGCGGCTCTTCTAGGGTCCATCATACGGCTCTGGAGACTAAACAGTCACAGAAACATAAATAGATCACACGACACAACACAGTTTTTCTCCACTGGCAAAAAACGGGTACTAATCCGTGTGATTTGAATGTCCTTCTCAAGGGTACGTTCGCCGTAATTATGTCCCAGAAGAGCGTAGCATCATTGCACACAATAAAACAATGGTCAATGGTATTTCGCGCATTGCGCAGGCGGAAATTTACGATCCATGACACAAACATCTCCTCAGCATGAAGTAATAATGCATTGACAGGCAACGTCAGTGTGTGAAGTTCAGAGAAGAACGTTTTTGCAGCAGAAGAAATAAATGTACATTCGCTGTTAAGGAACTCCAGAAAAGGCTGCCGATACAACAGTACAGGAACCAAATACCCTGTAAGTACATGAGTCGTCTGCCTTCTGGAGAGGCTATACAGGTAGTCTAAAGAAAAGCGCACAGTGAGGAAATTTAAGGTGTCCGCTACTTCCGCGCTGCGGCGACGACTGTCTAATCTTTTTAGCTTTCGGGGGCACTTATGTGTAGTGCAACCGAACCATGAGAGTGTTCCCCAGCTCCACCCTCGTCAATAGTAGCGAACGTAATGCGTCTTCTTTTACCGAGAGTGCCACATAAAAAACTTAGCCGAACGGTGAGGACGGAAGCTGTGCAAGAACCTTCGCTTCGGGCTGTTTGTGTCTGAGGCGAGAGGCTTAAGGTTGGTTCACATGCAAGCGAATGGGCGACTGAGCGGCCCGTCACAGCGAAAATTTCCAACTTGCAACCTCGCTGCTCACCACCGCGAAGACTCAAAAACAAGTTTTTGCATTTTTTGCATCGCGGTGTCAAGATTCGCTAGCGTTTTCGCGTTCTTTTGTGGAACGCTTTGCGACGGCACACGTGCAGCATTCACAGCATTCCACCTCAGGTAGATGGGCCATTTTAGACCGCAGCTCTTATGCGCCCGTACCCGCGTTCCGCGTCGTAGTCGGCGTAGCCGGCGTGACCGGTTGTCCAAGTAGCAGAGCGAATTAAACGCCACCTAGAAGGTGGATGCCACGGGAAGACCCCAAGATTGGCTAGCAGCATAATACGCCATATGCCAGGTAGCGTGTGATGAGTTGCGCTTAAAGTTCGCAATACCGACAATTGCAACCCTCTGTCATTTTATTGCCAGTGAGTGCCCGGATGTGCGCCGACCGAATTGTGCACACCTGTGCATACACATGCTTAAGCACACGCGCGCACGCACACACGCGCGCACGCACTCACGCGCGCACGCACACACGCGCGCACGCACACACGCGCGCACGCACACACGCGCACGCACACACACACACACACACGCACACACGCGCACGCACACACACGCGCACACACGCACGCACACACACGCGCGCACACACACACACGCGCGCACGCACACACACGCGCACACACGCACGCACACACACACACGCGCGCGCGCACACACGCACACACACACACACGCACACACACGCGCGCGCGCACACACGCACACACGGACACGCACACGCGCACGCACGCACGCACACACACACGCACACACACACGCACGCACACACACACACACACGCACACACACGCGCACACACACACGCACGCGCACACACACGCGCACGCGCACGCACACACACACACGCACACACACACACACACACACGCACACGCACACACGCACACACACACACGCGCGCGCACACACGCACGCGCACACACGCGCACGCGCACCACGGAAATTTTTGAAAAAGGAGACTAAACTGCTAACGCAGTAAAGAAACCGACTAAAATACTCTAACCTTGAGTGGGAATCGAGCCAGTGGCGGCGGGCGCAACAGAGAAGCTTCGTTTACTGATGCCTTATTAGGCTACTCGGCCATCTTCGAAGATTCTTTTTATTGTTGCCGCATGGAATATCAGGAACCTCCCTGACCTCGTCTTGCCTTACTTGAGTGGATCGAATTCCGCGACCTCGGCATACGGCCTCATGCCACTATCACTCCCTTGCTCTGCCCGCACATAAAAATTCCTGAAGGCGCACATGTCAAGAAAGGGTGATCAGTCAGGAGGTTGAACTTTCGCAGCATATACGTTCTCAGCTAAAATGAACTGTTCTCTGAACAGTGTCTTCGCCGAAAGTGGCGATTGTGCGTGTCTATCAATCATGCGGCTTCTTCACACACTAAGCAGTCTTAACAGGAAAAGTTCACACGGAATTCCGGTGTTCTTCATTACTGGCACAAATCATATAGTTTAAGGCATGACCTCAATGTCCTTTTTAAGAGACTGATGAGGTGTGCTATGTCTCAATCGAACATAGCGTCACAAATAATTTCGTTGTTCAATAGTTCCTCCTTGCTTGCAGATGTAGCAATTCACTGATCATGGAACAAACATCCGCTTGGCTCGATGGCATGTCCTAACACGTAAGGTCGACGTTTGAAGTCTAAGAAAGGTTTTTGGGGCCTATTGAATGTACATCCTCTGAACTCGCCTTAATATAAGGCCGCCAAGAAAGGCTAGGTAAGGCTGCACGTAGAGGAAGTAATGACTGATCATAACTTTTGTCAGCTCCTTCTGGAGAAGCCGTACAGGTAACCTAAGGAAAAACGAATATTTAGGAAATCGAGTGTGTCAGCACAAAATTCCTCCACTACTATATACATTAAATACAGATGAGCATTTAGTCACCTAATAAGCACAGCTGCCAGGAAGCGGTGGTTTTCGGTTTCGAAAAATAAAAATCATGAAACAGCTTAGTGGGCAAAAACTGCACGAAATACTCACCGTACTGTATAAAGGTAGCATGAAATTCTGTCCACGCATGGGTTCCCTTTTAAAGCGCCCCAGAAAAGTCACAAATATTCTATTTAACGAATTTACGGTCCTCCTCTTGTAATGCACCAATGGCAACATTTTCACAACGCAACGTCTCATCGAAGACGTCACAAGTTTGTGTCAATGGGATAAATTCAGACAACTCAGCGAAAGCTCCGACGTAGAGCAGAACATCCAGGATATCGACGAATGGGTGGAAGCCCTCATGCGCCAAGTTAAGGCCGCTACCACGACCCTACAGGAGGAAGACGCACCGACAACCGCCGACAGCAAACTCTTGCACATGTGGGAAGCTAAACGAGGCATGGAAAAGCGTCTCCGCACACAGAGATGGAACAGAAATTTGAGGCGAAGAATAGCCAGGCATAATAAGGAAATTGAGGAATACGCAATTAAACTTTCTGAGCAAAACTGGCGCAATAGATGTGATGAAATGGAAGGCAATATGAGCCTTTCCAAAACGTGGGGCCTGCTGCGACATCTCCTGGACCCTGATAGCTCAAAAACACAATCGGGCACTAGATTGGCGAAGGCCAGGCACGCGTTCGAGGGGATGGACGCGGAGCTCGTGGCAAAATTAGTAAACACCTACATCGGCGACACAGAATCCCTCCCCCTCCCGCAGTACAAGGGCCCTCCTAACGAGACTCTCGATGCGCCCATAACAGAGGCGGAGGTTAGGGCCGAAAATTTGACTTTAAAGACGCGATCGGCCCCCGGCCCAGACGGGGTTACGAACAAATTATTAAGGAATCTGGACGACATGTCCATAACGGCGCTCACGAAATACATGCAGGAGGTATGGAGTAGCGGCCGTCTCCCTCAGCAGTGGAAAACTGCAAACGTGGTGCTAATCCCTAAGCCGGGTAAACCGCCCGGATTAGAAAATCTCAGACCAATTTCCCTAACCTCGTGCGTAGGAAAGCTTATGGAACGCGTCATCCAGGCTAGACTGACACGCTTCATGGAACAGAACGACCTGTGGCCGCACGAGATGGTCGGGTTCCGGCCGGGCTTGTGTACGCAGGACGTGATGCTTCGCTTGCAACATGACATTATAAATTCGAGATCCAAAGACGCGAAGGTGATTTTAGGTTTAGATCTAACCAAAGCCTTCGACAATGTTAAGCATGCGGCCGTCCTTGCGGGGCTTCAGGACATAGGTGTCGGCGAAAGGAAGTATAATTACATCAAGGATTTCCTGTCGCACAGGACGATAAAACTAAAATTTCAGGACTTAGAATTCCCCAAGGTTTACCTGGGAAGTAAGGGAACGCCACAGGGATCGGTGCTCTCCCCCTTCCTTTTTAACGTGGCAATGAGGGGCCTTCCCGCCGCACTCATGAACATAGACGGCATAAAATTTAGCTTGTACGCAGATGACATCAACATATGGTTGAACAGTGGTAGTGGCGGTAGCATAGAAGAGCGGCTGCAGGCAGCGGCAGACACTGTAGTGTCCTACGCGGCCGAAAGGGGCCTTGTGTGTTCGCCGCAGAAATCAGAACTTTTTGTTTACAATCCGAAAGCGCTCCGGTGCAAGCGCGACTGGAATTTTGAAATTAAGGTAGAGGGCAAAGCTGTACGGAAGGTTAATCACATCAGGATCCTCGGACTTTTTATCCAAGAGGACGGTTACAATGAAGGAATGATCAAGAAGCTCAGCAACTACGCTGCGCAAGTAACAGGGATCTTCAGGAGGGCTGCGCTGAAGGGCAGGGGCCTCAAAGAAAGCAGCCTCTTGAAACTGACGCAGGCGTATATTATTAGCCGCATATGCTATGCCACGCCATTCCTCGATATTAGGGTAAACGAGAGAGAGAAGATCGACGCAATTATTCGGCGTTGCGTCAAGAGGGCGCTGGGCCTACCTATCTCCACCTCTACAGACCGCCTGTTGGAAATGGGGGTGCATAATACTTGGATTGAACTCGCCGAGGCGGTGCGAATCGCCCAGCTCGAAAGACTGAGTACAACAAATACGGGCCGGACCATATTAGAGTGGATCGGCCGAAAAGTAGATAGGGGCATATGCGACAAGGTCGCCCTACCGACACAATGTCGCGAGAATATCATCGTTCCCCCCCTCCCCCGCAACATGCACCCAGAACATCACCGGGAAAGACGGGAGAAGAGAGCGGAGGCGCTGGTTAAAAGGGCCGGAAATTTCAGGGCAAATGAGGTTGCCTACGTGGACGCAGCGAGTGGCAGGTCGGGGGCGACGGTCGCCTCAGTAGTCAACGGCCGAGGTGCACCAGTCGCTGTCGCCTCCATTAGGAGTAGAAACATAGATACGGCCGAGGAGGTCGCAATAGCGCTTGCTTGCGCCGGAACCAAGGCTAGTTTGATTCTTAGTGACAGCAAAACAGCAATCTGCAACATCGGAAAGGGCAGGGTCTCGCCAGAAACAGCTCGAATTCTGTCCGCAGCCAAAATTGATCGCAAGATCACCTTAATTTGGGTCCCAGCACACACATCCGTCCCTGGTAACGAGGCGGCCCACATGTTAGCCCGAGATCTCTACTTCCGGGTAACTGTACAGCCGCCCGACCCCCAGGGGATGGACGAACGTTTGCAAACGTACGCGGAAATCGCCGTGCACTACAGGTTAGGCAGGCGTCTAATGCCACCACCAGACCCAAACTTAACCAATACAGAGGCCATCGCCTGGCGACGATTAAGGCCGGAAATTTCGTTAGCCATGTCAGGTTATTTCAAACCACGTTAGACGATAAAAAAGATGACAAATGTAAGACCTGCGGAGCGAGGGGGACCCTCGATCATATAATTTGGCAATGCCCTGGATCCCCGGGTGCTGAGGACAATATTAAGAGTAGAGAAGCCTGGGAGGCCCATCTGCGAAGCGAGGCCCCCGCCGACCAGAAACGAGCTGTCCGCCAGGCGGCTGAAGCCGCGAAGAGACAATGTATCTTCGCCAGTCTTTAGTCGCGGAGGTCCCGTCCCCCGTCCCCTAGGCCTGCGTGCCAGGGACGGGGAGTAGGGGGCCTCCTACATCGGTGGAAATAAAAGTTGTTATCAATCAATCAATCCGTACAGACACGAAGTGCCCCCAACCAATGCAAGCATGCTTTTTTTATCATATTGTTTTCATCAGCGCAAAAGACGGAGATGACATCAGCATAGGCCAACATCTTAATTTTACACTGTACTAGCGACAAGCCATGATTAGCTGTGTTTTTGAAGAAACTGAGCTATAGGTAGTCGAGATATATAACGCGAGTTACAAAGGCGATGTAGAGCAGGGGATGAAAATAAAATATTTTTGGTAAACTCTCTAGATGTATGCTGCAGGTGTGCCAGAGTGTGTGTGTGTTTGGGGGGGGGGTGACTGGCAAGCCGCTTTTGGGGCGACAGAAAGATGTCTTGGCTGTATATACCTCCAAATACAAGGAAACTTCCGCTCATAGTGGGCGCATGTAGCGGTCCTAACGGCGCCCGCTTAAGCATTTTGCGCCGGGGAAATTCCCGATTGACACTACCTTCAAGAAAGACCTATTACTCGCCTCACGGGGACTCCGAAACTGCTGAAGCTGAAATGTTTTGTAGACGAACAATCCATCAGCTTTTCTTTTCATGTATCTCATCAGATAGTCTAGTATACGTAGCCGGTGTACACTAAGTCTGAGTTCTTTTGATTTCGCGGCCCTTGCGTAAAATTAAATCTTTTTGCCGCGGGCAGTAAAACATATCGCATTGAGCAAATTTTGCAGTGCTGTTTTATATGCTGATATCATAAAGAAAAGTAAACAACAAAACAAGGTTGAATAAAAACCTCGTTCAGAATTTTTTATAGTCTGAACCCGTTTGAACCCGTTTTAACCGGTTCGACGCTACCGGAGTGGTTCGAACCGGAACGGAATGTCGCTCCGGAGCCGAACCCGGAGCTGAACCCGAAATGCGTGAACCCGAACCTGAACCGAACCCGAAAAAATTCCGGTTCGACACCCTGCAAGCGTCACGTCGGGCCTCACCTACTGCGCCGTAAAGAAGCGTAAAAACGCATTTTGTACATGATACCGAAATGAGAAAAGGAAGCGGCACAAATTGCAGGGTGGAACGTCTTTATTACACAAGATTCCAGGACAACAATGTACTAATGCCTGTTTTTGTGCGAAGTGCCCTGTGCGAGGCTACTGACAGCGCCTCATTTTCAGCAACTTTTTCTTTTCTCGCTGCGCGCCGCGCTCTTTGTTTACCGACTTTACAAGGAAATGCATCCTAGTCAAGGCGTAAAACTTGACCACTTCTGTCGTAATTCGACGTCCATGCTCCGCGCAGCCCACACCTTGAAGCTCACGTCCCTGAAGAAAATGCAGAAAGCTGACCATGCTATCTGCGTGTAGCTCATTGCGGCTGAAAAACACCGTAAATGCGTCCTCAAGCTTAGCTATGAGCTGTTCAATTGGCCTTGATGGATAAACTAAGCCTCCATGGTCAAAATTTCGAGTAAGTGAGGCATTGTTGTTTGACTCGGCTTGCAGAGGCAAAGTGCTGAAACAAGTTGCACATTTGGGGCAAGGAAATCTTTTAAAGATTTTTCTTACAACATACCCAGCTACATAAAAAATTAGTCTGCTGTCACTTTTTTTGTCTACACAGCCCTGATGATCGCTCAGGCTGCTGTGCTCCTCGAGCAGCTCTGCAGCAGAAGCCAAGTTTCCGCCATCCAGTAAATTATCGACAAGTTCAGTTATTCATTCATTTTTTTCTTTGGGAACATCTGATGGTTGCAAGAGGGCAGTCACGACTTCTGCAGGTACGTTTGCTCCTTTTGGAGGCTTTGCGAGGCTGTAGAAAGAAAGGTTGTTGATAATTATCAAAAACTGCCCCACAGTTGGATGATCACTGCAACCGAAGCACTGGCGCACAATCCCAAATACTTTCTCCATCTTGTCTTGGCTTAGGTTTGCAGTCAACAAGTACTTGTATTGCAGCGACGTGGTCAGGTATTTTGCAAGCGACAGTGTGCTTTGCAGCGTTACACGCAGCCCAAGGGCAGTTCCTGCACTTAAAAAGCCGCCACCATACTGTGCAGTATATTCCTCCCATTCCTTGAGAAAAATAATGAACTCATTCAAAAACTTTGCACTTCTTAAATCAGCACGAAGGCCTTTTGATGGGATTCTAGATGACATTATAAAAATTAGTCTTTCCATTAGTTTTACAAACCGTTCTGTCGGTTCGATGTTTCTGACGTCCCTTTGCAAACGGTCCCGGTAAAAGAAAATACCCTTTAGTACCTCCTGACTGCACAGCTGAAATGCAAGGTTTACTCGCATTTTTTCGAATGCGTTTGGATGCACATGTGATTGCGTGGTGTGTGGCATCACCTTCAATGTCACAAATCGCCCGCGCGCACTTGCCAACTGGCTGGGCGAACGGCGCGGCTTTCATAGCGCGCCAAAAGCCGCACGCCTGGCAGCTGCAGCGCCACCTACGCTGTGCATCCAAACCGGTTTCACAGGGGCCCCTTGAAACGGCGGCCGTTCACGACACTAGGAAAACCTTCTAGCCTCTGTACCCCTGGTTCGCGCCGTCGCGCGCGACGCGGCGGCGGCGCCACCATCGCTGCATCACGTGATATGTGACGTCACGCCAGGGATGAAGCGGCGCGCGCCCGCCGTCGCGTCAGTCTTTGTGCCCGCAACCGCGCCAGCGTCTTTGCGCCGGGCGTGTATGCGGTCAAGATGCCTCCAAACGCTAAGGACGTTAATAATAGGAATGCAAAACGAAGGCTGCAGCGTGCTACGGAAACCGATGAAGAACGCGAAGAATAAGTGACGTGCAAACCAAGAGTCATGCATTTACGGACCATAAGAGTGTGTTTGTCGGGCTACAAAGAATAAAGTACGATGATTAACCTAAAACCACGTCTCCATTACTTAGCCCCATCCACACTGAGGCAGCTGCTTAACATGCTTCGCATCCACTCGGCTTAACCTTGATAAGCCTCCAATTTTTTTGCTTGAACGGCTATACGTTCACGACGGAACCTCTTGGTTAAATCAGATTATTCGCAGCCGGCTTCCACTCCAGTACGAGCCATTAAAAGCTTGTGGATGTTTTGTGTAAAATTTGCTTATGTGATGTCAGTGCGATGCTGTGGACGCAACTGGGGGCACAGCTGATGATGGAAGTCTTATACCTACGCACAATGTGTAATGGAAAGAACGCTACAAATAAAAAGGCAGAAAAATGGTCACGTTTTCACTGATATGATAACTTGTGTTCCCAAAGGTAACATTTCAATATAAAGAGCAGGGGGGTTAAAGCTCATCTTCACTCGGTTGAAAAAAAGAACGAAATCAAAATGCGGCAGGAACTGCACAATAACTTTCACATCGCATTCTGAAATTCATGTACTGGTTTTCAAGCTGGAGCCTAAAATTGGCAGAAAATTACGGGAATAGAGCTTTCAGTCAGTTTGTTCCATTTCCCCCAAAGAAAACAACCCGCAAACTTTGATCGCATATTTACTCTCACGCTATCTCAACGTGCGTTGATTGATACTGTTTCGGATGATGAGGGTTTTTGCCAGCCAAAAACAAGTCGGTCACAAAAGGGAGAACCAAATAGAATATTCCAAGAAGCCCACAATTCAGCTTTGTTTCGGCTACCTACTTTTTAAAAATCGGTCATCGTATCGGGCTACTTGTAAAGAAGTTTCTGATTCCATTTGTAGAGATAAAGTTGGACCAACCTATCGAAGCAGACGAAGATGGCAAGCTTTGTCCGCTTGAGAGACTGCGAGCTCGGCAGGCCAAGGAAACAGTCATCGCTCTGATTCGCGATGGCTACCAGACGTCATAAACCCAACTTCACACCTCGCCATCAAGCCATCATTAATTTCGGCCGTGCGGAGGTCAAGTTTACTACGCTGTACGAGCACCATTTGAAGCCCGCGGAGGTCGAGTTTTCTGCCCTGTGCGAGTATCATTTGAAGCTTTTGTTGGTAAATGAAGCGAAATGTCACGCTGCGCAGGCTACCGGTACAGCCTTCTTCTATTGTCGTTGTTCCTATCTTCTGTGCCTCTCTTCCGATAAGGTTCATTCTGAAGACGGCGCAAAAGGGACAAGGAGAGCACTAGAAAACAACGGCACAGGCACTTCCCTCATCCCTTTTGCGCAGTTTTCGGATTCAACCTTAGCTATGAACCAACTAGCCCAAACCAAAGTACTTTTTGAGGATACACGGCCCCCTCCATACCGTGTGCTCTCTTCGTCTCGCTAAGATGCCTTCTTCTGCCTTGCGCCATTCTCGGTGTATGTAGCGGACGTGCCGACCTCGCTATCAGCAATAATCCTTTCTTCCCGCTCACTTTGCCACAGTCTTTATGGCAACGAGTTTGCAACAGACTTTACGGCTTTCTGGCTGCTTAAACCGAAAACATCTTTGATAAGTCGTTCTACAGACTTGGCACATAGAAAGCACGTACACGTCCACCGCATCTTGTATCTACTTTGTGCAAAATAAAACGATTGCGTGGACGTAATGCTCGAGCGGGAGCATATTTTATGTGGCTGCCAGCCGAAGAATGAGGCGTAATGAACGATGGACAAGAGGTGACTTAATGGCCGCTGGCCAAGCACGAGCGCTCCGTCCCGTGGCGCTGCCAGCTTCGTTTTCTTCGTCACATTACCCGGAACTACCGAGCGATCGCCCCGACCGTAAATACAAGACATCGACGAAGGGGCGCGGGTTACGGTGATGCGCTTCCATGGCAGGATAGAAATGACATGGTGGTGAAGGGCTTGCCGCCACGATGAGAGATATGATCAAATGAGGCCCGGTCCACGAAGTATCCGGGCGGCAGGTTGCCAGGAACCGACGGCCGAGGTCTTTGGACACACAGATCGGCATGGGCAGGGGGACAGTGTCAGCGGCCTCTCCGGTCGGTGGGGTCATAGGTTCTTGTCGCGGCAGCGTCGTCAGATCAGGGCTGGGATGAGTGGGAGGTCTGGCGGGCTGGGGCACAGCCGGGCGGTGCGGACCAGGTACACACGGCCGATGACCGCGGCAGGCGGCGAAGCTCCGGGACCAGGATGGCGATGATACCCCGCACCTCGACCAAATGTTACGTGGGGGCCAGCCGGAAAATGAGGTGTGGTGAATGTTGCATAAGAGATAATTTAATGGCCGCTGCCCTAGCGCGAGCGCTCCGTAGGACAGCAGGCACAATTGCTACACTGAAGACAAGAAATAAACACTTGAGTGGTGACAAGAATCAGGGATTCTGTAAACAAACTGGTTTGCTTTCATCTTGGTTAATAGAAATTGAGTTATTACAGTACCAACTCATGCCATTGCCGTGTTTACAAAAATATCTATTTTTCGAAGCAGCGAATTCACATGCGAAAGGATTAATTTCTGGCACCAGTTTTCCAAATACCTCCAAATTTATGTTTTGTATAAGACTGGCACTGCCGAACATTACAGAGCTAAATAAATCTTCATTCCCTCAAAGCTTCTTGCACACGACTAACCGTACTCACGCGCAGTGATCTGCAGTATCTTCGAAGCGACTAATTGGTAGGTTGTACTTTATCGTATAAAAAATTATTCGCTCAAGCTCCTAAACTTTGGTGGCCGCAGTGCTGCTGTCACACGGCCAAGCTGTCATTTTGCACGTCTGCCACTCGAGTTCTGATCGAGTCATTCGGGCAGCGTCAATCGACTCACTTCACTACTACTTCACTACTACTAAAATCATAGCCCTGCTTAAACACTCTTCACACGGTGAACGCGTGAACAGTCTGCTCTGCTGTGCGGCGAAACTTCTTGTGCATTGCTGGAGTGATTTACGTTAGGGAAACAGTTCGACGAAGTGCGGTGTCGTCCCTGACGAGGTATGGGCGCTCTCCACATGTGGACACATGCCGGGCGCTACGCTACATTTTATCCGCTTAATCCTCTACTAAAGAACGCTATTAAACCAGACCGTGTCTTTTTTGAGGCGGGTTAAGTACGCGGCCCTCAATTCACAGATTAAGAGCTCTAATCGCATCGATACCGAGAAGCGAAGTGCCCCGATACACGGCATAAAACAAAATGGATGCTGTACGAGCCATGTACGTAAACTCAGAGACAAAACATCCATGCACCGGTATGGGCTGTCTTAATAGTCCAATAACTTAACTAGCGTTAAGAGGGTTTCAAATTGGGCTGGTTGGTAGTTAACATGGTCAAACATATTTGCGCTTTTGAAAAGACGGGACAAAACAGGGGCAACACAAACTCTCGTGCGCAAACTGTCAACTGAAGTTTTATTGCGATGAACACACATATATAAGCTTCACGTCTTAACATAAATCACCAAAAAAACGGAGTTAAGTAGCAGTTTTTCAATCACATCAACAACCATAAAAAAAAAATTTTGTCCCAGCTGACTGGATTACAATCGTTCACACTGATCCAAGAGTTGCCTTTCCTGTTTGGAAAGCAAAACTGAGGGGTTTGCAGCTATCGCACCTGGCGCAGTGCGCCGACAGATTTCCAGGTGAGTTAATCTGGCGACAGTTGCTGTTGTGCTCCCTTAGTCTTTCATTTAGGCAATCTGCCCGTCTGGCCTAAGTATGCTGGGCCGCAAGATAGCGGTATCTTGTGGACCACCCCTTCATAGCACTCGACGAACCTGTTTGTGTGCCTGACGCCACAAGAGTGCTCTTCTCTAGGAGTGGCTTCATGGTTCACTATCGCGCACATTCCTTTTAATTTTCTTGGTGCGGAAAAAACTACTTGCACCTCATGCCTCTGAGCAACTTTTTTCAAGTTGTGGGAAAGAGCATGAATGTACGGAAGTACCACAGGCCTTTTGTTTTCTTGCTTTTTGTCTTTGTCCGGGCCTTTCACAGTTCTTTTGAGCACTTTTTCTGCTACTGACACAAGCAGAGGTTTCGGCTAACCGGCTTTTTCCAGTCTTGCTGCCTGGTTTTTTCAGGCTACTAAGCATCTTGTGGTTGCAGGACTCTTTTATGGCCTGCTCAAAGCTAGACATTGCCATGTTTCTCTTGATCAGTTTTGAGTGGGCCGAGTCATATGGCAGTAGACCTTTTTCGCTGCGTGTAGCGTACTCCCAACGCAAGTGGGTTTCCAGAGATATAGCCAGATCAAGGAACTGCAGGTTGCCGTTTGTGGGAACTTCATGAGTGAACGACAGCCCTCGGTGGGCTAACTTGAATTGCTCCAAAGTTTTTTCTACAAGGTTGGGTATGGCCACAGTGTTGTCTGCGCAGACTAAAAGGTCATCGACGTAGCGGAAGAACTTTGTGACACCAAGCGGAGATGACGCTTCTTGGAGTTTCTTGTCTCCTCTGGCAAGGAAGAGGTCACAGAGTACGGGGGCTATGGTGGATCCAATGCATATCCCGTCATTTTGGGAGAATACCTCTCCTTTCAGCTCAACACACAATGATGTGAGATACGCATTCAAAAGGGCGAGGAAATCTGTAGTCTTGATGCCACACTCGTTCATAAACTTGATAGAGTCAAATTTTTCTAAGGACATTTCGACACACTCTAGCACTTGGTCCCGGGGAACACTAGAATAGGTCGGTGACATCAGTGGAGAAGCAGGTCACGCTAGGCTCATTCTTTAGGGATTCTATGACCTCATTCGAATTTCTGATCATGAACGGATCTTCCACAGCAAGCTTGTTCAGATGGATCTGCAGGTATCCAGCAATTTTCCTTTGCCAGGTCCCCTTATCTTCTACTATCGTTCGAAACGGGGCGCCAGGTTTATGTGTTTTTATCGTGAAGAAAGGTGTAAGAGTTAGCTTCTTGCTTGTCTTCACTTCTTTTGCAAGTTTTTCGAGGCCAGATTTCTCGCATAGCTTTGCAGCATGGTTCCGGTTTTCCTTCAGTCTTCTTTCGTATAGGTTTGTTTGTCTGGTGAAATTTTTAGAGATTGCTTCTTGTGCTTTTGCCTCATAGTCGCCTGTGTTCACTACGGCGAACAAGCCTGTCTTGTCGGACACCAGGAGCTTCAGCCCATTCTTACGCAAGAAATCAGCCGTTTTCTTCGGAACCAATCTACAGTCCTTTTTCCTGCTTACTTCTTTTACGCACATCAAGCCTTCTCTGATGCATGCGCTCTTTTCTTCCGAATCGGCTCGATTAGCGATAGAGTGAATCATGCCTAAGGCGTCTAATGGCCTCACATTTGGCTGCACGGCATATTTGGGGCCTACTGCACCTGGGATTGTACACCCTGAAAGATTGATTACTTTTGATTCTTCATTTCGAATGTTGCCGAGGAAGAAGAAAAATGTAGCAGCTCAGAAGAATCAAAAGTAATCAATCTTTCAGGGCGTACAATCCCAGGTTCCGGAAAACCGGAACCATGCTGCAAAGCTATGCGAGAAATCTGGCCTCGAAAAACTTGGAAAAGAAGTGAAGACAAGCAAGAAGCTAACTCTTACACCTTTCTTCACGATAAAAACACATAAACCTGGCGCCCCGTTTCGAACGATAGTAGAAGATAAGGGAACCTGGCAAAGGAAAATTGCTGGATACCTGCAGATCCATCTGAACAAGCTTCCTGTGGAAGATCCGTTCATGATCAGAAATTCCAATGAGGTCATCGAATACCTAAAGAATGAGCCTAGCGTGACCTGCTTCTCCACTGACGTCACCGACCTATTCTACAGTGTTCCCCGGGACCAAGTGCTCGAGTGTGTCGAAATGTGCATAGAAAAATTTCACGCTATCAAGTTTATGAAAGAGTGTGGCATCAGGACTACAGATTTCCTCGCCCTTTTGAATGCGTATCTCATATCATTGTGTGCTGAGCTGAAAGGAGAGATATTCTCCCAAAATGACGGGATAAGCATTGGATCCACCATAGCCCCCGTACTCTGTGACCTCTTCCTTGCCAGAGGAGACAAGAAACTCCAAGAAGCGTTATCTCCGCTTGGTGTCACAAAGTGCTTCCGCTACGTCGATCACTTTTTAGTCTGCGCTGACAACACTGTGGCCATACCCAACCTTGTAGAAAAAACTTTGGAGCAATTCAAGTTAGCCCACCGAGGGCTGTCGTTCACTCATGAAGTTCCCACAAACGGCAACCTGCAGTTCCTTGATCTGGCTATATCTCTGGAAACCCACTTGCGTTGGGAGTACGCTACACGCAGCGAAAAAGGTCTACTGCCATATGACTCGGCCCACTCAAAACTGATCAAGAGAAACATGGCAATGTCTAGCTTTGAGCAGGCCATAAAAAAGTCCTGCAACCACAAGATGCTTAGTAGCCTGAAAAAACCAGGCAGCAAGACTGGAAAAAGCCGGTTAGCCGAAACCTCTGCTTGTGTCAGTAGCAGAAAAAGTGCTCAAAAGAACTGTGAAAGGCACGGACAAAGGCAAAAAGCAAGAAAACAAAAGGCCTGTGGTACTTCCGTACATTCATGCTCTTTCCCACAACTTGAAAAAAGTTGCTCAGAGGCATGAGGTGCAAGTAGTTTTTTCCGCACCAAGAAAATTAAAAGGAATGTGCGCGATTGTGAACCAAGAGGCCACTCCTAGAGAAGAGCACTCTTGTGGTGTCAGGCACACAAACAGGTTCATCGAGTGCTGTGAAGGGGTGGTCTACAAGATACCGCTATCTTGCGGCCGAGCATATGTTGGCCAGACGGGCAGATGCCTAAATGAAAGACTAAGGGAGCACAACCGCAACTGTCGCCAGATTAACTCACCTGGAAATCTGGCGGCGCACTGCGCCAGGTGCGATAGCTGCAAACCCCTCGGTTTTGCTTTCCAAACAGGAAAGGCAACTCTTGGATCAGTGTGAACGATTGTAATCTAATCAGCTGGGACAAAATCTCTTTTTTTATGGTTGTTGACGTGATTGAAAAACTGCTACTTAACTCCGTTTTTTTGGTGATTTATGTTAAGACGTGAACCTTATATATGTGTGTTCATCGCAATAAAACTTCAGTTGACAGTTTGCGCACGAGAGTTTGTGTCGTCCCTGTTTTGTCCCGTCTTTTCAAAAGCGCAATTAAGTTTGACCAACTTAACTAGCGTTACAGTACAGTGTGCTTTAATGGAGAAATGCTGGTTGAAGAAGCTGTACGACATAATGGAAACTGCTGATCCCGTTTCAACTAAGAATGCTAAGCTGGTGTTTCCTACTAAGACATCAATATGAATACCAGGGTGAGTGGATGCGGCCACTACCAGAATGTTTTCTACGTCACTGCGTTCTTCTCTGCTCAGTTCCCGAACAGAAGCCACGCGTCGATCCTTATTGCACACCTACTTGAAATGACCGACGCGACCGCAGCAATGGCAGTGTTTCCCTTTAGCCGGGCACTGGAACGACGCAGCCGAGTGCTGATTAGAACCGCAACGAAAGCAGTGGAAGGGGGCGTTGCTCTTGGTAGCAACATGCTGTACACTTGTAGACGCAAAAGCTTGGACGTGATGAGTTGTCTGTTCTAGCTGAATGGTCACAAGCACAGCACGCGAAAAAGAAAGACTCGAGCCATCGAGCAACAGACGCTCACGGACATGTTGCGAACAAATGCCTGTCACGAACTGATCTTCAAGCACGGCGAACGAACAAGCAGCTGCATGCTCACGTAATGCAACAACATACTCGCTGATAGATTCTCCTAGCTGCTGGACGCGTTTGCGAAAACGATGACGTTCTACGACGATATTAGTTTGGGTGGTAAAATCGTTCACCAAGGCTGTAACCGCATCGTCATATGGCGAAGGTGAAGTCTCTGTCTGTTTTGGCAACAGTCCGGTGCTTACACCCTCACTATCTGCTGGCCGATCCTTAGAGGTAGCGCTCTCACCTTCTTTGGCGTCTTTGGCTGACACAGGAAGCGTGAAGAATACTCGCTGGCTTTCGACGCCGAGACTGTGGATAAGAAGGGCTTTGCGACGCTCTGCCGAAAAATCAGATGCTCCCGAAGCCAGCATGTAGTTCTCGAATAGTCGCAGCCATTGTGGCCAAGGAACAGCCGGGCGACCTGGAACAGGCAGAAATGGGGGCGGTGGTGCGAGTCCGGAAAAGCTCATCAATGGAAGCGAAAAAATTCAGGGGGCACTTTGGCTGTCTAAAGTGCGTAAAGGCGAAAGCGTTTTCCGCACCACTTTGACTGCTTCTGTGGCACTGGTGGCGTCACATATAATTGAGTACTAATTACTAAGTGATTGCAATCACTAATTAGTGGTTAATTACTGATTAATGTCTGAATACAAATTAACTGCTAATTAATGACGCTTAAGCTTCGCATTTAGGAGTGGAACGCGACAGCTTGTTGTAGCGCCGCGAGGGAGTCCACGGAACGCCACCACCCGTTCGCCGCGATGCCTTGCCGTTTGAACGCGACGCTTTTGAGGAACGGAAATGGCGCAGTAATTATCTGTCATCTCGGTGGACACCTGAACCGCACCGTGGAGGAAGGGAGGAAGTGGGAGTGAAAGAAGACAAAGAGGGCCCGTAATGAAGAAAATGAAAATTTTATTTGACGAAACGAAATTACGCAGTAACTGTTTCACATATCTCGATGGACAGCCGTCAAAATTCAGGGGAGCACTTCTTTTGACCTAAAGTGTGGTCACTGATGTGTGGTTAAGATGTTAAGCTTCGCCTCTAAGAGTGGAACGCGACAGCGTCTTGCAACGCTGCCAGGGAGTCCATAGAACGCCATCGCCCATTCGGTTCTACGCCTCGATTGGTTTTTGAGGAAAGGAAATGTATCTGTCTTTCATATCTCAGTGGACACCTAAACCTCGCCGGAAGGGAAGGGAGGAGGACGCACCTTTGTTCATTCCAAACCATCGAGCTGGCATGGCGGAAAATTTCGTTAATGTGATTTCTTTCGGCACGGGCCTTTTCTAAACCAAGCGCTCGTTTCGTTGGCGCTTCCCCTGCAGCCATGTCTTCTGCCCTTGCCCTCACCAATGCTCCCCGATAACGTTCTTCCTCGATAAGCTCTAGCTTTTGTTTGGTTTTTCTTATGTCTTCTATCCAATTACCAGGCGCTCGGCATTACTGTTTTATCATCTTCTGAAGCAGTGCCTTTAGCTCCATTTCCTGTTTTTTTTCCTCATGATGTATACAGGTGGCTCTTTCTATGGCTTTTAATTTTAAAGTTTCTTTAGTGAGCTCCCACTGCTGCCAAATCCTCATGTTGCTACTTGGTTCTATTTTTGCTATTTCTTCCCTTACAGCTCGGTTATAAAATTCGTCCTGAAGTAGCTTATCGTTTAACTTCCACATTTCCCACGAAAAATCCATCCCCTTCTTAACGATTCCTATGCAGCGAGGGAGGCATAAGCGAGGCAGTTAAATGTGTACGCGATTTCAGCCAAGCTACGGGAAGCGGGGTTAACTGGTCGAAGTGCCTCGGGCTGTGGCATGGCGGGTGGGCGTCTACGCCTGAACGGTTCGCCAGTGTGCCTTGGACGACGACACCATGCAAGTACTTGGGCGTTCCGCTCGATGCGTACCGTGACAGCGAACAGTATTGGACAGGGCAGGTCAAAGAGATGCGGGAGAGAGCGGATAAGTGGAAAGGGACGACCTTGTCAATTTTTGCCAGAGCCACTGTTTGCAACCTGTTCTTCATCAGCAGGCTCTGGTACGTCATGCAGGTGTTGCACTGTTCACGGTTAAGCATTCAAAAGCTGCACAGAATTTTCGCCGTCTTCATCTGGTCGTCTGACTGGGAGCGCTGCAGCCGGATCAACCTGTTCAGACGGGTACAGGAAGGTGGACTGGGACCGGGCCATATATAAATGACATTGTAGACATAGATAATTCAACAGATTTTATTATCTATGCTCACTACAGCACTCTACTTATTTCTGGAACAAACATAGATAATTTAATACTGAAATGTAAGGAAGTACTTGAAAAACTGTCTGTTTGGTCCAAAGCAAACCTACTGAAGATAAATGCGGTCAAAACAAAAGCAATGATTTTTCGCGCCAGGAATAAAGAAGTTAAAACGAACCTTACAATTAAGTTCGAAGCTCTAGAAATAGAAGTTGTTGACGACCACAAAATTCTTGGAGTATGCTTCTCTTCTAACTTAGGCTGGGATACTCATATCAATTATCTAAGTAGAAAACTGTCTTAAGTTACAGGAGCTGTAGCACACTGCCGCAGTATACTGCCTTTGAAAGCGAAACTTCAAATATATCAAGCGTTAATTCTCATCTAAATTATTGTACTTTAGTATGGGGCACAACAACAAAGAGAAATTTAAACAGGCTTCTAGTAATACAAAAGCGAATAATTCGTCATATTGCGAATATGGAGCCAATGGCCACTACAACGAGTACCTTTAGGTCATTTGAAATAATTCGTATTGAGGATATTTATGAATTCCGACTATTGAAAACATTTTACTTTTCCTCCCTTACTACAATAAATCAACTAATGTCATTAGCATCACTGCAGCGCCGCGACGCTAACGTACCCACAAGAAATAAAGATTTGTGGGAAATCCCACGGTTCCGAACCTTTTATAAGTATCAAGCGTTATCACACAACCTCCCAATTATACTAAACAAAAATACTCACACTTTAGGTTTGAATAGAAGAGGTTTGAGGTCTCGTTTTTTGTAATTGCTCTCCCCTGGTAATACTTTGTATTGTTATACTGTGTTCTTTTGCACATTATGTTCTTTTTTTCTTTTTTTTTCTTGTTCTGTTCTTGTGCTTTGTTTCATGTAAATCAATTGTACAATATTTCTTGCCACGTTTCTTGAAATGTGTTTTTTTCTGTGTTTTGTTTGATGTCTGACTTGTGTTATTTACATGGTATAATTTCAGTGCTCCGAATGTTGTACAAAACTTGCATTTACTGTTGCAAATTAGTGGTAAAATGTCTGTTTTAATTATAATATGTTTTCACTGTAACTGCTATGTAAACGGTCTTCTTGGCCTTAGTCAAGCTGCGTGAGCAGCTTTTAGCCAAGGAGACCCTCCAGGCACTTTCTGGAAAAATAAACATTGAATTGAATTGAAATTGAATTGTTTCTTCGGCATCTGGTGAATCGTTTCTTGTTTTTTCGGGACACAAGAGACCCGTTTTTGCGCACCGTATGCCAAGTTAGGCTGCGGCGCCTGCTGCCGGAGTACGTAGTCGGAACTGCGGAGGTTTATTTATTTTATTTATTTATACAGAATTCCCCTAAAGGCCCTCGAGAGGGTATTACATAGGGGGGGGGGGGGGGGGCAGGCAATTTAACAGAATAAAACAAAACCACAAATGTAAAACAAACAACAAAGCACAAATAAGACACATTGGATGACATAAGTAAGGAAAAGAATCAATGAAAAGCACAAATAAGACACTTTGCATGACATAAGTAAGCAAGAGAATCAAAAGAATGGCAGCGCGGCAAAGAACGAAGATTACTGCAGTATTAAAATTACACGAACAGAACACTAATCCAATGAATCATTTTAGTAATATACCCTGCAAAAAAGGAAGCCATGCACAAATAAAATAACAATGTATGCGAAGAGTTAAGGAGTATTTATTGAAGATATAAGTGTAAAATATTTATCAGGATCAGTGGTGGTTGCGATATGTGAAGGCAGAGTGTTCCAGTCAGATATTGTGCGTGGTAAGAATGAGTGCGCATAGTTAAATGTTCTGCACGTGAAACGCTTAACTTTAAAGGGATGATCGCGGCGGTCAAAAACCGAAGGAGGCAAAGAAAAAAAGTCGCTATGAAGTGATGGATGGTGATAAAGTTTATGAAAAAGTGATAGTCGTGCAATTTATGGCGGAGAAATAAATCCTGGAGACCTGCGCGTTTCTTTAAGGCTGTGATGCTGGCGTTACGTGAATAATCGGAGTAAATAAAACGAACGGCGCGGTTCTGCAATGATTCAATGTTATTTATTAGGCAAGATTGGTAAGGGTCCCAAATAACCGAGGCATATTCAATTTTAGGTCGAATTAGAGTGGTATAGGCATGAGTACGGAGGTGAGGAGGAGCATGCTTTAGGTTATGTTTTAAGAGACCTAATGACCGATTAGCAGATGCAAGCATAAGGTTAATACGGTGGTTCTAAGTCTGCTAAGTCTGAATGAAGGTGAAGTCCTTAGTACTTACACGTGGTGACTAGCTCGAGTGAACTATTATTTAAGGAGTATGCTGTTTGAATTCGAGACTTTCGGTTAGTAAAAGACATCAATTTAGTTTTTGAATGATTAAGTTGCATAAGCCAGGTTGAGCACCATGCTGTTACTGAATCCAGGTCAGATCGAAGGGATTGGCAATCGGTGTTAGAATAAATTTTGCGATAAATTACACAATAATCAGAAAAAAGTTTGATATGGAAAGAAATGGAATCCGGTAAATCGTTGATAATTATTAGGAAAAGTAAGTAGGATCAGCGGTTTTTACTGGGAAATCGTTGCCAGTGTGAGGTTTCTTTCCGCGCGGTTTTCGAAGGACTTTCTGTCCACTGTGAAACGAAAGAAACTGTACCGTGCTTTGTGCGATGTAGTTTTCCCCGTGGCCTTGTACAGGGCCTTGTACAGTGGAGGCCCAGGCAAAGATGTTTTAAAGAGAGTGAAAAAAATGCAGGTGCCGCCAGGAACAAAAACCTTCTTTTTTAAGCTGCACACCGGAACCTTACCGGTTAAAAAATTTTTAGAGGGAAATGAATTCTTTTTACCCTGGGGATCTCATTGTTTGATTTGCAGGAAGCCGGAAACAATAGACCATGTTTTTTTACACTGTTGGGAAGGGGTTTATTTTTGGGATGTGTTGCAGCGAACCTTAAAGAAAGAATTTCCGCTAGACCCGTACGGCATTCGGTACTTATCTGTTGAAAATGAGGATAAGATGCCTTTCGACTTAATAATGCTGACAGGCCTCCACTGTATACGGCGCTCCAGAATGGCAGGCTACCATTGTGACCGAGACGCAAGACCTGCCAGGATTTACTTTCGCGAAAATATGGACATGTTTCTGGCCATTCAGAAGGCCGCTGCGGACCCACCGGAATAGCTCTCAGAACTAGAGCCGCTCTGTACATTGCCTGGATTTTAATAAGACGAAGCCAGTGTAAGGGATCGTTAGTGTACGCGGGGTCATCGAAACGCGGCTGGGGCGCTCAAAGCAAAGCGTGTCCTTTTTCGGAACGCGGCCGCTCGCGAACGCGCCGGGGAGTACGGGTGTCCCCCGCCCCGCGGTACCGATTCGCGCACGTGCTGGCACGAATGTATATTTGTGTTTGTTTTTATTTTATTTTGTGGTAGAGAGGGTGGTCTACCTTGTATAGAAGCCGGAGGGCTGGCCATGCCCTTGAAGAGCCAATCATGTTAAGAGTGCAACATGATTGGAAGCCACCAAATGTGGGCCGGGCCTTTAGGTCTTTAAAACCGGGCCCAGGAGCCGGAATAGGGGTTCTGAGCTAAGGTCAGGTGCTATGCATCTTCGGCTATGCCGAGTAGGGGCCTCCCCTAGTGTTAGCCAGTTCCACCTTTTTGTTGTTGTGTATCTTTTTGGCTGTTTAATTTGTCTCGAGTGCCTAAACTTGTATATGCAATGTAAATAGCTGTATATAAACTTCAAGTATTCGCCTTACCCCTGCATCTCAACTGATCACGAGACCGTCTCTGACGGGGCACCCCTGGTGCAGAGATCACTGAGCTTCAGTCATCAAGTGAACAAACCGTCTCTGGCGGAGCACCTCTGGTGCGAGGAGGATAAAGAACCCGTGAAACTTTACTGGCGCAGTCGACGAGGATCCTGCGGCCAACGGAAGACGGCGCAGGAAGAAGATTGAACGCAGGGAGAAAGGCGACGGTCAGGCAACAGCAGCGTTCGAGAAAGGACCTGCGGAGAGACGGCGGCAAGGACGCAAGGACCACGGCAGTAGTCCAGCGACGCGAGACTGCATCCGGTCAAGAAAAGCAGCGCGTCGAGAACTTGACGGTCACCGGCGGGTCGCAGCAAGTGACGACAACGTACACAGGACCAGCGGCGTGCGACAGCTCATCGCAGCGTCCGGTGAAAGTGGCGGTGGACTCCGACGCCAAGGAGCTAGCAATGCGGATCGACGCATCGAAACTGTGTTTCCTTCGTCGCATTGTTAGTGTCACTGTGCATGTGTTCGAGCTGGTAGGACAGTTCAGGGATACAGGCGGCGGTATGGAGGGTTATCCATGCCGGCCCTCACTCGATGTGAGGTACCGAGTGGAATTGGCGAAGGCGCGCTTAGCTTATTTTCAGGCTGAGCTTGCAAAAGTGAATGGAGGAAAGGCGCCGCTGGGCGAGGAAAATCCTCAGGATGTTAAGTGCGTCGGAGGTATCAGAAGCAAATCGCCAGCAGCTAGCGCTGGAGCTCGCTCAGCTCAAGGAGTCTAGGAGAGCCAGTGAATCAGCCAGGGAGAACTGCTCCGAGTCTCGAGAGGTGAGGCCGCTTGTGCTGGAAGACAAAGGATTTTGTTTGTCATGCACAGGTCAGGGAAAGAGCAGTGAGGACGCTTAAAGCAATCAGCCGGTATGCGGGAACGCATCTTTGTTAGGAAACGCCGCAAAAGATTACAGGATTCCTGAAAGACGCGGAAATATCACAGCTTTTCCGCCACCGCGGGCGGCTAGCAAAGAACAGGAGCAGCCCAATTCTCATGATCTAGGGCCAATCGAGACCAAGGTGTCCGATAACAAACAGGACAGCGATGGAATTCCTGCAGGCTCTATGACTAAGATTGTGACCTCTGACACGGAGCTAGTAACAGGTGAAAGTCTCGCGTTGCTGCAAACACACACTGTGTCGGCCATAGGGCATGAAGTGCCCCGTAGCGTTACTGGTGGCAAGAGCCCTTCATCTGAGGCAGATAGCGGAGGTGGGCCCGCTGGGCCGACCTGGCAGAGCGCCGCGCAGTTGTCCAACGCAACCAGTGTGTGTCCGGCCAGGTCATTTGAGGACCCGCAAATGAGTGGCGACTTGCCGCAAGGCAAGCTCGGGTCAAGTGACTACGAAGGAGCTCATGGAGCCTCGGAGTTAGACGATGCCACGAAGCCGGCAAATGCCTATCAAGCAGGGAACGTCAACGTCAGTGTTTGCCCGAGCAGGAACGGGGCAAATGGCTCTAAGCGAGGCGAAGTGCCAGGAGGCAGGTGAGCGGCTTTCATGTTGAAAGTCGGTACGTGGAGCATTACGTTCCGTGCTGCAGGTCGCCAAATCAAGAGCGAGCCCGGCCGCAAGACGGGGCAAGGGCTATGCTCCTTACACAGCACGCGGTTCGTACCGGCGCGCCAGAGAGAGCGGGCCCTCAGGTGCATCGTGTGGTCAGGGATTTGGACCCATCGAGGGCCGGGACGTGTTTGATCCTGGAGGGCATCAGCTGTTGATGTTCTTGCCCCGCTGTGGCACCAGCCTAATGAGCATAGTGGCCATTAGGCGTTCATCCTGTTGAGACGCGTGGTGGCTCGAACGCACACAGGGACGCTCGGTGCGGCCAGGGAGGCTCACGTGGCCGCTTTCGGACCCCATATCAGTGCTACTGAACGCTCCAGTTACGAGTGTCGGTGTGTGTGTGTGTGTCGAGCAAGACGCGGGTGTGCATGCAAGTGAACTGGGTACATGGCCGCCGTGTTACGGCGCACGGCAGGCATGCCAGTGTGTGTATTTTAGTGCGCAATTTGCTTATGTTTTCTTGGTGCCCGTAAGCATTTTGCGTAATGTTGTGTTGGTGCCCATGTGCATTATTTTCCTTTTGGTTTTGTTTGTGCCAGTGCTAGTGTAGCTGCGGTATGTCACCCACAGGGTGGTTTTGTGACCCGTACCGATCCCTTTGTTATAATTCTAAAAGTGGCATTTGAGCCCTTTGTAGAATCTTGGGAAGGGCGTGTAAGGGATCGTTAGTGTACGCGGGGTCATCGGAACGCGGCTGGGGCGCTCAAAGCAAAGCGTCTCCTTTTTCGGAACGCGGCCGCTCGCGAACGCGCCGGGGAGTTCGGGTGTCCCACGCCCCGCGGTACCGATTCGCGCAAGTGCTGGCACGAAAGTATATTTGTGTTTGTTTTTATTTTATTTTGTGGTAGGGAGGGTGGTCTACCTTGTAGAAGCCGGAGGGCTGGCCATGCCCTTGAAGAGCCAATCATGTTAAGAGTGCAACATGATTGGAAGCCACCAAATGTGGGCCGGGCCTTTAGGTCTTTAAAACCGGGCCCAGGAGCCGGAATAGGGGTTCTGAGCTAAGGTCAGGTGCTATGCATCTTCGGCTATGCCGAGTAGGGGCCTCCCCGAGTGTTAGCCAGTTCCACCTTTTCGTTGTTTGTCTTTTTGCCCTTTAATTTTTCTCGGGTGCCTTAACTTGTATATTGTATAAATATCTGTTTATGCAACTTCAAGTATTCGCCTTACCCCTGCCTCTCAACTCATCACGAGAGCGTCTCTGACGGGGCACCCCTGTGCAGAGATCAAGGTAGGTAGGAAAGACTTTTATTGCTGTAGAAAGGTGCTAGTAGCAGACGAGAAAGAAGAGGTCCATCTTCCTTCTTCTTACAGGGTCGGTGCCCCTATTCCAGGGCGCCGCTGAGCTTCGCTGCTCGTTGGGCGTGCTGGATCAGACCTTGTTGGCAACCCAGATCGCCGCTGGAGAGCCGGCTCTCCCACTGTTCTGCACTCGGGTCTTTGCGAAAGTTGTCGTTTTTACTGCATTCCCACGTGATGTGGTACAACGATGGTTTGCTGCTGCCACACCACGGGCAAGTGTCCCGATATTGCGTCGGGTAAATCTTGCTAAGGATATGCAGGTTTGGGAATGTTCCTGTCTGCAATCTTCGCCAATACACTGCCTCTAGTTGATTTAAATCAGGATGAGGCGGCGGATAGCGGATCCTTACCCCCTTCAGAATGTCTGAGTACGTAGGGCTGACTCGGTCGGGTAGATCGTCCGATTGGGAGGAAGCTCTGCTCGTATACCCTCGAGCTACCTCGTCGGCGCGTTCGTTCCCCGCTATGTCGGTGTGTCCTGGCACCCAGTAAATGCTATGTGTGACTTTTGGTGGCGTCGCGCTCTGGAGGAGCCGGAGCGCGGCGCGACCTATGCGGCCGTTCATGTAGTTACGGCACGCTTCTCTCGAATCTGTAAGGATGGTGAGGGACATGTTGCTTCGATAACCGGCTACCGCCGCTCGAGCTACGGCCAGCTCCTCCCCTTCGGTTACCGTGCAATCCCTCACTGAGGCGCTAGCTAATTCCTTTAAGTTCGAATCAATAACTACCGCCACTGTGCTGTTATGTGAGCTTCCTGTATACGGAGCCGCGTCCGTGTATACCGTTGTGGATTTTGTAGCCAGATTTTGTTGTACATACCTCGCCCGGGCTGCCCTACGGGCCGCATGCAAGTTGGGGTCCATGTTCCGGGGAAGGGAGCGAACCTTTAGCGTCTGGCGAATTGCGTCCGGTATGCTCGCAGTACGATTCTCGAATTCCGCAGTTCGGCCTAGCCCCAGTCGCCTAAGGAGCGAGCGCCCCGTAGGAGTCTGCTGGAGCCTAGCTAACTGCGTGACCAGTTGGGCTTCTTTGATCTCTTCGAAGGTGTTGTGAATTCCAAGAGCCAGTAGTTTTTCGTTGGAGGTGTTCATTGGTAGATGCACGGCTGTCTTGTAAGCTTTGCGGAGTATGGTATCTGCACTATCCACTTCTTCTTTGTTGAGGTTGAAGTACGGGAGGGCGTAACCCACGCGACTGAGCTCCAGGCTCTGAACCAGGCGCAGGGTATCCCCCTCTCGCATGCCGGCTTCAGTCATCAAGTGAACAAACCGTCTCTGGCGGGGCACCTCTGGTGCAAATAACATAAACAACCTGTGAAACTTTACTGCCAGATTCATGCTGGCTGACCACGAGTCGTATGTACATAGCGTTTGTTGTGTTTTGTTGATTGTTTGTTTTGTCCAATTTTCTTTGTAAAAGCCAGGCAATAAAGAAAAAAAAGCTGGCATGGCGGAGTGGATAGCATGCTCGTCTAGCACGCCGAAGACCAGGGTTCGATTCCCGAGCTCGACCAATTTCCTACTAGGTTTTATTTATTTATATGGCCTGATTAGAAAAGTGAATTAGGCTAATTGGGTAATTAAGCAATTAACTAAGCTCAGTCCCACTTACTTGGAGCATCACGATGTGATCCCTTCAATTGGTTGCATGGTTACTAGCCAAAGTACAATTGTCCCCGTTTAAAATTCGCGCACTTGACGTCACGACCGTTTCGACCAATTGATAAGCGTGACATTTCTGTCGACAACTGCTGCTTACAACGATGAGACATTAAAGGCTTCCGCCTTAAAAGGTTGTTAGGCCCGCTCTTCCGTTCATCCTCGTCGCCAATGTAGTGTAGGCGTGAACCGCCCGTGAAGACCGTGAGCCATGACAGCAAACGCATGGAACGAAACGCCCTTTATGTTGTTGTTGTTGTTGTTGTTGTGACTGAGAGAAGAATGAAAGGAAATTGCACGGGCCTGCTACTGGCTCGAGCCAAGCCACCACCGCTGCCACGTGCAGATAGAGGAGAGTTAAAAGATCAGAGGAAGGTGGGAGAGGAAAGGAAAGACGCGCGTCGCAGCAACAACTGCGTCCGCCGGAGCGGACGCTGCTCAAAAAACAGATAAGCGGCCGAAGCCGCGCTCGCCGAAGCGAGAACAGATAAACGCCCTTTATTCAGTGACGCACACACATATATATACACACAACTGTAGCCCCCTGGCAGTGTTCACATTGAAAAGGAAACAAGAACTAACTATACAACAAAAATGCTAGCACGGCAACTAATGTATTGCCCCGAAGTCCGTCGTGTCTCTGCCCAGTGAAGCGCTTGTCGAGGAAGACAGACACACAGACCTCGCCGAAAATAGTTGAGGGAAAGCATGCGCATAATGCGTTGGCGCAAAAAGAGCGTCTCGCGTCTTCTAGATGTAGCACCGCGCCTCGCCGCAGAGGCGCTTCATGAGGAGAAATGCACCCGCTTGAAGTCACAGTAGATTTGCCTCACCCGTGCCACTTTGCCAGTTCTGTGGCAGAAGGAATGGCGCGCACAACAAAACGGTCGTCAGGGAAGTGTGACACAATAAATATATCAGGCCGTGAGCACGGTACATTGAAAACGGAACGCAAAACGTCAGAAAATCACAAAACGGGTTATGTGGTTTCTTGCATGTTTTCCTGCAATCCGCACATTTTTTACGCAGCCTTTAGCGGTTTTGCGCTTTTCTGTGAAAAATCTGAACATGACAGAGGGCTCGTTCTGTTCGGCACAAAACCCCGTGCGCCGCCTTTCCACGCTAGTATAGAGCGCAACCTGTGGGCAGATCTCGCGGCGAATCTGATTTTTTAGGGGGACGACGCCGAAGCCAGTTCTTTTTCAGCTATCGTGGGTAGGACGTTTGCATTGCTCCACTTTATCGTAGCTTTATGACGACCACGCTTCTACATGGTGGTGGTGGAAGACGTTTATTTGCTCTATTTTACAGTATTTTTTTTTTTGCGGATTCAGATGGAGTATTCCGACTTCTCTTCAGGGTCGGTTCCCCTAGTCCAGGGCTCCGCTGAGGGTAGCTGCCCTGCGTGCACGCCTTACTAGTCCTTGTTGGACTTTCAGGATGTCGCTGGATAGCATCCTCTCCCACTGTTCCACGCTCCTATTTTCTATTACGGCTAGCTCGTCTATTTTCTGGCAAGCCCATGTGGTATGGTATAGGGTTGGTTTGTCTCCACACCATGGGCACTCACTCTTGTACTGCGTGGGGTAGATTTTACATGCTGAGTGCGCTATCTGCTTGTAAACAATAATAAAAGATTCGTACAGATTACTTGCAGGAACTTCTGCAAGGAAAGATCGCCAGTCGTAATGCTGTACAATGTAGAAATGTAATGTCACTTCGAACAAATCTTTTTAACCTGCAGAAGCGCCATGCTGAAGGTGTGGGGAAGCTTTACGTAATGAATTAGTAACTGAGTGCTAGTGCGCTCGATCCCATAGGGGATCGGGCGCACGAGCAAATCGCTCGTGCGCTTAACTACGCAAATCGGCTGTAATTTTTTGTGTCAATTTCCAAGCCGCGCAATCTTTTTCTTTTAGTCCGATATAGATGTGAAACTGACAGACGTATTTTTCAGTTAATTTGTGTTTCTGGCTTCCACAATTTCAATAATCTGCCGGGCGAGTTGGTTGCGATCCATATGCATCAGCAGCGGGAACACAAAACAGGAAGCAGGAGAAGATAGCACCGAGCGCTGAACTTTCAACTTTTATTTGAACAAAAACTGAACACGCACTTATATACACACACCGGGCAAAAGCCCACCAGGGGGAGTAATCAAGGTTGCGATCGAACTGGGACTCACACGATGTACATGGCATCAAAAGATAACAAGAATCTCAGTATACAATGAGTTCCATGAAATGAAGCACGAATGACATGCGGAAAAAAAGGAAGTGGGAAAAAAAGCAGGGTTGAGTGTGCGCGAACGAAAAAAAAATAAGGAAATAATGAAAAAAAAAACAGGGTTGAAGGCGCGAATTTTGCTAAAAGCATGCGGAGGCGAGAAGACGGTGGAAAGGTTGCGATACGAAGGATGAGCGCCAACAATTAACACGGCTGGAAAGAAAATGCGACATGTGAAGTGAGCCGCTAAAAAACAGGAAAAAACAGATAAAACCAGAGAGAAAGGTGTTTTTTTTTCAGATAATGAGATGGAAGGGATGCTTACGCAACCTTCCTAGAGCCCTGAGATGTAGGTAGCTTCAATGATATCGCGTTTTAGTGGGTTTTTATGTTTCTTTAAGACGGTTGCTTTGTTAAAATGAGGAATGCATTTCTTTTGGCTGTCACATACGCGGCAATGGGTGGGCAGGTTCCTCAACGGCGCCCCAGTTAGGTCGTTCCTATGTTCCATTAACCTTTCGTTTAAGCATCTTCCTGTTTGGCCTATGTAAGTCTTACCGCAAGCTAAAGGTATGGAGTATACAACACCCTCCGCTTAAGGCACAAAAGGATCTCGGTGCCTGATTGAACAGCTACTGTTCTTTTTCCTTTTATTAAATTTGTTGCACAGGCTTGACTGGCGCAGAGGGGCTGAAAAGACTACTTCTACGCCTGTTTTTCTGCCAATTCTCTTCAGATTATGCTAGATTTGGTGCAGGTATGGCAGAACGGCGACCCTTTTGTTCCGCTGTCGCGTATCACCCGGGGCTTCAATTTCACGCTTGATACCTATCAGGTCTTGTTTTGCTACATACAAAAGGAGGGATTGCGGGTACCCTGACTGCGTCAGTCTCACAACTTGGTTCGAAAAACTGTCTTCCAACTTGTGTTCACAAGATTTTGTGAGTGCATTCTTAAAAGTTGATTTCACGATGTTCCTTTTAACAAGTTTTGAGTGGGCTGAATCGTAGGGTAAGGTAAGCTTATTGCTTCTTGGTTCAAATAACCAGCACACGTGGTTCTCCCCAAAAAATACCTTCAACTCTAGAAACCGCATAGTGTTTTGCTTTCGGAATTCATGGGTAAATTCAAGAGGTGCCATAGTATCAGAAAAAACCTGGAGGACTTGAGTTGCTTCTATTTTAAATGCTTCAGTGTCGCAACCTAAGAGAACCAAGAAGTCATCAATGTACCGGAAGATTTTGAGAACGCTTGAAGACTCGAGCTTGTCCTTCAAGGATCTGTCATGCATAGCCAGGAAAAGGTGGCTCAAAATGGGGGTAATGCATGAGCCTATACATATGCCTTGCTTTTGTATGGATCTCGAAGCGTTCCACTCAGTTACTGCTGATTTTAGGTAAGCGAACAGCAACTTAATGAAGCCATCCGCAGATACTCCACACTTATTTTGGAAGGCCACCACACCGTGTCTATCGATCGCGTCACGAACACATTCTATGAGGGCATCCTCAGGTATGGAATAGAGAACCCATTGAACGACTTTGTTCTGTTCTGGTGCTGGAATCTGACAACTTCTGCGGTGTTTTTCGCAAGAAAGGGGTCATTGACTGAAAGTCTCTTGCCTGTGCAACAAAGTTAAAAAAAAAGAAAAAGAGCAGTAGCTGCACAACCAGGCACCGAGACCCTATTGTGCCTGTTGTGGAGGGCATTGTATATTCAATCCCTTTAACTTTCGGTAAGGCTAACATAGGCCAAACAGGAAGATGTTTAAATGAAAGCCTAATGGAACATAAGAACGATTTAACTGGAGCGCCATTGAGGAACCTGCCCGCCCATTGCCGGGTATGTCAATGGAGTGCAAGCCGCCGCGGTGGCTCAGTGGCTATGGTGCTCGGCTGCTGGCACAAAAGACGCGGGTTCGATCCCGGCCGCGGCGGCTAGAATTTCTTTGGAGGAGAAATTCTAGAGGCCCGTGTACTGTGCGATGTCAGTGCACGTTAAAGAACCCCAGGTGGTCGAAATTTCCGGAGCCCTTCACTACGGCGTCTCTCATAGCCTTAGTCGCTTTGGGACGTTAAACCCCATAAACCAACCAACCATCAATGGAGTGCATATTGCAACCGCGCAAAACGACGAGGGACGAAGAGAGGAAAGCACAGGACAAGACGCGGAACTTCAACTAAGGTTTACTACAGAAAAACCACATTTATGCAGGAATCGTAATCACACCTGATGAACAGCCGATACCATCAAATAACACAGGCATGTGGGCGCGCGTGGCACAAGTTAACATCTAGATAGTTAAATTCTTTCTTGGATAAAGATACGGAAGTGGAGCTGATGCAACAGTCATTTTCTTTTTTTATGCAGTAGGCTTCGAAAATATCCCTGCTAAGCTGGGTCGTCGATTTTTTCAAGACAATTGTGTCGCGGAAATTTTGGAAGCAGGGAAATTTTCGAAGCCTACTGCATAAAAAAAGAAAATGGCCGTTGCATCAGCTCCACTTCCGTATCTTTATCCAAGAAAGAATTTAACTATCTAGATGCTAACTTGTGCCACGCGCGCCCACATGCCTGTGTTATTTGATGGTATCGGCTGTTCGTCAGGTGTGATTACGATTCTTATATAAATGTGGTTTTCCTGTAGTAAACCTTAGTTGGAGTTCCGCGTCTTGTCCTGTGCTTTCCTCTCTTCGTCCCTCGTCGTTTTGCGCGGTTGCAATATGCACTCCATTGTCAACCACCAACTAGCCCGCCTTCACTTGTTACTTGTTACCGGGTATGTGACAGCAAAAAGAAATGTATTCCTCATTTTGAAAAAGCATAAGAACCAACTAACGCGTGAAATCGTTGAAGCCGCGCACATCTCGGGACTTAAGGAAGGTTGCGTAAGCACCCCACGCATCTCGCTATCTGAAAGAGAAATCACCTTTCTCTCTGGTTTTATCTGATTTTACCTGGTTTTTAGAGGCACACTTCACATGCTGCATTTTCTTTCTAGACATGTTAATTGTTGGCGCTCGTCCTTCGTATCGCTATCCTTTCCAGTGTCTTCTCGCCTCCTCATGTTTTTAGCAAAATTCGCGCCTTCAACCCTGTTTTTCATTTCTGCCATCTTTTTTGTCATTCGCGCACACTCAACCCAGTTTTTTCCCCCTTTCCTTTTTTCCGCATGTCATTCCTGCTTCATTTCATGCAACGCATTTTACAGTGTGATTCTGGTTATCTTTTGATGCCCTGGACATCGTGTGGGTCACAGTTCGATCGCGCGCTTTGATTACTCTCCCTGGTGGGGTTTTGCCCGATGTGTGTATATAAGTACCGGTTCAGTTTTTGTTCAAATAAAAGTTGGAAGTTCAGCGCTCTGTACTACCTTCTGCTTCTTCTTCCTGTGTTGTTTTCGCGCTGCTGATACATATGGATCGCAACCAACTCGCCCGGCAGATTGTTCAAATTGTGGAAGCCAGAACGACAAATTAACTGAAAAATACGTCTGTCAGTTTCACATCTATATCGCACTCAAAGAAAAAGATCGCGCGGCTTGGAAATTGACACAAAAATTACAGCCGATTCGCGTAGTTAATCAAATGCGAACTAGGTGCGCTTGCACTGCTTACCCCTGCTAAGCTTTGATAAGTATTTTTACACGTGGCCATGATTGAGGTCGCCGTGGTGGTTGCCGCGCAAATGACTGCAACTGCACTACCGGGCTTCACCCATAGCCGCGTCCCCAGCTATGCTTACGCAGTGGTTCTTAAGACGAGCGGCCGACGGAGCGACTGGGGGAGAGCGGGCATGCGAGCGGCTGCTCAGTCCGGCCAAACCGCAACTGTTACACGCCACTCTCTCATTGGCTGCAGAAGCACGAGCGCCGCGCCGCGACAAGCGTCAGAAAACATACGTACGCAACTCGATGGCCTCCTGTGATGGCCTACTTGCGCTCAACTCAGCGAAGAAAACGGCACGAAGGGACGTACCCGATGACTGCGTTCTCTGATTAGTTACACCGACCGCAAACCAGCGAGCCGCTTCCGGCACCGGCGCGAATATCTGACAGGGACTGATACTTGCCAAGCGTCTACGCCTCGCGCACACTCAGTCCGGCTCTGGCGTACCCCAGTACGCAGTGAGCTCGTGCGCCTCGGATGGGCCCATGGAGACGCGCCTGAATGGGCCACACCCTCTGGTCGAAAATATCTTCTACCGCTCAGGTAGCCAGCCATCCTATCCGGAAGGCACGGCTGCAAATATTTTTTAAAAGAGTCCTTAATAGCGTACTTAGAGCCATCGCAAAAGTATCTTCTGGCAGGCTAGTTGGTCGGAATCGTTCATATTTAAGACTGCGCCAACAAAAACAAGGACCGAGCAGGAAGACAGTAACAAACACAAGCGCAGTAGCAATCGCAATCAAGCTACTTCGCCATGCTCCTCTCCTTTCGTTCCCTCCTCGAGATTTTTCTCTCTCGCGTCTCGCCGAGTAGACTCCACAAAGGAAAATCGCCCTTCCTCCTCGGATGTTAGTGGGAGACGTGGTGTCTGGTGGAGTAGGTCACATGTCTACGTCATAGCCCCGCCTTGAAAAGAATTCTTTTCTTGCTTTTTGCTACCCAGTTTATTTGGTGGGGGGAGGGGGAGCGGCGGGTCTACCAACACCCTCTCCATTTTGATCTTTCGGTATCCTTGTGGTGTTTCGACGCAGTTTTTTTCTTTTTCTTCCCTTTTTTCACCTTCTCCACTCCCTACCCGGCCCGTTTTGGTAGGGTGCGCAACAAAACTGCTTGACCAGTATTTTACCAGCCTGTGTTTGTCCCTCGCTTCTTCGTAATCACTGGACATTGCTTGCTCCGCTGTGCTCACATGTTTTTTTGCACTCCGCACCTTGCGTGTTATCTAAGGGTTCTTGTCCTCGGCGTCGAAACACGCTGCGGAAAGCGTGCGCGCATCGAGCAGACGACGCGACGAAGCGGCTACTCCCACCCTTCGCCCACCAGTGAGAACCACGCGCCAGTGTAATGTCTTTAGTGAGAGTTTTCAATATGACGTCAACCCGAAGGCTCCGGAGCCAGAGTAGAGGCCGAGGATGTTTGCTTCTCGCAGGGAACAACTAACGGGCTTTGATTTCAATTTTTACAGCTTTTCGGTGCGCGCATGGCTCTAGTATATTTCAGAGCTTACCTTCGACGCCTCATGCATGCAGTGGGCTTGTTTTTCAAAAATGTCCAGACCCCTGGTCAGTTGCCCTTTAAGACGCGCGATGTGGCGTCGCCACCGTCTCCTTCGCGCTTCAGTCTCACGGAGGCTTCGGCTTCGGAGCAGGCTTCGGAGTGAGTTCCGCGAAATCCTGATTGTGGATAGACGTGCTACGTACTAAATGTTCAGCTCTTTCGTATGTTATGATGAGCTGCGATAACCTGATGTAAATCTGCTATGTTCATGCTATCGCAGTATGGTATAAAAAGCTGTTCTCGCAAATAATAAAAATTAGTTGAAAGCTAGCGCCCGTGTTCTCTACTCCCTTCTGTCTCAAGCGCTGCAAGTTTCTTCTCGACGTGCCAACTCGCCCGGACAGCAACCTTGAGTTTTACGCGGAGTTTGAAACTCTTAAGCAAAAAAGATCAGGAAATAGTTATATTTCCTTAGAGAGCGAAAATATTCGACTTACTTCAGAAAGGAATGGTTTTTGAAAGGCTGGCATTCACTTTTGATGCGAATAAAATGTTCACGAGACAGACATATACAGATTGGGTCACAGAAGACGCGCGGAATAATAACATCGTAGTCAAAATCAAGAGGAAATGGGCCTGGTCAGGGCATGGAATTCGAAGGCAAGGTAACTGACTAACGGGCTGGAAGTTTGTAGTCAGGCGGATGATGATAGTTATGACTCTCTGACATCAAATTATCACTCAACTAATGCTAATTTCCTGAACCGTTGTAAAATTTTTTACTACCTACATTGTCATGGAAAATATTTATGGTTATTTTTAGCTTTTATTGTTTGCACATTTATTACGAATGTATGCTCTTTTGTGATCACTACCTTTTACTATTAATTTGCATTCTATTTGCATTGTTTTTTGATATATTATGTGTGAGTTAATGCCAATTTACTGGTAACTTCGTTGCACGTTTTTCTATAGAGATTAAGATCTCTTTGTTGCACATCTTTTATTTTGCAGACTCATTTTGAAGTTATGATTTAAGCACTGCCCTGGCGTTTGAAACCTCGGCAAACAGGTGGTGAAATTTAAAAAATGCAGTCGTGTGTATAAAGCAATATGATACCCAGAGAACTTCAGAATGAGGTCAGAAAGAACAGGTGCATAGATGATAGCCTGCTCATGCTTCCGCAAAGCATAGAAATAGATCAAGCGGAAAACAGACATCTGTATTTATCCATACGCTGTGGATACGACAGCGTTAACAGGGAACTCCTGTCGAAAATATTTTAAACATGAGGGTGTCGGTCATTAGGTAACTGATTTTCGGCAGGAAATGATTTTGAGCAAGAAATATAACGAGACATTAAAGTTGAAATTACATGGAAAGGAATAAAAAGTACTACAACTGTTGAGGTACACAAAGGATTAAAACAAAGCTGTCCTCTATCACTACTGCTGTTCATATGATCAATAAGGAAAGAAGGCTACAAAGAGGCAATCTAGGTTATAATCTGTGGTACAGATTCGGCGGAAATGTAGTTGAGCAGCGGATCCCGGTTTTAATGTATGCGGACGATATTGTACTCTTAGCAGATAGCTAGGAAGATTTGCAAGCTCTGGATAATTGTTGTGGAGACGAAGGGGGCGCTCTACATTTCAGTTTTAGCACTACTAAGTCAGGCCTGATGAATTTCAGCGATACAATTGACCAGGTGCTTACAATGCAAGGCCGTGAAATACCTGCAGTGGCAGACTACAGATATCTCGGGGCATGGGGAAACGAAGGGCATATATACACGGAAAAGCACCAACAGACTCTTAGGGCAGAAGGGCCAGGAGATGCCGGGATAATGAAACACCGGACATTATGGAGGTACAGCAAATATGAGGTACTGAGAGGCATTTGGAAAGGAATAATGGTACCGGGGCTTACATTCGGGAATGCGGTTCTGTGCTTAAGGGCAGAAGTTCAGTCGAAATTAGAAGTAATGCAGAGAGCCGTTGGAAGATGCCGACGGCAAAACCACAAACGAAGCAGTACAAGGAGATATGGGCTGGGCATCGTTCGAGGCACGGGAAGCTGAGTAAAATACTATATGAAGAACACCTGAGGAAATTGGACGATAACAGGTGGGCGGCTAAGGTATTTAAATACTTGTACAGACAGAGATTTGAGCCACAGTGGCGGAAAAGAACTAGAAAACTAACCAGTAAGTATGCCGGACACGAGGACGGAGAAAGAAGGAGCATTAAACAACAGGTTAAAACGCGGAAGGTAAAAATTGGATTAATTCAGATCGGGAAGGAATAACTTAAAAGGCAGCGTCCTACGCTTTTCAGCTACATTTTTGTTACTTTATTTATTTATCACATACCCACATGTTACGCCGCCGCGGTGACTCTGTGGTTACGGCGCTCGGCTGCTGACCCGAAAGACGCGGGTTCGATCCCTGCCTCGGCAGGTGAATTTCGATGAAGGCAAAATTCTAGAGGCCCGTGTGCTGTGCGATGTCTGTGCACGTTAAAGAACCCTAGGTGGTCGAAATTTCCGAAGCTCTTCACTACGGCGTCCCCATAGCCTGAGTTGCTTTGGGACGTTAAACCCCAATAAACCAAACCAAACCAAACCAAACATACCCACAGCGTCATAACTGGCATTACAGTGGGGGGCGGGGGGTATAGTACTAAAAGGGGGAAAAAAAGTACAGGTGAAATTTAGGGTGTCTTACAATGATCACCAACAAAGAGAATTTTAAGGAAGGAAATAACATGTGCTGTGTATGCAAAATACGTAGAAACAATCAAGCGTCTCGCACTCGATGTGGGTGGCATCCACCAGGGTGTCGATGCAGGCACACCCACTCTCCCTGAAGGCCTACAGTTTAGAGATAACTATGGTCATGTAAATAAATCTGCGGTGGCACATGGCAAAATTTGATTGAAGGATTGGTGGCTCAGAAGCAGAGTTGTGACATATTTATTTATCTATTTATTTATTTATTTATTTCAGTGCCCATAGGGCCCGAGGGCATTAGAGAGGGGAGTGGGGTACAATAGTTTTTCTATTGTACCCCGAAAACAAGAAAAAAAAAGATAAGAAAAGAAAAGCATCATCATCATCATCCTGACTACGACCACTGCAGGGGAAAGGCCTCTCCCATGTCCCTCAAATTAACCCTCTCCTTTGCCAGTTGCGGCCACTGTATCCCCGCAAACTTCTTAATCTCATCCGCCCACCTAACTTTCTGCCGTCCCCTGCTACGTTTGCCTTCTCTTGGAATCCACTCCGTTACCATTAAGGACCAGCGGTTATCTTGCCTTCGCATTGCATGCCCTGCCCAAACCCATTTCTTCCTCTTGATTTCAACTAGGATATCTTTAACCCGCGTTTATTCCCTCACCCACTCCGCCCTCTTCCGATCTCTTAACTTTACACCTATCATTTTTCTTTCCATAGCTCGCTGCGTTGTCCTTAACTTAAGCTGAACCCTCTTTGTTAGCCTCCACGTTTCTGCCTTATAGGTGAGTACCGGTAAGATACAGCTGTTGTATAATTTTCTCTTGAGGGATATTGGTAAACTAAAATTCATGATCTCAGAGAACCTGCCATATGCGCTCCACCCCATTCTTATACTTCTAGTTATTTCCCTCTCATGACCCGGATCTGCGGTCACTACCTGCCCTAAGTAGACATATTCTCTTACTACTTCCAGCACCTCGCTACCAACTGCGAACTGCTGTTCCCTAGCTAGGCTGTTGCACATTAATTTGGTTTTCTGCATGTTAATTTTTAGCCCCCACTGTTCTGCTCTGCCTGTCTAATTCATCCATCATGCCTTGCAGTTCATTTCTTGAGTGACTTAGCAAGGCAATGCCATCAGAGAATCGCAAATTACTTAGGTATTCTCCATTAACTCTTAATCCCAACTGTTCCCATTTCAGGTACCGGAATACCTCCTGTAAACAGGCAGTCAATAGCATAGGCGAGATCGTGTCTCCCTGCCTGACATCTTTTCTTATTGGAATTTTATTGCTGACTTTATGGAGAACTATAGTAGCTGTGCAGTCGTTACAAATATCTTCCAATATTTTCACATAACACTCTTCCACACCCTAATTCCGCAATGCCTGCATGACAGCTGAGGTTTCCACTTAGTCAAATGCTTTCTCGTAATCAATCAAGGCTGTATATAGGGGTTGGTTATATTCTGCGCATTTCTCTATCACCTGATTGATAGTGTGACTATGGCCTATTGTCGAGAGCCCTTTACGAAAGCCTGCCTGATCATTCGGTTGACTGAAGTCTAAGGTTGTCTTGACTCTATTCGCGATTTAAATACCTTGTAGGCAACGGACAATAAGCTGATTGTTCTGTAATTCTTCAAGTCCTTGACGTATCCTTTGTTATGAATTAAGATAATATTAGAGTTCTTCCAAGCTTCTGGTACTCTCGAGGCCGCAAGGCATTGCGTATACTGGGTGGCTAGTTTTTCTAGCACAATCTCTCCTCCATCCTTCAACAAATCTGCTGTTACTTGATCCTCACCAGCTGCTTTCCCCCTTTGCATTGTTCCTAAGGCTTTCTTTACTTCATCCTTCGTTACTGGCGGGATGTACCATTGCTGTGCTCGACTGCCTCTCTCAGTAACTTGATGATTACATTCGCTACTGTATAGATTTGTGTAGAACTCTTCCGCTACTTCAACTATTTTATCCATATTGCTAATGACATTGCCCCCTTTGTCGTTTAGCGCATACATCTGGTTTTTACCTATGCCCAGTTTTCTCTTCACTGATTTTAGGCTACCTCCGTTCCTTAGAGCATGCTCGATTTTGTTCATGTTAAACTTTCTTATGTCGGCTACCTTGCGCTTATTTATTAACTTCGATAGCTCTGCTAGTTCAATCTTGTGCGTGGAGTTAGACGTCCTCATGCTTTGGCGTTTCTTGTGATTGAAGGATTGGTGGCTCAGAAGCAGAGAGGTGACATATTTATTTATTTCCGTACCCTCAGGGCCCGAGGGCATTACACAGGGGAGTGGGGTACAATAGAGAAAACAAGAAAAGAACAGCATTCACTAATAATACAAATGTTAACAAAAATATGGCTCGCGCAAATCGGTAGGTTACAGCAAATACAATGAAACCAATTAACAGCGATTAACACGAAATTATGAGCAAAGAATAAAAGCAGACAAGCATTTCACGCAAAAAAAAACACATGGAGCAATTTTTTGAATAGGCAGGAAAAAACTGTTGCTCAAATATTGTCACGCCCTTAAATGAGAAGAATTTGTGAAAAGAAAAAAAATAGTCCAGGTTTGTTCGAAGCACAAGATGAGCTGAAGAGAATAAACAAATGGCATTGCGCAAGAATTCCATGCACTATGATACCATCAGGTTAGTTACAACTAATTTAAACACAGAATGGTCACATATTTCGACGAGCGATCGGGGAAGGTGATTGCATTCTGCCGATGTGCTGGGGATGAATGAGTTGTAAAAGTGGTTTGTTTGGCATGAATGAATACCACTTTAGGACGATGATCGCTCCGAGTTGATACGTAGCAAGGTGCCGTTATAAATTTGCTCTTAAGGATCGGGTTATCCTAGTAAATTTATGAAATAGACAAAGGCGGGATATTTTTATATGTTGCGACTGTAGTGGGAGCAATAAGCTTGATTCCAGGGCACAGACACTAGAGCTACGGCGATAATTCGAGAGAATGAAACGGGCCGCACGGTTCTGTATACATTCGAGTTTTTATATTAGTGTCTCTTGATAGCGGTCCCAGATGGATGCAGCATATTCCATTTTAGTACGAACCAACGATTTCTAGAGAAGCAGTTTTTACTTAGCTAGAAAAAAGAAAAAAGTTACGGCGTGTGTAGCCCGGCATTCGGTTAGCGTTGTTGCTTACAGGATCTCTGTGTGCTTTCCAAGAAAGAAAAGGGGAAATAAAGGCACCTAAATACTTATAAAAAGGCACAGACGGAAGGTTACTATTATTAATATCATATGAAAGTATGTGGCGACACGACGACAAACCGGCATGTAGTTGCATTTTTTATGTTTAGTTCCATGCTCCACTTGTTAGTTTCTTTAAGAGCATGATTAATATCCGATTGAAGAAGAGCTACATCAGAGTCACTGTTAATTTCGCTGTATATGACGCAGTCATCAACAAAAAGGGTTATTGTTGAACGTAGGTTGTCAGGTAAGTCATTGATGTATAGAAGAAAAAGCAGAGGCCCTAGAACAGAACCTTCTGGCACTCAAGATCTAACTGTAGAAATGAAAGAAGAGGCGTTATTTGCGGGGACAAATTGTGAATAATTAGTGGGAAATCAATGTAGCCACTCAAGACCGTTAGGGTCAGAACTATGTTTACATACTGCTGTGGCACCACAAGGACAGGGACAGAGACAGAGTGACAACAACACAAAGTTTACTTAGTTTAAGAAACAGCAGTTGATGAGAGACCTTGTCAAATGCCTTTGAAAAATGGGGGATATGAAGTCGACAACGGAACCCATGTCAAGGAATGCATTTAGATCATACGTAAAGGTGAAAAGCTCCGTTTCAAAACAAAACTTCCGAAATCCATGTTGACTGCCAGTAAAAAGGCATTAGAGTCAAGAAACGACGCAAGGTGAGAGTAAATAACATGCTCCATAATCTGACACGGAATGCTGGTAAGTAGATGGGTCAATGGTTATGCGGGGAATGTTGATCACCAGACTTATGCAAGGGAATCACCTTGCCGACCTTCCAGTCGTCTGATACGCGGGCTGACGAATATCCTCAAAGGCGCCGTGCCGTCGATCGTGGCCACGCGCAATTGCAGGAGTTCGAAATTAGTGGGTTTCATTTTCACGTGATTGTACGCATTGTCGGGCTTATCAATGCTCTGTTTTCGGTACCATTGGTATACTATTTACTATTACGTGGCGCTAGCCTATCAATGTAGTGTCACTGAATATTCCAATTTAGTGTCCCTTTAAAAAAGATCCTCTCTTCCTTCAACTCTGCTGCACAAATTCGTCCCACACTTGTTTATTTCTTTAGTGACTGCGACATTGCAACTAGCGTGGAAAGCACAAGGACAGCGACAAAAGGAACCGACGGGACAGCACGCTAGGAGGGACAGCTAGTCTGCGCCATCTAGTTTCTAGCTATGCCGGATTTCGTCATCCTCCGAAACCCGGGCAAGAGCACAGATTTTTGCTTCATGAGCCACACTCTTCTTCCCTCACAGAACGAAAGGCTGCTCATAGAAATTTAAACTGACAGGGACAGGGTACGCTATTCTTCCCATGTATTTTAGGGCATGTTTCGGTGCACTTTTCTGAACAACCAGTTTGGGGTAGCGCCTTCGTCTCTAAATTATTTTATCATTGTTTATGCTCTTTTCCCTGAAGAAAAACTATGTAACACAATTGAAACCCTAATTTTTATTATTTTTTTTTCTCCACAGTACATTTAAGACAGCCGTTGGCGTTCTTTCTGTCTATAAGCTTGAAACAGGTCCTTGCAATTGCGTAATTTTGGTTCAGTATATGCCCACATACCCATATAAAACACACACAAAGAACTGGCCTTATGCCTCGTTTTGTTTCGATGCTAATGGTACTGTCGTAAAAAAAACTTGTTTTGAGGTAAATGAGTTTAAGGAAAAAAATAACTTCATTACCTAGTTTTTCTATTTGCCAACTTTTGCTGAGCAATTTATTTCATACGGACGACCTGAATAGTGATTATTCAGCTCAATCATGAACATCATCAGCCTGACTACACCCACTGCAGGGCAAAGGCCTCTCCCATGTCTCTCCAATTAACCCTGTCAGTTGCCGCCACTGTATGCCCGCAAACTTCTTAATCTCATCCGCCCACCTAACTTTCTGCCGTCCCCTGCTACGTTTGCTTTCTCTTGGAATCCACTCCGTTACCCTTAAGGACCAGCGGTTATCTTGCCATCGCATTACATGCCCTGCCCAAGCCCATTTCTTCCTCTTGATTTCGACTGGGATGTCATTAACCCACGTTTGTTCCCTCACCCACTCCGCCCTCTTCCGATCGCTTAACGTTACACCTACTATTTTCCTTTCCATAGCTCGCTGCGTTGTTATTAACTTAAGCTGAACCCTCTTTGTTAGTAAACAGATTCACAACAGCGCTACGGAACGAGGACAGAAGGAACACGAAAAAACACAGGACGGGCGCTGTTAGCCTTTGTTATCCTCCACGTTTCTGTCCCATAGGTGCGTACCGGTAAGATGCAGCTGTTGTATACTTTTCTCTTCGGGGATATTGGTAAGCTACCATTCATGATCTGAGAGAACCTGCCATATGCGCTCCACCCCATTCTTATTCTTCTAGTTATTTCCCTCTCATGATCCGGATCTGCGGTCACTACCTGCCTCAGCTTATCTCAGTCTTTTTCTAGTAGTCGTTTGGTTACCTAGGCTTCTTTTTTTTTATTTGCGGTGTTACTCAACCAGCATAGGAAACTAGTCACCAGTCAACTTTTCTCAGCTGGTGGAGATTGCTACTGCTTCATGTTGACCCAAAAAGCTCCAGAACCTTTGCTCTCGCTATATTATCGCGGTTGACTACTATGAGAGTATCCGCTATGCACATCTTTAGTGCCTCTGGTACTAGAGTGGCATTTTTTGGAGCTTACCCGCAGATGACGCGAATGATGGTCTAAAGTGTTTGCATGGAGCTTCAGAGGTCGAAGATTGTTCCTAAATATATTTTTACTTAAACTCAACTAATGAAACATGCAGTTTCAGTGAATGAATCATGTGTCAAATGGCTGGTAAGATGCTGCCTCGAAAAAAAAATGTGGTCTGGCCAGTCGGTTCCCAAGTTTAAAAGCTATTGGAAAAGACGCAGAAGAGAATGTTCTACTAGAAATGAAGCAAAAGTAAATATCAATGCATTTTGCTTACCATGACCACTTAAGAAGAGTACGCTGCGGAAATTACGATAAAATCAATCCAGCGACGCATACACAAGCCATTACCTTAACGCGCACTGAAATTCATGACTTCTGTTTTGTGAGATCCGTTAATGGTATACGTGAAGAGGCACTACTGTTCAGTGCCGACGCAGCCACCGCATTAATCCTGAAAGGCTACTGACCATTTTCTGGTGGAAAATGTATTCTACGGGGCCAGGTTGCGAGACATCATCGAGCAGAAAATATTTTTAGGGAAAGCCTCTTTATTAGGGGAGTTATTTACAGCCATCGCAGTCACACTACTTCGTATGTTCCGTTCCGAGATTTTTTGTTTAGTCGATTAGCCTCTGCAAGCGAAGTTGGCCCTCCCGTGGGAGGCGAGGAGTGTGCGGGAGAGCACTGCGCATGCCTACGTCGTGGCTCTTCCTTGGGAAGTATTCTGTTCTTACTTTCTGCCACCCAGGGTACTTCTTCGGGCGGGGAAGCTCCATGGTGTTTTGTGGTGCATTTTGTGTGTTTCCTTCTATTGCTTTTTGCTTGTAATACGGCTCAAGGCACAATCTTTTGACGATTTGTACCGAATCGTGATTCGACTCCAGTCGCTGCCTGCGCATCCAACGAAGAAACAGCATCGATGCATATTCTACGCACACCCGATCACCTCGGCCACATCAATATATGACCGAGCGCTTCCTTTCCTCAGAACGACGTGCCCATGGAATGACTTTCGCGAAGCTTAGGAACATCACAAGATCTGCAAGGCTAAGGATGCCGGCGTAGCGGACGAGAAAGTTGGCTTCTCGAAAGGAAGAGCGAAAGGGCGTGATTTGAAATTTTATGGCTTTCGGGGCGCGCATGACCCTGGTATTTTGCAGAGCTTATCTCTGATTCCGTAGTTATGCACTGGGCTTGTTTGTTTAAAACGTTCGGACCCACTAGTCAGTTGCCCACTAGTGGGCGCAGCGAAAGCTCTGCCAGCAAGGTGCTCACATGCTCCGTCTTTTCCTGGTACTGGTCCTGCTGCTATAAAGTATGCATGCACCTTCGCAGACTATCGCCGAGCTTCATAAAGTCACAACACAAGAATTGGTCATCAAAGACAGTATATCTGGCAGCACCGTCACCGTGGGGACGCCACAGGTGCATGGACATCGGACGTCGTCGACCGTGACGTCATCGATGCGCTATAAATTTGGAACCACACCCGTCCGTCTTCAGTGGGCGCGGCAAAAGCGCTGCAAGCAAGGTGCTCAAAATGCTCCTTCTTTTCCTGGTACTGGTCCTGCTGCTATCAAGTACGCATGCACCTTCGCAGACTATCGCCGAGCTTCATAAAGTCACAACACAGGAATTGGTCATCAAAGACAGCATATCTGGCAGCACCGTCACCGTGGGGACGCCACAGGTGCATGGATATCGGACGTCGTCGACCGTGACGTCATCGACGCCCTATAAATTCGGCACCACACCTGACCATCTTCAGTGGGCGCGGCAAAAGCGCTGCAAGCAAGGTGCTCAAAATTCTCCTTCTTTTCCTGGTACCGGTCCTGCTGCTATCAAGTACGCATGCACCTTCGCAGACTATTGCCGAGCTTCATAAAGTCACAACACAAGAATTGGTCATCAAAGATAGCACACCTGGCAGCGCCGTCGCCGTGGCGACGCCGCAGGTGCATGGATATCGGACGTCGTCGACCATGACGTCATCGACGCCCTATAAATTCGGCACCACACCCGACCGTCTTCCGTGGGCGCGGCAAAAGCGCTGCAAGCAAGGTGCTCAAAATGCTCCTTCTTTTCCTGGTACCGGTCCTGCTGCTATCAAGTACGCATGCACCTTCGCAGACTATTGCCGAGATTCGTAAAGTCACAACACAAGAATTGGTCATCAAAGATAGCACACCTGGCAGCGCCGTCACCGTGGCGACGCCACAGGTGCATGGATATCGGACGTTGTCGACCATGACGTCAATGACCCATGGCCCTGTAAATTCTTCGCCACACCCGTCCGTCTTCAGTGGGCACGGTAAAAGCGCTGCGACCAAGGTTCTCAAAATGCTATGTCTTTTCCTGGCGCAGGCTAGTTATGTCTGCACCATACGATCTGACGATAGGTTTATTGTTCTCTTGCCGAGCCCTCAAAATGCTCAAAATGCTCCTTCTTTTCCTGGTACCGGTCCTGCTGCTATCAAGTACGCATGCACCTTCGCAGACTATTGCCGAACTTCATAAAGTCACAACTCAAGAATTGGTCATCAAAGATAGCACACCTGGCAGCGCCCTCACCGTGGGGACGCCACAGGTGCACGGATATCGGACGTTGTCGACCATGACGTGAATGACCCTTGGCCCTGTAAATTCTTCACCACACCCGTCCGTCTTCAGTGGGCGCGGCAAAAGCGCTGCGACCAAGGTGCTCAAAATGCTGTCTTTTCCTGGCACAGGCTAGTTATGTTTGCACCATACGATCTGACGATAGCTTTATTGTTCTCTTGCCGAGCCCTCAAAATGCTCCTTCTTTTCCTGGTACCGGTCCTGCTGCTATCAAGTACGCATGCACCTTCGCAGACTATTGCCGAGCTTCATAAAGTCACAACACAAGAATTGGTCATCAAAGATAGCACACCTGGCAGCGCCGTCAACGTGGGGACGCCACAGGTGCATGGATATCGGACGTTGTCGACCATGACGTGAATGACCCTTGGCCCTGTAAATTTTCACCACACCCGTCCATCTTCAGTGGTCGCGGCAAAAGCTCTGCGACCAAGGTGCTCAAAATGCTATGTCTTTTCCTGGCACAGGCTAGCTATGTTTGCACCATACGATCTGACGATAGGTTTATTGTTCTCTTGCCGAGCCCTCAAAATGCTCAAAATGCTCCTTCTTTTCCTAGTACCGGTCCTGCTGCTATCAAGTACGCATGCTCCTTCGCAGACTATTGCCGAGCTTCATAAAGTCACAATACAAGAATTGGTCATCAAAGATAGCACACCTGGCAGCGCCGTCACCGTGGGGACGCCACAGGTGCATGGATATCGGATGTTGTCGACCATGAAGTCAATGACCCTTTTGCCCTGTAAATTTTCACCACACCCGTCCGTCTTCAGTGGGCGCGGCAAAAGCTCTGCGACCAAGGTGCTCAAAATGCTATGTCTTTTCCTGGCACAGGCTAGTTATGTTTGCACCATACGATCTGACGATAGGTTTATTGTTCTCTTGCCGAGCCCTCAAAATGCTCAAAATGCTCCTTCTTTTCCTAGTACCGGTCCTGCTGCTATCAAGTACGCATGCTCCTTCGCAGACTATTGCCGAGCTTCATAAAGTCACAATACAAGAATTGGTCATCAAAGATAGCACACCTGGCAGCGCCGTCACCGTGGGGACGCCACAGGTGCATGGATATCGGATGTTGTCGACCATGACGTCAATGACCCTTTTGCCCTGTAAATTTTCACCACACCCGTCCGTCTTCAGTGGGCGCGGCAAAAGCTCTGCGACCAAGGTGCTCAAAATGCTGTCTTTTCCTGGCACAGGCTAGTTATGTTTGCACCATACGATCTGACGATAGCTTTATTGTTCTCTTGCCGAGCCCTCAAAATGCTCCTTCTTTTCCTGGTACCGGTCCTGCTGCTATCAAGTACGGATGCACCTTCACAGACTATTGCCGAGCTTCATAAAGTCACAACACAAGAATTGGTCATCAAAGATAGCACACCTGGCAGCGCCGTCAACGTGGGGACGCCACAGGTGCATGGATATCGGACGTTGTCGACCATGACGTGAAACCCTTGGCCCTGTAAATTTTCACCACACCCGTCCATCTTCAGTGGTCGCGGCAAAAGCTCTGCGACCAAGGTGCTCAAAATGCTATGTCTTTTCCTGGCACAGGCTAGTTATGTTTGCACCATACGATCTGACGATAGGTTTATTGTTCTCTTGCCGAGCCCTCAAAATGCTCAAAATGCTCCTTCTTTTCCTAGTACCGGTCCTGCTGCTATCAAGTACGCATGCACCTTCGCAGACTATTGCCGAGCTTCATAAAGTCACAATACAAGAATTGGTCATCAAAGATAGCACACCTGGCAGCGCCGTCACCGTGGGGACGCCACAGGTGCATGGATATCGGATGTTGTCGACCATGACGTCAATGACCCTTTTGCCCTGTAAATTTTCACCACACCCGTCCGTCTTAGTGGGCGCGGCAAAAGCTCTGCGACAAAGGTGCTCAAAATGCTATGTCTTTTCCTGGCACAGGCTAGTTATGTTTGCACCATACGATCTGACGATAGGTTTATTGTTCTCTTGCCGAGCCCACGCACATGTCTAAACTGTGGCTATAGATGCTATTGCGCTTGTACGCTGCTTATTTGTGGAGAATAATCCAGGCCGAACAGTTGATGAAATGTTTCATTGTTGGGCAGAAAGACATTAGGTTTCGTTGAGAGGCAACAGAAAGGGCACTGGGGAACTTTGATGATCGCTTAAATAACATAGAGGCAAACATAAATGACCTGCGGATGAAAACAGATGAAATTAAAAACATAAGTATAGCTTTGAATGGTATGCAGGATGCACTTGCACCACGTCATCAAGCCATGAATGAAGATTGAAGCCGGAGGTCAATTTTAATTGTTTTTAGTTTACAGAAAGATCCTATCGAATCAGAGTCGAACTTGAGCAGGAAAGTTATTGATCATCTTTTTTCTGCTAAATTTTGAGTGCAGTGTTCATCTTTAGCTCGAATTCATGTATTGGGAAAAGTTCTTCTAATCGCCCTGTCATAATGTACTTTCATGACTATAGGGAAAAGCAAGCAGTCTGGAGCGATGTGTCTAAACTAAAGAGAGAACATTAGAATGTATAATGACTACTGCGCGGAAACGTGCAAACGCAAGCCCCTTTGGCAAAGTACAAAACTTGAAAAAAAGGCTGGAAGTAAGGTATCCTTGGTTTATGACAAATTGAAGATTGATAGTAGAACGTTTTGTCGGGTTAGTTGGTACATTGTCTTGAAAGAATGTCGTACGCCAAAAAAGGACGAAACAGGAAGGAAAAAACACAGAACAGGAAAGAGGCGCCTCTTTCCTGTTCTGTGTTTTTTCCTTCCTGTTTCGTCCTTTTTTGGCGTACGACATTCTTTCATGAAGATTGATGGGTGATACTATGAATGGGATGCTGTTCTAAACTCTTCAACATTGATAGAACGCAACACCACATCTTTATCTGAAAGGTAATGGCCAGATACGTCCCATGTGCGGTTATTTTCTCTCAATGCAAGAAGCGTTGTAAACAAAACAAAAAAACTGGAAGAATGTTTGCTGTCTTTGGATCCGCACGTGCGTGTCACAACTGAATCCCCGCTACACGAGCAAATCAGAGACGAAGACATTGTCCCACCAGGTTATCAGTTATATGGGCAGGACCGAGGATCTAAAAGGGAGCGGTGTTGCTGTTGTTCTTAAATCCTGAGCCGATGTTGACTTTATCCATCTAAAAACGGCGCACAGAAAAACGCGCAAAACACAGGGAGAACGGACAGGAAAAGAGCGCACTAGCAACTGAAGCTTGGTCGAAAAACACTTCTCACTCGGTAAGCATGCGTCAGGAAATTCAGCAAGTGTCAGCAAGATAAAAACCCAAATAAAAACATGACGTTGCTGTACGAAAGACAACGAACTAACCCAGGAAAAAAAATATGGAAGAATTAAGACCAGAGACGTACACCCTTGGGGTAACCGAGTGCTTACCGAGTGAGAAGTGTTTTTCGACCAAGCTTCAGTTGCTAGTGCGCTCTTGTCCTGTCCGTTCTCCCTGTGTTTTGCGTGTTTTTCTGTGCGCCGTTTTTAGATGGATCATTACCAACTAGCCCAACTTTCTGCTTTATTGATGTTGACTTTGCAATCCAGATTGCTGAGCACGAAAGCCCTTTTTCGAAAATCGTAGTGAAGGAAGCGGCGTTTCATTTGTGTGCATTAAATTGTTTGATCAGCTGTTGTTCTTACGAAGCAAGATTGTGATTGTAACCGGTGACTTTAATTTTCCTTTATTAAATTGGAAGAATCTGTCATTTGAGTCATCGCATACGAGCGATATTATTCTTGGTGTTATGCTTGTTCTTGGTTTTGATCAAATAATTACTGAATGTACTCGCGATACATCAATTCTTGACCTGCGTTCATTAGTGAAGGATTTAGAGAAGGAACTGTTAGAATTGATGTTGTTTGTTGTTTATGGGGTTTAACGTCCCGAAGCGACTAAGGCTATGTGAGACGCCGTAGTGGAGGGCTCCGGAAATTTCGACCACCTGGGGTTCTTTAACGTGCACTGACATCGCAGAGTACACGGGCCTCTAGAATTTCTCCTCCAAAGAAATTCTAGCCGCCGCGGCCGGGATCGAACCCGCGTCTTTTGGGTCAGCAGCCGAGCACCATAACCGCTGAGCCACCGCGCGGCTGTTAGAATTGAACCCGGCGTATCTGACCACAAGCTGATTTACTTTCCTAGAAGGTTGAAAAATCAAAAACACATGCGCTTGATGTCGCCACAATTACGGAATTTAGTAGAGCTGCCGATGTGGCGATTATTGACTATATTGAAGAAAATCTTGGCGTTACATGTGATGATATGGAAAGCTCTTGGCAATGGTTCGCTAATGTGCTTAGGAATGGCATTAAAAGTTACGTTGGAGACAGAAAAAAATATGTAAAAGGCGGAAACATCTATGGATTACTCGTGAAATTATACACATTACGGATACACTTAATAGATATCGTAAGAAGCATGGGACGTCAACGCAACTGTTTAAAGAAAACAAACATGACCTATTATCAAAAGTGAGCGGAGCCAGGACTAAATATTTTTCGCACACTGCAGCAGAGTTTCTAAAGCCTGATCCGCAGAAAATTTGGCGGCACTTGAGTAAACCCAAAGATGCACTTACCAAAATAAATTTATTGACACGATTATCACGGACGCTCCTGAAGCAGCTGAGAATTTTAATCAGTATTTTAACGAATTATTTTCAGAATTAGAGGAATATGAAATAAAAGCAGCGATTGCACAAGAGGACGGCACTGAAGTAACTCGTGAGGGTGTCCTTGCGATGCTCTTGAAACTGGACATGGAAATATCCGCTGGACCCGATCATCCCCGGAATGTATTTTTGAGGCAATACGCAGAACAAATATCAGGTTGCCTCACAAACATTTTTAAACTGTGATTAGCATGTGGAAAAATTCCTTCAGATTGGAAAATAGCACGTGTGGTTCTCTTATATAAAAAAAGGAGATCGATTGTCAGTTTGAAATTATCGGCCTGCTACCATAAGCAGTTGCTGTAAGATTTTGAAGCATACTGTAGCCGGCTATGTGCGAAAGTTCCTGAGTTATCGTTATCTTTTATGTGATAATAAGCTCGGGTTTAGGCCGGGATTATCCACAGTTACTCAGACTGTTTTGTCTGTGCACGAATTTGCGCAGGTGCTTGATATGTCCGGGCAAACGTACGTTGTTTTCTTTGATTTCAGCAAGGCCTTTGATAAGGTGTCACATGGCAAACTTTTCTATAAGATTGGCGTTTGGGCGTGCCTTTTTTATCATTCAGTGAATTCAAGCCCACCTTACAGACATACGGCAATATGTGGAAATTAATAAGACCGCTTCTAGTATTGTTAGTGTTCACTCAAGTGATCCCCAGGGAAGTGTGCTTGGACCACTGTTTTTAATATATATCGAAGATTTAGTTACGGTTGTTCTTGAATATGTCTGTTAAGTCATTCGCACAGGACTGTGTTGTGTTCGAACTAATTTCATCCGAACATGACCACAGCTTTGTACAGAAAGCATTTTTGGCCATTGAAGAATGGTGTGTAACATGGGCTATGGAACTTAATAGTGAAAAAACTGTTCTCGAACGTATAACTAGCAAAAAGTCTCCCAGGTTTCTTTCCTACCTTCTTCGCGGCAATATGATTTTGGAAGTTGAGAAATATAAATATTTAGGTGTAACACTGGACAATGAGTTAAAATGAGTTAATAAGAACGGTAAACTGGGCTAGTTGGTAGGAATTCATACTGAAAACTGCGCAAAAAAAACGAAGACACAGAACGAGAAGGCACGACACGGGCGCAGACTATCAACTGAATTTTTATTCAATGAAGAGGCCTATATATGTATCTTCTACCCACAGTGAGACAGCACAAAAACACAACAACCGCGATAATCAACCCAAAACACAATCACCCACTATCCCTTCGCGTGCACCGTGATGCACCTGTCAATCACACTTCCATAAAACTGCGCACAAGCAAAATCACGACAACCTTAACGGCCACGCTGATGTCACGCCAAAGACCCATATCGCCTGCTCGCCTTAAGAAATCTGGCCAAAAAGGTTATCTCCCTATCAAGCAAGGCCACAGATGGTGATGCCACACAGGAATCCGAGTCTTTCTTGATTAGGTAAGCCTCCACCATCCCCCTGCATACCTGATCGCTATGTTTGAACAAGACGCTGGTCCTGTTCAGATGAGGGTAGCATTTTTCGCAACCCTTGCAATGCACGGCGAGATTGGAGGAAGCCGCGCCCTTCAACAACCTACGATGCTCCGCCATCCGATCGTTCACACAACGACCCGTCTGGCCGATGTACAGCCTTTGTCAAAAGTTTGGAGCCCAGGGGATTTGTTTCTGAGCCACACTGTGTGGTTCGTAATGCATCTCCAGCGCTACAAATTTCCTGAAGGTAAGGTGATTTCTGGTCCTGCCTCCTCCAATGGGTAGGGCTGCCACGAATGATTCAGGAGTCCCACTACAAGGCTTAGAAGCAAACCCCCTGGGCTCTAAACTTTTGACAAAGACTGTGCTTTTTTCCGCACGAGAGCGACACTTCGTAAACAACTCCAGTGTTAAACTCTGTGAACCTAGTTTCCTTCCTGTGCGCTACCAAACAACCAGTTCCAGCACGACTGCCCTCAGACTCTAGCTTTTTACGCACAGCACTACAAATCCGCGCAAGCTTATTTTTGGCCGTGAAAATCACGTCCACTCCGTACCTCGCCCCCACATTCTTGAGCCGGTGTGAAATTCCATGGACGTACGGAATTCCCACAACACGTCTCCGTCATTCGTCCTGCTTGTTATTGGAACCACAAGAAAGGATCCTGGCCAAGAAGGGGAGTAGTGGTTCCAATAACAAGAAGGACGAGGGACGGAGACGTGTGGTGGGAATTCCGTACGTACATGGAATTTCACACCGGCTCAAGAAAGTGGGGGCGAGGTACGGAGTGGTTTTTCACGGCCAAAAATAATCTTGCGCTGATTTGTAGTGCTGTGCGTAAAAAGCTAGAGTCTGAGGGCAGTCATGCTGGAACCGGCTGTTTGGTAGCGCACAGGAAGGAAACTAGGTTCACATAGTGTAACACTGGAGTCGTTTACGAAGTGCCGCTCTCGTGCGGAAAAAAGTACATCGGCCAGACGGGTCGTTGTGTGAACGAGCGGATGGCGGAGCATCGTAGGTCGTTGAAGGGCGCGGCTTCCTCCAATCTCGCCGTGCATTGCAAGGGTTGCGAAAAATGCTACCCTCATTTGAACAGGACCAGCGTCTTGTTCAAACATAGCGATCAGGTATGCAGGGAGATGGTGGAGGCTTACCTGATCAAGAAAGACTCGGATTCCTGTGTGGCATCACCATCTGTGGCCTTGCTTGACAGGGAGATAACCTTTTTGGCCAGATTTCTTAAGGCGAGCAGGCGATATGGGTCTTTGCCGTGACATCAGCGTGGCCGTTAAGGTTGTCGTGATTTTGTTTGTGCGCAGTTTTATGGAAGTGTAATTGACGGGTGCATGACGGTGCACGCGAAGGGATAGTGGGTGATTGTGTTTTGGGTTGATTATCGCGGTTGTTGTGTTTTTGTGCTGTCTCACTGTGGGTAGAAGATACATATATAGGCCTCTTCATTGAATAAAAATTCAGTTGATAGTCTGCGCCCGTGTCGTGCCTTCTCGTTCTGTGTCTTCGTTTTTTTTTGCGCAGTTTTCAGTATGAGTTAAAATGGTCGGCACACATTATTAATATTTCTACAGCTGCATTACGAAAGACTTGGGTTTACGAAGAAAGCTAAAAACTGCCCCAGCACATAAAAAAATTGGCTTATGAAACTTGTGTGCAGTCTTTATATGCTTCAGGTGTGTGGGACACGTACACGAAAAAAGACAATGATCCTTGAAAAAGTCAATAGGAAAGCGGTTAGGTTTATGTACGGAAAATAAAAGAGGGAAGACTCTCACTCGCAGATATTGTTCTCAAATAACATTCATACACTTGAAATCCGCAGAAAGATTAATAGGTTGATATTCTTGTTTAACAGTTTAACAGGAAAAAATAAACTCAATACTCCAGAGTGCATCAAACGTCCTGTAGTGAGATGGACTCGGAGCGTTCATGAGCATTCACTTCTTCCCCTTTTCGACAAAACTAACAGTTCTAAATACAATTATTTCCCTAGAACAGTGCAAGATTGGAATTCGTTACGGGCATCTGTTTTTTTCTCGCAAAATTTTTCTGATGCGCTAAAAATCGTCTACGTACCTGCAAATTTTGTTTTTATGTATGTTTTGTATCCGTGTGCTGTTAATATTTTCTAATTTTATTCTTTTGGTTATGTAACAATGTAAATTCATTCCTGCTTGGGCCAAGGAGTGGGCTGAAGTATTCTGAAATAAATAAATAAATAAATAAATAAATACCCTGGAGTACCACCAGTGGCTGCCTCTTTTCTGAGGGTGGATTTTGGATCGGTTTCTTCTAATGCAAGCAGTTTCCACGAGCTGACAAGCGTGAATGGGATTAGTATGGCCTCTCCCGCGCACTGCGAGATGCACGGGACGATAAAATCAAAAGCCCTCCCCGTACCCAGAATCCTGTTCGGCCCGGTTGCTGCCTCAGTGCACCGGGAGGCGCTTTTCATCGCAAACATTGCGCGAACATAAGCCTTGCGTACCGACGGGAGGCGCTGCTAAAGGTCCCACCGAGCGTGGAGTAAGCTCTACGAATATCCGCTTTTCGGACAAGGAAATATTCTGCAGGATTACCACCCGCCGACGCTCGCGCTCTTTCGTGCACATGAGCCGTCATGCATGCGCGAGAGCGAAATCCCGATGGGCAAACACCTTAATCTGGCCGGACGGTAATCAGAGGCAGTTCCCTTATACAGTTCAGGATGGGGCGCGCTCTCTGCCCGCCGCTGTGGAGGAGAAGTTGTCAGGGAAGGAGCGAGCAGCCGCCGGCGCACGCCAACAAAGAAAGCAAAAAAAAAAAAACGTGAGACACGAGGCTGCACTAACAACTCGAAACTTGATGGAAAGGCCCAGCAGTAAGGTATCGAGAAAACAGAAATGGCCACATTGCGGATACCAAGAGGTGCGCTGGGGGGCTCTTCTTTTTCACTGGCGCCATTGTCGTGTGTGGTCGATGCTTCGGTGACTTCGCGCACAATCTCATCTTTGATTTCTTGCTAAAGTGGTCATCTTGTGCAGCCTCACTTTGCATGTGCAACACTGCTTTGAGTATAGCGGTAGGTGTCAAAGACACTGCATTCTCTGGTTCACGGTTATTCACGCATCTTCCCATCTGCCCTATTTACTTCTTGTGCGGTTACGTAGGATGAACTGATTCTGACCAAGGGGTGAGAAAACGTGGTCAATGCATGAAGCTGGGCCAACTGGTTTTGCATGGCAAGAATTCAGGGCACAAGACAGGACGATAGAAGAGAGCCCACAGCAAAAGCGCTGCTAACAACTGAAGCTTTATTGCAAGCGGAGCATATAAAAAAAGAAGCGCGGCTATCACCAACGCAGAAGTGAAAGAACCTTAACAGAAACACGCGTGCGTAGTGTATGACATTCCGCTTTCTTGCGGCCGCTGGTATATTGGTCAGACTGGCCGGTATTTTAATGATTCCCTGAGGAGCGCACCCTATATTTTTACAACGCCTGCCGAATACGGCCAATCCTGCCGTCCAAGACTCCCTCCTAGTCTCCTTTCCTACTCTCCCCGATTGGCTAGCCTTCGTGCCTGCTGCACACCTGTGGGAGAGAGTATCATCTGAGTTTCGCCTGACGACGGAAAGCGGACGAAGAGAATTTTGGAGACCTTCTTTCTTTCTACGTGAAGCGCCGCTCTCCATCGCTCATGGTCATCAGGCAATGCATTTTGAGCGCTGTTCGTGGCGCCGCTCTGCTGCGGGCGCTGCTGTTAAAAGGAGCCACGAAGAGTTCGCTGCAGCGGCGTTGGCATCGCAACGAAAGGCTGTGGAAAGCTTGTTCGAATACTGCTTGTCTTTTACCTACAACGCTAAAACATTCCGAGAGAGGCACTGAAACTGTTTGGAGGCAATATGAAATAAGAGGTTTGGTTTGGTTTATTGGGGTTTGACGTCCCAAAGTGACTGAGGCTATGAGAGACGCCGTAGTGAAGGGCTCCGGATAATTTCCACCACCTGGGGTTCTTTAACGTGCACTGACATCGTACAGCACACGGGCCTCTAGAATTTCGCCTTCAAGAAATTCAGCCGCCGCGGCCGGGATCGAACCCGCGTCTTTCGGGTCAGCAGCCGAGCGCCGTAACCACGGAGACACCGCGGCGGGGCTGAAATAAGAGGGTAAAGGGAGTTAGAATTAAGTTTTGCTATATTGGTTTGTGATTAATTTATATTTAGTAAGGAAAATAGTAGACTGAATTAAGGAAGGCATGGTAAATCTTCATGATGAGGAAACATGCAATATATAGAAGTCACTTTAAAAACACAAAAACATAAACACGCATTCTGGGTTTTTTGAGCAAAAGACACGACACAAAAGAAACGAGGTAGACAGGAGAAGCGCTTGTCTTGTCTACCTCGTTTCTTTTGTGTCGTGTCTTTTGCGCAAAAAAACCCAGAATGCTTAGGCACCAACTAGCCTGCAAAAACATACTCATAAACACGCAGCCCATCCTCGGAAGCCCAAGTCAGAGGGAAAAAAAAGAAAAAAATTGTAAGCATTAGGCGCCACTCATCGCTGTGGAAGAATCAGTTAAAAAATCCGTTATCAAAAAGGATGTCAATGCAAGGCTGAGTCTAAGAAATCGATTTCACAGTCTGCCATGGTAACAGAGGGCTCGCCGATACACAGATTCTGACATATCCTGATACAATAGGCAGTGAAATCGATTTCTTAGCCTCAGCATTGCATTGACATTCTTTTTGATAACGGATTCTGTAAACTGCGAGCAAAGCGCCGCGCCGCGGATGAAGCGAGAGCTACAGAAGGAGGGGCAGAAAGAAGAATCTGACAGACGCGTGGGGTAGGAGTGGTAGAGAGCTATCAACAGGGGTCCATTCTCGATATTCGCCAATCAGACCAGAGGGGGGCGTGCCCGTGAGGTGTAAATCGGGGCGGTGCCAAGGTGCGTGAACGCGGAATAGAATGACCAGAGTGAAAAATAAAGTAAAAAGTTCGAGAAAAGTAAACATTGTAGTCTGCTACTTCGCGCCAAGTACAAAATCACCGATGCCCTGAAGTACTGTCTGAAACCGAGCTGCGGCGCGTAGGTGCGTACGCGCCGCACAGTAGCGCCGTAGAGGTGGACGGTGAAATGCGTTACGGCGGCGGCGGTCTCGGCGTACACGTCACACACAATGATGGTGCTGAATGCGACGCTAAAGACCCTGCGAGCCGGTCTACACGGAAGCGAGTTTAGCGGCAATTATACTGCATCTGCATGAAGTTATAAGACAGCAGGCTTGAGTTATTACGACTTTCGACAACATGGAGCACAACGATGGAATGCCCTACACAACGCATATTTTTCGTTCCGCAGCACCTTTCAGGCTTTTACTTAACCGTTTAGATCCACGGATATTGATTAAACGGTATCGGAACCTTCGAGGAAACCGCTCTCAGCTCATCGCCCGAAGCCATGGCGCAGCATGTCGCGTCCAATTATCGCCACATGCGGCGATTCCGTACTTGTAAGATGCGATCAGCGTCACGGAGAGGGGAATTGGCGGAGAAACGGCTGGCTTACGATCGTAACCTCAACGCAGCAGTGGCGTTGGAAAGCTTAACCTCAGCGTGTCGTCTTCGGCGGTGTAGCACGCGGGGTGGAGCGGTGTAGTGCGCGCGGGAGATCAGTAACCACAAGCAGGGCCTTACACAGCGAGTGTTAGCTGCCTAGCGCGGTGATCCGTTCCATATTTTAGGAATCGAGGTGCATCGAACTTAACGCTATACTTGATTACGTTTGCAAGCGGCCGCACACGAAACGCTACTGCGAATCAAGCGCAACGAGCTAAGTTAAGCGACGCTCCGAAATCTTTTGTTTTCACAAGCGAAAGCAAAATAGGCGGATATTGTTTCCAGCCAGTATTGAAAAAAAAACACACAGAACAAAAACAGATAAACGTCCACTGACTACAGAAGCACATATCCAGAAGCGCATATCACAGTGCTTGCTTTCACTTTATCATAATAGGACATATACCTCATTAGCATTATTTGAGGCACTTATCGTTTGCTTTGTGAACATTAAATATGAAGTGTGCGTGCATGCAGACTTCACGGTCTTTATATAAGCATCTCACGAATGCATGGAGTAGAGTGGCAGGTGCATTATTTCATTCAAAGGAAAAAGGCTCCCAATAAAGCTACTTAATATAAGTGTTTGAAAAGGCCCACAGTCTCGTTAAATTTGCCTGACATTGAGCACATAGAACTTATCAATAGCATATAGCCAGTTATACCACTAGTGTGATGCAAGTGTTCACCAAAATGTGAGAGGTGCAACAAAATTTATGATGCACAGCCGTACACTTCCTTTGCTCTGGGACAACAGTAATCCATCTAGAGCAACATCAGGCAGCTCCTTTCAATGAAGGTAAGATTCCGCGTAAGAGGGAAAGGTTTTATGTCAGGAGAACTGAAGTCAGCTGGAAAAAAATATCTTCACATACGCTACTCTACACTGGAAAATAGGAGGAACGTAGAGGCAGGGAGTGAAGACGAAAGGACATATTACAATGGCTTTAATTTTTTACTGCTCAAAGAAACTTTTCTTGTGTGACAGAAGCGATCGAGAGGAGTTGTGCTTTCGTGGCCACGGTTTTGGTGAGCAAAAAAAACAGGTCGGGGATGACCAATGCAGTAAAGGCCAAAGAGAATCTGTGAAAGGCCAAAAAGAAGTGTCCACCAAAGCATCTAAAAGACAAGCCAGACAGTTTTCAGTTGCGAGCAATACGTCTAGTGCACACAAAAGACTGCCGTGTACAGGATATGTACAGCAGCATTTCAGATGAAGCCAAGTATTCATAAAATACAACAAGGCACATATGTAAAGTCAGGCTGGAATGAAATGCAAACAACGCCTATGAAGAAAACTAAATATTTTATCTGCGTGCTTTCAGCTTGTGCAACTAGCCTGATTCATGTTTCCGAGTTAAGTATCAACCGAATGTTATACGCTATTTCTAAATGAATGGCTCACTTCAAACTAGAAATGTACACCATATGCGTGTTTACCATTCATTCCGGCCTTAGTTTGCACAGACAAAATGTGCAGCATGCAGCCCTTCACGAATCCCATGGGCACCTGCAACCACAGGAAACAACACGCAGAACAAAAATACATATCATAAATGCTTGGTAACCTCGTCGGACAAACTTATCGGGCTGCGAATTTAGGTATTCTTCAAAAGCAAAAAAAATTTAAAATGTCATCTGGTTGCATGGGACAAGAGCCTGCCATGACTTTATATTAGAGCCCTCAAATAACCCTGTGCATCACAGTGTGAAAAGCATAAAAATGCTTAATTGTTGTTCGCTTCTGAGGTCTTCAGTTGTCACTTTTAAGGAGTGGTAACTTCCCGCACTTGGTGTCATTCTGACGTGTGTGCGCATTGTTGTAAGCAACCGTGGTTGTCCGGCACGTGCACATATCTAATCCTCCACGTCGGTGCATAAAGAAGACCTAAATAAACAAGAGGGCTTTTGGCCTCTCGGCTGTCAGCCATCGTGTCCGATTGCTCTCTTAAGACGTGTCATGCCCTAGACACGACAGTAGATTGCATATCATTTTGCCTTTGCCTTTGTTCCTATCGCGTAAAAAATATCACTGTATCTGCTAAGGTACTAATGATATCATTGCCTATTACTCAAGTTTATATGCATCCATAATGCTTTCCTTGTCTTTAAAGCACAACAAAAAGCAAACGGATGCCTCCATGTTCATCCGTAATTGCGCTTACTCAGCCCATTTCAACGGTGTATCGCATTGTGATAAGACCTGAGCCGGCGCGGGCTCCGTCATTCATGCCGCACGAGCAAGGCGCGCCCCCTATTAGTTTCCCTCGCCAGTCGGCCTGGCATGGCTTATATATGCGAGCACGAAATAAAAGCGACGGAATTGGCCCTCCTGATGTTGGCCTGTTATCACATTAGAGCGACGGCACACGGTGTCAGAAGTTGTATTTCCAACTCGACGACGCTCAGAGCAGACAGAAGGCTTCGACGCAAAGCTGCAGGGACGGATCTTCTGAAGCTGCCGGACCCACTTCGCATCATAGGTGACGTCTCCGAAAATTGGCAGCTATGCAAGCGGAAGCGAGAGCTCTACTTTAGTGTAATTAAGCCTGGGCACAGAAAGGAAAACAAGTCGACCCTGTAAAGAGGACTCAAGGAAAAAGAAGGCTGCAGAGCAAAATAAAGTGCTCTAAGTGTGGCAGAGAACATAAGCCACGCAATTGCCCTGCCTATGGGAAGACTTGTATAGCCTGCCAGGGAAAGAATCACTTTGCAGCATGCTGTAGAAAAGCAGCGCATGTCAGTGAATTGAGCAATGAGGATGAGGCCTTCGATATTTTGGATGTCTGCGTGGACAGCGTCGAAAGTTGGCGGGAAGAGATTGTTAAGGCAAACGCTGGAAATGCAACTGTGTTGCTGGGAGTTGATACGGGATCCTAACCAAACCTATAGCCCTATTCCGTCTATAAAAACTTGAAGCGTACACCGGCGCTCGAGCTGCTACGAAATTTTTCGTGGTCAATAAAAAATGCCAGACACTACTTGGTCTTCAAACGACTGAACGGCTGGGGTTGGTTTCCCGAAAAGTGGATTTGGTGATAACAAACAGCTTCTAGAAACTGCTCGAAGAATACAAGGGGATTTTTCAAGGTACCGGCTGTGTCCAACGCCAGTACAAGATGGTGCTCCGAGCCCTTGTCGTGTACTCTTGGCATTGTGGGAACAAGTAAGCGACGAGCTTGAACGAATGCAAGAGGCTGGCATGATAACGAACGTCATCTAACCGACAGATTGGGTGAAGCTTTTACTCACTGTCAAAAATAAAGACGGAAAGCCAAGAGTCTGCATGGATCCGGCAAGGATGAACGCGTGCATAAAAGGGAGCGTTACATGATGCCGCGGAGGGAAGGCATACGAGCAGAATTGAGAGGCGGGAGAGCATTCGTCCGTCCTGACGCAAAGGCTGGTTTCCATCAAATACCGCTTGACGACAAGAGTTCACGTATTTTTACCTTCGCAACCCCCTTTGGAAGATACCGGTTCTTGAGGCTGCCGTTTTGTATCTCTTCCGCGTCTGAAGTCTGTCACAAGATTCTGAGCGAAATATTCGAGTCTCTTCCCGGTGTTCATGTGTACGTCAGCGACATTTTGGTGTGGGGAACGTCGAAGGAGCAGCAGCATGAGTGCTTACAATTGCTATTTGAAGCAGCAAGGTGGGTCGTAGTTGTACTCTATCCAAAGAAGTGTAGAGTGGGAGTCGACAAAATTGAATTTTTGGGCGATATGATCTATAAAAGAGGTACAACGCCTAACCAAGCACTGGTCAAATTCATAACTGAGACACCTATTCCATCAGACAAGCGTGGAGTGCAACGTCTACTCGGCGTAGAAAATTATTTCTTCAAATATAACCCGTCCCTGGCAGTAAAAACACCGCAATTGCGCAGTTTGATCAAGCATGATGCCGTCTTTGAATGGACTCCCATTCGCACGAAAGTGGCTAGAAATCCGCAAATTTCTGAGCTAACAGCGACTGCTTGCACTCTTCGAGCCTGGCAAAGAAACAATAGTGGCGTCAGACACATCGCACACTGGTTTGGGCTCGGCCCCGATAACTGGCGTCCCGTGGCGGACGCGTCCCGAACGCTCACTCCGGTTAAGCAACGTTACCCTCAAATCGAGAAACAAGCCTTGGCAGTGAACACGGATCCCCCGAAAACACTTGGGCCGAAATAATGGACTAGGCGACAGGTGCACCCACACAGACGCCCATTTAACACACCCTACGCGACACAAACACTAGCACAGAAAACTAGCAAACAAAACTAACACATAACACAGACTACCAATGCACACGACTCGAGAACACCCAGTCTTCTAGCGTTCGGCGTTCCTGCTCACGGTTTGGTGCTGAGCATGTGGTGCATTGGTCGTCTAGGTAGCCGGCGTCGAGGTTGCGTTCGAAGTACTTAGGCTGACGTCGCTGGCGGCGTCGTACAAGCTCCCGGTTCAAGTGCCCGTGGAGACGAGACGATGCTGGTGACCACCCGGATGGGTGGCAACAGCGCTGGAGGCACCCGTAGCAGGTGGTTGCGTCAGCCGTTCACTTTCCGGAACGGGCTCAAGAACGGCAGGAAGTATACGGTGCGACGCCGTGGAACTCGAGATCACCGTAGCAATAGCCGGCGTTGCTCTCTTCCAGCCGAGGTGTTCATGATCCGCCGGAACCTCCGCTTCCCTGTTCTTCCCTTCCCCCTGTACCATGATATCCCTCTCTATATTACAGCCTTGACCAAGGGAGTGACACTCTCATAGGGCCAATGGGGACGTTTCTTTTTTTCGAAGGCGATGGTGGCGGTACCAGGGAGAGGCGGTAAACGCATGAATTGTTCAAAACTCTCCGAGCCAAGCTCAAACAAGTCAATCCAGAAATCCAATAGGGCGGCGCGCGTTTAGGTGGCTGATTGCGGCCGGTTGCTCGTGCGTTCGTGCTGGCGGCCGCTAGCTCGATCCCAGGTTTGTAAATACTGGCGGTTAACTGCTCCCGCACTGCATTCACGCTTGATTACCTAAGTACTTACGGAATATTGTCTCTCGCTTTGGTATTTGGATGTGTCTGTTGATGTAGCATAGTGTATGGTGCTGAGCGGCGCGGCGAGCGACTACAGTAAAGCAGATTTTCGCGCTATTAACTTCGAGTTAGAAACTTTTTTCCACCTTTTCCACCAAGCCGCACCCTCTAGATCAGTAGAACAAAACTGGTTGCTCTACAAGAACAAAATCTTATCCCTTGTCGAAACACATGTCCCTCTTATCTGCATACGTGGTGATTGTAACAAGCCCTGGTATAGCAACGCCTTACGACAGTTAGCAAACAAAAAGAAGCGCCTCTATCATGCGGCCAAGCATACGAATTAAGTTGAAAAATGGGAAATGTATAGCAGGTGCCTACATGAATACATTACCTTACTACGGCGCTCTAAAAAGAAATTTTTTCACGAAGATCTTGGAAACATAATGCGCGTCAACCCGAAAAAATTCTGGAATCTGGTCACTCCTTGCAGAAACCGTACTCAAAACATTTCGTTGATTAACCAAGACGGCTTACATGTCCCTGAGAATGAGCGCGCAGGTGTCATGAATTCATATTTTTCCTCCGTATGCACGCACGAACCTGCACTCCATATTCCCTCAATACCTGCCACTAGTCTTTCCCAAATGCCACCAACTTTTATAACCCATGAGGGCATCACTAAACTCATCGACAACCTTAAAGTGTCAAGCGCCTCTGGGCCAGACAACACAACTGCAAAAATATTAAAGGGAACTGTGAGCATATTTCTAGCCGTACTTTGCAAATTATTTTTCAGCAGTCGGTTTCAAATGGTGAAATACCAAATGACAGGAAAACAAGTAAAGTAACTCCAGTATTTAAGGCAGGCAACCGATCCGACCCTTCTAATTACCGCCCAATTTCATTAACATCCATTTCATGCAAGCTACTGGAGCACATATTATATTCGCAGATCGCATCACACCTCGACAATAACGCTTTCTTTCATGAAAAACAGCATGGTTTTAGAAGCCAACAGCCACAGAAACCAAGGGGCACAGGGGAGTTTTTTTAAAATTTAATTACTTATTTTGCGGTGTCGATTAGTTTAGAATATTATTGAATATGTTATGGCTTAAAGCTAATTGATTAGAAAAGCAGAAGAAAAAACAACCACCTGCCGCCGGTGGGATCCGAACCCACGACCTCCGAATTACGCGTCCGGTGCTCTACCTCTGAGTTACGGCGACGGCTGTCAATTCTGAGTTACCACTGATGTTACCGCTGAGTTACCGTCCTGAGTTACCGCTGATGTGACGTAGAACGTCATCGAACGGCGAGGGCGGAAGCTGTGTGAGAACCCTCTTATGCTTCCTATGGCATCAAGGCTGCCAGAACCGAGCAGAATTGACAGCCGTCGCCGTAGCTCAGAGGTAGAGCACCGGTCGCGTAATTCGGAGGTCGTGGGTTCGGATCCCACCGGCGGCATGTGGTTGTTTTTATGCGAAGCATACTACTTTAGCTACCACTTCATCCCTTCACCGTGGTTATGCGCCTACAAATCACGTGATACATGACGTCACACCACGTGACACGATGACGTCACAACAGTAGAGAGACGGGGGCCCACCTCGCGCCGTCGCTGTGGTTGTGCGCCTCCAAATCACGTGATACATGACGTCACACCACGTGACACGATGACGTCACGGCAGTAGAGAAACGGGGGCCCACCTCGCGCCGTCGCTGTGGTTGTGCGCCTCCAAATCACGTGATACATGACGTCACACCACGTCACTTGATGACGTCACGACAGTGGAGAAACGGGGGCCCACCTCGCGCCGTCGCTGTGGTTGTGCGCCTCCAAATTACGCGACACGATGATGCTTCGCATTCTCCAGGCTTAACCAAGTTAAAGGTGCACTGAAGAGGATTCTGAACATGTCTTTTTGCCGCGGGAACTCGATCCACACGTTCCTAGCACTCTTAGAAACGGTGACTTATTGCCCTGTGTGGCCGATTTCCCCAATTAAAACGAATTAACGTCCGGGTCCCGCCTTTTTTTTTTAATTCTGCCTCGTACGGTGGGCGGAGTCGACCAACGCGTGGAGCGCCTTTCACCCAGTCCCGTGGAGGCTTTGCTTTCGCTTTATTTTGTTTTTTAGGTTTCCATGAATAAACAGTTTCATTCGCAGATAATATAGCCGCAAAATAAGCCCGAAGAAATAAAAATACGCGCCGACTATTTGCTACTACGGACTACTACGTATTACTCCGCCGATGGCAGAGCGGCAAGCCGCCACGGGACTGGGTGAGAGGCGCTCGACGCGTTGGTCTACTCCGCCCACCGTACGAGGCAGAATTCAAAAAAAGAATGGCGGGAGCCGGACAATAATTCGATTTAATTGGGGAAATTGGCCACACAGGGCAGTAAATCGCAGTTTCTAAGAAAGCTCGGAACGTGTAGATCGAGTTACCGGGGCAAAAAGACAAGTTCAGATTCCTCTTCAGTGCACCTTTAAGCCTCAGCCATTTTTTCTTCTGCTTTTCTAATCAATTAGCTTTGAGCGATAATATATTCAATAATATTCTAAACAAATCAACACCGCAAAATAAGTAATTAAATTATAAAAAATCCCCTGTGCCCCTTGGTTTCTGTGGCTGTTGGCTTCTCTCATATTTATAACGAGCCCCTCATTCCCCTTACCTTGTTTGCTTAGCATGGTTTTAGGTCAGGCCATTCTTGCGAGTTACAGCTCTCCAAATTCACTACAGACCTTCACTTAAACTTAGATTCTTCTTTTCAAACCGACGTCATTTACCTGGATTTCTCCAAAGCCTTCGATTGCGTTCCACATCGGCGTTTAATGACAAAACTCTCCTGCCTCCACGTCGACCCAATAATCCTGTCATGGATCGACTGCTTTCTCCGCGACCGCTCACAATATACAGTAATAGGCAACCATAGATCGTCAAATACCACAGTCATCTCTGGTGTCCCTCAGGGATCGGTGCTAGGACCACTCCTTTTTCTCATATAAATAAATGATCTTCCCAATGCTATATCATCTCGTATCCGTCTCTTCGCAGACGACTGTGTCCTCTACCGCCGCATATCTACTCCCGATGATCAGACTCTGCTTCAACGCGACTTAAACCTCATAGAAACCTGGTGTACATCATGGCTCATGCAACTGAACATTTCGAAATGCAAGTTCATGTATGTATCGAGAAAGCGAAATAACCTCGGCGATCAGTATTCATTAAGTTCCACACCACTCTCCGACACAGAGTCATACAGGTATCTTGGAATCATCATAAACAACAAACTAACCTGGTCTGAGCACATTGCAAAAATTTGTACAGAAGCTTCCAAAATGCTTGGGTTTATCAGACGATCCCTTGCTTTTTCACCCCATTCTGTCCGACAACTCGCCTACGTAACATTCATCCGTTCCAAACTCGAACATGCCTCGGCGATCTGGAATCCCCATCAAAAATATTGTCACGTTGTAGTGACGGCAGTCCAGCGGTCAGGAAGACACCAGAAAGGCTTGCAAACGAAGCTCTTTATTTGGGCTGACTTGCGCCCGCAAAAGAACTGAATCACTCGGTGGCGGCGTAAGCAACAAGCGTGCTCGTCAATCGTCGATCTACGAAAGCCCGCTGCCCGCGGCATCGTTCAATTTAAAGCCGGCAAGGAAACTGCGAGATAACCGGTCGAGATCATCTAGAGTAATCTAGAAACACGTAGATGCAGCTGTTCATGGCTGTGAACAATCGAGATAAGTCCGGTCGCTTCTCGCGTCACGAACAAAAATGATAACACTCCTTTTCTGCGTCCTTGCGCGAACGAATGGACGCTACAATGATACCTGGCATTACCCCCCTCCCAAAGAAGCATCGTCTCGGTGCTTTAAAATGAAAATAAACATGGAGAATGCAATCTTCGAGTCCTTTAGCGTTCATAATATGGCTTCAGGCGTACTACATGTACGACTTCCGGGCGTGTGCGGCGTCGCTGAGATGCTGTCGTGCCGTCGGGGATGACTTTATAGTCGAGGTCACCGATGCGACGGAGAACCCTGTACGGGCCAAAGTAGCGTCGCAGCAACTTTTCACTCAATCCACGGCGGCGAACTGGCGTCCATATACAAACACGATCACCTGGCTTGTAATGCGTGTCTCGTTGGCGCAGATTGTATAGCGTCGGGCGTCGGTGTGCTGCTGGTCTTGAATGCGAAGCCGCGCAAGTCTTCGGGCTTCCTCGGCGCGATGAAGGTAGGCGGCGACGTCGAGGTTGTCTTCGTCGGAAACGTGCGGGAGCATTGCGTCGAGTGTTGTCGTGGGCTTCCTGCCGTATACCAGCTGGAATGGGGTAAACCTGATTGTCTCCTGGACGGCAGCATTATAGGCGAAGATAACGTAGGGCAGAATGGAGTCTCATGTCTTGTGTTCGGCGTCGATGTACATGGAGAGAATGTCTGCGATGGTCTTGTTCAGACGCTCTGTGAATCCGTTGGTTTGTGCATGATAGGCAGTTGTCCTCCGATGGCTTGTCTGACTGTAGTTTAGAATTGCTTGCGTCAGCTCCGCTGTAAACGCCGCTCTTCTGTCTGTGATGAGCACTTCGGGGGCGCCGTGTCGCAGGAGAATTTGTTCGACAAAAAATTTAGCGACTTCTGTTGCGGTACCATTAGGCAACGCTTTTGCTTCGGCATATCGAGTCATGTAGTCGGTGGCCACGATGATCCATTTGTTACCCGATGATGAAGTCGGAAAGGTGCCGAGGAGGTCCATCCCAATTTGCTGAAAGGGCTTAGTTGGAGGTGGTATGGGGTTCAGGAGTCCGGCTGGTCTAGTCGGACGCGTTTTGCGTCGCTGACACTCACGGCACGTTTTCACGTAATGGGAAACATCGGCAGCTAACCGCGGCCAATAGTACTTCTCCTGGATACGGTGCAACGTCCGAGCAATCCTGAGATGCCCTGCAGTCGGCTCATCATGGCATGCCTGCATAATGTCTTGCCTGAGATTTTTGGCCACGACAAGAAGATGCACTGTCCTGTTGGGCGCGAAGTTCTTCTTCAGGAGGACATTATTGTGAACGACGAAGGACGGCAGTTGGCGCTTGAACCCTCAGGGAGGCGATGCGGTCTTTCCTATCAGATAAGCAACTAGGCTTTGCAACTCAGGATCCGAGCGCTGCTGCTGCGCGAAACTGCTCGCGCTTACTGGTGCTAAGAAAGCGTCGACGTCTTCCTATTCCGGTGCTGCGTCGACGGGGGCTCGGGACAAGCAGTCCGCGTCGGAATGCTTGTGGCCAGATTTGTAGACTACAGTTAATGCGAATTCTTGAAGACGCAAGCTCCAACGAGCAAGGCGGCCAGAGGGATCCTTCAAATTGGCAAGCCAGCACAGAGCCTGGTGGTCGCTCACAACCTTGAATGGTCGTCCATACAGGCAGGGTCGAAATTTGGACGTGGCCCAAATAATGGCGAGACATTCTTTCTCGGTCGTGGAATAGTTGGCTTCGGCTTTCGACAGTGAACGACTTGCGTACGCGATAACTTTCTCCTGTTTACCATCTTTCTGAACGAGGACCGCTCCTAAGCCTACACTGCTTGCATCTGTATGAATTTCGGTTTCGGCGTTTTCATCAAAGTGTCCGAGCACAGGAGGGGACTGTAAGCGGCGCTTCAGCTCTTTGAAAGCTTCCTCTTGCGGCCTTTCCCATTGAAAAGACACGTCAGCCTTGGTAAGTTGCGTCAAAGGTTGAGGGATGCGAGAAAAAAGTTCTTGACGAATCGCCGGTAATAAGCGGACAATCCAAGGAATCTGCGTATATCTTTTTTGTGATTAGGCTGTGGAAACTCAGCGATCGCAGCCGTCTTCTTGGCGTCTGGGCGAACTCCATCCTTGCTTACGACGTGACCAAGGAACAGCAGCCCCTCGTAGGCGAAGTGGCACTTCTCTGGTTTCAGTGTCAGGCCTGAAGACTTGATCGTTTCCAGCACTATCCGAAGCCTTCTGAGGTGGCCTTCAAAGCTTGAGGAGAAGACAACACCGTCATCTAAGTAGACTAGGCAAATCTGCCACTTCAAGCCTGCGAGCACCGTATCCATTACTCGCTGGAACGTCGCTGGGGCAGAGCAGGGGCCGAATTGCATCACCTTGAACTCGAAGAGTCCGTCTGGCGTGATGAACGCAGTCTTCTCGCGATCTCTTTCGTCGACTTCAATTTGCCAGTATCCGCTCTTCAGGTCCATCGATGAGAAGTACTTAGCGTTGCATAGCCGATCCAATGTGTCGTCGATAAGGGGGAGGGGGTAGACATCCTTCTTCGTAATGCTGTTCAGGCGGCGGTAATCGACGCAAAAGCGAAGGGTGCCATCTTTATTTTTCACTAGGACGACTGGAGCTGCCCAAGGGCTCCTCGATGGCTGGATGACGTTGTCAGGAAGCATTTCCTCAACTTGCTTGCGAATAGCTTGGCGTTCTAGCGGCGATACGCGGTAGGGGCTCTGTCGCAAGGATCGGGCGTGTTCGTTTGTGACAATGCGGTGCTTGGCAAGCCGGGTTCGTCGCACATTCGATGCTGATGAGAAGCAATCGCTGTACTTTTGAAGAAGACTGCGTATTTGGTCTTGTCTGCTCCGTGGTAATGCCGGGTTGATATCAAACGTTGGTTGATGGCCTTGGTCAGATGGTTCTACGGGTTGGTCGGGTAGGGCAAATATGTCTCTGATGTCTGCCAGCTCCTCGAGGAAAGCGATCGTCGTACCTTTGTTTAGATGCCGGTATTCTTCGGTGAAGTTGGTTAGCAGCACCTGGACTTGGCCATCTCGGATTTGGGCGACTCCCCTTGCGACGAGCAGTCTTCGATCAAGGACTGCTGGGTGTTCCCCTCGACGACGCCTTCGGCAGTTTCGATGTCTCCTGTGCCTACGCAGGCGACGACACTTGAACGGGGCGGCACGCTCAGTGCTTCGTCGAGGACGTTTACGGCAACGCGATGAGTCGCTGTCGTCGCTGCAGATATGGCTTTGTCCGTGGAAAGCTTGACCGACTTGTATCGAAGGTCCATGATCGCCCGATGTTCATTCAGGAAGTCCATTCCCAAAATCACGTCTCGCGAGCATTTCTGTAGGACCAGGAAGGTTGTAGCATAGCAAAATGGTGGTTTGAGCTAGTTGATACATCTTTAAAATTTCACCAGCGCTGCGACTAGGAACAAGAAACAGAGAAGGAAGACAAGGACAAGCGCTACTAAGAACTGAAAGTTTATTTGAAAAAACACAGATTATATGCACACAACTGACAACCCAAAGCGCCTGCGCTTCCCGCAAAAAGCACGCAAAAGAAAGTTAAGAATCTAGATACAAAATTTCACATTCATGTAAGTTTACAGATGGTGTGTCGCTGTTCTTGTGAATGTGATAGGCTTCACACAACTCCCTAGTCAGCTGATCTGGGTGTCTGAATTTAATCTTTTCCCTGTTAAGCGGTGGAAAGCATGCTTTTTTATTAGACACACCGGGTTTGTTCAGATGACGATCTCTGTATTGAAGGGACAGATTTGATGAAGGAGCACCATTCAAAGAGGTTTTATGCTGACGTAAGCGTGTATTTATGCATTTCCCGGTATGCCCAATGTCATTCTTGCCGCATTTAAAAGGTATGTCATATACCACTCCCTCTGCACATGGCACAAAGGGTGATTCATGATCCACCTGGCATGCATTATTTCTTTTGCCTCTTATTTGCTTATGTTCCCGGGCTCTTTTGTCAACAATAGCACAAACCTTGCCTAGTTTATTAGGGACCGAAAAGAGCACTTTAAATCTAGTGCCAACTTGCTTAAGCCTATGGGATAACTGATGAATGTAGGGTATTACCGCATACTTCGTTCTATCATTACCGGAATTTTCCTGTGCTTCATGTCTACCAAACGACTTCATCTTCTTCCGGATCTTGTTGCTAGCAAGCGCTATCACATCTTTGGGGAAGCCCGCTGACCTTAGCCTTTGAACCTGCGTATCGAAACTGCTGCCTAAAGTATGAATACATGATTTAGTAAGTGCAGATCCTAAACAAGACACTGCTATGCCGCATTTAACTATTTTCGAATGCCCAGACTGATAATTTAGCAAAGGCTTTTCCGACCGCTGTAGGAAGGACCAACAAACATGATTCACCTTTTTCTCCAATCTAATCTCCAAGAATTGCAGCTGATTTTCTTCCGGTAATTCAAAAGTAAATTTCAGACCAAACCCGCAGTTTTCAAAAGTCCTTAAAATGTCATCCACCTGTGCTTTGAAGTCATGGGATTCAACAAAAACAAGATAATCGTCTACATACCGGAAGATTTGTTTTACACGGTTGTCTAAGTTAACTTTAATGCTCCTATCCGCACAGGAAAGAAAGATATTACTAAGTACTGGAGCCACTTTTGAGCCGATGCACACCCCTGTTTTTTGAACATATAGCCTGCCTTCCCATTCAACAAATGTGGATTTAAGATAAAATGACACAAGCTCCAAAAACGAGCCCACAGAAACACCACACTTTTAAATGAATGCTTCTTCATCATTATCGTCTACTATACATTTCTTAACACACTGGAGGAGCCTATCATGTGGCAAAGAATAGAATAAATCCTGCACATCAATACTAAACATATCACACCCACCAGGATTATTTAGTTTAAGATAGTACACAACCGCTACGGAATTAGACACAAGAAACGGGTCTTCTACAGTTAGTGAACACAAATTACTTTGCAAAAAACTTGAAAGAGCATGTTGCCAAGTTCCCCGTTCAGTAACAATGCAACGGAAGGGGATGTCAATTTTGTGAGTTTTGGCAGCAAAAAACACTTCTAAAAAGTTGCCTCTCGCCTTCTTAACGGATGCTTGCAGGCCAACTAAATGCATACCACCTACCAGCCTTAACGCCTCGCTTTTTTGCTTAACTGCACTGGTACGCACAGGCTTAAAGTTTTTGGCGACTGAAATCCTAGCCTTCTCGCGGAAAAGTTTCTCTGGCAGCGTAACGAAATAACCTTCTTTATCCGAGACAACCACGCGATGTTTTGCGGACGTCAAGAAATCGGTCAGGTGCGCAACATCCCACCTTTTGACCGGCCCTCCACCACTCTTCTTGAGGGCCTCAACACATTCCACAACGCACCTAGGTTGCTCCTCTTTCCGTGCTTGGCGCGCGATAGCCCTTCCAAGAGCCAACTTTTCTTCTTTTCCCAAAGAAGGCTGGACACCGAATTTTGGACCCAGCTTGAGAATCTTCTGAAACTTCTCTGGCACCGGCTGATCACCCAGGACCAAGAGCTTTCCTTCGGAGCACGGAGACGCTGTACTGGAGGGAAACCACGGGCGGGCGGAGTACCAAAGGAACTCGGTGTGTTTCTTGTAAACTTTCGGTGTGTTGGTGTAAACTTTCAGTTGTTAGTAGCGCTTGTCCTTGTCTTCCTTCTCTGTTTCTTGTTCCTAGTCGCAGCGCTGGTGAAATTTTAAAGTTGTAGCATAGGTTCGCCCATTTACTGTAACTCTCGCGGTGCAGCGTCCTGACGGCGTAATGAGGTTACCACCTGCGGTGCGGATCAGCGGGCCATCCCAAGTTGTTGTCACTTTCCTGAGTCGGATAGCGAATGGCCCGCTTATGACGGTGTAGTCAGCCCCCGTGTAGACCAAAGCAGTAACCGCGTGACCGTCGACCGTAACTTCAAGGTCACTTGTTCGCGTTTTCGTGCTACACGTGGTCTTCGGTGTACGATCTCGGCTTCGTCGGGTAGTGAGGCTGCGGTGGGCGTACTCCGACGTTACTTCTATGGGCAGCGGTAAAGGCGTCAAGTCTGGCCGCGTCGTCGTCGTCGTCGGTGTTGTCATCAAAGTTGTCGTCGTAGGTGTCGTCGGAGGTGCCGTCGGAGGTGTCGTCGGAGGTGTCGTCGGAGGTGTCGTCGGAGTTGTCGTCGGAGTTGTCGGAGTTATCGTCGGTGGAGGATCTTTGTCCTTGTGCTTAGAAGCAACCTCACCTCCAGAGGCTGCTTTATTCAGTTTAACCTTAGGGGGCTGGGGGAGCGTCCACGCACCGCGTAACCTCGGTTAGGAGATACAAAGCGCGGTGAAGATGGCGACGGGGAACGTGATACGCGGCTCGGCGGTGAGCATCCTTCCCGACGCAAAAACTCCTCGATTTCGGCTGGTCGCTGGCCGGGTCGGGGTCGTGCAGCGTCGTAAGAGAACCCTCGGATGCCCAGTCTTCTCTATGGGCATTGCCCGAGAACGTGACCGGCTTCGCCACAGTGGAAGCATAGTGGGCGGCGCTGGTCGGGAGTTCTCCACTCGTCGCATTTCCTCGTCTGTGTGCGGCGCTCGTAGCACGGGCGGGTTGGGGCGAGAGGGCGGCGGTCCAACGCAGCTGGCTGTGAGCGATAGGGGCTTGGGTCCCGTCGTCATGGTGCAGGACGGCGCACTGCTGCGGCGTAAGTCATGACTGGGGGCTGCAGAGGCTGCGTTGATGATGGCGTCACACGCAAGGCCTGCTGAACTTCACCCCGGATGACGTCAGTGAGCGAAGTAAGCTGCGGCTGCGTTCCCGTTGGCAGCAATCGTCGGAGCTCTTCACGCACAACTTGACGTATAACCTCTCGCAGGTCATTGCTGTTAACGATGTTAGCTTGCTGAGAAAACGTGCTGCTGGCGGTCATACTGGTGGGCTCGGGCATCAAGAGTTTTTTCCATCGTGGATGCCTCTTCTACAAATTCCGCGACGGTTTTCGGTGGGTTCCGGACGAGGCCGGCAAAGAGTTGCTCTTTGACTCCTCGCATAAGAAGCTTTACTTTTTCTTCTTCTTTCATGTCTGCGTCGGCACGCCGGAAGAGACGCTTCATCTCCTCAGTGTACATTGCAACGGTCTCGTTTGGATGTTGTATGCGAGACTGTAGGAGCTGCTGGGCTCTCTCCTTTCGTACGACGTTCGTCAAGACCTTCAGAAGCTGCTCCTTGAAGGTTTCCCAGTTCGTGAGGCCAGCTTCCTCAGTCTCAAACCAGACTCTTGCTGGTTCCTCCACGGCGAAGAAGACATACCTAAATTTCGTGGCATCGTCCCAGTTGTTAAAGACAGCCACACGGTCGAATTGCTCCAGTCATTCTTGTGGGTCGGCGCCAGGCGAAGCGTCGAAGGTTGGTGGCACCCGGGGCAGCTGAAGAATGATTGGAGTGGTCGTCTGGGGCAAGCTCATGGTGGACGTTGCTACTTGCTTTCGCTTCCGGGTAGGGCGCGGCGGAGTCCCGAACTCAGGTGCGTCGCCTAGCAGACGTCAGCTTGCGCGGTGGACTGGAGTCAGGTCCTCCGGTGAATGACTCAGAGGGCTGGCGTCACGACTTGCTGGGGGTGTCCGGTACATAGATGGCTACCCAGCACCTCCACCGGATGTCACGTTGTAGTGACGGCAGTCCACCGGTCAGGAAGACACCAGAAAGACTTGCAAACGAAGCTCTTTATTTGGGCTGACTTGCGCCCGCAAAGGAACTGAATAACTCGGTGGCGGCGTAAGCAATAAGCGTGCTCGTCAATCGTCGATCTACGAAAGCCCGCTGCTCGCGGCATCGTTCAATTTAAAGCCGGCAAGGAAACTTCGAGATAACAGGTCGAGATCATCTAGAGTAATCTAGAAACACGTAGATGCAGCTGTTCATCTAGAGTAATCTAGAAACACGTAGATGCAGCTGTTCATGGCTGTGAACAATCGAGATAAGTCCGGTAGCTTCTCGCGTCACGAACAAAAATGATAACACCCCTTTTCTGCGGCCTTGCGCGAACGAACGGACGCTACAATGATACGTGGCAATATTTAATCGATCAGCTTGAAGCCATCCAAAATCGCGCGGCCCGTTTTATCACATCGCAGTACGGCAGACAACACAGTGTAACTCTTATCAAGGCATCCCTTTATCTGCAACGCCTGGCACTCCGGCGTAAAATTTCACAGCTCTGCTTCACAAATTGTACTACTCCTTCCCACAGCTAAGAAACTCTGTATTGCACCCACCGCTTCGCACCTCACGACGACTTTTTAACTCAAAGGGTTAAGTCTGCAGCGCATTCACGGCTCCACAAACTCATTTAATATTTTTTTTTTACCTAGCGCCATTACACTGGGGAATGACTTACCCGATTTCATAGTTATTGAAACAGAACCCAATAAATTCAGGCAGTTATTAGCATCACATTTCAAGGGCTGAGTTATTTTGTCGTGTTTTTGAGTGTGTGCATGTGTGTGTGATTTTTTTTTTCTTTCTTATCTCGCTCCAAGTTGTTCTTGAGCTGCTGTGTCTTTCTTATGTTAATATTTTGATAATGTTGATAATGTTAATGTTGACCATGAACCCTGTACTTTGTATTTCTTGTTGATTTTACTGGCCACTGATTATGAAACGACCGTTCCTCCCCCCTTATGTAATGCCCTAAGCCAAGGGCCCTTAAGGGTAAATAAATGATGATGATGATGACTGCTTAGCAGCTGCTTAGGGCGCTCGCTCGAGAACGGAAAGCGTAAATGGTTTTGTACAAAAATCAATTTATTAAAAAACATCAGCAGTGACAAACTATGTTGAAAAAGTGATTTTAGGCAACAGTGACATTGAAATATGAGTCGGAGGCATCCGAAAAATCAAAATTAAAAAACGTCATTATGTAAACGTAGAAGACATGAGGGCATAGAGAATATATAGAGGATTAAAAAAGGTGCTAAGGTAGGTACGATATAGATAATAAAATGCTACATCAATGAATATAGGTTAGTACTCGACTTTGTAAGAGCTTCAGGTAAATACCAGGGAAGTAAAACATCTGACATGTACTGAAATGCATCAGTCTGTGGCTGTGAATAAACACACGAAGAGAAAGGCAGCGAAAATTTTCAACCTTAGACTCGTGGAGAAGAAATCACAGTGCATTGGTCTAGGGGCAACATAATATGCTGCAGTGCTAGTGCTTAGTATGAACACTCCAAGAAAAGCTCATTGTGTGACTCGACATGACGCCAATGACGCTGCTGCAGTGCGAACTTTGCGGACGTCGCCGTTTCGGTTGTATCAGTTTTTTCGTTTGCGCGGCTGTTCGGGCGTCGCCTGCTTGTCTGCCGCCGCGTTATCCGCGGCGTCATCTTCTTAACTAATTTCTTTTATACCTTATATTTAATACCCATCGCTGGTTATAATTTAGTTTATAAGCATGTTTTTGTTAGTGATAGTGGTCGGAAATTTTCACTTTTATTAAGCTTAACTGCAGCCGCGTTTACCGTCGATACCAGAATCGCTGCAATCGTTTTGACTGCGGTGGCACCCTCGGCGCGGGCGCGCATCTTGCAACATGTCACAGCAAGGCCTTGGCGTTGGTACACGTCAACCTTGTCTTCGTTGCCATCGTATTCTCTTCTCCACCACTCATTTCTTCCCACCTCTCCAAATACTTGTTCATATTGTTTATTCTCGGCTTCTCCAAACTTCGTTAGTTAATGCTTTCATTTCAAGCTTGCTATTATATTTGACACAGTGACGTTCGGCTGTACGAAATTTCCTTACTTCATCTGTGGCTGAAAGATAATATCGGTAACCGGTCATCTACCACTGATTGCAATCGCTGAAAAAGCAACAGGGGACATGCCTCCAAAACTTGAAAGGTTCCTTCCATGCTTGCTAAAATTGGACTTCATTATGTATTATGTTCCAGGCAAACGCCTTCTTCTGCCCGACATGCTTTCACGAGTCGCAACCGCCACTCCTGAAGATGGCCCGGCAGGTGAAGATGACATCGAAATCCACGCTGTAAGTACAGTGGCTGCTTTTGTGTGAGACGTCAAGCTAAGGCGGCTTGCGGAAGCAACTAGTAAGGACCTGTGTGCAGTAAGAGGAGGTATCCGTGGCAGAGAAAGCATGCATGGAAAGGTAGAACCTTTCGCCAGCAAACTTTCAATGGGGAAAGGTGTTCTGCTTAAAGGCATCAAAGTGCCTGCGGTCATGCGAAGGGAGGTGCTAAAACGCATTCATGAAGCCCACATGGGTTTGAATAAATGTAAAGCGAAGGCGCGAAGATTTTTGTTCTTCCCGGGCTTGAATGAGCTACTTACTGCCATGATCCAAAAATGCGCAGTATGCAGACGCTACGCATACAGCGAACCAGCAGAACCACTACATATGAGACCAGCGCCGGACCACCCTATTTCTGTACGGTGCCGGCTGCAGCGCAAGCTTCCACTGCTCCCCCGAGACGATCCAGTGGGCAGAGACGTCCTCCTGCAATGCGATGACAACACTTTAATCAAATCACCTGAAGTACTTCTCTTTTTAATTTTTTTAAGATGAAACAGATGCAGCCCATTGTGATATGCTGAAGAGGAGGAATAACCGCGAACTTGGACGAGACTTAAGAACGAGAAAAAGACAGGACGAGCGGTTACTAGCAACTGAAATTTATTGAGAAAAAAGAAATGCTGCAGAAAAGGTTGCGTCTGCGCATAGCGCACGTAACACCGTTACACTGCGAGAACTAATATAATGGCACGTGGAACACGAGAGAAAGCTAAGGAAAAAAATCGAAACAAACAAAAAAGAACAATGAAATACCCGTCACAGGTTTAACAGAAACCGGGTCTCTTTATCTAAAAGTAAGGCTTTTTGACGGGCTAGTTGGTACATTTTCATATTTGAAAGGCTGTGCGCTAAAAAGACGTTCGCAGGAAAAAGGATAGCGACGACAGGTAAGAAGCGCAACATTCAACTTTAATGACGACAAAAGAAGCCAGGCGCACTTATATATGCGCTGATAACCAGAGATGACCTGCGTGACGGAGCGTGAACCCAACAACCAAACAAAAGAGAGCGCAAAAATGCATATCTAAGTGACATTAAAAGAAACCCAAGAATGTGAACATATCAAACACCTGCCGAAGTAAGGTAAAAAAAGTGGGATTCATATCGGCTGATAACAATGCATAACAACATGGGAAACCATAGCTGTATGAAAGATGACACTGAAAAAGAGGATAACACCATAAAAAATGTCTGACAACATGACGAAATTTATAACAAAGTAAAGAACAAGTGAAAGATGGAGATAAAAACCGTGTAAAGGGCAGCAAATAAAATACAAGCACATTAAAACATCTAAAAGTACACTAAAACATAGAGAAGCAAACGGGTTAATAGTCTAGATGTACCCATCCAAAAATGTAAGTTAATTTCTAGAAAGGTTAATAGAAGGCGTGCTAACGCACTTGTCTTTCCTGAGGTGAATAAAAAAGGCCTAAATTACTTCTCTTTCTGTCTTGTCCTGAGCCTTAGCTAGAAACTTGGTTTAATTAACCTTGGGGTAGCAGTTCTGGCAACTGCTGCAGTGTAACGGAAGGTTACCTCCAGACCTGTTCTTCATGGTGACGTTGTGCCTGCGGGCGCGCTCATTGAAACATTTCCCGGTTTGACCCACATACACTTTGCCGCACGTCAAGGGAATCTCGTACACAACATTGGTAGTGCATTGTGTGTACACGGTTTGATGCTTGATATTACAGGCCTTCTTAGCACGCTTCCTGGTCACCATCGGACATAATTTGGCCAGTTTGCAAGGGGCCGAAAAAACTAGCTTAACCCCGTGACGAGACGCAACTTTCTTTAAACTGTGCGAAAGGCCATGCAGGTAAGGCATAACTTGCACAGGTTTCTGTTCTGTCTGATGTTTAGCATGCTCCGATTTTTTAATTTTTTGCGAAAAGGTTTTCAGACATGTTGGTGACCAGATGTGCAGGAAACCTGCAGCGGAAATTCGGTCGATCTGGCACTGGAAACTTTCACCTATCTTGTGGGCACAGGATTTTTCTAATGCAGATTTCATGCAGAGATACTATGCCACGCTTTACCAGCTTGGAGTGGGCACTATCATAGGGCAAAAGTGACTTCTTTGAGCGCGGCTGGTAAGACCAACACACATGAGCATTTGTAAAAATAAGCTGTAGTCCAAGAAACTGAAGTCGATCATGATCTGCACGTTCATGCGTGAATTTTGGACCCCTCGATGAGGAACAGAAGGTAGTGAGAATTTGGTTTACAAGTGTATCAGCGGCACAGTATGAAGGTGCGTTAAGAAGGACAAGATAGTCGTCGACGTATCTGAAAATACGTGCTATCCCTGTATCATTCAAGCTAGCTTCAAGGCGTCGGTCAAATGACGCCAGAAAAATGTCGCATAAGACCGGTGCGACTGAGGGACGTAAACGAATTCCGGCCTTTTGCAAGTCAAACTCATCCCGGAAGCAAATAACAGTGCAATCCAAATAAAACATCAGGAGGTCGAGAAATTTTTCAGTTGTGACACCGGCAGAATTTTGAAACCTGACTTCGCCAAATTCTTCCAAATGTTCACGAACAGCGTCCAACAAACCGTCGTGAGGCACAGAGTAAAATAAGTCCTCAACGTCAATTGAAAAACCGATAGTGGCCGATAACTTGCCTCCTTCCAGTACCTGCACCTTTTCCTTTGAGCTTCGAACGCGGTAAGGGTCACCGCTAGCTATTCTGTCCAGTTGGCACCGAAGGAAGTCACCCACTACTTTTTGCTATGTATCCTTTTCAGACACAATGACACGTATTGGACAAGCAGGGTTATGCGTTTTACCTGAAAAGAATATTTCGAGGCATCCGGTCTCAGCTCCTTTGACCGCCTTTCTTATAGAATCCAGGTTCATCCCCGCAAGCAGTTTGAGTGCAGCACGTTTCTGTTTGGAAGGGTTGAAGTTGACTGGTCTAAAATTCTTCATGGCCTCAGTGGCTTTTTCATTGAAGATACAATTCGGCATGACAACAAAGCCACCTTCTTTGTCAGCCTCCAGAACTGCGAGGTCAGACGACATCATGACTTTGGCAAGGTTATTGGGAGGAGGGTTCTTGCTCGGGAGCAATTTGTAGAGGCATGCGGCACCTTCCCCAATAATCCGGTCCCTATCTTTCTCGTTGACTTTGCACCCGATTTTTCGTACGATAGCTACCAGCGCTGGGCGGTTCGTCTAGGCTCAAAACAGTACTTGGGACCTTTTTCCAAGATGTTCTTGACGCCACTTGGAAGATCGACGTCACCGAGGGTGGTAACGGTGTTGGCACACTCACTTGGTCGGGCTTTTGACGGCAGCGAAAGCCTCGTTGTCTGGCACTGAAACTCGATGGATCCAGCTGCCAGCTTCTTGTATCCACTGAAGAGGGAGTAGGCCAGGAAAGGATCAAACCCTTCATACGGTAGAATTCTCAGCCAGTCATAGTAGTGACGGACCTGTCGCCAGGATTCGGATTTCAGAACCTTGCAGATCCTTCGGGAGTAGCCCTATTAGGGCTCAAGGCCACCGAAAAGTAGTCGAATTTCCCAGGGCACAATTCTTCGCTTCATGCAGTCCTTTTTCCTGTGAACGTCTTTAGCGCACAGCCTTTCAAATATGAATTTATCTAAAAGCGCCACGGAAGGCTCACTAACACACATACCGAGCTCAAGTTTGCGCATGTGTGCCGCTTGTAAAATATCCCTTTCAAGCCTCAACCTGCCCCTTCCGATGATAGTAGCTTTGTTCAACGGGGGGGTAGCAGCGATCGCATTCCTTGCAGTGTCTCGGCAGACTGGCGCCATTATCGGGCTTCAAGGACCGGTAGTGCTGTCGCAGCCTATCATTAACACATTGACCAGTCTGGCCAACGTATACTCTTGCGCATCGCAGCGGGAACTGGTATACCACATCTGTGGCACAGCTACCATACCGGTGTTCATGCTTGGTCGTGCACGCGACACTGCGCCTACCTTCCGCCATGCGCCTGCAGAGTTGAGATAGCTTGCAAGGGGCTGAAAAATCAGTTTGAATGCCTGGCTTACCTGCCACCCTCTTGAGGTTATGGGCCATCTCGTGCACATAGGGCACAACTTTAAGCAGGTTCAGGGGGATCGCCTCCTCTTGACCACGCACCTTGTTCCGTAGCTTGCACATGAGAGATTCTGCCACTGCTTGGAGAACGGGTGGTGGAAAGCCTGACTGCAGCAACTTATCCATTTGGCCCTGAAAACTACCAGCAGCCTTGTGCTGGCATGACTTCAAGAGAGCTGACCTCATACAGGTCATGCCCATACTTCTCTTAATTAGTTTGGAGTGGCAGGAAGAGAAGGGTAGCAAGGCCTTTTTTTGAACGCGGCATGTAGGCCCAGCACACGTGGTCATTGGCGCCATAAGTAAGCTGCAAGTATATAAATAGAATTCACTGTTCTTGCTGCTTGATAACAGAAAGTACGTCCCCCGCGACTGTGGCACGACGGGCTTCATGGTCAACATTTAACAGGACTAAGAAACCATCCACATATCTGAGAACGTTCTTAAGACGAAGGTTGGCAGCGTCAAGCTGAAGCGGGAGCTTGCGCCCAAACTTAGCAAGGTAAATTTCGCACAGGGCCGGCGCAACACAGGATCCAATGCAGATGCCCCGTTTTTGGGTGCACAGGTTCCCTTCAAATTTAACAAGCGTGGCGCAGAGGTAGTACCTTATATCTCCAAAAACCCTTCTCTAGAGACAACACAATGGTTTTGGAATGACACAACGCCTGACAGATCAATAAGCTTGCTGACGGCTGGAAATGTTCGTCGTGCGGAATGGAGTAAACGAGCTCTTCAATGTCTATCGAAATGTTGAAATTCACGCCGATGACACTCTCCTGCAGTACAGCTGTCACGCTAGCCTAGCTCGCAACCTTGAAAGGATCTTCAGGATCGAGGTTGTTGAGGTCCTTCATGAGGTACCTGCTTAGAACAGCCTGCCAGCTGCCTCTCTCGGTGACAATGGTTAGTAGAGGGCACGAGTCCTTATGCGTCTTCGCACAAAAGAACGAAGACAGGGAATCTGCCCTTATGCCTTTCACTTGGTTGTGCAGGGTTTGAAGGTCCATCTCCTGGAGCAAATTCAGTGCAGCTTGCTTGACCTTAGAGGGTTTTAATCTTGTCTCGTTGAAATTAAAACCTTCTAAGGTCAAGCAAGCTGCATTGAAACCGCTCGAGGAGATTGCAGACAGAGAATTTTAGAGAACAGAAGCACAGCAGTATTGCGGGAAACACGGATCGTCACACCTCATACGTTTTTCCAGAGAATGCATTAAGTTCAAAACGTTATAGTGGCTTACTGAATCGGCACGAAGGTAACTACAGTCCTTGGCTGTATGGACAAGAAAAACACCTTGAGATGCACAGTGGCCTGTGTACATTGAGGCTAAACTGCATTTTTAATCATGATTAAGACAATGTAGAACATGGCGAGCAAGTATGACGCTGAATTTCCAATTGGCAAGTGGAAAAATTCCTGAATAACACAAACATTTCAACTCTCAAATAATGGTAGAAGAGGTTGCAAAACGCATAATGTTACACTTAACACCTAATGTAATAATATTTTTACGTGATGCTATAAACAGCAGAGGTAATCTGCTAGGCAGAGGGTCGCCGGATTGACAGCGTCGTCTTCGTTCCCAGCACTTCGTCGTCCTCCTAGCATCTGTAGCACTACCTCCGGGCGTATTCGCCAACTGCAGCCTGTACAGCCACAAGGCTTGAAACCACGGTGAATTGATCACGGTGACTGAAGATTGCCACAACGGCTTACCTAAAAGGGATAATAAATCCTCTTAAATGGCGTTATATGCCACTAAGCATCACGATTTGCGACCTAAAAGGGAAATTATTGAAAAAAATGAAATTAAAAAAAAACAATAAAATTACAGTACAGAGAGCGGAGTCGAACGGCCGACCTTCCATACGCAACACGCGCCTCTAATCCACTGCGCCATAGCGGCGATGTCAAGCCGTCGTTCTGAATGAATATTTATAACCAGCCTTAATGTGGCTGCTACCTGCCGGTGGGCGGCGCTGTCATCGCTGGCTGTACCGGCTGCATTTGGCGAACACGCCTACCTCCGGCGGCAAAGGCACCGTCCCACCGGGACGGTGCCTTTGCCGCGTCCCGCGTCCCGGTGCACACTGCACAGGCAGAGAGCGAGTGGTAAGGCATGAGGCGGGACACATCGACGATGTCGGTGCGGAGTGCAGCGGGCGGGCACGGTGGATGTGATCTCGTACGCTACCACGGTCACGGGACGTACGACCTGGTAAAGGTCTCCATATCGCGGTAGCGGTATTTCACACATGTCCACACATAGGGACGGCACCCAGAGCAACACACGGGAGTCAGGACAGTACGTGACCTCGCGACGGCGACAGTCATGATGGCGTTTCTGAGTTAGTTGGGGTGCTTACAACCGCTGGCGGGCGAGAAGGCTGGCGGCGTTGGCGGGGGCGATGGCGTCCAGAGCACGAGTACTCGTGCAAACGAAGGCGGCCAGTACACTGTCGAAGGGCATCAAAGGATCATGGCAAAAGAAAATAAAAAGATGAGACAACCGCTGTGGCGTGACGTGTGGAATTTTATGCGAATTTCACAAATGGGAGGCTAATATCCCAGCCGCGCTGACGGTCTCAGACATACAGTCGCGAGTAAAAAAGATTAGCACACATGACGGAACACCGGAGCGCCCGAATGACAACGCGTGGCGCTGCGGGTGACGAAGAGGCTGATAACGAGAGCGCCGGGCCGTTCCCATTATAGAGTGTTAGGGGGGTTAAGCGGACTGTCACGGACCAGCAAAATTACTGGCTAAAAGCAGCGCTATCATCTATTGTTATCGGCGAGTTCCTTTTGACAAACCACCGCAGACATAAAAAACAGTAATAAAAAGAAGTCATCTTTGCTCATGATAACTGAGCTAAAATAAATGCCGCATGGGCAGTCAGGTATAGGGTCGGCACGTCGACGCTCGGGCGCTTGATAAAGCTTACTTCCTGCCGTCCCCCCCTAGGCTGCAAACATGGAAACGGCCCGATAGGCAGGTCTGCGAACCGTTGCGCCGCGTGGTGAGATATACCAATTCTTATCGACCAGTGATCTGTGCTAATATTTTTTGCTCGCGACTGCACATGGAAACCTTGTCGGTGAGGGAAAGCATCAGACTTTCGGTGAGACAATGGGTGATATTAAGAAAGTTCTGTGAGGCCGTATTACTCTAATAACAGGCCATCGAAGCTGCTCAGTTCGCGCGCACGTGTACCACTCGATAAAGACGACAATAACCAAATCGAGCTGGACCCTTTAGCGCATTGGCTTCTGGGTTCCGGATGATGCGTTTAAGTCAAATGCACAGGCAATCGAACCTGCTCGGTTCGCGCCGCAGTGTTCCACTCGATAAAGACGACAATAACCAAATCGAGCTGGAGAGATTGACCCTTTAGCGCATTGGCTTCTGGGTTCCGGATGCTGCGTTTAAGTCAAATGCACAGGCAATCGAACCTGCTCGGTTCGCGCCGCACGTGTTCCACTCGATAAAGACGACAATAACCAAATCGAGCTGGACAGATTTACCCTTTAGCGCATTGGCTTCTGGGTTCCGGATGCTGCGTATAAGTCAAATGCACAGGAAATCGAAGCTGCTTGGTTCGCGCCGCATGTGTTCCACTCGATAAAGACGACAATAACCAAATCGAGCTGGACAGATTGACCCTTTAACGCATTGGCTTCTGGGTTCCGGATGCTGCGTATAATTCAAATGCACAGGCAATCGAAGTTGCTCGGTGCGCGCCGCACGTGTTCCACTCGATGAAGACGACAATAACCAAATCGAGCTGGACAGATTGACCCTTTAGCGCATTGGCTTCTGGGTTCCCGATGCTGCGTATAAGTCAAATGCACAGGCAATCAAGCTGCTCGGTTCGCGCCGCACGTGTTCTACTCGATAAAGACGACAATAACCAAATCGAGCTGGACAGATTGACCCTTTAGCGCATTGGCTTCTGTGTTCCGGATGCTGCGTATAAGTCAAATGCACAGGCAATGCAAGCTGCTCGGTTCGCGCCGCACGTGTTCCACTCGATAAAGACGACAATAACCAAATCGAGCTAGACAGATTGACCCTTTAGCGCATTAGCTTCTGGGTTCCGGATGCTGCGTATAATTCAAATGCACAGGCAATCGAAGCTGCTCACAGCGCGCCGCACGTGTTCTACTCGATAAAGACGACAATAACCAAATCGAGCTGGACAGATTGACCCTTTAGCGCATTAGCTTATGGGTTCCGGATGCTGCGTATAAGTCAAATGCACAGGCAATGCAAGCTGCTCGGTTCGCGCCGCATGTGTTCCACTCGATAAAGACGACAATAACCAAATCGAGCTAGACAGATTGACCCTTTAGCGCATTAGCTTCTGGGTTCCGGATGCTGCGTATAATTCAAATGCACAGGCAATCGAAGTTGCTTGGTGCGCGCCGCACGTGTTCCACTCGATAAAGACGACAATAACCAAATCGAGCTGGACAGATTGACCCTTTAGCGCATTGGCTTCTGGGTTCCGGATGCTGCGTATAAGTCAAATGCACAGGCAATCAAGCTGCTCGGTTCGCGCCGCACGTGTTCTACTCGATAAAGACGACAATAACCAAATCGAGCTGGACAGATTGACCCTTTAGCGCATTGGCTTCTGTGTTCCGGATGCTGCGTATAAGTCAAATGCACAGGCAATGCAAGCTGCTCGGTTCGCGCCGCACGTGTTCCACTCGATAACGACGACAATAACCAAATCGAGCTAGACAGATTGACCCTTTAGCGCATTAGCTTCTGGGTTCCGGATGCTGCGTATAATTCAAATGCACAGGCAATCGAAGCTGCTCACAGCGCGCCGCACGTGTTCCACTCGATAAAGACGACAATAACCAATTCGAGCTGGACAGATTGACCCTTTAGCGCATTAGCTTATGGGTTCCGGATGCTGCGTTTAAGTCAAATGCACAGGCAATCGAACCTGCTCGGTTCGCGCCGCACGTGTTCCACTCGATAAAGACGACAATAACCAAATCGAGCTGGACAGATTTACCCTTTAGCGCATTGGCTTCTGGGTTCCGGATGCTGCGTATAAGTCAAATGCACAGGAAATCGAAGCTGCTTGGTTCGCGCCGCATGTGTTCCACTCGATAAAGACGACAATAACCAAATCCAGCTGGACAGATTGACCCTTTAACGCATTGGCTTCTGGGTTCCGGATGCTGCGTATAATTCAAATGCACAGGCAATCGAAGTTGCTCGGTGCGCGCCGCACGTGTTCCACTCGATGAAGACGACAATAACCAAATCGAGCTGGACAGATTGACCCTTTAGCGCATTGGCTTCTGGGTTCCGGATGCTGCGTATAAGTCAAATGCACAGGCAATCAAGCTGCTCGGTTCGCGCCGCACGTGTTCTACTCGATAAAGACGACAATAACCAAATCGAGCTGGACAGATTGACCCTTTAGCGCATTGGCTTCTGTGTTCCGGATGCTGCGTATAAGTCAAATGCACAGGCAATGCAAGCTGCTCGGTTCGCGCCGCACGTGTTCCACTCGATAAAGACGACAATAACCAAATCGAGCTAGACAGATTGACCCTTTAGCGCATTAGCTTCTGGGTTCCGGATGCTGCGTATAATTCAAATGCACAGGCAATCGAAGCTGCCCACAGCGCGCCGCACGTGTTCTACTCGATAAAGACGACAATAACCAAATCGAGCTGGACAGATTGACCCTTTAGCGCATTAGCTTATGGGTTCCGGATGCTGCGTATAAGTCAAATGCACAGGCAATGCAAGCTGCTCGGTTCGCGCCGCATGTGTTCCACTCGATAAAGACGACAATAACCAAATCGAGCTAGACAGATTGACCCTTTAGCGCATTAGCTTCTGGGTTCCGGATGCTGCGTATAATTCAAATGCACAGGCAATCGAAGTTGCTTGGTGCGCGCCGCACGTGTTCCACTCGATAAAGACGACAATAACCAAATCGAGCTGGACAGATTGACCCTTTAGCGCATTGGCTTCTGGGTTCGGGATGCTGCGTATAAGTCAAATGCACAGGCAATCAAGCTGCTCGGTTCGCGCCGCACGTGTTCTACTCGATAAAGACGACAATAACCAAATCGAGCTGGACAGATTGACCCTTTAGCGCATTGGCTTCTGTGTTCCGGATGCTGCGTATAAGTCAAATGCACAGGCAATGCAAGCTGCTCGGTTCGCGCCGCACGTGTTCCACTCGATAACGACGACAATAACCAAATCGAGCTAGACAGATTGACCTTTAGCACATTGGCTTCTGGGTTCCGGATGCTGCGTATAAGTCAAATGCACAGGCAATCGAAGCTGCTCGGTGCGCGCCGCACGTGTTCCACTCGATAAAGACGAGAATAACCAAATCGAGCTGGACAGATTGACCCTTTAGCGCATTGGCTTCTGGGTTCCGGATGCTGCCTATAAGTCAAATGCACAGGCAATCGAAGCTCCTCGGTTCGCGCCGCACGTGTTCCACTCAATAGAGACGACAATAACCAAATCGGGCTGGACAAATTTGACCCTTTAGCGCATTGGCTTCTGGGTTCAGGATGCTGTGTATAAGTCAAATGCACAGGGAATCGAAGCTGCTCGGTTCGCGCCGCACGTGTTCCACTCGATAAAGACGACAATAACCAAATCGAGCTGGACAGATTGACCCTTTAGCGCATTGGCTTCTGGGTTCCGGATGCTGCGTATAAGTCAAATGCACAGGCAATCGAAGCTGGTCGGTTCGCGCCGCATGTGTTCCACTCGATAAAAAAGAAAATAACCAAATCGAGCTGGACAGATTGACCCTTTAACGCATTGGCTTCTGGGTTCCGGATGCTGCGTATAAGTCAAATGGACAGGCAATCGAAGCTGCTCGGTTCGCGCCGCATGTGTTCCACTCGATAAACACGACAGTAACCAAACCGAGCTGGACAGATTGACCCTTTAGCGCATTGGCTCCTGGGTTCCGCATGCTTTGTATAAGTCAAATGCACAGGCAATCGAAGCTGCTCGGTTCGCGCCGCATGTGTTCCACTCGATAAAGACGACAATAACCAAATCGAGCTGGACAGATTGACCCTTTAACGCATTGGCTTCTGGGTTCCTGATGCTGCGTATAAGTCAAATGCGCAGGCAATCGAAGCTCCCCGGTTCGCGCCGCATGTGTTCCACTCGATAAAGACGACAGTAACGAAATCGAGCGGGACAGATTGACCCTTTAACGCATTGGCTTCTGGGTTCCGGATGCTGCGTATAATTCAAATGCACAAGCAATCGAAGTTGCTCGGTGTGCGCCGCACGTGTTCCACTCGATAAAGACGACAATAACCAAATCGAGCTGGACAGATTGACCCTTTAGCGCATTGGCTTCTGGGTTCCGGATGCTGCGTTTAAGTCAAATGCACAGGCAATCGAACCTGCTCGGTTCGCGCCGCACGTGTTCCACTCGATAAAGACGACAATAACCAAATCGAGCTGGACAGATTGACCCTTTAGCGCATTAGCTTCTGGGTTCCGGATGCTGCGTATAATTCAAATGCACAGGCAATCGAAGCTGCTCAGTGCGCGCCGCACGTGTTCCACTCGATAAAGACGACAATAACCAAATCGAGCTAGACAGATTGACCTTTAGCGCATTGGCTTCTTGGTTCCGGATGCTGCGTATAAGTCAAATGCACAGGCAATCGAAGCTGCTCGGTTCGCGCCGCATGTGTTCCACTCGATAAAGACGACAGTAACGAAATCGAGCGGGACAGATTGACCCTTTAACGCATTGGCTTCTGGGTTCCGGATGCTGCGTATAATTCAAATGCACAGGCAATCGAAGTTGCTCGGTGTGCGCCGCACGTGTTCCACTCGATAAAGACGACAATAACCAAATCGAGCTGGACAGATTGACCCTTTAGCGCATTGGCTTCTGGGTTCCGGATGCTGCGTTTAAGTCAAATGCACAGGCAATCGAACCTGCTCGGTTCGCGCCGCACGTGTTCCACTCGATAAAGACGACAATAACCAAATTGAGCTGGACAGATTGACCCTTTAGCGCATTAGCTTCTGGGTTCCGGATGCTGCGTATAATTCAAATGCACAGGCAATCGAAGCTGCTCAGTGCGCGCCGCACGTGTTCCACTCGATAAAGACGACAATAACCAAATCGAGCTGGACAGATTGACCCTTTAGCGCATTGGCTTCTGTGTTCCGGATGCTGCGTATAATTCAAATGCACAGGCAATCGAAGCTGCTCAGTGCGCGCCGCACGTGTTCCACTCGATAAAAACGAAAATAACCTAATCGAGCTGCACAGATTGACCCTTTAACGCATTGGCTTCTGGGTTCCGGATGCTGCGTATAAGTCAAATGCACAGGCAATCAAAGCTGCTCGGTTCGCGCCGCACGTGTTCCACTCGATAAAGACGACAATAACCAAATCGAGCGGGACAGATTGACCCTTTAGCGCATTGGCTTCTGGGTTCCTGATGCTGCGTATAAGTCAAATGCGCAGGCAATCGAAGCTCCCCGGTTCGCGCCGCATGTGTTCCACTCGATAAAGACGACAGTAACGAAATCGAGCGGGACAGATTGACCCTTTAACGCATTGGCTTCTGGGTTCCGGATGCTGCGTATAATTCAAATGCACAGGCAATCGAAGTTGCTCGGTGTGCGCCGCACGTGTTCCACTCGATAAAGACGACAATAACCAAATCGAGCTGGACAGATTGACCCTTTAGCGCATTGGCTTCTGGGTTCCGGATGCTGCGTTTAAGTCAAATGCACAGGCAATCGAACCTGCTCGGTTCGCGCCGCACGTGTTCCACTCGATAAAGACGACAATAACCAAATCGAGCTGGACAGATTGACCCTTTAGCGCATTAGCTTCTGGGTTCCGGATGCTGCGTATAATTCAAATGCACAGGCAATCGAAGCTGCTCAGTGCGCGCCGCACGTGTTCCACTCGATAAAGACGACAATAACCAAATCGAGCTGGACAGATTGACCCTTTAGCGCATTGGCTTCTGTGTTCCGGATGCTGCGTATAATTCAAATGCACAGGCAATCGAAGCTGCTCAGTGCGCGCCGCACGTGTTCCACTCGATAAAGACGACAATAACCAAATCGAGCTGGACAGATTGACCCTTTAACGCATTGGCTTCTGGGTTCCGGATGCTGCGTTTAAGTCAAATGCACAGGCAATCGAACCTGCTCGGTTCGCGCCGCACGTGTTCCACTCGATAAAGATGACAATAACCAAATCGAGCGGGACAGATTGACCCTTTAGCGCATTGGCTTCTGGGTTCCGGATGCTGCGTATAAGTCAAATGCACAGGCAATCGAAGCTGCTCAGTGCGCGCCGCACGTGTTCCACTCGATAAAGACGACAATAACCAAATCGAGCTAGACAGATTGACCTTTAGCGCATTGGCTTCTTGGTTCCGGATGCTGCGTATAAGTCAAATGCACAGGCAATCGAAGCTGCTCGGTTCGCGCCGCATGTGTTCCACTCGATAAAGACGACAGTAACGAAATCGAGCGGGACAGATTGACCCTTTAACGCATTGGCTTCTGGGTTCCGGATGCTGCGTATAATTCAAATGCACAGGCAATCGAAGTTGCTCGGTGTGCGCCGCACGTGTTCCACTCGATAAAGACGACAATAACCAAATCGAGCTGGACAGATTGACCCTTTAGCGCATTGGCTTCTGGGTTCCGGATGCTGCGTTTAAGTCAAATGCACAGGCAATCGAACCTGCTCGGTTCGCGCCGCACGTGTTCCACTCGATAAAGACGACAATAACCAAATTGAGCTGGACAGATTGACCCTTTAGCGCATTAGCTTCTGGGTTCCGGATGCTGCGTATAATTCAAATGCACAGGCAATCGAAGCTGCTCAGTGCGCGCCGCACGTGTTCCACTCGATAAAGACGACAATAACCAAATCGAGCTGGACAGATTGACCCTTTAGCGCATTGGCTTCTGTGTTCCGGATGCTGCGTATAATTCAAATGCACAGGCAATCGAAGCTGCTCAGTGCGCGCCGCACGTGTTCCACTCGATAAAAACGAAAATAACCTAATCGAGCTGCACAGATTGACCCTTTAACGCATTGGCTTCTGGGTTCCGGATGCTGCGTATAAGTCAAATGCACAGGCAATCAAAGCTGCTCGGTTCGCGCCGCACGTGTTCCACTCGATAAAGGCGACAATAACCAAATCGAGCGGGACAGATTGACCCTTTAGCGCATTGGCTTCTGGGTTCCGGATGCTGCGTATAAGTCAAATGCACAGGCAATCGAAGCTGCTCGGTTCGCGCCGCACGTGTTCTACTCGATAAAGACGACAATAACCAAATCGAGCTGGACAGATTGACCCTTTAGCGCATTGGCTTCTGTGTTCCGGATGCTGCGTATAAGTCAAATGCACAGGCAATCCAAGCTGCTCGGTTCGCGCCGCACGTGTTCCACTCGATAAAGACGACAATAACCAAATCGAGCTGGACAGATTGACCCTTTAGCGCATTGGCTTCTGGGTTCCGGATGCTGCGTATAAGTCAAATGCACAGGCAATCGAAGCTGGTCGGTTCGCGCCGCATGTGTTCCACTCGATAAAAAAGAAAATAACCAAATCGAGCTGGACAGATTGACCCTTTAACGCATTGGCTTCTGGGTTCCGGATGCTGCGTATAAGTCAAATGGACAGGCAATCGAAGCTGCTCGGTTCGCGCCGCATGTGTTCCACTCGATAAACACAACAGTAACCAAACCGAGCTGGACAGATTGACCCTTTAGCGCATTGGCTCCTGGGTTCCGCATGCTTTGTATAAGTCAAATGCACAGGCAATCGAAGCTGCTCGGTTCGCGCCGCATGTGTTCCACTCGATAAAGACGACAATAACCAAATCGAGCTGGACAGATTGACCCTTTAACGCATTGGCTTCTGGGTTCCTGATGCTGCGTATAAGTCAAATGCGCAGGCAATCGAAGCTCCCCGGTTCGCGCCGCATGTGTTCCACTCGATAAAGACGACAGTAACGAAATCGAGCGGGACAGATTGACCCTTTAACGAATTGGCTTCTGGGTTCCGGATGCTGCGTATAATTCAAATGCACAGGCAATCGAAGTTGCTCGGTGTGCGCCGCACGTGTTCCACTCGATAAAGACGACAATAACCAAATCGAGCTGGACAGATTGACCCTTTAGCGCATTGGCTTCTGGGTTCCGGATGCTGCGTTTAAGTCAAATGCACAGGCAATCGAACCTGCTCGGTTCGCGCCGCACGTGTTCCACTCGATAAAGACGACAATAACCAAATCGAGCTGGACAGATTGACCCTTTAGCGCATTAGCTTCTGGGTTCCGGATGCTGCGTATAAATCAAATGCACAGGCTATCGAAGCTGCTCAGTGCGCGCCGCACGTGTTCCACTCGATAAAGACGACAATAACCAAATCGAGCTGGACAGATTGACCCTTTAGCGCATTGGCTTCTGTGTTCCGGATGCTGCGTATAATTCAAATGCACAGGCAATCGAAGCTGCTCAGTGCGCGCCGCACGTGTTCCACTCGATAAAGACGACAATAACGAAATCGAGCTGGACAGATTGACCCTTTAACGCATTGGCTTCTGGGTTCCGGATGCTGCGTTTAAGTCAAATGCACAGGCAATCGAACCTGCTCGGTTCGCGCCGCACGTGTTCCACTCGATAAAGATGACAATAACCAAATCGAGCGGGACAGATTGACCCTTTAGCGCATTGGCTTCTGGGTTCCGGATGCTGCGTATAAGTCAAATGCACAGGCAATCGAAGCTGCTCAGTGCGCGCCGCACGTGTTCCACTCGATAAAGACGACAATAACCAAATCGAGCTGGACAGATTGACCCTTTAGCGCATTGGCTTATGGGTTCCGGATGCTGCGTATAAGTCAAATGCACAGGCAATCGAAGCTGCTCGATTCGCGCCGCACGTGTTCCACTCGATAAAGACGACAATAACCAAATCGAGCTAGACAGATTGACCTTTAGCGCATTGGCTTCTTGGTTCCGGATGCTGCGTATAAGTCAAATGCACAGGCAATCGAAGCTGCTCGGTTCGCGCCGCATGTGTTCCACTCGATAAAGACGACAGTAACGAAATCGAGCGGGACAGATTGACCCTTTAACGCATTGGCTTCTGGGTTCCGGATGCTGCGTATAATTCAAATGCACAGGCAATCGAAGTTGCTCGGTGTGCGCCGCACGTGTTCCACTCGATAAAGACGACAATAACCAAATCGAGCTGGACAGATTGACCCTTTAGCGCATTGGCTTCTGGGTTCCGGATGCTGCGTTTAAGTCAAATGCACAGGCAATCGAACCTGCTCGGTTCGCGCCGCACGTGTTCCACTCGATAAAGACGACAATAACCAAATTGAGCTGGACAGATTGACCCTTTAGCGCATTAGCTTCTGGGTTCCGGATGCTGCGTATAATTAAAATGCACAGGCAATCGAAGCTGCTCAGTGCGCGCCGCACGTGTTCCACTCGATAAAGACGACAATAACCAAATCGAGCTGGACAGATTGACCCTTTAGCGCATTGGCTTCTGTGTTCCGGATGCTGCGTATAATTCAAATGCACAGGCAATCGAAGCTGCTCAGTGCGCGCCGCACGTGTTCCACTCGATAAAAACGAAAATAACCTAATCGAGCTGCACAGATTGACCCTTTAACGCATTGGCTTCTGGGTTCCGGATGCTGCGTATAAGTCAAATGCACAGGCAATCAAAGCTGCTCGGTTCGCGCCGCACGTGTTCCACTCGATAAAGACGACAATAACCAAATCGAGCGGGACAGATTGACCCTTTAGCGCATTGGCTTCTGGGTTCCGGATGCTGCGTATAAGTCAAATGCACAGGCAATCGAAGCTGCTCGGTTCGCGCCGCACGTGTTCTACTCGATAAAGACGACAATAACCAAATCGAGCTGGACAGATTGACCCTTTAGCGCATTGGCTTCTGTGTTCCGGATGCTGCGTATAAGTCAAATGCACAGGCAATCCAAGCTGCTCGGTTCGCGCCGCACGTGTTCCACTCGATAAAGACGACAATAACCAAATCGTGCTGGACAGGTTGACCCTTTAACGCATTGGCTTCTGGGTTCCGGATGCTGCGTATAAGTCAAATGCACAGGCAATCGAAGCTCCTCGGTTCGCGCCGCACGTGTTCCACTCAATAGAGACGACAATAACCAAATCGGGCTGGACAAATTTGACCCTTTAGCGCATTGGCTTCTGGGTTCCGGATGCTGTGTATAAGTCAAATGCACAGGCAATCGAAGCTGCTCGGTTCGCGCCGCACGTGTTCCACTCGATAAAGACAACAATAACCAAATCGAGCGGGACAGATTGACCCTTTAGCGCATTGGCTTCTGGGTTCCGGATGCTGCGTATAAGTCAAATGCACAGGCAATCGAAGCTGCTCGGTTTGCGCCGCATGTGTTCCACTCGATAAAAACGAAAATAACCTAATCGAGCTGGACAGATTGACCCTTTAGCGCATTGGATCCTGGGTTCCGCATGCTGCATATAACTCAAATGCTCAGGCAATCGAAGCTGCTCGGTTCGCGCCGCGTGTGTTCCACTCGATAAAGACGACAATAACCAAATCGTGCTGCACAGATTGACCCTTTAACGCATTGCCTTCTGGGTTCCGGATGCTGCGTATAAGTCAAATGCACAGGCAATCGAAGCTGCTTGGTTCGCGCCGCATGTGTTCCACTCGATAAAGACGACAGTAACCAAATCGAGCTGGACAGATTGACCCTTTAGCGCATTAGCTTCTGGGTTCCGGATGCTGCGTATAAGTCAAGTGCACAGGCAATCGAAGCTGCTCGGTTCGCGCCGCACGTGTTCTACTCGATAAAGACGACAATAACCAAATCGAGCTGGACAGATTGACCCTTTAGCGCATTGGCTTATGGGTTCCGGATGCTGTGTAAAGTCAAATGCACAGGCAATCGAAGCTGCTCGGTTCGCGCCGCACGTGTTCCACTCGATAAAGACGACAATAACCAAATCGAGCTGGACAGATTGACCCTTTAGCGCATTGGCTTATGGGTTCCGGATGCTGTGTAAAGTCAAATGCACAGGCAATCGAAGCTGCTCGGTTCGCGCCGCACGTGTTCTACTCGATAAAGACGACAATAACCAAATCGAGCTGGACAGATTGACCCTTTAACGCATTGGCTTCTGGGTTCCGGATGCTGCGTTTAAGTCAAATGCACAGGCAATCGAACCTGCTCGGTTCGCGCCGCACGTGTTCCACTCGATAAAGATGACAATAACCAAATCTAGCGGGACAGATTGACCCTTTAGCGCATTGGCTTCTGGGTTCCGGATGCTGCGTATAAGTCAAATGCACAGGCAATCGAAGCTGCTCAGTGCGCGCCGCACGTGTTCCACTCGATAAAGACGACAATAACCAAATCGAGCTGGACAGATTGACCCTTTAGCGCATTGGCTTACGGGTTCCGGATGCTGCGTATAAGTCAAATGCACAGGCAATCGAAGCTGCTCGATTCGCGCCGCACGTGTTCCACTCGATAAAGACGACAATAACCAAATCGAGCTAGACAGATTGACCTTTAGCGCATTGGCTTCTTGGTTCCGGATGCTGCGTATAAGTCAAATGCACAGGCAATCGAAGCTGCTCGGTTCGCGCCGCATGTGTTCCACTCGATAAAGACGACAGTAACGAAATCGAGCGGGACAGATTGACCCTTTAACGCATTGGCTTCTGGGTTCCGGATGCTGCGTATAATTCAAATGCGCAGGCAATCGAAGTTGCTCGGTGTGCGCCGCACGTGTTCCACTCGATAAAGACGACAATAACCAAATCGAGCTGGACAGATTGACCCTTTAGCGCATTGGCTTCTGGGTTCCGGATGCTGCGTTTAAGTCAAATGCACAGGCAATCGAACCTGCTCGGTTCGCGCCGCACGTGTTCCACTCGATAAAGACGACAATAACCAAATCGAGCGGGACAGATTGACCCTTTAGCGCATTGGCTTCTGGGTTCCGGATGCTGCGTATAAGTCAAATGCACAGGCAATCGAAGCTGCTCGGTTCGCGCCACACGTGTTCTACTCGATAAAGACGACAATAACCAAATCGAGCTGGACAGATTGACCCTTTAGCGCATTGGCTTCTGTGTTCCGGATGCTGCGTATAAGTCAAATGCACAGGCAATCCAAGCTGCTCGGTTCGCGCCGCACGTGTTCCACTCGATAAAGACGACAATAACCAAATCGTGCTGGACAGGTTGACCCTTTAACGCATTGGCTTCTGGGTTCCGGATGCTGCGTATAAGTCAAATGCACAGGCAATCGAAGCTCCTCGGTTCGCGCCGCACGTGTTCCACTCAATAGAGACGACAATAACCAAATCGGGCGGGACAAATTTGACCCTTTAGCGCATTGGCTTCTGGGTTCCGGATGCTGTGTATAAGTCAAATGCACAGGCAATCGAAGCTGCTCGGTTCGCGCCGCACGTGTTCCACTCGATAAAGACAACAATAACCAAATCGAGCGGGACAGATTGACCCTTTAGCGCATTGGCTTCTGGGTTCCGGATGCTGCGTATAAGTCAAATGCACAGGCAATCGAAGCTGCTCGGTTTGCGCCGCATGTGTTCCACTCGATAAAAACGAAAATAACCTAATCGAGCTGGACAGATTGACCCTTTAGCGCATTGGATCCTGGGTTCCGCATGCTGCATATAACTCAAATGCTCAGGCAATCGAAGCTGCTCGGTTCGCGCCGCGTGTGTTCCACTCGATAAAGACGACAATAACCAAATCGTGCTGCACAGATTGACCCTTTAACGCATTGCCTTGTGGGTTCCGGATGCTGCGTATAAGTCAAATGCACAGGCAATCGAAGCTGCTTGGTTCGCGCCGCATGTGTTCCACTCGATAAAGACGACAGTAACCAAATCGAGCTGGACAGATTGACCCTTTAGCGCATTAGCTTCTGGGTTCCGGATGCTGCGTATAAGTCAAATGCACAGGCAATCGAAGCTGCTCGGTTCGCGCCGCACGTGTTCTACTCGATAAAGACGACAATAACCAAATCGAGCTGGACAGATTGACCCTTTAGCGCATTGGCTTATGGGTTCCGGATGCTGTGTAAAGTCAAATGCACAGGCAATCGAAGCTGCTCGGTTCGCGCCGCACGTGTTCCACTCGATAAAGACGACAATAACCAAATCGAGCTGGACAGATTGACCCTTTAGCGCATTGGCTTATGGGTTCCGGATGCTGTGTAAAGTCAAATGCACAGGCAATCGAAGCTGCTCGGTTCGCGCCGCACGTGTTCTACTCGATAAAGACGACAATAACCAAATCGAGCTGGACAGATTGACCCTTTAACGCATTGGCTTCTGGGTTCCGGATGCTGCGTTTAAGTCAAATGCACAGGCAATCGAACCTGCTCGGTTCGCGCCGCACGTGTTCCACTCGATAAAGATGACAATAACCAAATCGAGCGGGACAGATTGACCCTTTAGCGCATTGGCTTCTGGGTTCCGGATGCTGCGTATAAGTCAAATGCACAGGCAATCGAAGCTGCTCAGTGCGCGCCGCACGTGTTGCACTCGATAAAGACGACAATAACCAAATCGAGCTGGACAGATTGACCCCTTAGCGCATTGGCTTATGGGTTCCGGATGCTGCGTATAAGTCAAATGCACAGGGAATCGAAGCTGCTCGATTCGCGCCGCACGTGTTCCACTCGATAAAGACGACATAAACCAAATCGAGCTGGACAGATTGACCCTTTAGCGCATTGGCTTCTGTGTTCCGGATGCTGCGTATAATTCAAATGCACAGGCAATCGAAGCTGCTCAGTGCGCGCCGCACGTGTTCCACTCGATAAAAACGAAAATAACCTAATCGAGCTGCACAGATTGACCCTTTAACGCATTGGCTTCTGGGTTCCGGATGCTGCGTATAAGTCAAATGCACAGGCAATCAAAGCTGCTCGGTTCGCGCCGCACGTGTTCCACTCGATAAAGACGACAATAACCAAATAGAGCGGGACAGATTGACCCTTTAGCGCATTGGCTTCTGGGTTCCGGATGCTGCGTTTAAGTCAAATGCACAGGCAATCGAACCTGCTCGGTTCGCGCCGCACGTGTTCCACTCGATAAAGATGACAATAACCAAATCGAGCGGGACAGATTGACCCTTTAGCGCATTGGCTTCTGGGTTCCGGATGCTGCGTATAAGTCAAATGCACAGGCAATCGAAGCTGCTCAGTGCGCGCCGCACGTGTTCCACTCGATAAAGACGACAATAACCAAATCGAGCTGGACAGATTGACCCTTTAGCGCATTGGCTTATGGGTTCCGGATGCTGCGCATAAGTCAAATGCACAGGCAATCGAAGCTGCTCGATTCGCGCCGCACGTGTTCCACTCGATAAAGACGACAATAACCAAATCGAGCTAGACAGATTGACCTTTAGCGCATTGGCTTCTTGGTTCCGGATGCTGCGTATAAGTCAAATGCACAGGCAATCGAAGCTGCTCGGTTCGCGCCGCATGTGTTCCACTCGATAAAGACGACAGTAACGAAATCGAGCGGGACAGATTGACCCTTTAACGCATTGGCTTCTGGGTTCCGGATGCTGCGTATAATTCAAATGCACAGGCAATCGAAGTTGCTCGGTGTGCGCCGCACGTGTTCCACTCGATAAAGACGACAATAACCAAATCGAGCTGGACAGATTGACCCTTTAGCGCATTGGCTTCTGGGTTCCGGATGCTGCGTTTAAGTCAAATGCACAGGCAATCGAACCTGCTCGGTTCGCGCCGCACGTGTTCCACTCGATAAAGACGACAATAACCAAATTGAGCTGGACAGATTGACCCTTTAGCGCATTAGCTTCTGGGTTCCGGATGCTGCGTATAATTCAAATGCACAGGCAATCGAAGCTGCTCAGTGCGCGCCGCACGTGTTCCACTCGATAAAGACGACAATAACCAAATCGAGCTGGACAGATTGACCCTTTAGCGCATTGGCTTCTGTGTTCCGGATGCTGCGTATAATTCAAATGCACAGGATATCGAAGCTGCTCAGTGCGCGCCGCACGTGTTCCACTCGATAAAAACGAAAATAACCTAATCGAGCTGCACAGATTGACCCTTTAACGCATTGGCTTCTGGGTTCCGGATGCTGCGTATAAGTCAAATGCACAGGCAATCAAAGCTGCTCGGTTCGCGCCGCACAGTGTTCCACTCGATAAAGACGACAATAACCAAATCGAGCGGGACAGATTGACCCTTTAGCGCATTGGCTTCTGGGTTCCGGATGCTGCGTATAAGTCAAATGCACAGGCAATCGAAGCTGCTCGGTTCGCGCCGCACGTGTTCTACTCGATAAAGACGACAATAAACAAATCGAGCTGGACAGATTGACCCTTTAGCGCATTGGCTTCTGTGTTCCGGATGCTGCGTATAAGTCAAATGCACAGGCAATCCAAGCTGCTCGGTTCGCGCCGCACGTGTTCCACTCGATAAAGACGACAATAACCAAATCGTGCTGGACAGGTTGACCCTTTAACGCATTGGCTTCTGGGTTCCGGATGCTGCGTATAAGTCAAATGCACAGGCAATCGAAGCTCCTCGGTTCGCGCCGCACGTGTTCCACTCAATAGAGACGACAATAACCAAATCGGGCTGGACAAATTTGACCCTTTAGCGCATTGGCTTCTGGGTTCCGGATGCTGTGTATAAGTCAAATGCACAGGCAATCGAAGCTGCTCGGTTCGCGCCGCACGTGTTCCACTCGATAAAGACAACAATAACCAAATCGAGCTGGACAGATTGACCCTTTAGCGCATTGGCTTCTGGGTTCCGGATGCTGCGTATAAGTCAAATGCACAGGCAATCGAAGCTGCTCGGTTTGCGCCGCATGTGTTCCACTCGATAAAAACGAAAATAACCTAATCGAGCTGGACAGATTGACCCTTTAGCGCATTGGCTCCTGGGTTCCGCATGCTGCATATAACTCAAATGCTCAGGCAATCGAAGCTGCTCGGTTCGCGCCGCGTGTGTTCCACTCGATAAAGACGACAATAACCAAATCGTGCTGCACAGATTGACCCTTTAACGCATTGCCTTCTGGGTTCCGGATGCTGCGTATAAGTCAAATGCACAGGCAATCGAAGCTGCTTGGTTCGCGCCGCATGTGTTCCACTCGATAAAGACGACAGTAACCAAATCGAGCTGGACAGATTGACCCTTTAGCGCATTAGCTTCTGGGTTCCGGATGCTGCGTATAAGTCAAATGCACAGGCAATCGAAGCTGCTCGGTTCGCGCCGCACGTGTTCTAATCGATAAAGACGACAATAACCAAATCGAGCTGGACAGATTGACCCTTTAGCGCATTGGCTTATGGGTTCCGGATGCTGTGTAAAGTCAAATGCACAGGCAATCGAAGCTGCTCGGTTCGCGCCGCACGTGTTCCACTCGATAAAGACGACAATAACCAAATCGAGCTGGACAGATTGACCCTTTAGCGCATTGGCTTATGGGTTCCGGATGCTGTGTAAAGTCAAATGCACAGGCAATCGAAGCTGGTCGGTTCGCGCCGCACGTGTTCTACTCGATAAAGACGACAATAACCAAATCGAGCTGGACAGATTGACCCTTTAACGCATTGGCTTCTGGGTTCCGGATGCTGCGTTTAAGTCAAATGCACAGGCAATCGAACCTGCTCGGTTCGCGCCGCACGTGTTCCACTCGATAAAGATGACAATAACCAAATCGAGCGGGACAGATTGACCCTTTAGCGCATTGGCTTCTGGGTTCCGGATGCTGCGTATAAGTCAAATGCACAGGCAATCGAAGCTGCTCAGTGCGCGCCGCACGTGTTCCACTCGATAAAGACGACAATAACCAAATCGAGCTGGAGAGATTGACCCTTTAGCGCATTGGCTTATGGGTTCCGGATGCTGCGTATAAGTCTAATCCACAGGCAATCGAAGCTGCTCGATTCGCGCCGCACGTGTTCCACTCGATAAAGACGACAATAACCAAATCGAGCTAGACAGATTGACCTTTAGCGCATTGGCTTCTTGGTTCCGGATGCTGCGTATAAGTCAAATGCACAGGCAATCGAAGCTGCTCGGTTCGCGCCGCATGTGTTCCACTCGATAAAGACGACAGTAACGAAATCGAGCGGGACAGATTGACCCTTTAACGCATTGGCTTCTGGGTTCCGGATGCTGCGTATAATTCAAATGCACAGGCAATCGAAGTTGCTCGGTGTGCGCCGCACGTGTTCCACTCGATAAAGACGACAATAACCAAATCGAGCTGGACAGATTGACCCTTTAGCGCATTGGCTTCTGGGTTCCGGATGCTGCGTTTAAGTCAAATGCACAGGCAATCGAACCTGCTCGGTTCGCGCCGCACGTGTTCCACTCGATAAAGACGACAATAACCAAATTGAGCTGCACAGATTGACCCTTTAACGCATTGGCTTCTGGGTTCCGGATGCTGCGTATAAGTCAAATGCACAGGCAATCAAAGCTGCTCGGTTCGCGCCGCACGTGTTCCACTCGATAAAGACGACAATAACCAAATCGAGCGGGACAGTTGACCCTTTAGCGCATTGGCTTCTGGGTTCCGGATGCTGCGTATAAGTCAAATGCACAGGCAATCGAAGCTGCTCGGTTCGCGCCGCACGTGTTCTACTCGATAAAGACGACAATAACCAAATCGAGCTGGACAGATTGACCCTTTAGCGCATTGGCTTCTGTGTTCCGGATGCTGCGTATAAGTCAAATGCACAGGCAATCCAAGCTGCTCGGTTCGCGCCGCACGTGTTCCACTCGATAAAGACGACAATAACCAAATCGTGCTGGACAGGTTGACCCTTTAACGCATTGGCTTCTGGGTTCCGGATGCTGCGTATAAGTCAAATGCACAGGCAATCGAAGCTCCTCGGTTCGCGCCGCACGTGTTCCACTCAATAGAGACGACAATAACCAAATCGGGCTGGACAAATTTGACCCTTTAGCGCATTGGCTTCTGGGTTCCGGATGTTGTGTATAAGTCAAATGCACAGGCAATCGAAGCTGCTCGGTTCGCGCCGCACGTGTTCCACTCGATAAAGACAACAATAACCAAATCGAGCTGGACAGATTGACCCTTTAGCGCATTGGCTTCTGGGTTCCGGATGCTGCGTATAAGTCAAATGCACAGGCAATCGAAGCTGCTCGGTTTGCGCCGCATGTGTTCCACTCGATAAAAACGAAAATAACCTAATCGAGCTGGACAGATTGACCCTTTAGCGCATTGGCTCCTGGGTTCCGCATGCTGCATATAACTCAAATGCTCAGGCAATCGAAGCTGCTCGGTTCGCGCCGCGTGTGTTCCACTCGATAAAGACGACAATAACCAAATCGTGCTGGACAGATTGACCCTTTAACGCATTGCCTTCGGGGTTCCGGATGCTGCGTATAAGTCAAATGCACAGGCAATCGAAGCTGCTTGGTTCGCGCCGCATGTGTTCCACTCGATAAAGACGACAGTAACCAAATCGAGCTGGACAGATTGACCCTTTAGCGCATTAGCTTCTGGGTTCCGGATGCTGCGTATAAGTCAAATGCACAGGCAATCGAAGCTGCTCGGTTCGCGCCGCACGTGTTCTACTCGATAAAGACGACAATAACCAAATTGAGCTGGACAGATTGACCCTTTAGCGCATTGGCTTATGGGTTCCGGATGCTGTGTAAAGTCAAATGCACAGGCAATCTCAGCTGCTCGGTTCGCGCCGCACGTGTTCCACTCGATAAAGACGACAATAACCAAATCGAGCTGGACAGATTGACCCTTTAGCGCATTGGCTTATGGGTTCCGGATGCTGTGTAAAGTCAAATGCACAGGCAATCGAAGCTGCTCGGTTCGCGCCGCACGTGTTCTACTCGATAAAGACGACAATAACCAAATCGAGCTGGACAGATTGACCCTTTAGCGCATTGGCTTCTGTGTTCCGGATGCTGTGTAAAGTCAAATGCACAGGCAATCGAAGCTGCTCGGTTCGCGCCGCACGTGTTCCACTCGATAAAGACGACAATAACCAAATCGAGCTTGACAGATTGACCCTTTAGCGCATTGGGTTCTGTGTTCCGGATGCTGCGTATAAGTCAAATGCACAGGCAATCCAAGCTGCTCCGTTCGCGCCGCACGTGTTCCACTCGATAAAGACGACAATAACCAAATCGAGCTAGACAGATTGACCCTTTAGCGCATTAGCTTCTGGGTTCCGGGTGCTGCGTATAAGTCAAATGCACAGGCAATCGAAGCTGCTCGGTTCGCGCCGCACGTGTTCTACTCGATAAAGACGACAATAACCAAATCGAGCTGGACAGATTGACCCTTTAGCGCATTGGCTTATGGGTTCCGGATGCTGCGTATAAGTCAAATGCACAGGCAATCGAAGCTGCTCGGTTCGCGCCGCACGTGTTCCATTCGATAAAGACGACAATAACCAAATCGAGCTAGACAGATTGACCCTTTAGCGCATTAGCTTCTGGGTTCCGGATGCTGCGTATAATTGAAATGCACAGGCAATCGAAGCTGCTCAGTGCGCGCCGCACGTGTTCCACTCGATAAAGACGACAATAACCAAATCGAGCTGGACAGATTGACCCTTTAGCGCATTGGCTTATGGGTTCCGGATGTTGCGTATAAGTCAAATGCACAGGCAATCGAAGCTGCTCGGTTCGCGCCGCACGTGTTCCACTCGATAAAGACAATAATAACCAAATCGAGCTAGACAGATTGACCCTTTAGCGCATTAGCTTCTGGGTTCCGGATGCTGCGTATAATTCAAATGCACAGGCAATCGAAGCTGCTCAGTGCGCGCCGCACGTGTTCCACTCGATAAAGACGACAATAACCAAATCGAGCTGGACAGATTGACCCTTTAGCGCATTGGCTTATGGGTTCCGGATGTTGCGTATAAGTCAAATGCACAGGCAATCGAAGCTGCTCGGTTCGCGCCGCACGTGTTCCACTCGATAAAGACAATAATAACCAAATCGAGCTAGACAGATTGACCCTTTAGCGCATTAGCTTCTGGGTTCCGGATGCTGCGTATAATTCAAATGCACAGGCAATCGAAGCTGCTCAGTGCGCGCCGCACGTGTTCCACTCGATAAAGACGACAATAACCAAATCGAGCTGGACAGATTGACCCTTTAGCGCATTGGCTTATGGGTTCCGGATGCTGCGTATAAGTCAAATGCACAGGCAATCGAAGCTGCTCGGTTTGCGCCGCATGTGTTCCACTCGATGAAAACGAAAATAACCTAATCGAGCTGGACAGATTGACCCTTTAGCGCATTGGCTCCTGGGTTCCGCATGCTGCATATAACTCAAATGCTCAGGCAATCGAAGCTGCTCGGTTCGCGCCGCGTGTGTTCCACTCGATAAAGACGACAATAACCAAATCGTGCTGGACAGATTGACCCTTTAACGCATTGCCTTCTGGGTTCCGGATGCTGCGTATAAGTCAAATGCACAGGCAATCGAAGCTGCTTGGTTCGCGCCGCATGTGTTCCACTCGATAAAGACGACAGTAACCAAATCGAGCTGGACAGATTGACCCTTTAGCGCATTAGCTTCTGGGTTCCGGATGCTGCGTATAAGTCAAATGCACAGGCAATCGAAGCTGCTCGGTTCGCGCCGCACGTGTTCTACTCGATAAAGACGACAATAACCAAATCGAGCTGGACAGATTGACCCTTTAGCGCATTGGCTTATGGGTTCCGGATGCTGTGTAAAGTCAAATGCACAGGCAATCTTAGCTGCTCGGTTCGCGCCGCACGTGTTCCACTCGATAAAGACGACAATAACCAAATCGAGCTGGACAGATTGACCCTTTAGCGCATTGGCTTATGGGTTCCGGATGCTGTGTAAAGTCAAATGCACAGGCAATCGAAGCTGCTCGGTTCGCGCCGCACGTGTTCTACTCGATAAAGACGACAATAACCAAATCGAGCTGGACAGATTGACCCTTTAGCGCATTGGCTTCTGTGTTCCGGATGCTGTGTAAAGTCAAATGCACAGGCAATCGAAGCTGCTCGGTTCGCGCCGCACGTGTTCCACTCGATAAAGACGACAATAACCAAATCGAGCTTGACAGATTGACCCTTTAGCGCATTGGCTTCTGTGTTCCGGATGCTGCGTATAAGTCAAATGCACAGGCAATCCAAGCTGCTCCGTTCGCGCCGCACGTGTTCCACTCGATAAAGACGACAATAGCCAAATCGAGCTAGACAGATTGACCCTTTAGCGCATTAGCTTCTGGGTTCCGGGTGCTGCGTATAAGTCAAATGCACAGGCAATCGAAGCTGCTGGGTTCGCGCCGCACGTGTTCTACTCGATAAAGACGACAATAACAAAATCGAGCTGGACAGATTGACCCTTTAGCGCATTGGCTTATGGGTTCCGGATGCTGCGTATAAGTCAAATGCACAGGCAATCGAAGCTGCTCGGTTCGCGCCGCACGTGTTCCACTCGATAAAGACGACAATAACCAAATCGAGCTAGACAGATTGACCCTTTAGCGCATTAGCTTCTGGGTTCCGGATGCTGCGTATAATTGAAATGCACAGGCAATCGAAGCTGCTCAGTGCGCGCCGCACGTGTTCCACTCGATAAAGACGACAATAACCAAATCGAGCTGGACAGATTGACCCTTTAGCGCATTGGCTTATGGGTTCCGGATGTTGCGTATAAGTCAAATGCACAGGCAATCGAAGCTGCTCGGTTCGCGCCGCACGTGTTCCACTCGATAAAGACAATAATAACCAAATCGAGCTAGACAGATTGACCCTTTAGCGCATTAGCTTCTGGGTTCCGGATGCTGCGTATAATTCAAATGCACAGGTAATCGAAGCTGCTCAGTGCGCGCCGCACGTGTTCCACTCGATAAAGACGACAATAACCAAATCGAGCTGTACAGATTGACCCTTTAGCGCATTGGCTTATGGGTTCCGGATGCTGCGTATAAGTCAAATCCACAGGCAATCGAAGCTGCTCGGTTCGCGCCGCACGTGTTCCACTCGATAAAGACGACAATAACCAAATCGAGCTGGACAGATTGACCCTTTAGCGCATTGGCTTCTGTGTTCCGGATGCTGCGTATAAGTCAAATGCACAGGCAATCCAAGCTGCTCGGATCGCGCCGCACGTGTTCCACTCGATAAAGACGACAATAACCAAATCGAGCTAGACAGATTGACCCTTTAGCGCATTAGCTTCTGGGTTCCGGATGCTGCGTATAATTCAAATGCACAGGCAATCGAAGCTGCTCAGTGCGCGCCGCACGTGTTCCACTCGATAAAGACGACAATAACCAAATCGAGATGGACAGATTGACCCTTTAGCGCATTGGCTTATGGGTTCCGGATGCTGCGTATAAGTCAAATGCACAGGCAATCGAAGCTGCTCGGTTCGCGCCGCACGTGTTCCACTCGATAAAGACGACAATATCCAAATCGAGCTGGACAGATTGACCCTTTAGCGCATTGGCTTATGGGTTCCGGATGCTGCGTATAATTCAAATGCACAGGCACTCGAAGCTGCTCAGTGCGCACCGCACGTGTTCCACTCGATAAAGACGACAATAACCAAATCGAGCTGGACAGATTGACCCTTTAGCGCATTGGCTTCTGTGTTCCGGATGCTGCGTATAAGTCAAATGCACAGGCAATCGAAGCTGCTCGGTTCGCGCCGCACGTGTTCCACTCGATAAAGATGACAATACCCAAATCGAGCTAGACAGATTGACCTTTAGCGCATTGGCTTCTTGGTTCCGGATGCTGCGTATAAGTCAAATGCACAGGCAATCGAAGCTGCTCGGTGCGCGCCGCACGTGTTCCACTCGATAAAGACGACAATAACCAAATCGAGCTGGACAGATTGACCCTTTAGCGCATTGGCTTCTGGGTTCCGGATGCTGCGTATAAGTCAAATGCACAGGCAATCGAAGCTGCTTGGTTCGCGCCGCATGTGTTCCACTCGATAAAGACGACAGTAACCAAATCGAGCTGGGCAGATTGACCCTTTAGCGCATTGGATCCTGGGTTCCGGATGCTGCGTATAAGTCAAATGCACAGGCAATCGAAGCTGCTCGGTTCGCGCCGCATGTGTTCCACTCGATAAAGACGACAGTAACCAAATCGAGCTGGACAGATTGACCCTTTAGCGCATTGGCTCCTGGGTTCCGGATGCTGCGTATACGTCAAATGCACAGGCAATCGAAGCTCCTCGGTTCGCGCCGCTTGTGTACCACTCGATAAAGACGTCAATAACCAAACCGAGCTGGACAGTTTGACCCTTTAGCGCATTGGCTTCTGGGTTCCGGATGCTGCCTATAAGTCAAATGCACAGGCAATCGAGGCTTTTCGGTTCGCGCCGCATGTGTTCCACTCGATAAAGACGACAATAACCAAATCGAGCTGGACAGATTGACCCTTTAACGCATTGGCTTCTGGGTTCCGGATGCTGTGTAAAGTCAAATGCACAGGCACTCGAAGCTCCTCGCTTTGCGCCGCACGTGTTCCACTCAATAGAGACGACAATAACCAAATCGGGCTGGACAAATTTGACGCTTTAGCGTATTGGCTTCTGGGTTCCGGATGCTGTGTATAAGTCAAATGCACAGGCAATCGAAGCTGCTCGGTTCGCGCCGCACGTGTTCCACTCGATAAAGACGACAATAACCAAATCGAGCTGGACAGATTGACCCTTTAGCGCATTGGCTTCTAGGTTCCGGATGCTGCGTATAAGTCAAATGCACAGGCAATCGAAGCTGCTCGGTTTGCGCCGCATGTGTTCCACTCGATAAAAACGAAAATAACCTAATCGAACTGGACAGATTGACCCTTTAACGCATTGGCTTCTGGGTTCCGGATGCTGCGTATAAGTCAAATGCACAGGCAATCGAAGCTGCTCGGTTCGCGCCGCATGTGTTCCACTCGATAAAGACGACAGTAACCAAACCGAGCTGGACAGATTGACCCTTTAACGCATTGCCTTCTGGGTTCCGGATGCTGCGTATAAGTCAAATGCACAGGCAATCGAAGCTGCTTGGTTCGCGCCGCATGTGTTCCACTCGATAAAGACGACAGTAACCTAATCGAGCTGGACAGATTGACCCTTTAGCGCATTGGCTCTTGCGTTCCGGATGCTGCGTATAAGTCAAATGCACAGGCAATCGAAGCTTCTCGGTTCGCGCCGCATGTGTTCCACTCGATAAAGACGACAATAACCTAATCGAGCTGGACAGATTGACCCTTTAACGCATTGGCTTCTGGGTTCCGGATGCTGCGTATAAGTCAAATGCACAGGCAATCGAAGCTGCTCGGTTCGCGCCGCATGTGTTCCACTCGATAAAGACGACAATAACGAAATCGAGCTGGACAGATTGACCCTTTAACGCATTGGCCTCTGGGTTCCGGATGTTGCGTATAAGTCAAATGCACAGGCAATGGAAGCTGCTCGGTTCGCGCCGCATGTGTTCCACTCGATAAAGACGACAATAACCGAATCGAGCTGGAGAGATTGACCCTTTAACGCATTGGCTTCTGGGTTCCGGATGTTGCGTATAAGTCAAATGCACAGGCAATCGAAGCTGCTTCGTTCGCGCCGCATGTGTTCCACTCGATAAAGACGACAGTAACCAAATCGAGCTGGACAGATTGACCCTTTAGCGCATTGGATCCTGGGTTCCGGATGCTGCGTATAAGTCAAATACACAGGCAATCGAAGCTGCTCGGTTCGCGCCGCATGTGTTCCACTCGATAAGAAGACAGTAACCAAATCGAGATGGACAGATTGACCCTTTAGCGCATTGGCTCCAGGGTTCCGGATGCTGCGTATAAGTCAAATGCACAGGCAATCGAAGCTCCTCGGTTCGCGCCGCATGTGTACCACTCGATAAAGACGACAATAACCAAATCGAGCTGGACAGATTGACCCTTTAACGCATTGGCTTCTGGGTTGCGGATGCTGTGTAAAGTCAAATGCACAGGCAATCGAAGCTGCTCGGTTCGCGCCGCACGTGTTCCACTCGATAAAGACGACAATAACCAAATCGAGCTAGACAGTTTGACCCTTTAGCGCATTGGCTTCTGGGTTCCGGATGCTGCCTATAAGTCAAATGCACAGGCAATCGAAGCTGCTCGGTTCGCGCCGCACGTGTTCCACTCGATAAAGACGACAATAACCAAATCGAGCTAGACAGTTTGACCCTTTAGCGCATTGGCTTCTGGGTTCCGGATGCTGCCTATAAGTCAAATGCACAGGCAATCGAAGCTGCTCGGTTCGCGCCGCACGCGTTCCACTCAATAGAGACGACAATAACCATATCGGGCTGGACAGATTTGACCCTTTATCGCATTGGCTTCTGGGTTCCGGATGCTGCGTATAAGTCAATTGCACAGGCAATCGAAGCTGCTCGGTTCGCGCCGCACGTGTTTCACTCGATAAAGACGACAATAACCAAATCGATCTGGACAGATTGACCCTTTAGCGCATTGGCTTCTGGGTTCCGGATACTGCGTATAATTCAAATGCAAAGGCAATCGAAGCTGCTCGGTGCGCGCCGCACGTGTTCCACTGGATAAAGACTACAATAAACAAATCGAGCTGGACAGACTGACCCTTTAGCGCATTGGCTTTTGGATTCCGGATGCTGTGTAAAGTCAAATGCACAGGCAATCGAAGCTGGTCGGTTCGCGCCGCACGTGTTCCACTCGATAAAGACGACAATAACCAAATCGAGCTAGACAGTTTGACCCTTTAGCGCATTGGCTTCTGGGTTCCGGATGCTGCGTATAAGTCAAATGCACAGGCAATCGAAGCTGCTCGGTTTGCGCCGCATGTGTTCCACTCGATAAAAACGAAAATAACCTAATCGAGCTGGACAGATTGACCCTTTAGCGCATTGGCTTCTGGGTTCCGGATTCTGCGTATAAGTCAAATGCACAGGCAATCGAAGCTGCTCGGTTTCCGCCGCATGTGTTCCACTCGATAAAAACGAAAATAACCTAATCGAGCTGGACAGATTGACGCTTTAGCGCATTGGCTCTTGGGTTCCGGATGCTGCGTATAAGTCAAATGCACAGGCAATCGAAACTGCTCGGTTCGCGCCGCATGTGTTCCACTCGATAAAGACGACAATAACGAAATCGAGCTGGACAGATTGACCCTTTAACGCATTGGCTTCTGGGTTCCGGATGTTGCGTATAGGTCAAATGCACAGGCAATGGAAACTGCTCGGTTCGCGCCGCATGTGTTCCACTCGATAAAGACGACAATAACCGAATCGAGCTGGAGAGATTGACCCTTTAGCGCATTGGCTTCTGGGTTCCGGATGTTGCGTATAAGTCAAATGCACAGGCAATGGAAACTGCTCGGTTCGCGCCGCATGTGTTCCACTCGATAAAAACGAAAATAACCTAATCGAGCTGGACAGATTGACCCTTTAACGCATTGGCTTCTGGGTTCCGGATGCTGCGTATAAGTCAAATGCACAGGCAATCGAAGCTGCTCGGTTTGCGCCGCATGTGTTCCACTCGATAAAGACGACAGTAACCAAATCGAGCTGGACAGATTGACCCTTTAGCGCATTGGCTCCTGGGTTCCGGATGCTGCGTATAAGTCAAATGCACAGGCAATCGAAGCTGCTCGGTTCGCGCCGCATGTGTTCCACTCGATAAAGACGACAATAACGAAATCGAGCTGGACAGATTGACCCTTTAACGCATTGGCTTCTGGGTTCCGGATGTTGCGTATAAGTCAAATGCACAGGCAATGGAAGCTGCTCGGTTCGCGCCGCATGTGTTCCACTCGATAAAGACGACAATAACCGAATCGAGCTGGAGAGATTGACCCTTTAACGCATTGGCTTCTGGGTTCCGGATGCTGCGTATAAGTCAAATGCACAGGCCATCGAAGCTGCTTCTTTCGCGCCGCATGTATTCCACTCGATAAAGACGACAGTAACCAAATCGAGCTGGACAGATTGACCCTTTAGCGCATTGGATCCTGGGTTCCGAATGCTGCGTATAAGTCAAATGCACAGGCAATCGAAGCTGCTCGGTTCGCGCCGCATGTGTTCCACTCGATAAAGACGACAGTAACCAAATCGAGCTGGACAGATTGACCCTTTAGCGCATTGGCTCCTGGGTTCCGGATGCTGCGTATAAGTCAAATGCACAGGCAATCGAAGCTCCTCGGTTCGCGCCGCATGTGTACCACTCGATAAAGACGACAATAACCAAACCGAGCTGGAGAGATTGACCCTTTAACGCATTGGCTTCTGGGTTCCGGATGCTGCGTATAAGTCAAAGGCACAGGCAATCGAAGCTGCTCGGTTCGCGCCGCATGTGTTCCACTCGATAAAGACGACAGTAACCAAATGGAGCTGGACAGATTGACCCTTTAGCGCATTGGCTCCTGGGTTCCGGATGCTGCGTATAAGTCAAATGCACAGGCAATCGAAGCTCCTAGGTTCGCGCCGCATGTGTACCACTCGATAAAGACGACAATAACCAAACCGAGCTGGACAGATTGAGCCTTTAACGAATTGGCTTCTGGGTTCCGGATGCTGTGTAAAGTCAAATGCGCAGGCAATCGAAGCTGCTCGGTTCGCGCCGCACGTGTTCCAGTCGATAAAGACGACAATAAGCAAATCGAGCTAGACAGTTTGACCCTTTCGCGCATTGGCTTCTGGGTTCCGGATGTTATCTAAAGGCAAATGCACAGGCAATCGAGGCTGCTCGGTTCGCGCAGCATGTGTTCCACTCGATAAAGACGACAATACCCTAGACAGTTTGACCCTTTAGCGCATTGGCTTCTGGGTTCCGGAGGCTGCCTATAAGTCAAATGCACAGGCAATCGAGGCTGCTCGGTTCGCGCCGCATGTGTTCCACTCGATAAAGACGACAATAACCAAATCGAGCTGGACAGATTGACCCTTTAACGCATTGGCTTCTGGGTTCCGGATACTGCGTATAATTCAAATGCAAAGGCAATCGAACGTGCTCGGTGCGCGCCGCACGTGTTCCACTGGATAAAGACGACAATAAACAAATCGAGCTGGACAGACTGACCCTTTAGGGCATTGGCTTTTGGGTTCCGGATGCTGCGTAAAGTCAAATGGACAGGCAATCGAAGCTGGTCGGTTCGCGCCGCACGTGTTCCACTCGATAAAGACGACAATAACCAAATCGAGCTAGACAGTTTGACCCTTTAGCGCATTGGCTTCTGGGTTCCGGATGCTGCGTATAAGTCAAATGCACAGGCAATCGAAGCTCCTCGGTTCGCGCCGCATGTGTTCCACTCCATAGAGACGACAATAACCAAATCGGGCTGGACAAATTTGACCCTTTAGCGCATTGGCTCTTGGGTTCCGGATGCTGTGTATAAGTCAAATGCACAGGCAATCGAAGCTGCTCGGTTCGCGCCGCATGTGTTCCACTCGATAAAGACGACAATAACCGAATCGAGCTGGAGAGATTGACCCTTTAACGCATTGGCTTCTGGGTTCCGGATGTTGCGTATAAGTCAAATGCACAGGCTATCGAAGCTGCTCGGTTTGCGCCGCATGTGTTCCACTCGATAAAAACGAAAATAACCTAATCGAGCTGGACAGATTGACCCTTTAACGCATTGGCTTCTGGGTTCCGGATGCTGCGTATAAGTCAAATGCACAGGCAATCGAAGCTGCTCGGTTCGCGCCGCATGTGTTCCACTCGATAAAGACGACAATAACGAAATCGAGCTGGACAGATTGACCCTTTAACGCATTGGCTTCTGGGTTCCGGATGTTGCGTATAAGTCAAATGCACAGGCAATCGAAGCTGCTTCGTTCGCGCCGCATGTGTTCCACTCGATAAAGACGACAGTAACCAAATCGAGCTGGACAGATTGACCCTTTAGCGCATTGGATCCTGGGTTCCGGATGCTGCGTATAAGTCAAATACACAGGCAATCGAAGCTGCTCGGTTCGCGCCGCATGTGTTCCACTCGATAAGAAGACAGTAACCAAATCGAGATGGACAGATTGACCCTTTAGCGCATTGGCTCCAGGGTTCCGGATGCTGCGTATAAGTCAAATGCACAGGCAATCGAAGCTCCTCGGTTCGCGCCGCATGTGTACCACTCGATAAAGACGACAATAACCAAATCGAGCTGGACAGATTGACCCTTTAACGCATTGGCTTCTGGGTTGCGGATGCTGTGTAAAGTCAAATGCACAGGCAATCGAAGCTGCTCGGTTCGCGCCGCACGTGTTCCACTCGATAAAGACGACAATAACCAAATCGAGCTAGACAGTTTGACCCTTTAGCGCATTGGCTTCTGGGTTCCGGATGCTGCCTATAAGTCAAATGCACAGGCAATCGAAGCTGCTCGGTTCGCGCCGCACGTGTTCCACTCGATAAAGACGACAATAACCAAATCGAGCTAGACAGTTTGACCCTTTAGCGCATTGGCTTCTGGGTTCCGGATGCTGCCTATAAGTCAAATGCACAGGCAATCGAAGCTGCTCGGTTCGCGCCGCACGCGTTCCACTCAATAGAGACGACAATAACCATATCGGGCTGGACAGATTTGACCCTTTATCGCATTGGCTTCTGGGTTCCGGATGCTGCGTATAAGTCAATTGCACAGGCAATCGAAGCTGCTCGGTTCGCGCCGCACGTGTTTCACTCGATAAAGACGACAATAACCAAATCGATCTGGACAGATTGACCCTTTAGCGCATTGGCTTCTGGGTTCCGGATACTGCGTATAATTCAAATGCAAAGGCAATCGAAGCTGCTCGGTGCGCGCCGCACGTGTTCCACTGGATAAAGACTACAATAAACAAATCGAGCTGGACAGACTGACCCTTTAGCGCATTGGCTTTTGGGTTCCGGATGCTGTGTAAAGTCAAATGCACAGGCAATCGAAGCTGGTCGGTTCGCGCCGCACGTGTTCCACTCGATAAAGACGACAATAACCAAATCGAGCTAGACAGTTTGACCCTTTAGCGCATTGGCTTCTGGGTTCCGGATGCTGTGTATAAGTCAAATGCACAGGGAATCGAAGCTGCTCGGTTCGCGCCGCACGTGTTCCACTCGATAAAGACGACAATAACCAAATCGAGCTGGACAGATTGACCCTTTAGCGCATTGGCTTCTGGGTTCCGGATGCTGCGTATAAGTCAAATGCACAGGCAATCGAAGCTCCTCGGTTTGCGCCGCATGTGTTCCACTCGATAAAAACGACAATAACCTAATCGAGCTGGACAGATTGACCCTTTAACGCATTGGCTTCTGGGTTCCGGATGCTGCGTATAAGTCAAATGCACAGGCAATCGAAGCTGCTCGGTTCGCGCCGCATGTGTTCCACTCGATAAAGACGACAATAACGAAATCGAGCTGGACAGATTGACCCTTTAACGCATTGGCTTCTGGGTTCCGAATGTTGCGTATAAGTCAAATGCACAGGCAATCGAAGCTGCTTCGTTCGCGCCGCATGTGTTCCACTCGATAAAGACGACAGTAACCAAATCGAGCTGGACAGATTGACCCTTTAGCGCATTGGATCCTGGGTTCCGGATGCTGCGTATAAGTCAAATACACAGGCAATCGAAGCTGCTCGGTTCGCGCCGCATGTGTTCCACTCGATAAGAAGACAGTAACCAAATCGAGATGGACAGATTGACCCTTTAGCGCATTGGCTCCAGGGTTCCGGATGCTGCGTATAAGTCAAATGCACAGGCAATCGAAGCTCCTCGGTTCGCGCCGCATGTGTACCACTCGATAAAGACGACAATAACCAAATCGAGCTGGACAGATTGACCCTTTAACGCATTGGCTTCTGGGTTGCGGATGCTGTGTAAAGTCAAATGCACAGGCAATCGAAGCTGCTCGGTTCGCGCCGCACGTGTTCCACTCGATAAAGACGACAATAACCAAATCGAGCTAGACAGTTTGACCCTTTAGCGCATTGGCTTCTGGGTTCCGGATGCTGCCTATAAGTCAAATGCACAGGCAATCGAAGCTGCTCGGTTCGCGCCGCACGTGTTCCACTCGATAAAGACGACAATAACCAAATCGAGCTAGACAGTTTGACCCTTTAGCGCATTGGCTTCTGGGTTCCGGATGCTGCCTATAAGTCAAATGCACAGGCAATCGAAGCTGCTCGGTTCGCGCCGCACGCGTTCCACTCAATAGAGACGACAATAACCATATCGGGCTGGACAGATTTGACCCTTTATCGCATTGGCTTCTGGGTTCCGGATGCTGCGTATAAGTCAATTGCACAGGCAATCGAAGCTGCTCGGTTCGCGCCGCACGTGTTTCACTCGATAAAGACGACAATAACCAAATCGATCTGGACAGATTGACCCTTTAGCGCATTGGCTTCTGGGTTCCGGATACTGCGTATAATTCAAATGCAAAGGCAATCGAAGCTGCTCGGTGCGCGCCGCACGTGTTCCACTGGATAAAGACTACAATAAACAAATCGAGCTGGACAGACTGACCCTTTAGCGCATTGGCTTTTGGGTTCCGGATGCTGTGTAAAGTCAAATGCACAGGCAATCGAAGCTGGTCGGTTCGCGCCGCACGTGTTCCACTCGATAAAGACGACAATAACCAAATCGAGCTAGACAGTTTGACCCTTTAGCGCATTGGCTTCTGGGTTCCGGATGCTGTGTATAAGTCAAATGCACAGGGAATCGAAGCTGCTCGGTTCGCGCCGCACGTGTTCCACTCGATAAAGACGACAATAACCAAATCGAGCTGGACAGATTGACCCTTTAGCGCATTGGCTTCTGGGTTCCGGATGCTGCGTATAAGTCAAATGCACAGGCAATCGAAGCTCCTCGGTTTGCGCCGCATGTGTTCCACTCGATAAAAACGACAATAACCTAATCGAGCTGGACAGATTGACCCTTTAGCGCATTGGCTTCTGGGTTCCGGATGCTGCGTATAAGTCAAATGCACAGGCAATCGAAGCTGCTCGGTTTCCGCCGCATGTGTTCCACTCGATAAAAACGAAAATAACCTAATCGAGCTGGACAGATTGACGCTTTAGCGCATTGGCTCTTGGGTTCCGGATGCTGCGTATAAGTCAAATGCACAGGCAATCGAAACTGCTCGGTTCGCGCCGCATGTGTTCCACTCGATAAAGACGACAATAACGAAATCGAGCTGGACAGATTGACCCTTTAACGCATTGGCTTCTGGGTTCCGGATGTTGCGTATAGGTCAAATGCACAGGCAATGGAAACTGCTCGGTTCGCGCCGCATGTGTTCCACTCGATAAAGACGACAATAACCGAATCGAGCTGGAGAGATTGACCCTTTAGCGCATTGGCTTCTGGGTTCCGGATGTTGCGTATAAGTCAAATGCACAGGCAATGGAAACTGCTCGGTTCGCGCCGCATGTGTTCCACTCGATAAAAACGAAAATAACCTAATCGAGCTGGACAGATTGACCCTTTAACGCATTGGCTTCTGGGTTCCGGATGCTGCGTATAAGTCAAATGCACAGGCAATCGAAGCTGCTCGGTTCGCGCCGCATGTGTTCCACTCGATAAAGACGACAGTAACCAAATCGAGCTGGACAGATTGACCCTTTAGCGCATTGGCTCCTGGGTTCCGGATGCTGCGTATAAGTCAAATGCACAGGCAATCGAAGCTGCTCGGTTCGCGCCGCATGTGTTCCACTCGATAAAGACGACAATAACGAAATCGAGCTGGACAGATTGACCCTTTAACGCATTGGCTTCTGGGTTCCGGATGTTGCGTATAAGTCAAATGCACAGGCAATGGAAGCTGCTCGGTTCGCGCCGCATGTGTTCCACTCGATAAAGACGACAATAACCGAATCGAGCTGGAGAGATTGACCCTTTAACGCATTGGCTTCTGGGTTCCGGATGCTGCGTATAAGTCAAATGCACAGGCCATCGAAGCTGCTTCGTTCGCGCCGCATGTATTCCACTCGATAAAGACGACAGTAACCAAATCGAGCTGGACAGATTGACCCTTTAGCGCATTGGATCCTGGGTTCCGAATGCTGCGTATAAGTCAAATGCACAGGCAATCGAAGCTGCTCGGTTCGCGCCGCAAGTGTTCCACTCGATAAAGACGACAGTAACCAAATCGAGCTGGACAGATTGACCCTTTAGCGCATTGGCTCCTGGGTTCCGGATGCTGCGTATAAGTCAAATGCACAGGCAATCGAAGCTCCTCGGTTCGCGCCGCATGTGTACCACTCGATAAAGACGACAATAACCAAACCGAGCTGGAGAGATTGACCCTTTAACGCATTGGCTTCTGGGTTCCAGATGCTGCGTATAAGTCAAAGGCACAGGCAATCGAAGCTGCTCGGTTCGCGCCGCATGTGTTCCACTCGATAAAGACGACAGTAACCAAATGGAGCTGGACAGATTGACCCTTTAGCGCATTGGCTCCTGGGTTCCGGATGCTGCGTATAAGTCAAATGCACAGGCAATCGAAGCTCCTAGGTTCGCGCCGCATGTGTACCACTCGATAAAGACGACAATAACCAAACCGAGCTGGACAGATTGAGCCTTTAACGAATTGGCTTCTGGGTTCCGGATGCTGTGTAAAGTCAAATGCGCAGGCAATCGAAGCTGCTCGGTTCACGCCGCACGTGTTCCAGTCGATAAAGACGACAATAAGCAAATCGAGCTAGACAGTTTGACCCTTTAGCGCATTGGCTTCTGGGTTCCGGATGTTATCTAAAGGCAAATGCACAGGCAATCGAGGCTGCTCGGTTCGCGCAGCATGTGTTCCACTCGATAAAGACGACAATACCCTAGACAGTTTGACCCTTTAGCGCATTGGCTTCTGGGTTCCGGAGGCTGCCTATAAGTCAAATGCACAGGCAATCGAGGCTGCTCGGTTCGCGCCGCATGTGTTCCACTCGATAAAGACGACAATAACCAAATCGAGCTGGACAGATTGACCCTTTAACGCATTGGCTTCTGGGTTCCGGATACTGCGTATAATTCAAATGCAAAGGCAATCGAACGTGCTCGGTGCGCGCCGCACGTGTTCCACTGGATAAAGACGACAATTAAACAAATCGAGCTGGACAGACTGACCCTTTAGGGCATTGGCTTTTGGGTTCCGGATGCTGCGTAAAGTCAAATGGACAGGCAATCGAAGCTGGTCGGTTCGCGCCGCACGTGTTCCACTCGATAAAGACGACAATAACCAAATCGAGCTAGACAGTTTGACCCTTTAGCGCATTGGCTTCTGGGTTCCGGATGCTGCGTATAAGTCAAATGCACAGGCAATCGAAGCTCCTCGGTTCGCGCCGCATGTGTTCCACTCCATAGAGACGACAATAACCAAATCGGGCTGGACAAATTTGACCCTTTAGCGCATTGGCTCTTGGGTTCCGGATGCTGTGTATAAGTCAAATGCACAGGCAATCGAAGCTGCTCGGTTCGCGCCGCATGTGTTCCACTCGATAAAGACGACAATAACCGAATCGAGCTGGAGAGATTGACCCTTTAACGCATTGGCTTCTGGGTTCCGGATGTTGCGTATAAGTCAAATGCACAGGCTATCGAAGCTGCTCGGTTTGCGCCGCATGTGTTCCACTCGATAAAAACGAAAATAACCTAATCGAGCTGGACAGATTGACCCTTTAACGCATTGGCTTCTGGGTTCCGGATGCTGCGTATAAGTCAAATGCACAGGCAATCGAAGCTGCTCGGTTCGCGCCGCATGTGTTCCACTCGATAAAGACGACAATAACGAAATCGAGCTGGACAGATTGACCCTTTAACGCATTGGCTTCTGGGTTCCGGATGTTGCGTATAAGTCAAATGCACAGGCAATGGAAGCTGCTCGGTTCGCGCCGCATGTGTTCCACTCGTTAAAGACGACAATAACCGAATCGAGCTGGAGAGATTGACCCTTTAACGCATTGGCTTCTGGGTTCCGGATCTTGCGTATAAGTCAAATGCACAGGCAATCGAAGCTGCTTCGTTCGCGCCGCATGTGTTCCACTCGATAAAAACGACAGTAACCAAATCGAGCTGGACAGATTCACCCTTTAGCGCATTGGATCCAGGGTTCCGGATGCTGCGTATAAGTCAAATGCACAGGCAATCGAAGCTGCTCGGTTCGCGCCGCATGTGTTCCACTCGATAAGACGGCAGTAACCAAATCGAGCTGGGCAGATTGACCCTAAAGCGCATTGGCTCCTGGGTTCCGAATGCTGCGTATAAGTGAAATGCACAGGCAATCGAAGCTCCTCGGTTCGCGCCGCATGTGTACCACTCGATAAAGACGACAATAACCAAACCGAGCTGGACAGATTGACCCTTTAACGCACTGGCTTCTGGGTTCCGGATGCTGTGTAAAGTCAAATGCACAGGCAATCGAAGCTGCTCGGTTCGCGCCGCACGTGTTCCACTCGATAAAGACCACAATAACCAAATCGAGCTAGACAGTTTGACCCTTTAGCGCATTGGCTTCTGGGTTCCGGATGCTGCCTATAAGTCAAATGCACAGGCAATCGAAGCTGCTCGGTTCGCGCCGCACGTGTTCCATTCAATAGAGACGACAATAACCAAATCGGGCTGGACAGATTTGACCCTTTATCGCATTGGCTTGTGTGTTCCGGATGCTGCGTATAAGTCAAATGCACAGGCAATCGAAGCTGCTCGGTTCGCGCCGCACGTGTTTCACTCGATAAAGACGACAATAACCAAATCGAGCTGGACAGATTGTCCCTTTAGCGCATTGGCTTCTGGGTTCCGGATACTGCGTATAATTCAAATGCAAAGGCAATCGAAGCTGCTCGGTGCGCGCCGCACGTGTTCCACTGGATAAAGACGACAATAAACAAATCGAGCTGGACAGACTGACCCTTTAGCGCATTGGCTTTTGGGTTCCGGATGCTGTGTAAAGTCAAATGCACAGGCAATCGAAGCTGGTCGGTTCGCGCCGCACGTGTTCCACTCGATAAAGACGACAATAACCAAATCGAGCTAGACAGTTTGACCCTTTAGCGCATTGGCTTCTGGGTTCCGGATGCTGCGTATAAGTCAAATGCACAGGCAATCGAAGCTGCTCGGTTCGCGCCGCATGTGTTCCACTCGATAAAGACGACAATAACCAAATCGAGCTGGACAGATTGACCCTTTAACGCATTGGCTTCTGGGTTCCGGATGCTGTGTAAAGTCAAATGCACAGGCACTCGAAGCTGCTCGGTTCGCGCCGCACGTGTTCCACTCAATAGAGACGACAATAACCAAATCGGGCTGGACAGATTTGACCCTTTATCGCATTGGCTTCTGGGTTCCGGATGCTGCGTATAAGTCAAATGCACAGGCAATCGAAGCTGCTCGGTTCGCGCCGCACGTGTTTCACTCGATAAAGACGACAATAACCAAATCGAGCTGGACAGATTGACCCTTTAGCGCATTGGCTTCTGGGTTCCGGATACTGCGTATAATTCAAATGCAAAGGCAATCGAACGTGCTCGGTGCGCGCCGCACGTGTTCCACTGGATAAAGACGACAATAAACAAATCGAGCTGGACAGACTGACCCTTTAGCGCATTGGCTTTTGGGTTCCGGATGCTGCGTAAAGTCAAATGGACAGGCAATCGAAGCTGGTCGGTTCGCGCCGCACGTGTTCCACTCGATAAAGACGACAATAACCAAATCGAGCTAGAAAGTTTGACCCTTTAGCGCATTGGCTTCTGGGTTCCGGATGCTGCGTATAAGTCAAATGCACAGGCAATCGAAGCTCCTCGGTTCGCGCCGCATGTGTTCCACTCCATAGAGACGACAATAACCAAATCGGGCTGGACAAATTTGACCCTTTAGCGCATTGGCTCTTGGGTTCCGGATGCTGTGTATAAGTCAAATGCACAGGCAATCGAAGCTGCTCGGTTCGCGCCGCATGTGTTCCACTCGATAAAGACGACAATAACCGAATCGAGCTGGAGAGATTGACCCTTTAACGCATTGGCTTCTGGGTTCCGGATGTTGCGTATAAGTCAAATGCACAGGCTATCGAAGCTGCTCGGTTTGCGCCGCATGTGTTCCACTCGATAAAAACGAAAATAACCTAATCGAGCTGGACAGATTGACCCTTTAACGCATTGGCTTCTGGGTTCCGGATGCTGCGTATAAGTCAAATGCACAGGCAATCGAAGCTGCTCGGTTCGCGCCGCATGTGTTCCACTCGATAAAGACGACAATAACGAAATCGAGCTGGACAGATTGACCCTTTAACGCATTGGCTTCTGGGTTCCGGATGTTGCGTATAAGTCAAATGCACAGGCAATGGAAGCTGCTCGGTTCGCGCCGCACGTGTTTCACTCGATAAAGACAATAACCAAATCGAGCTGGACAGATTGTCCCTTTAGCGCATTGGCTTCTGGGTTCCGGATACTGCGTATAATTCAAATGCAAAGGCAATCGAAGCTGCTCGGTGCGCGCCGCACGTGTTCCACTGGATAAAGACGACAATAAACAAATCGAGCTGGACAGACTGACCCTTTAGCGCATTGGCTTTTGGGTTCCGGATGGTGTGAAGTCAAATGCACAGGCAATCGAAGCTGCTTCGTTCGCGCCGCATGTGTACCACTCGATAAAGACGACAATAACCAAACCGAGCTGGACAGATTGACCCTTTAACGCATTGGCTTCTGGGTTCCGGATGCTGTGTAAAGTCAAATGCACAGGCAATCGAAGCTTCTCGGTTCGCGCCGCACGTGTTCCACTCGATAAAGACGACAATAACCAAATCGAGCTAGACAGTTTGACCCTTTAGCGCATTGGCTTCTGGGTTCCGGATGCTGCCTATAAGTCAAATGCACAGGCAATCGAAGCTGCTCGGTTCGCGCCGCACGTGTTCCACTCGATAAAGACCACAATAACCAAATCGAGCTAGACAGTTTGACCCTTTAGCGCATTGGCTTCTGGGTTCCGGATGCTGCCTATAAGTCAAATGCACAGGCAATCGAAGCTGCTCGGTTCGCGCCGCACGTGTTCCACTCAATAGAGACGACAATAACCAAATCGGGCTGGACAGATTTGACCCTTTATCGCATTGGCTTCTGTGTTCCGGATGCTGCGTATAAGTCAAATGCACAGGCAATCGAAGCTGCTCGGTTCGCGCCGCACGTGTTTCACTCGATAAAGACAATAACCAAATCGAGCTGGACAGATTGTCCCTTTAGCGCATTGGCTTCTGGGTTCCGGATACTGCGTATAATTCAAATGCAAAGGCAATCGAAGCTGCTCGGTGCGCGCCGCACGTGTTCCACTCTATAGAGACGACAATAACCAAATCGGGCTGGACAAATTTGACCCTTTAGCTCATTGGCTTCTGGGTTCCGGATGCTGTGTATAAGTCAAATGCAGAGGCAATCGAAGCTGCTCGGTTCGCGCCGCACGTGTTCCACTCGATAAAGACGACAATAACCAAATCGAGCTGGACAGATTGACCCTTTAGCGCATTGGCTTCTGGGTTCCGAATGCTGCGTATAAGTCAAATGCACAGGCAATCGAAGCTGCTCGGTTTGCGCCGCATGTGTTCGACTCGATAAAAACGAAAATAACCTAATCGAGCTGGACAGATTGACCCTTTAGCGCATTGGCTTCTGGGTTCCGGATGCTGCGTATAAGTCAAATGCACAGGCAATCGAAGCTGCTCGGTTTGCGCCGCATGTGTTCCACTCGATAAAAACGAAAATAACCTAATCGAGCTGGACAGATTGACCCTTTAACGCATTGGCTTCTGGGTTCCGGATGCTGCGTATAAGTCAAATGCACAGGCAATCGAAGCGGGTCGGTTCGCGCCGCACGGGTTCCACTCGATAAAGACGACAATACCCAAATCGAGCTAGACAGTTTGACCCTTTAGCGCATTGGCTTCTGGGTTCCGGATGCTGCGTATAAGTCAAATGCACAGGCAATCGAAGCTCCTCGGTTCGCGCCGCATGTGTTCCACTCCATAGAGACGACAATAACCAAATCGGGCTGGACAAATTTGACCCTTTAGCGCATTGGCTCTTGGGTTCCGGATGCTGTGCATAAGTCAAATGCACAGGCAATCGAAGCTGCTCGGTTCGCGCCGCATGTGTTCCACTCGATAAAGACGACAATAACCGAATCGAGTTGGACAGATTGACCCTTTAACGCATTGGCTTCTGGGTTCCGGATGCTGCGTATAAGTCAAATGCACAGGCAATGGAAGCTGCTCGGTTCGCGCCGCATGTGTTCCACTCGATAAAGACGACAATAACCGAATCGAGCTGGAGAGATTGACCCTTTAACGCATTGGCTTCTGGGTTCCGGATGTTGCGTATAAGTCAAATGCACAGGCAATCGAAGCTGCTTCGTTCGCGCCGCATGTGTTCCACTCGATAAAAACGACAGTAACCAAATCGAGCTGGACAGATTGACCCTTTAGCGCATTGGATCCAGGGTTCCGGATGCTGCGTATAAGTCAAATGCACAGGCAATCGAAGCTGCTCGGTTCGCGCCGCATGTGTTCCACTCGATAAGACGGCAGTAACCAAATCGAGCTGGGCAGATTGACCCTTTAGCGCATTGGCTCCTGGGTTCCGAATGCTGCGTATAAGTGAAATGCACAGGCAATCGAAGCTCCTCGGTTCGCGCCGCATGTGTACCACTCGATAAAGACGACAATAACCAAACCGAGCAGGACAGATTGACCCTTTAACGCATTGGCTTCTGGGTTCCGGATGCTGTGTAAAGTCAAATGCACAGGCAATCGAAGCTGCTCGGTTCGCGCCGCACGTGTTCCACTCGATAAAGACGACAATAACCAAATCGAGCTAGACAGTTTGACCCTTTAGCGCATTGGCTTCTGGGTTCCGGATGCTGCCTATAAGTCAAATGCACAGGCAATCGAAGCTGCTCGGTTCGCGCCGCACGTGTTCCACTCGATAAAGACCACAATAACCAAATCGAGCTAGACAGTTTGACCCTTTAGCGCATTGGCTTCTGGGTTCCGGATGCTGCCTATAAGTCAAATGAACAGGCAATAGAAGCTGCTCGGTTCGCGCCGCACGTGTTCCACTCAATAGAGACGACAATAACCAAATCGGGCTGGACAGATTTGACCCTTTATCGCATTGGCTTCTGTGTTCCGGATGCTGCGTATAAATCAAATGCACAGGCAATCGAAGCTGCTCGGTTCGCGCCGCACGTGTTTCACTCGATAAAGACGACAATAACCAAATCGAGCTGGACAGATTGTCCCTTTAGCGCATTGGCTTCTGGGTTCCGGATACTGCGTATAATTCAAATGCAAAGGCAATCGAAGCTGCTCGGTGCGCGCCGCACGTGTTCCACTGGATAAAGACGACAATAAACAAATCGAGCTGGACAGACTGACCCTTTAGCGCATTGGCTTTTGGGTTCCGGATGCTGTGTAAAGTCAAATGCACAGGCAATCGAAGCTGGTCGGTTCGCGCCGCACGTGTTCCACTCGATAAAGACGACAATAACCAAATCGAGCTAGACAGTTTGACCCTTTAGCGCATTGGCTTCTGGGTTCCGGATGCTGCGTATAAGTCAAATGCACAGGCAATCGAAGCTCCTCGGTTCGCGCCGCATGTGTACCACTCGATAAAGACGACAATAACCAAACCGAGCTGGACAGATTCACCCTTTAGCGCATTGGCTCTTGGGTTCCGGATGCTGCGTATAAGTCAAATGCACAGGCAATCGAAGCTGCTCGGTTCGCGCCGCATGTGTTCCACTCGATAAAGACGACAGTAACCAAACCGAGCTGGACAGATTGACCCTTTAGCGCATTGGCTCTTGGGTTCCGGATGCTGCGTATAAGTCAAATGCACAGGCAATCGAAACTCCTCGGTTCGCGCCGCATGTGTTCCACTCGATAAAGACGACAGTAACCAAATGGAGCTGGACAGATTGACCCTTTAGCGCATTGGCTCCTGGGTTCCGGATGCTGCGTATAAGTCAAATGCACAGGCAATCGTAGCTGCTCGGTTCGCGCCGCATGTGTTCCACTCGATAAAGACGACAATAACCGAATCGAGCTGGAGAGATTGACACTTTAACGCATTGGCTTCTGGGTTCCGGATGCTGCGTATAAGTCAAATGCACAGGCAATCGAAGCTGCTCGGTTTGCGCCGCATGTGTTCGACTCGATAAAAACGAAAATAACCTAATCGAGCTGGACAGATTGACCCTTTAGCGCATTGGCTTCTGGGTTCCGGATGCTGCGTATAAGTCAAATGCACAGGCAATCGAAGCTGCTCGGTTTGCGCCGCATGTGTTCCACTCGATAAAAACGAAAATAACCTAATCGAGCTGGACAGATTGACCCTTTAACGCATTGGCTTCTGGGTTCCGGATGCTGCGTATAAGTCAAATGCACAGGCAATCGAAGCTGCTCGGTTCGCGCCGCATGAGTTCCACTCGATAAAGACGACAGTAACCAAACCGAGCTGGACAGATTGACCCTTTAGCGCATTGGCTCCTGGGTTCCGCATGCTGCATATAACTCAAATGCACAGGCAATCGAAGCTGCTCGGTTCGCGCCGCGTGTGTTCCACTCGATAAAGACGACAATAACCAAATCGTGGTGGACAGATTGACCCTTTAACGCATTGCCCTCTGGGTTCCGGATGCTGCGTATAAGTCAAATGCACAGGCAATCGAAGCTGCTTGGTTCGCGCCGCATGTGTTCCACTCGATAAAGATGACAGTAACCTAATCGAGCTGGACAGATTGACGCTTTAGCGCATTGGCTCTTGGGTTCCGGATGCTGCGTATAAGTCAAATGCACAGGCAATCGAAGCTGCTCGGTTCGCGCCGCATGTGTTCCACTCGATAAAGACGACAGTAACCAAATGGAGCTGGACAGATTGACCCTTTAGCGCATTGGCTCCTGGGTTCCGGATGCTGCGTATAAGTCAAATGCACAGGCAATCGAAGCTCCTCGGTTCGCGCCGCATGTGTACCACTCGATAAAGCCGACTATAACATAACCGAGCTGGACAGATTGACCCTTTAACGCATTGGCTTCTGGGTTCCGGATGCTGTGTAAAGTCAAATGCACAGGCAATCGAAGCTGCTCGGTGCGCGCCGCACGTGTTCCACTCGATAAAGACGACAGTAACCAAATGGAGCTGGACAGATTGACCCTTTAGCGCATTGGCTCTTGGGTTCCGGATGCTGCGTATAAGTCAAATGCACAGGCAATCGAAGCTCCTCGGTTCGCGCCGCATGTGTACCACTCGCTAAAGACGACAATAACCAAACTGAGCTGGACAGATTGACCCTTTAACGCATTGGCTTCTGGGTTCCGGATGCTGCGTATAAGTCAAATGCACAGGCAATCGAAGCTCCTCGGTTCGCGCCGCATGTGTACCACTCGATAAAGACGACAATAACCAAACCGAGCTGGACAGATTCACCCTTTAGCGCATTGGCTCTTGGGTTCCGGATGCTGCGTATAAGTCAAATGGACAGGCAATCGAAGCTGCTCGGTTCGCGCCGCATGTGTTCCACTCGATAAAGACGACAGTAACCAAACCGAGCTGGACAGATTGACCCTTTAGCGCATTGGCTCTTGGGTTCCGGATGCTGCGTATAAGTCAAATGCACAGGCAATCGAAGCTCCTCGGTTCGCGCCGCATGTGTTCCACTCGATAAAGACGACAGTAACCAAATGGAGCTGGACAGATTGACCCTTTAGCGCATTGGCTCCTGGGTTCCGGATGCTGCGTATAAGTCAAATGCACAGGCAATCGAAGCTGCTCGGTTCGCGCCGCATGTGTTCCACTCGATAAAGACGACAATAACCGAATCGAGCTGGAGAGATTGACACTTTAACGCATTGGCTTCTGGGTTCCGGATGCTGCGTATAAGTCAAATGCACAGGCAATCGAAGCTCCTCGGTTCGCGCCGCATGTGTACCACTCGATAAAGACGACAATAACCAAACCGAGCTGGACAGATTGACCCTTTAACGCATTGGCTTCTGGGTTCCGGATGCTGTGTAAAGTCAAATGCACAGGCAATCGAAGCTGCTCGTTTCGCGCCGCACGTGTTCCACTCGATAAAGACGACAGTAACCAAATGGAGCTGGACAGATTGACCCTTTAGCGCATTGGCTCCTGGGTTCCGGATGCTGCGTATAAGTCAAATGCACAGGCAATCGAAGCTCCTCGGTTCGCGCCGCATGTGTACCACTCGATAAAGACGACAATAACCAAACCGAGCTGGACAGATTGACCCTTTAACGCATTGGCTTCTGGGTTCCGGATGCTGCGTATAAGTCAAATGCACAGGAAATCGAAGCTCCTCGGTTCGCGCCGCATGTGTACCACTCGATAAAGACGGCAATAACCAAACCGAGCTGGACAGATTGACCCTTTAGCGCATTGGCTCTTGGGTTCCGGATGCTGCGTATAAGTCAAATGCACAGGCAATCGAAGCTGCTCGGTTCGCGCCGCATGTGTTCCACTCGATAAAGACGACAGTAACCAAATGGAGCTGGGCAGATTGACCCTTTAGCGCATTGGCTCCTGGGTTCCGGATGCTGCGTATAAGTCAAATGCACAGGCAATCGAAGCTGCTCGGTTCGCGCCGCATGTGTTCCACTCGATAAAGACGACAGTAACCAAATGGAGCTGGACAGATTGACCCTTTAACGCATTGGCTTCTGGGTTCCGGATGTTGCGTATAAGTCAAATGCACAGGCAATGGAAGCTGCTCGGTTCGCGCCGCATGTGTTCCACTCGATAAAGACGACAATAACCGAATCGAGCTGGAGAGATTGACACTTTAACGCATTGGCTTCTGGGTTCCGGATACTGCGTATAAGTCAAATGCACAGGCAATCGAAGCTCCTCGGTTCGCGCCGCATGTGTACCACTCGATAAAGACGACAATAACCAAACCGAGCTGGACAGATTGACCCTTTAACGCATTGGCTTCTGGGTTCCGGATGCTGTGTAAAGTCAAATGCACAGGCAATCGAAGCTGCTCGGTTCGCGCCGCACGTGTTCCACTCGATAAAGACGACAATAACCAAATCGAGCTAGACAGTTTGACCCTTTAGCGCATTGGCTTCTGGGTTCCGGATGCTGCCTATAAGTCAAATGCACAGGCAATCGAAGCTGCTCGGTTCGCGCCGCACCTGTTCCACTCGATAAAGACCACAATAACCAAACGAGCTAGACAGTTTGACCCTTTAGCGCATTGGCTTCTGGGTTCCGGATGCTGCCTATAAGTCAAATGCACAGGCAATGGAAGCTGCTCGGTTCGCGCCGCACGTGTTCCACTCAATAGAGACGACAATAACCAAATCGGGCTGGACAGATTTGACCCTTTATCGCATTGGCTTCTGTGTTCCGGATGCTGCGTATAAGTCAAATGCACAGGCAATCGAAGCTGCTCGGTTCGCGCCGCACGTGTTTCACTCGATAAAGACGACAATAACCAAATCGAGCTGGACAGATTGTCCCTTTAGCGCATTGGCTTCTGGGTTCCGGACACTGCGTATAATTCAAATGCAAAGGCAATCGAAGCTGCTCGGTGCGCGCCGCACGTGTTCCACTGGATAAAGACGACAATAAACAAATCGAGCTGGACAGACTGACCCTTTAGCGCATTGGCTTTTGGGTTCCGGATGCTGTGTAAAGTCAAATGCACAGGCAATCGAAGCTGGTCGGTTCGCGCCCCACGTGTTCCACTCGATAAAGACGACAATAACCAAATCGAGCTAGACAGTTTGACCCTTTAGCGCATTGGCTTCTGGGTTCCGGATGCTGCGTGTAAGTCAAATGCACAGGCAATCGAAGCTGCTCGGTGCGCGCCGCACGTGTTCCACTGGATAAAGACGACAATAACCAAATCGAGCTAGACAGTTTGACCCTTTAGCGCATTGGCTTCTGGGTTCCGGATGCTGCGTATAAGTCAAATGCACAGGCAATCGAAGCTCCTCGGTTCGCGCCGCATGTGTTCCACTTTATAGAGACGACAATAACCAAATCGGGCTGGACAGATTGACCCTTTAGCGCATTGGCTTCTGGGTTCCGGATGCTGCGTATAAGTCAAATGCACAGGCAATCGAAGCTGCTCGGCTTGCGCCGCATGTGTTCCACTCGATAAAAACGAAAATAACCTAATCGAGCTGGACAGATTGACCCTTTAACGCATTGGCTTCTGGGTTCCGGATGCTGCGTATAAGTCAAATGCACAGGCAATCGAAGCTGGTCGGTTCGCGCCGCACGTGTTCCACTCGATAAAGACGACAATAACCAAATCGAGCTAGACAGTTTGACCCTTTAGCGCATTGGCTTCTGGGTTCCGGATGCTGCGTATAAGTCAAATGCACAGGCAATCGAAGCTCCTCGGTTCGCGCCGCATGTGTTCCACTCCATATAGACGACAATAACCAAATCGGGCTGGACAAATTTGACCCTTTAGCGCATTGGCTCTTGGGTTCCGGATGCTGTGTATAAGTCAAATACACAGGCAATCGAAGCTGCTCGGTTCGCGCCGCATGTGTTCCACTCGATAAAGACGACAATAACCGAATCGAGCTGGAGAGATTGACCCTTTAACGCATTGGCTTCTGGGTTCCGGATGTTGCGTATAAGTCAAATGCACAGGCTATCGAAGCTGCTCGGTTTGCGCCGCATGTGTTCCACTCGATAAAAACGAAAATAACCTAATCGAGCTGGACAGATTGACCCTTTAACGCATTGGCTTCTGGGTTCCGGATGCTGCGTATAAGTCAAATGCACAGGCAATCGAAGCTGCTCGGTTCGCGCCGCATGTGTTCCACTCGATAAAGACGACAATAACGAATTCGAGCTGGACAGATTGACCCTTTAACGCATTGGCTTCTGGGTTCCGGATGTTGCGTATAAGTCAAATGCACAGGCAATGGAAGCTGCTCGGTTCGCGCCGCATGTGTTCCACTCGATAAAGACGACAATAAACAAATCGAGCTGGACAGACTGACCCTTTAGCGCATTGGCTTTTGGGTTCCGGATGCTGCGTAAAGTCAAATGGACAGGCAATCGAAGCTGGTCGGTTCGCGCCGCACGTGTTCCACTCGATAAAGACGACAATAACCAAATCGAGCTAGAAAGTTTGACCCTTTAGCGCATTGGCTTCTGGGTTCCGGATGCTGCGTATAAGTCAAATGCACAGGCAATCGAAGCTCCTCGGTTCGCGCCGCATGTGTTCCACTCCATAGAGACGACAATAACCAAATCGGGCTGGACAAATTTGACCCTTTAGCGCATTGGCTCTTGGGTTCCGGATGCTGTGTATAAGTCAAATGCACAGGCAATCGAAGCTGCTCGGTTCGCGCCGCATGTGTTCCACTCGATAAAGACGACAATAACCGAATCGAGCTGGAGAGATTGACCCTTTAACGCATTGGCTTCTGGGTTCCGGATGTTGCGTATAAGTCAAATGCACAGGCTATCGAAGCTGCTCGGTTTGCGCCGCATGTGTTCCACTCGATAAAAACGAAAATAACCTAATCGAGCTGGACAGATTGACCCTTTAACGCATTGGCTTCTGGGTTCCGGATGCTGCGTATAAGTCAAATGCACAGGCAATCGAAGCTGCTCGGTTCGCGCCGCATGTGTTCCACTCGATAAAGACGACAATAACGAAATCGAGCTGGACAGATTGACCCTTTAACGCATTGGCTTCTGGGTTCCGGATGTTGCGTATAAGTCAAATGCACAGGCAATGGAAGCTGCTCGGTTCGCGCCGCACGTGTTTCACTCGATAAAGACAATAACCAAATCGAGCTGGACAGATTGTCCCTTTAGCGCATTGGCTTCTGGGTTCCGGATACTGCGTATAATTCAAATGCAAAGGCAATCGAAGCTGCTCGGTGCGCGCCGCACGTGTTCCACTGGATAAAGACGACAATAAACAAATCGAGCTGGACAGACTGACCCTTTAGCGCATTGGCTTTTGGGTTCCGGATGCTGTGTAAAGTCAAATGCACAGGCAATCGAAGCTGCTTCGTTCGCGCCGCATGTGTACCACTCGATAAAGACGACAATAACCAAACCGAGCTGGACAGATTGACCCTTTAACGCATTGGCTTCTGGGTTCCGGATGCTGTGTAAAGTCAAATGCACAGGCAATCGAAGCTTCTCGGTTCGCGCCGCACGTGTTCCACTCGATAAAGACGACAATAACCAAATCGAGCTAGACAGTTTGACCCTTTAGCGCATTGGCTTCTGGGTTCCGGATGCTGCCTATAAGTCAAATGCACAGGCAATCGAAGCTGCTCGGTTCGCGCCGCACGTGTTCCACTCGATAAAGACCACAATAACCAAATCGAGCTAGACAGTTTGACCCTTTAGCGCACTGGCTTCTGGGTTCCGGATGCTGCCTATAAGTCAAATGCACAGGCAATCGAAGCTGCTCGGTTCGCGCCGCACGTGTTCCACTCAATAGAGACGACAATAACCAAATCGGGCTGGACAGATTTGACCCTTTATCGCATTGGCTTCTGTGTTCCGGATGCTGCGTATAAGTCAAATGCACAGGCAATCGAAGCTGCTCGGTTCGCGCCGCACGTGTTTCACTCGATAAAGACAATAACCAAATCGAGCTGGACAGATTGTCCCTTTAGCGCATTGGCTTCTGGGTTCCGGATACTGCGTATAATTCAAATGCAAAGGCAATCGAAGCTGCTCGGTGCGCGCCGCACGTGTTCCACTCTATAGAGATGACAATAACCAAATCGGGCTGGACAAATTTGACCCTTTAGCTCATTGGCTTCTGGGTTCCGGATGCTGTGTATAAGTCAAATGCAGAGGCAATCGAAGCTGCTCGGTTCGCGCCGCACGTGTTCCACTCGATAAAGACGACAATAACCAAATCGAGCTGGACAGATTGACCCTTTAGCGCATTGGCTTCTGGGTTCCGAATGCTGCGTATAAGTCAAATGCACAGGCAATCGAAGCTGCTCGGTTTGCGCCGCATGTGTTCGACTCGATAAAAACGAAAATAACCTAATCGAGCTGGACAGATTGACCCTTTAGCGCATTGGCTTCTGGGTTCCGGATGCTGCGTATAAGTCAAATGCACAGGCAATCGAAGCTGCTCGGTTTGCGCCGCATGTGTTCCACTCGATAAAAACGAAAATAACCTAATCGAGCTGGACAGATTGACCCTTTAACGCATTGGCTTCTGGGTTCCGGATGCTGCGTATAAGTCAAATGCACAGGCAATCGAAGCGGGTCGGTTCGCGCCGCACGTGTTCCACTCGATAAAGACGACAATACCCAAATCGAGCTAGACAGTTTGACCCTTTAGCGCATTGGCTTCTGGGTTCCGGATGCTGCGTATAAGTCAAATGCACAGGCAATCGAAGCTCCTCGGTTCGCGCCGCATGTGTTCCACTCCATAGAGACGACAATAACCAAATCGGGCTGGACAAATTTGACCCTTTAGCGCATTGGCTCTTGGGTTCCGGATGCTGTGCATAAGTCAAATGCACAGGCAATCGAAGCTGCTCGGTTCGCGCCGCATGTGTTCCACTCGATAAAGACGACAATAACCGAATCGAGCTGGAGAGATTGACCCTTTAACGCATTGGCTTCTGGGTTCCGGATGTTGCGTATAAGTCAAATGCACAGGCTATCGAAGCTGCTCGGTTTGCGCCGCATGTGTTCCACTCGATAAAAACGAAAATAACCTAATCGAGTTGGACAGATTGACCCTTTAACGCATTGGCTTCTGGGTTCCGGATGCTGCGTATAAGTCAAATGCACAGGCAATGGAAGCTGCTCGGTTCGCGCCGCATGTGTTCCACTCGATAAAGACGACAATAACCGAATCGAGCTGGAGAGATTGACCCTTTAACGCATTGGCTTCTGGGTTCCGGATGTTGCGTATAAGTCAAATGCACAGGCAATCGAAGCTGCTTCGTTCGCGCCGCATGTGTTCCACTCGATAAAAACGACAGTAACCAAATCGAGCTGGACAGATTGACCCTTTAGCGCATTGGATCCAGGGTTCCGGATGCTGCGTATAAGTCAAATGCACAGGCAATCGAAGCTGCTCGGTTCGCGCCGCATGTGTTCCACTCGATAAGACGGCAGTAACCAAATCGAGCTGGGCAGATTGACCCTTTAGCGCATTGGCTCCTGGGTTCCGAATGCTGCGTATAAGTGAAATGCACAGGCAATCGAAGCTCCTCGGTTCGCGCCGCATGTGTACCACTCGATAAAGACGACAATAACCAAACCGAGCAGGACAGATTGACCCTTTAACGCATTGGCTTCTGGGTTCCGGATGCTGTGTAAAGTCAAATGCACAGGCAATCGAAGCTGCTCGGTTCGCGCCGCACGTGTTCCACTCGATAAAGACGACAATAACCAAATCGAGCTAGACAGTTTGACCCTTTAGCGCATTGGCTTCTGGGTTCCGGATGCTGCCTATAAGTCAAATGCACAGGCAATCGAAGCTGCTCGGTTCGCGCCGCACGTGTTCCACTCGATAAAGACCACAATAACCAAATCGAGCTAGACAGTTTGACCCTTTAGCGCATTGGCTTCTGGGTTCCGGATGCTGCCTATAAGTCAAATGAACAGGCAATAGAAGCTGCTCGGTTCGCGCCGCACGTCTTCCACTCAATAGAGACGACAATAACCAAATCGGGCTGGACAGATTTGACCCTTTATCGCATTGGCTTCTGTGTTCCGGATGCTGCGTATAAGTCAAATGCACAGGCAATCGAAGCTGCTCGGTTCGCGCCGCACGTGTTTCACTCGATAAAGACGACAATAACCAAATCGAGCTGGACAGATTGTCCCTTTAGCGCATTGGCTTCTGGGTTCCGGATACTGCGTATAATTCAAATGCAAAGGCAATCGAAGCTGCTCGGTGCGCGCCGCACGTGTTCCACTGGATAAAGACGACAATAAACAAATCGAGCTGGACAGACTGACCCTTTAGCGCATTGGCTTTTGGGTTCCGGATGCTGTGTAAAGTCAAATGCACAGGCAATCGAAGCTGGTCGGTTCGCGCCGCACGTGTTCCACTCGATAAAGACGACAATAACCAAATCGAGCTAGACAGTTTGACCCTTTAGCGCATTGGCTTCTGGGTTCCGGATGCTGCGTATAAGTCAAATGCACAGGCAATCGAAGCTCCTCGGTTCGCGCCGCATGTGTACCACTCGATAAAGACGACAATAACCAAACCGAGCTGGACAGATTCACCCTTTAGCGCATTGGCTCTTGGGTTCCGGATGCTGCGTATAAGTCAAATGCACAGGCAATCGAAGCTGCTCGGTTCGCGCCGCATGCGTTCCACTCGATAAAGACGACAGTAACCAAACCGAGCTGGACAGATTGACCCTTTAGCGCATTGGCTCTTGGGTTCCGGATGCTGCGTATAAGTCAAATGCACAGGCAATCGAAGCTCCTCGGTTCGCGCCGCATGTGTTCCACTCGATAAAGACGACAGTAACCAAATGGAGCTGGACAGATTGACCCTTTAGCGCATTGGCTCCTGGGTTCCGGATGCTGCGTATAAGTCAAATGCACAGGCAATCGAAGCTGCTCGGTTCGCGCCGCATGTGTTCCACTCGATAAAGACGACAATAACCGAATCGAGCTGGAGAGATTGACACTTTAACGCATTGGCTTCTGGGTTCCGGATGCTGCGTATAAGTCAAATGCACAGGCAATCGAAGCTGCTCGGTTTGCGCCGCATGTGTTCGACTCGATAAAAACGAAAATAACCTAATCGAGCTGGACAGATTGACCCTTTAGCGCATTGGCTTCTGGGTTCCGGATGCTGCGTATAAGTCAAATGCACAGGCAATCGAAGCTGCTCGGTTTGCGCCGCATGTGTTCCACTCGATAAAAACGAAAATAACCTAATCGAGCTGGACAGATTGACCCTTTAACGCATTGGCTTCTGGGTTCCGGATGCTGCGTATAAGTCAAATGCACAGGCAATCGAAGCTGCTCGGTTCGCGCCGCATGAGTTCCACTCGATAAAGACGACAGTAACCAAACCGAGCTGGACAGATTGACCCTTTAGCGCATTGGCTCCTGGGTTCCGCATGCTGCATATAACTCAAATGCACAGGCAATCGAAGCTGCTCGGTTCGCGCCGCGTGTGTTCCACTCGATAAAGACGACAATAACCAAATCGTGGTGGACAGATTGACCCTTTAACGCATTGCCCTCTGGGTTCCGGATGCTGCGTATAAGTCAAATGCACAGGCAATCGAAGCTGCTTGGTTCGCGCCGCATGTGTTCCACTCGATAAAGACGACAGTAACCTAGTCGAGCTGGACAGATTGACGCTTTAGCGCATTGGCTCTTGGGTTCCGGATGCTGCGTATAAGTCAAATGCACAGGCAATCGAAGCTGCTCGGTTCGCGCCGCATGTGTTCCACTCGATAAAGACGACAGTAACCAAATGGAGCTGGACAGATTGACCCTTTAGCGCATTGGCTCCTGGGTTCCGGATGCTGCGTATAAGTCAAATGCACAGGCAATCGAAGCTCCTCGGTTCGCGCCGCATGTGTACCACTCGATAAAGACGACTATAACCAAACCGAGCTGGACAGATTGACCCTTTAACGCATTGGCTTCTGGGTTCCGGATGCTGTGTAAAGTCAAATGCACAGGCAATCGAAGCTGCTCGGTTCGCGCCGCACGTGTTCCACTCGATAAAGACGACAGTAACCAAATGGAGCTGGACAGATTGACCCTTTAGCGCATTGGCTCTTGGGTTCCGGATGCTGCGTATAAGTCAAATGCACAGGCAATCGAAGCTCCTCGGTTCGCGCCGCATGTGTACCACTCGATAAAGACAACAATAACCAAACTGAGCTGGACAGATTGACCATTTAACGCATTGGCTTCTGGGTTCCGGATGCTGCGTATAAGTCAAATGCACAGGCAATCGAAGCTCCTCGGTTCGCGCCGCATGTGTACCACTCGATAAAGACGACAATAACCAAACCGAGCTGGACAGATTCACCCTTTAGCGCATTGGCTCTTGGGTTCCGGATGCTGCGTATAAGTCAAATGGACAGGCAATCGAAGCTGCTCGGTTCGCGCCGCATGTGTTCCACTCGATAAAGACGACAGTAACCAAACCGAGCTGGACAGATTGACCCTTTAGCGCATTGGCTCTTGGGTTCCGGATGCTGCGTATAAGTCAAATGCACAGGCAATCGAAGCTCCTCGGTTCGCGCCGCATGTGTTCCACTCGATAAAGACGACAGTAACCAAATGGAGCTGGACAGATTGACCCTTTAGCGCATTGGCTCCTGGGTTCCGGATGCTGCGTATAAGTCAAATGCACAGGCAATCGAAGCTGCTCGGTTCGCGCCGCATGTGTTCCACTCGATAAAGACGACAATAACCGAATCGAGCTGGAGAGATTGACACTTTAACGCATTGGCTTCTGGGTTCCGGATGCTGCGTATAAGTCAAATGCACAGGCAATCGAAGCTCCTCGGTTCGCGCCGCATGTGTACCACTCGATAAAGACGACAACAACCAAACCGAGCTGGACAGATTGACCCTTTAACACATTGGCTTCTGGGTTCCGGATGCTGTGTAAAGTCAAATGCACAGGCAATCGAAGCTGCTCGTTTCGCGCCGCACGTGTTCCACTCGATAAAGACGACAGTAACCAAATGGAGCTGGACAGATTGACCCTTTAGCGCATTGGCTCCTGGGTTCCGGATGCTGCGTATAAGTCAAATGCACAGGCAATCGAAGCTCCTCGGTTCGCGCCGCATGTGTACCACTCGATAAAGACGACAATAACCAAACCGAGCTGGACAGATTGACCCTTTAACGCATTGGCTTCTGGGTTCCGGATGCTGCGTATAAGTCAAATGCACAGGAAATCGAAGCTCCTCGGTTCGCGCCGCATGTGTACCACTCGATAAAGACGACAATAACCAAACCGAGCTGGACAGATTGACCCTTTAGCGCATTGGCTCTTGGGTTCCGGATGCTGCGTATAAGTCAAATGCACAGGCAATCGAAGCTGCTCAGTTCGCGCCGCATGTGTTCCACTCGATAAAGACGACAGTAACCAAATGGAGCTGGGCAGATTGACCCTTTAGCGCATTGGCTCCTGGGTTCCGGATGCTGCGTATAAGTCAAATGCACAGGCAATCGAAGCTGCTCGGTTCGCGCCGCATGTGTTCCACTCGATAAAGACGACAGTAACCAAATGGAGCTGGACAGATTGACCCTTTAACGCATTGGCTTCTGGGTTCCGGATGTTGCGTATAAGTCAAATGCACAGGCAATGGAAGCTGCTCGGTTCGCGCCGCATGTGTTCCACTCGATAAAGACGACAATAACCGAATCGAGCTGGAGAGATTGACACTTTAACGCATTGGCTTCTGGGTTCCGGATGCTGCGTATAAGTCAAATGCACAGGCAATCGAAGCTCCTCGGTTCGCGCCGCATGTGTACCACTCGATAAAGACGACAATAACCAAACCGAGCTGGACAGATTGACCCTTTAACGCATTGGCTTCTGGGTTCCGGATGCTGTGTAAAGTCAAATGCACAGGCAATCGAAGCTGCTCGGTTCGCGCCGCACGTGTTCCACTCGATAAAGACGACAATAACCAAATCGAGCTAGACAGTTTGACCCTTTAGCGCATTGGCTTCTGGGTTCCGGATGCTGCCTATAAGTCAAATGCACAGGCAATCGAAGCTGCTCGGTTCGCGCCGCACCTGTTCCACTCGATAAAGACCACAATAACCAAATCGAGCTAGACAGTTTGACCCTTTAGCGCATTGGCTTCTGGGTTCCGGATGCTGCCTATAAGTCAAATGCACAGGCAATGGAAGCTGCTCGGTTCGCGCCGCACGTGTTCCACTCAATAGAGACGACAATAACCAAATCGGGCTGGACAGATTTGACCCTTTATCGCATTGGCTTCTGTGTTCCGGATGCTGCGTATAAGTCAAATGCACAGGCAATCGAAGCTGCTCGGTTCGCGCCGCACGTGTTTCACTCGATAAAGACGACAATAACCAAATCGAGCTGGACAGATTGTCCCTTTAGCGCATTGGCTTCTGGGTTCCGGATACTGCGTATAATTCAAATGCAAAGGCAATCGAAGCTGCTCGGTGCGCGCCGCACGTGTTCCACTGGATAAAGACGACAATAAACAAATCCAGCTGGACAGACTGACCCTTTAGCGCATTGGCTTTTGGGTTCCGGATGCTGTGTATAGTCAAATGCACAGGCAATCGAAGCTGGTCGGTTCGCGCCGCACGTGTTCCACTCGATAAAGACGACAATAACCAAATCGAGCTAGACAGTTTGACCCTTTAGCGCATTGGCTTCTGGGTTCCGGATGCTGCGTATAAGTCAAATGCACAGGCAATCGAAGCTGCTCGGTGCGCGCCGCACGTGTTCCACTGGATAAAGACGACAATAACCAAATCGAGCTAGACAGTTTGACCCTTTAGCGCATTGGCTTCTGGGTTCCGGATGCTGCGTATAAGTCAAATGCACAGGCAATCGAAGCTCCTCGGTTCGCGCCGCATGTGTTCCACTTTATAGAGACGACAATAACCAAATCGGGCTGGACAGATTGACCCTTTAGCGCATTGGCTTCTGGGTTCCGGATGCTGCGTATAAGTCAAATGCACAGGCAATCGAAGCTGCTCGGCTTGCGCCGCATGTGTTCCACTCGATAAAAACGAAAATAACCTAATCGAGCTGGACAGATTGACCCTTTAACGCATTGGCTTCTGGGTTCCGGATGCTGCGTATAAGTCAAATGCACAGGCAATCGAAGCTGGTCGGTTCGCGCCGCACGTGTTCCACTCGATAAAGACGACAATAACCAAATCGAGCTAGACAGTTTGACCCTTTAGCGCATTGGCTTCTGGGTTCCGGATGCTGCGTATAAGTCAAATGCACAGGCAATCGAAGCTCCTCGGTTCGCGCCGCATGTGTTCCACTCCATATAGACGACAATAACCAAATCGGGCTGGACAAATTTGACCCTTTAGCGCATTGGCTCTTGGGTTCCGGATGCTGTGTATAAGTCAAATACACAGGCAATCGAAGCTGCTCGGTTCGCGCCGCATGTGTTCCACTCGATAAAGACGACAATAACCGAATCGAGCTGGAGAGATTGACCCTTTAACGCATTGGCTTCTGGGTTCCGGATGTTGCGTATAAGTCAAATGCACAGGCTATCGAAGCTGCTCGGTTTGCGCCGCATGTGTTCCACTCGATAAAAACGAAAATAACCTAATCGAGCTGGACAGATTGACCCTTTAACGCATTGGCTTCTGGGTTCCGGATGCTGCGTATAAGTCAAATGCACAGGCAATCGAAGCTGCTCGGTTCGCGCCGCATGTGTTCCACTCGATAAAGACGACAATAACGAATTCGAGCTGGACAGATTGACCCTTTAACGCATTGGCTTCTGGGTTCCGGATGTTGCGTATAAGTCAAATGCACAGGCAATGGAAGCTGCTCGGTTCGCGCCGCATGTGTTCCACTCGATAAAGACGACAATAACCGAATCGAGCTGGAGAGATTGACCCTTTAACGCATTGGCTTCTGGGTTCCGGATGTTGCGTATAAGTCAAATGCACAGGCAATCGAAGCTGCTTCGTTCGCGCCGCATGTGTTCCACTCGATAAAAACGACAGTAACCAAATCGAGCTGGACAGATTGACCCTTTAGCGCATTGGATCCAGGGTTCCGGATGCTGCGTATAAGTCAAATGCACATGCAATCGAAGCTCCTCGGTTCGCGCCGCATGTGTACCACTCGATAAAGACGACAATAACAAAACCGAGCTGGACAGATTCACCCTTTAGCGCATTGGCTCTTGGGTTCCGGATGCTGCGTATAAGTCAAATGCACAGGCAATCGAAGCTGCTCGGTTCGCGCCGCATGTGTTCCACTCGATAAAGACGACAGTAACCAAACCGAGCTGGACAGATTGACCCTTTAGCGCATTGGCTCTTGGGTTCCGGATGCTGCGTATAAGTCAAATGCACAGGCAATCGAAGCTGCTCGTTTCGCGCCGCACGTGTTCCACTCGATAAAGACGACAGTAACCAAATGGAGCTGGACAGATTGACCCTTTAGCGCATTGGCTCCTGGGTTCCGGATGCTGCGTATAAGTCAAATGCACAGGCAATCGAAGCTCCTCGGTACGCGCCGCATGTGTACCACTCGATAAAGACGACAGTAACCAAATGGAGCTGGACAGATTGACCCTTTAGCGCATTGGCTCCTGGGTTCCGGATGCTGCGTATAAGTCAAATGCACAGGCAATCGAAGCTCCTAGGTTCGCGCCGCATGTGTACCACTCGATAAAGACGACAATAACCAAACCGAGCTGGACAGATTGAGCCTTTAACGAATTGGCTTCTGGGTTCCGGATGCTGTGTAAAGTCAAATGCGCAGGCAATCGAAGCTGCTCGGTTCACGCCGCACGTGTTCCAGTCGATAAAGACGACAATAAGCAAATCGAGCTAGACAGTTTGACCCTTTAGCGCATTGGCTTCTGGGTTCCGGATGTTATCTAAAGGCAAATGCACAGGCAATCGAGGCTGCTCGGTTCGCGCAGCATGTGTTCCACTCGATAAAGACGACAATACCCTAGACAGTTTGACCCTTTAGCGCATTGGCTTCTGGGTTCCGGAGGCTGCCTATAAGTCAAATGCACAGGCAATCGAGGCTGCTCGGTTCGCGCCGCATGTGTTCCACTCGATAAAGACGACAATAACCAAATCGAGCTGGACAGATTGACCCTTTAACGCATTGGCTTCTGGGTTCCGGATACTGCGTATAATTCAAATGCAAAGGCAATCGAACGTGCTCGGTGCGCGCCGCACGTGTTCCACTGGATAAAGACGACAATTAAACAAATCGAGCTGGACAGACTGACCCTTTAGGGCATTGGCTTTTGGGTTCCGGATGCTGCGTAAAGTCAAATGGACAGGCAATCGAAGCTGGTCGGTTCGCGCCGCACGTGTTCCACTCGATAAAGACGACAATAACCAAATCGAGCTAGACAGTTTGACCCTTTAGCGCATTGGCTTCTGGGTTCCGGATGCTGCGTATAAGTCAAATGCACAGGCAATCGAAGCTCCTCGGTTCGCGCCGCATGTGTTCCACTCCATAGAGACGACAATAACCAAATCGGGCTGGACAAATTTGACCCTTTAGCGCATTGGCTCTTGGGTTCCGGATGCTGTGTATAAGTCAAATGCACAGGCAATCGAAGCTGCTCGGTTCGCGCCGCATGTGTTCCACTCGATAAAGACGACAATAACCGAATCGAGCTGGAGAGATTGACCCTTTAACGCATTGGCTTCTGGGTTCCGGATGTTGCGTATAAGTCAAATGCACAGGCTATCGAAGCTGCTCGGTTTGCGCCGCATGTGTTCCACTCGATAAAAACGAAAATAACCTAATCGAGCTGGACAGATTGACCCTTTAACGCATTGGCTTCTGGGTTCCGGATGCTGCGTATAAGTCAAATGCACAGGCAATCGAAGCTGCTCGGTTCGCGCCGCATGTGTTCCACTCGATAAAGACGACAATAACGAAATCGAGCTGGACAGATTGACCCTTTAACGCATTGGCTTCTGGGTTCCGGATGTTGCGTATAAGTCAAATGCACAGGCAATGGAAGCTGCTCGGTTCGCGCCGCATGTGTTCCACTCGTTAAAGACGACAATAACCGAATCGAGCTGGAGAGATTGACCCTTTAACGCATTGGCTTCTGGGTTCCGGATCTTGCGTATAAGTCAAATGCACAGGCAATCGAAGCTGCTTCGTTCGCGCCGCATGTGTTCCACTCGATAAAAACGACAGTAACCAAATCGAGCTGGACAGATTCACCCTTTAGCGCATTGGATCCAGGGTTCCGGATGCTGCGTATAAGTCAAATGCACAGGCAATCGAAGCTGCTCGGTTCGCGCCGCATGTGTTCCACTCGATAAGACGGCAGTAACCAAATCGAGCTGGGCAGATTGACCCTAAAGCGCATTGGCTCCTGGGTTCCGAATGCTGCGTATAAGTGAAATGCACAGGCAATCGAAGCTCCTCGGTTCGCGCCGCATGTGTACCACTCGATAAAGACGACAATAACCAAACCGAGCTGGACAGATTGACCCTTTAACGCACTGGCTTCTGGGTTCCGGATGCTGTGTAAAGTCAAATGCACAGGCAATCGAAGCTGCTCGGTTCGCGCCGCACGTGTTCCACTCGATAAAGACCACAATAACCAAATCGAGCTAGACAGTTTGACCCTTTAGCGCATTGGCTTCTGGGTTCCGGATGCTGCCTATAAGTCAAATGCACAGGCAATCGAAGCTGCTCGGTTCGCGCCGCACGTGTTCCACTCAATAGAGACGACAATAACCAAATCGGGCTGGACAGATTTGACCCTTTATCGCATTGGCTTCTGTGTTCCGGATGCTGCGTATAAGTCAAATGCACAGGCAATCGAAGCTGCTCGGTTCGCGCCGCACGTGTTTCACTCGATAAAGACGACAATAACCAAATCGAGCTGGACAGATTGTCCCTTTAGCGCATTGGCTTCTGGGTTCCGGATACTGCGTATAATTCAAATGCAAAGGCAATCGAAGCTGCTCGGTGCGCGCCGCACGTGTTCCACTGGATAAAGACGACAATAAACAAATCCAGCTGGACAGACTGACCCTTTAGCGCATTGGCTTTTGGGTTCCGGATGCTGTGTATAGTCAAATGCACAGGCAATCGAAGCTGGTCGGTTCGCGCCGCACGTGTTCCACTCGATAAAGACGACAATAACCAAATCGAGCTAGACAGTTTGACCCTTTAGCGCATTGGCTTCTGGGTTCCGGATGCTGCGTATAAGTCAAATGCACAGGCAATCGAAGCTGCTCGGTGCGCGCCGCACGTGTTCCACTGGATAAAGACGACAATAACCAAATCGAGCTAGACAGTTTGACCCTTTAGCGCATTGGCTTCTGGGTTCCGGATGCTGCGTATAAGTCAAATGCACAGGCAATCGAAGCTCCTCGGTTCGCGCCGCATGTGTTCCACTTTATAGAGACGACAATAACCAAATCGGGCTGGACAGATTGACCCTTTAGCGCATTGGCTTCTGGGTTCCGGATGCTGCGTATAAGTCAAATGCACAGGCAATCGAAGCTGCTCGGCTTGCGCCGCATGTGTTCCACTCGATAAAAACGAAAATAACCTAATCGAGCTGGACAGATTGACCCTTTAACGCATTGGCTTCTGGGTTCCGGATGCTGCGTATAAGTCAAATGCACAGGCAATCGAAGCTGGTCGGTTCGCGCCGCACGTGTTCCACTCGATAAAGACGACAATAACCAAATCGAGCTAGACAGTTTGACCCTTTAGCGCATTGGCTTCTGGGTTCCGGATGCTGCGTATAAGTCAAATGCACAGGCAATCGAAGCTCCTCGGTTCGCGCCGCATGTGTTCCACTCCATATAGACGACAATAACCAAATCGGGCTGGACAAATTTGACCCTTTAGCGCATTGGCTCTTGGGTTCCGGATGCTGTGTATAAGTCAAATACACAGGCAATCGAAGCTGCTCGGTTCGCGCCGCATGTGTTCCACTCGATAAAGACGACAATAACCGAATCGAGCTGGAGAGATTGACCCTTTAACGCATTGGCTTCTGGGTTCCGGATGTTGCGTATAAGTCAAATGCACAGGCTATCGAAGCTGCTCGGTTTGCGCCGCATGTGTTCCACTCGATAAAAACGAAAATAACCTAATCGAGCTGGACAGATTGACCCTTTAACGCATTGGCTTCTGGGTTCCGGATGCTGCGTATAAGTCAAATGCACAGGCAATCGAAGCTGCTCGGTTCGCGCCGCATGTGTTCCACTCGATAAAGACGACAATAACGAATTCGAGCTGGACAGATTGACCCTTTAACGCATTGGCTTCTGGGTTCCGGATGTTGCGTATAAGTCAAATGCACAGGCAATGGAAGCTGCTCGGTTCGCGCCGCATGTGTTCCACTCGATAAAGACGACAATAACCGAATCGAGCTGGAGAGATTGACCCTTTAACGCATTGGCTTCTGGGTTCCGGATGTTGCGTATAAGTCAAATGCACAGGCAATCGAAGCTGCTTCGTTCGCGCCGCATGTGTTCCACTCGATAAAAACGACAGTAACCAAATCGAGCTGGACAGATTGACCCTTTAGCGCATTGGATCCAGGGTTCCGGATGCTGCGTATAAGTCAAATGCACATGCAATCGAAGCTCCTCGGTTCGCGCCGCATGTGTACCACTCGATAAAGACGACAATAACAAAACCGAGCTGGACAGATTCACCCTTTAGCGCATTGGCTCTTGGGTTCCGGATGCTGCGTATAAGTCAAATGCACAGGCAATCGAAGCTGCTCGGTTCGCGCCGCATGTGTTCCACTCGATAAAGACGACAGTAACCAAACCGAGCTGGACAGATTGACCCTTTAGCGCATTGGCTCTTGGGTTCCGGATGCTGCGTATAAGTCAAATGCACAGGCAATCGAAGCTGCTCGTTTCGCGCCGCACGTGTTCCACTCGATAAAGACGACAGTAACCAAATGGAGCTGGACAGATTGACCCTTTAGCGCATTGGCTCCTGGGTTCCGGATGCTGCGTATAAGTCAAATGCACAGGCAATCGAAGCTCCTCGGTACGCGCCGCATGTGTACCACTCGATAAAGACGACAGTAACCAAATGGAGCTGGACAGATTGACCCTTTAGCGCATTGGCTCCTGGGTTCCGGATGCTGCGTATAAGTCAAATGCACAGGCAATCGAAGCTCCTAGGTTCGCGCCGCATGTGTACCACTCGATAAAGACGACAATAACCAAACCGAGCTGGACAGATTGAGCCTTTAACGAATTGGCTTCTGGGTTCCGGATGCTGTGTAAAGTCAAATGCGCAGGCAATCGAAGCTGCTCGGTTCACGCCGCACGTGTTCCAGTCGATAAAGACGACAATAAGCAAATCGAGCTAGACAGTTTGACCCTTTAGCGCATTGGCTTCTGGGTTCCGGATGTTATCTAAAGGCAAATGCACAGGCAATCGAGGCTGCTCGGTTCGCGCAGCATGTGTTCCACTCGATAAAGACGACAATACCCTAGACAGTTTGACCCTTTAGCGCATTGGCTTCTGGGTTCCGGAGGCTGCCTATAAGTCAAATGCACAGGCAATCGAGGCTGCTCGGTTCGCGCCGCATGTGTTCCACTCGATAAAGACGACAATAACCAAATCGAGCTGGACAGATTGACCCTTTAACGCATTGGCTTCTGGGTTCCGGATACTGCGTATAATTCAAATGCAAAGGCAATCGAACGTGCTCGGTGCGCGCCGCACGTGTTCCACTGGATAAAGACGACAATTAAACAAATCGAGCTGGACAGACTGACCCTTTAGGGCATTGGCTTTTGGGTTCCGGATGCTGCGTAAAGTCAAATGGACAGGCAATCGAAGCTGGTCGGTTCGCGCCGCACGTGTTCCACTCGATAAAGACGACAATAACCAAATCGAGCTAGACAGTTTGACCCTTTAGCGCATTGGCTTCTGGGTTCCGGATGCTGCGTATAAGTCAAATGCACAGGCAATCGAAGCTCCTCGGTTCGCGCCGCATGTGTTCCACTCCATAGAGACGACAATAACCAAATCGGGCTGGACAAATTTGACCCTTTAGCGCATTGGCTCTTGGGTTCCGGATGCTGTGTATAAGTCAAATGCACAGGCAATCGAAGCTGCTCGGTTCGCGCCGCATGTGTTCCACTCGATAAAGACGACAATAACCGAATCGAGCTGGAGAGATTGACCCTTTAACGCATTGGCTTCTGGGTTCCGGATGTTGCGTATAAGTCAAATGCACAGGCTATCGAAGCTGCTCGGTTTGCGCCGCATGTGTTCCACTCGATAAAAACGAAAATAACCTAATCGAGCTGGACAGATTGACCCTTTAACGCATTGGCTTCTGGGTTCCGGATGCTGCGTATAAGTCAAATGCACAGGCAATCGAAGCTGCTCGGTTCGCGCCGCATGTGTTCCACTCGATAAAGACGACAATAACGAAATCGAGCTGGACAGATTGACCCTTTAACGCATTGGCTTCTGGGTTCCGGATGTTGCGTATAAGTCAAATGCACAGGCAATGGAAGCTGCTCGGTTCGCGCCGCATGTGTTCCACTCGTTAAAGACGACAATAACCGAATCGAGCTGGAGAGATTGACCCTTTAACGCATTGGCTTCTGGGTTCCGGATCTTGCGTATAAGTCAAATGCACAGGCAATCGAAGCTGCTTCGTTCGCGCCGCATGTGTTCCACTCGATAAAAACGACAGTAACCAAATCGAGCTGGACAGATTCACCCTTTAGCGCATTGGATCCAGGGTTCCGGATGCTGCGTATAAGTCAAATGCACAGGCAATCGAAGCTGCTCGGTTCGCGCCGCATGTGTTCCACTCGATAAGACGGCAGTAACCAAATCGAGCTGGGCAGATTGACCCTAAAGCGCATTGGCTCCTGGGTTCCGAATGCTGCGTATAAGTGAAATGCACAGGCAATCGAAGCTCCTCGGTTCGCGCCGCATGTGTACCACTCGATAAAGACGACAATAACCAAACCGAGCTGGACAGATTGACCCTTTAACGCACTGGCTTCTGGGTTCCGGATGCTGTGTAAAGTCAAATGCACAGGCAATCGAAGCTGCTCGGTTCGCGCCGCACGTGTTCCACTCGATAAAGACCACAATAACCAAATCGAGCTAGACAGTTTGACCCTTTAGCGCATTGGCTTCTGGGTTCCGGATGCTGCCTATAAGTCAAATGCACAGGCAATCGAAGCTGCTCGGTTCGCGCCGCACGTGTTCCATTCAATAGAGACGACAATAACCAAATCGGGCTGGACAGATTTGACCCTTTATCGCATTGGCTTGTGTGTTCCGGATGCTGCGTATAAGTCAAATGCACAGGCAATCGAAGCTGCTCGGTTCGCGCCGCACGTGTTTCACTCGATAAAGACGACAATAACCAAATCGAGCTGGACAGATTGTCCCTTTAGCGCATTGGCTTCTGGGTTCCGGATACTGCGTATAATTCAAATGCAAAGGCAATCGAAGCTGCTCGGTGCGCGCCGCACGTGTTCCACTGGATAAAGACGACAATAAACAAATCGAGCTGGACAGACTGACCCTTTAGCGCATTGGCTTTTGGGTTCCGGATGCTGTGTAAAGTCAAATGCACAGGCAATCGAAGCTGGTCGGTTCGCGCCGCACGTGTTCCACTCGATAAAGACGACAATAACCAAATCGAGCTAGACAGTTTGACCCTTTAGCGCATTGGCTTCTGGGTTCCGGATGCTGCGTATAAGTCAAATGCACAGGCAATCGAAGCTGCTCGGTTCGCGCCGCATGTGTTCCACTCGATAAAGACGACAATAACCAAATCGAGCTGGACAGATTGACCCTTTAACGCATTGGCTTCTGGGTTCCGGATGCTGTGTAAAGTCAAATGCACAGGCACTCGAAGCTGCTCGGTTCGCGCCGCACGTGTTCCACTCAATAGAGACGACAATAACCAAATCGGGCTGGACAGATTTGACCCTTTATCGCATTGGCTTCTGGGTTCCGGATGCTGCGTATAAGTCAAATGCACAGGCAATCGAAGCTGCTCGGTTCGCGCCGCACGTGTTTCACTCGATAAAGACGACAATAACCAAATCGAGCTGGACAGATTGACCCTTTAGCGCATTGGCTTCTGGGTTCCGGATACTGCGTATAATTCAAATGCAAAGGCAATCGAACGTGCTCGGTGCGCGCCGCACGTGTTCCACTGGATAAAGACGACAATAAACAAATCGAGCTGGACAGACTGACCCTTTAGCGCATTGGCTTTTGGGTTCCGGATGCTGCGTAAAGTCAAATGGACAGGCAATCGAAGCTGGTCGGTTCGCGCCGCACGTGTTCCACTCGATAAAGACGACAATAACCAAATCGAGCTAGAAAGTTTGACCCTTTAGCGCATTGGCTTCTGGGTTCCGGATGCTGCGTATAAGTCAAATGCACAGGCAATCGAAGCTCCTCGGTTCGCGCCGCATGTGTTCCACTCCATAGAGACGACAATAACCAAATCGGGCTGGACAAATTTGACCCTTTAGCGCATTGGCTCTTGGGTTCCGGATGCTGTGTATAAGTCAAATGCACAGGCAATCGAAGCTGCTCGGTTCGCGCCGCATGTGTTCCACTCGATAAAGACGACAATAACCGAATCGAGCTGGAGAGATTGACCCTTTAACGCATTGGCTTCTGGGTTCCGGATGTTGCGTATAAGTCAAATGCACAGGCTATCGAAGCTGCTCGGTTTGCGCCGCATGTGTTCCACTCGATAAAAACGAAAATAACCTAATCGAGCTGGACAGATTGACCCTTTAACGCATTGGCTTCTGGGTTCCGGATGCTGCGTATAAGTCAAATGCACAGGCAATCGAAGCTGCTCGGTTCGCGCCGCATGTGTTCCACTCGATAAAGACGACAATAACGAAATCGAGCTGGACAGATTGACCCTTTAACGCATTGGCTTCTGGGTTCCGGATGTTGCGTATAAGTCAAATGCACAGGCAATGGAAGCTGCTCGGTTCGCGCCGCACGTGTTTCACTCGATAAAGACAATAACCAAATCGAGCTGGACAGATTGTCCCTTTAGCGCATTGGCTTCTGGGTTCCGGATACTGCGTATAATTCAAATGCAAAGGCAATCGAAGCTGCTCGGTGCGCGCCGCACGTGTTCCACTGGATAAAGACGACAATAAACAAATCGAGCTGGACAGACTGACCCTTTAGCGCATTGGCTTTTGGGTTCCGGATGGTGTGAAGTCAAATGCACAGGCAATCGAAGCTGCTTCGTTCGCGCCGCATGTGTACCACTCGATAAAGACGACAATAACCAAACCGAGCTGGACAGATTGACCCTTTAACGCATTGGCTTCTGGGTTCCGGATGCTGTGTAAAGTCAAATGCACAGGCAATCGAAGCTTCTCGGTTCGCGCCGCACGTGTTCCACTCGATAAAGACGACAATAACCAAATCGAGCTAGACAGTTTGACCCTTTAGCGCATTGGCTTCTGGGTTCCGGATGCTGCCTATAAGTCAAATGCACAGGCAATCGAAGCTGCTCGGTTCGCGCCGCACGTGTTCCACTCGATAAAGACCACAATAACCAAATCGAGCTAGACAGTTTGACCCTTTAGCGCATTGGCTTCTGGGTTCCGGATGCTGCCTATAAGTCAAATGCACAGGCAATCGAAGCTGCTCGGTTCGCGCCGCACGTGTTCCACTCAATAGAGACGACAATAACCAAATCGGGCTGGACAGATTTGACCCTTTATCGCATTGGCTTCTGTGTTCCGGATGCTGCGTATAAGTCAAATGCACAGGCAATCGAAGCTGCTCGGTTCGCGCCGCACGTGTTTCACTCGATAAAGACAATAACCAAATCGAGCTGGACAGATTGTCCCTTTAGCGCATTGGCTTCTGGGTTCCGGATACTGCGTATAATTCAAATGCAAAGGCAATCGAAGCTGCTCGGTGCGCGCCGCACGTGTTCCACTCTATAGAGACGACAATAACCAAATCGGGCTGGACAAATTTGACCCTTTAGCTCATTGGCTTCTGGGTTCCGGATGCTGTGTATAAGTCAAATGCAGAGGCAATCGAAGCTGCTCGGTTCGCGCCGCACGTGTTCCACTCGATAAAGACGACAATAACCAAATCGAGCTGGACAGATTGACCCTTTAGCGCATTGGCTTCTGGGTTCCGAATGCTGCGTATAAGTCAAATGCACAGGCAATCGAAGCTGCTCGGTTTGCGCCGCATGTGTTCGACTCGATAAAAACGAAAATAACCTAATCGAGCTGGACAGATTGACCCTTTAGCGCATTGGCTTCTGGGTTCCGGATGCTGCGTATAAGTCAAATGCACAGGCAATCGAAGCTGCTCGGTTTGCGCCGCATGTGTTCCACTCGATAAAAACGAAAATAACCTAATCGAGCTGGACAGATTGACCCTTTAACGCATTGGCTTCTGGGTTCCGGATGCTGCGTATAAGTCAAATGCACAGGCAATCGAAGCGGGTCGGTTCGCGCCGCACGGGTTCCACTCGATAAAGACGACAATACCCAAATCGAGCTAGACAGTTTGACCCTTTAGCGCATTGGCTTCTGGGTTCCGGATGCTGCGTATAAGTCAAATGCACAGGCAATCGAAGCTCCTCGGTTCGCGCCGCATGTGTTCCACTCCATAGAGACGACAATAACCAAATCGGGCTGGACAAATTTGACCCTTTAGCGCATTGGCTCTTGGGTTCCGGATGCTGTGCATAAGTCAAATGCACAGGCAATCGAAGCTGCTCGGTTCGCGCCGCATGTGTTCCACTCGATAAAGACGACAATAACCGAATCGAGTTGGACAGATTGACCCTTTAACGCATTGGCTTCTGGGTTCCGGATGCTGCGTATAAGTCAAATGCACAGGCAATGGAAGCTGCTCGGTTCGCGCCGCATGTGTTCCACTCGATAAAGACGACAATAACCGAATCGAGCTGGAGAGATTGACCCTTTAACGCATTGGCTTCTGGGTTCCGGATGTTGCGTATAAGTCAAATGCACAGGCAATCGAAGCTGCTTCGTTCGCGCCGCATGTGTTCCACTCGATAAAAACGACAGTAACCAAATCGAGCTGGACAGATTGACCCTTTAGCGCATTGGATCCAGGGTTCCGGATGCTGCGTATAAGTCAAATGCACAGGCAATCGAAGCTGCTCGGTTCGCGCCGCATGTGTTCCACTCGATAAGACGGCAGTAACCAAATCGAGCTGGGCAGATTGACCCTTTAGCGCATTGGCTCCTGGGTTCCGAATGCTGCGTATAAGTGAAATGCACAGGCAATCGAAGCTCCTCGGTTCGCGCCGCATGTGTACCACTCGATAAAGACGACAATAACCAAACCGAGCAGGACAGATTGACCCTTTAACGCATTGGCTTCTGGGTTCCGGATGCTGTGTAAAGTCAAATGCACAGGCAATCGAAGCTGCTCGGTTCGCGCCGCACGTGTTCCACTCGATAAAGACGACAATAACCAAATCGAGCTAGACAGTTTGACCCTTTAGCGCATTGGCTTCTGGGTTCCGGATGCTGCCTATAAGTCAAATGCACAGGCAATCGAAGCTGCTCGGTTCGCGCCGCACGTGTTCCACTCGATAAAGACCACAATAACCAAATCGAGCTAGACAGTTTGACCCTTTAGCGCATTGGCTTCTGGGTTCCGGATGCTGCCTATAAGTCAAATGAACAGGCAATAGAAGCTGCTCGGTTCGCGCCGCACGTGTTCCACTCAATAGAGACGACAATAACCAAATCGGGCTGGACAGATTTGACCCTTTATCGCATTGGCTTCTGTGTTCCGGATGCTGCGTATAAATCAAATGCACAGGCAATCGAAGCTGCTCGGTTCGCGCCGCACGTGTTTCACTCGATAAAGACGACAATAACCAAATCGAGCTGGACAGATTGTCCCTTTAGCGCATTGGCTTCTGGGTTCCGGATACTGCGTATAATTCAAATGCAAAGGCAATCGAAGCTGCTCGGTGCGCGCCGCACGTGTTCCACTGGATAAAGACGACAATAAACAAATCGAGCTGGACAGACTGACCCTTTAGCGCATTGGCTTTTGGGTTCCGGATGCTGTGTAAAGTCAAATGCACAGGCAATCGAAGCTGGTCGGTTCGCGCCGCACGTGTTCCACTCGATAAAGACGACAATAACCAAATCGAGCTAGACAGTTTGACCCTTTAGCGCATTGGCTTCTGGGTTCCGGATGCTGCGTATAAGTCAAATGCACAGGCAATCGAAGCTCCTCGGTTCGCGCCGCATGTGTACCACTCGATAAAGACGACAATAACCAAACCGAGCTGGACAGATTCACCCTTTAGCGCATTGGCTCTTGGGTTCCGGATGCTGCGTATAAGTCAAATGCACAGGCAATCGAAGCTGCTCGGTTCGCGCCGCATGTGTTCCACTCGATAAAGACGACAGTAACCAAACCGAGCTGGACAGATTGACCCTTTAGCGCATTGGCTCTTGGGTTCCGGATGCTGCGTATAAGTCAAATGCACAGGCAATCGAAACTCCTCGGTTCGCGCCGCATGTGTTCCACTCGATAAAGACGACAGTAACCAAATGGAGCTGGACAGATTGACCCTTTAGCGCATTGGCTCCTGGGTTCCGGATGCTGCGTATAAGTCAAATGCACAGGCAATCGAAGCTGCTCGGTTCGCGCCGCATGTGTTCCACTCGATAAAGACGACAATAACCGAATCGAGCTGGAGAGATTGACACTTTAACGCATTGGCTTCTGGGTTCCGGATGCTGCGTATAAGTCAAATGCACAGGCAATCGAAGCTGCTCGGTTTGCGCCGCATGTGTTCGACTCGATAAAAACGAAAATAACCTAATCGAGCTGGACAGATTGACCCTTTAGCGCATTGGCTTCTGGGTTCCGGATGCTGCGTATAAGTCAAATGCACAGGCAATCGAAGCTGCTCGGTTTGCGCCGCATGTGTTCCACTCGATAAAAACGAAAATAACCTAATCGAGCTGGACAGATTGACCCTTTAACGCATTGGCTTCTGGGTTCCGGATGCTGCGTATAAGTCAAATGCACAGGCAATCGAAGCTGCTCGGTTCGCGCCGCATGAGTTCCACTCGATAAAGACGACAGTAACCAAACCGAGCTGGACAGATTGACCCTTTAGCGCATTGGCTCCTGGGTTCCGCATGCTGCATATAACTCAAATGCACAGGCAATCGAAGCTGCTCGGTTCGCGCCGCGTGTGTTCCACTCGATAAAGACGACAATAACCAAATCGTGGTGGACAGATTGACCCTTTAACGCATTGCCCTCTGGGTTCCGGATGCTGCGTATAAGTCAAATGCACAGGCAATCGAAGCTGCTTGGTTCGCGCCGCATGTGTTCCACTCGATAAAGACGACAGTAACCTAATCGAGCTGGACAGATTGACGCTTTAGCGCATTGGCTCCTGGGTTCCGGATGCTGCGTATAAGTCAAATGCACAGGCAATCGAAGCTCCTCGGTTCGCGCCGCATGTGTACCACTCGATAAAGCCGACTATAACATAACCGAGCTGGACAGATTGACCCTTTAACGCATTGGCTTCTGGGTTCCGGATGCTGTGTAAAGTCAAATGCACAGGCAATCGAAGCTGCTCGGTGCGCGCCGCACGTGTTCCACTCGATAAAGACGACAGTAACCAAATGGAGCTGGACAGATTGACCCTTTAGCGCATTGGCTCTTGGGTTCCGGATGCTGCGTATAAGTCAAATGCACAGGCAATCGAAGCTCCTCGGTTCGCGCCGCATGTGTACCACTCGCTAAAGACGACAATAACCAAACTGAGCTGGACAGATTGACCCTTTAACGCATTGGCTTCTGGGTTCCGGATGCTGCGTATAAGTCAAATGCACAGGCAATCGAAGCTCCTCGGTTCGCGCCGCATGTGTACCACTCGATAAAGACGACAATAACCAAACCGAGCTGGACAGATTCACCCTTTAGCGCATTGGCTCTTGGGTTCCGGATGCTGCGTATAAGTCAAATGGACAGGCAATCGAAGCTGCTCGGTTCGCGCCGCATGTGTTCCACTCGATAAAGACGACAGTAACCAAACCGAGCTGGACAGATTGACCCTTTAGCGCATTGGCTCTTGGGTTCCGGATGCTGCGTATAAGTCAAATGCACAGGCAATCGAAGCTCCTCGGTTCGCGCCGCATGTGTTCCACTCGATAAAGACGACAGTAACCAAATGGAGCTGGACAGATTGACCCTTTAGCGCATTGGCTCCTGGGTTCCGGATGCTGCGTATAAGTCAAATGCACAGGCAATCGAAGCTGCTCGGTTCGCGCCGCATGTGTTCCACTCGATAAAGACGACAATAACCGAATCGAGCTGGAGAGATTGACACTTTAACGCATTGGCTTCTGGGTTCCGGATGCTGCGTATAAGTCAAATGCACAGGCAATCGAAGCTCCTCGGTTCGCGCCGCATGTGTACCACTCGATAAAGACGACAATAACCAAACCGAGCTGGACAGATTGACCCTTTAACGCATTGGCTTCTGGGTTCCGGATGCTGTGTAAAGTCAAATGCACAGGCAATCGAAGCTGCTCGTTTCGCGCCGCACGTGTTCCACTCGATAAAGACGACAGTAACCAAATGGAGCTGGACAGATTGACCCTTTAGCGCATTGGCTCCTGGGTTCCGGATGCTGCGTATAAGTCAAATGCACAGGCAATCGAAGCTCCTCGGTTCGCGCCGCATGTGTACCACTCGATAAAGACGACAATAACCAAACCGAGCTGGACAGATTGACCCTTTAACGCATTGGCTTCTGGGTTCCGGATGCTGCGTATAAGTCAAATGCACAGGAAATCGAAGCTCCTCGGTTCGCGCCGCATGTGTACCACTCGATAAAGACGGCAATAACCAAACCGAGCTGGACAGATTGACCCTTTAGCGCATTGGCTCTTGGGTTCCGGATGCTGCGTATAAGTCAAATGCACAGGCAATCGAAGCTGCTCGGTTCGCGCCGCATGTGTTCCACTCGATAAAGACGACAGTAACCAAATGGAGCTGGGCAGATTGACCCTTTAGCGCATTGGCTCCTGGGTTCCGGATGCTGCGTATAAGTCAAATGCACAGGCAATCGAAGCTGCTCGGTTCGCGCCGCATGTGTTCCACTCGATAAAGACGACAGTAACCAAATGGAGCTGGACAGATTGACCCTTTAACGCATTGGCTTCTGGGTTCCGGATGTTGCGTATAAGTCAAATGCACAGGCAATGGAAGCTGCTCGGTTCGCGCCGCATGTGTTCCACTCGATAAAGACGACAATAACCGAATCGAGCTGGAGAGATTGACACTTTAACGCATTGGCTTCTGGGTTCCGGATACTGCGTATAAGTCAAATGCACAGGCAATCGAAGCTCCTCGGTTCGCGCCGCATGTGTACCACTCGATAAAGACGACAATAACCAAACCGAGCTGGACAGATTGACCCTTTAACGCATTGGCTTCTGGGTTCCGGATGCTGTGTAAAGTCAAATGCACAGGCAATCGAAGCTGCTCGGTTCGCGCCGCACGTGTTCCACTCGATAAAGACGACAATAACCAAATCGAGCTAGACAGTTTGACCCTTTAGCGCATTGGCTTCTGGGTTCCGGATGCTGCCTATAAGTCAAATGCACAGGCAATCGAAGCTGCTCGGTTCGCGCCGCACCTGTTCCACTCGATAAAGACCACAATAACCAAACGAGCTAGACAGTTTGACCCTTTAGCGCATTGGCTTCTGGGTTCCGGATGCTGCCTATAAGTCAAATGCACAGGCAATGGAAGCTGCTCGGTTCGCGCCGCACGTGTTCCACTCAATAGAGACGACAATAACCAAATCGGGCTGGACAGATTTGACCCTTTATCGCATTGGCTTCTGTGTTCCGGATGCTGCGTATAAGTCAAATGCACAGGCAATCGAAGCTGCTCGGTTCGCGCCGCACGTGTTTCACTCGATAAAGACGACAATAACCAAATCGAGCTGGACAGATTGTCCCTTTAGCGCATTGGCTTCTGGGTTCCGGACACTGCGTATAATTCAAATGCAAAGGCAATCGAAGCTGCTCGGTGCGCGCCGCACGTGTTCCACTGGATAAAGACGACAATAAACAAATCGAGCTGGACAGACTGACCCTTTAGCGCATTGGCTTTTGGGTTCCGGATGCTGTGTAAAGTCAAATGCACAGGCAATCGAAGCTGGTCGGTTCGCGCCCCACGTGTTCCACTCGATAAAGACGACAATAACCAAATCGAGCTAGACAGTTTGACCCTTTAGCGCATTGGCTTCTGGGTTCCGGATGCTGCGTGTAAGTCAAATGCACAGGCAATCGAAGCTGCTCGGTGCGCGCCGCACGTGTTCCACTGGATAAAGACGACAATAACCAAATCGAGCTAGACAGTTTGACCCTTTAGCGCATTGGCTTCTGGGTTCCGGATGCTGCGTATAAGTCAAATGCACAGGCAATCGAAGCTCCTCGGTTCGCGCCGCATGTGTTCCACTTTATAGAGACGACAATAACCAAATCGGGCTGGACAGATTGACCCTTTAGCGCATTGGCTTCTGGGTTCCGGATGCTGCGTATAAGTCAAATGCACAGGCAATCGAAGCTGCTCGGCTTGCGCCGCATGTGTTCCACTCGATAAAAACGAAAATAACCTAATCGAGCTGGACAGATTGACCCTTTAACGCATTGGCTTCTGGGTTCCGGATGCTGCGTATAAGTCAAATGCACAGGCAATCGAAGCTGGTCGGTTCGCGCCGCACGTGTTCCACTCGATAAAGACGACAATAACCAAATCGAGCTAGACAGTTTGACCCTTTAGCGCATTGGCTTCTGGGTTCCGGATGCTGCGTATAAGTCAAATGCACAGGCAATCGAAGCTCCTCGGTTCGCGCCGCATGTGTTCCACTCCATATAGACGACAATAACCAAATCGGGCTGGACAAATTTGACCCTTTAGCGCATTGGCTCTTGGGTTCCGGATGCTGTGTATAAGTCAAATACACAGGCAATCGAAGCTGCTCGGTTCGCGCCGCATGTGTTCCACTCGATAAAGACGACAATAACCGAATCGAGCTGGAGAGATTGACCCTTTAACGCATTGGCTTCTGGGTTCCGGATGTTGCGTATAAGTCAAATGCACAGGCTATCGAAGCTGCTCGGTTTGCGCCGCATGTGTTCCACTCGATAAAAACGAAAATAACCTAATCGAGCTGGACAGATTGACCCTTTAACGCATTGGCTTCTGGGTTCCGGATGCTGCGTATAAGTCAAATGCACAGGCAATCGAAGCTGCTCGGTTCGCGCCGCATGTGTTCCACTCGATAAAGACGACAATAACGAATTCGAGCTGGACAGATTGACCCTTTAACGCATTGGCTTCTGGGTTCCGGATGTTGCGTATAAGTCAAATGCACAGGCAATGGAAGCTGCTCGGTTCGCGCCGCATGTGTTCCACTCGATAAAGACGACAATAAACAAATCGAGCTGGACAGACTGACCCTTTAGCGCATTGGCTTTTGGGTTCCGGATGCTGCGTAAAGTCAAATGGACAGGCAATCGAAGCTGGTCGGTTCGCGCCGCACGTGTTCCACTCGATAAAGACGACAATAACCAAATCGAGCTAGAAAGTTTGACCCTTTAGCGCATTGGCTTCTGGGTTCCGGATGCTGCGTATAAGTCAAATGCACAGGCAATCGAAGCTCCTCGGTTCGCGCCGCATGTGTTCCACTCCATAGAGACGACAATAACCAAATCGGGCTGGACAAATTTGACCCTTTAGCGCATTGGCTCTTGGGTTCCGGATGCTGTGTATAAGTCAAATGCACAGGCAATCGAAGCTGCTCGGTTCGCGCCGCATGTGTTCCACTCGATAAAGACGACAATAACCGAATCGAGCTGGAGAGATTGACCCTTTAACGCATTGGCTTCTGGGTTCCGGATGTTGCGTATAAGTCAAATGCACAGGCTATCGAAGCTGCTCGGTTTGCGCCGCATGTGTTCCACTCGATAAAAACGAAAATAACCTAATCGAGCTGGACAGATTGACCCTTTAACGCATTGGCTTCTGGGTTCCGGATGCTGCGTATAAGTCAAATGCACAGGCAATCGAAGCTGCTCGGTTCGCGCCGCATGTGTTCCACTCGATAAAGACGACAATAACGAAATCGAGCTGGACAGATTGACCCTTTAACGCATTGGCTTCTGGGTTCCGGATGTTGCGTATAAGTCAAATGCACAGGCAATGGAAGCTGCTCGGTTCGCGCCGCACGTGTTTCACTCGATAAAGACAATAACCAAATCGAGCTGGACAGATTGTCCCTTTAGCGCATTGGCTTCTGGGTTCCGGATACTGCGTATAATTCAAATGCAAAGGCAATCGAAGCTGCTCGGTGCGCGCCGCACGTGTTCCACTGGATAAAGACGACAATAAACAAATCGAGCTGGACAGACTGACCCTTTAGCGCATTGGCTTTTGGGTTCCGGATGCTGTGTAAAGTCAAATGCACAGGCAATCGAAGCTGCTTCGTTCGCGCCGCATGTGTACCACTCGATAAAGACGACAATAACCAAACCGAGCTGGACAGATTGACCCTTTAACGCATTGGCTTCTGGGTTCCGGATGCTGTGTAAAGTCAAATGCACAGGCAATCGAAGCTTCTCGGTTCGCGCCGCACGTGTTCCACTCGATAAAGACGACAATAACCAAATCGAGCTAGACAGTTTGACCCTTTAGCGCATTGGCTTCTGGGTTCCGGATGCTGCCTATAAGTCAAATGCACAGGCAATCGAAGCTGCTCGGTTCGCGCCGCACGTGTTCCACTCGATAAAGACCACAATAACCAAATCGAGCTAGACAGTTTGACCCTTTAGCGCACTGGCTTCTGGGTTCCGGATGCTGCCTATAAGTCAAATGCACAGGCAATCGAAGCTGCTCGGTTCGCGCCGCACGTGTTCCACTCAATAGAGACGACAATAACCAAATCGGGCTGGACAGATTTGACCCTTTATCGCATTGGCTTCTGTGTTCCGGATGCTGCGTATAAGTCAAATGCACAGGCAATCGAAGCTGCTCGGTTCGCGCCGCACGTGTTTCACTCGATAAAGACAATAACCAAATCGAGCTGGACAGATTGTCCCTTTAGCGCATTGGCTTCTGGGTTCCGGATACTGCGTATAATTCAAATGCAAAGGCAATCGAAGCTGCTCGGTGCGCGCCGCACGTGTTCCACTCTATAGAGATGACAATAACCAAATCGGGCTGGACAAATTTGACCCTTTAGCTCATTGGCTTCTGGGTTCCGGATGCTGTGTATAAGTCAAATGCAGAGGCAATCGAAGCTGCTCGGTTCGCGCCGCACGTGTTCCACTCGATAAAGACGACAATAACCAAATCGAGCTGGACAGATTGACCCTTTAGCGCATTGGCTTCTGGGTTCCGAATGCTGCGTATAAGTCAAATGCACAGGCAATCGAAGCTGCTCGGTTTGCGCCGCATGTGTTCGACTCGATAAAAACGAAAATAACCTAATCGAGCTGGACAGATTGACCCTTTAGCGCATTGGCTTCTGGGTTCCGGATGCTGCGTATAAGTCAAATGCACAGGCAATCGAAGCTGCTCGGTTTGCGCCGCATGTGTTCCACTCGATAAAAACGAAAATAACCTAATCGAGCTGGACAGATTGACCCTTTAACGCATTGGCTTCTGGGTTCCGGATGCTGCGTATAAGTCAAATGCACAGGCAATCGAAGCGGGTCGGTTCGCGCCGCACGTGTTCCACTCGATAAAGACGACAATACCCAAATCGAGCTAGACAGTTTGACCCTTTAGCGCATTGGCTTCTGGGTTCCGGATGCTGCGTATAAGTCAAATGCACAGGCAATCGAAGCTCCTCGGTTCGCGCCGCATGTGTTCCACTCCATAGAGACGACAATAACCAAATCGGGCTGGACAAATTTGACCCTTTAGCGCATTGGCTCTTGGGTTCCGGATGCTGTGCATAAGTCAAATGCACAGGCAATCGAAGCTGCTCGGTTCGCGCCGCATGTGTTCCACTCGATAAAGACGACAATAACCGAATCGAGCTGGAGAGATTGACCCTTTAACGCATTGGCTTCTGGGTTCCGGATGTTGCGTATAAGTCAAATGCACAGGCTATCGAAGCTGCTCGGTTTGCGCCGCATGTGTTCCACTCGATAAAAACGAAAATAACCTAATCGAGTTGGACAGATTGACCCTTTAACGCATTGGCTTCTGGGTTCCGGATGCTGCGTATAAGTCAAATGCACAGGCAATGGAAGCTGCTCGGTTCGCGCCGCATGTGTTCCACTCGATAAAGACGACAATAACCGAATCGAGCTGGAGAGATTGACCCTTTAACGCATTGGCTTCTGGGTTCCGGATGTTGCGTATAAGTCAAATGCACAGGCAATCGAAGCTGCTTCGTTCGCGCCGCATGTGTTCCACTCGATAAAAACGACAGTAACCAAATCGAGCTGGACAGATTGACCCTTTAGCGCATTGGATCCAGGGTTCCGGATGCTGCGTATAAGTCAAATGCACAGGCAATCGAAGCTGCTCGGTTCGCGCCGCATGTGTTCCACTCGATAAGACGGCAGTAACCAAATCGAGCTGGGCAGATTGACCCTTTAGCGCATTGGCTCCTGGGTTCCGAATGCTGCGTATAAGTGAAATGCACAGGCAATCGAAGCTCCTCGGTTCGCGCCGCATGTGTACCACTCGATAAAGACGACAATAACCAAACCGAGCAGGACAGATTGACCCTTTAACGCATTGGCTTCTGGGTTCCGGATGCTGTGTAAAGTCAAATGCACAGGCAATCGAAGCTGCTCGGTTCGCGCCGCACGTGTTCCACTCGATAAAGACGACAATAACCAAATCGAGCTAGACAGTTTGACCCTTTAGCGCATTGGCTTCTGGGTTCCGGATGCTGCCTATAAGTCAAATGCACAGGCAATCGAAGCTGCTCGGTTCGCGCCGCACGTGTTCCACTCGATAAAGACCACAATAACCAAATCGAGCTAGACAGTTTGACCCTTTAGCGCATTGGCTTCTGGGTTCCGGATGCTGCCTATAAGTCAAATGAACAGGCAATAGAAGCTGCTCGGTTCGCGCCGCACGTGTTCCACTCAATAGAGACGACAATAACCAAATCGGGCTGGACAGATTTGACCCTTTATCGCATTGGCTTCTGTGTTCCGGATGCTGCGTATAAGTCAAATGCACAGGCAATCGAAGCTGCTCGGTTCGCGCCGCACGTGTTTCACTCGATAAAGACGACAATAACCAAATCGAGCTGGACAGATTGTCCCTTTAGCGCATTGGCTTCTGGGTTCCGGATACTGCGTATAATTCAAATGCAAAGGCAATCGAAGCTGCTCGGTGCGCGCCGCACGTGTTCCACTGGATAAAGACGACAATAAACAAATCGAGCTGGACAGACTGACCCTTTAGCGCATTGGCTTTTGGGTTCCGGATGCTGTGTAAAGTCAAATGCACAGGCAATCGAAGCTGGTCGGTTCGCGCCGCACGTGTTCCACTCGATAAAGACGACAATAACCAAATCGAGCTAGACAGTTTGACCCTTTAGCGCATTGGCTTCTGGGTTCCGGATGCTGCGTATAAGTCAAATGCACAGGCAATCGAAGCTCCTCGGTTCGCGCCGCATGTGTACCACTCGATAAAGACGACAATAACCAAACCGAGCTGGACAGATTCACCCTTTAGCGCATTGGCTCTTGGGTTCCGGATGCTGCGTATAAGTCAAATGCACAGGCAATCGAAGCTGCTCGGTTCGCGCCGCATGCGTTCCACTCGATAAAGACGACAGTAACCAAACCGAGCTGGACAGATTGACCCTTTAGCGCATTGGCTCTTGGGTTCCGGATGCTGCGTATAAGTCAAATGCACAGGCAATCGAAGCTCCTCGGTTCGCGCCGCATGTGTTCCACTCGATAAAGACGACAGTAACCAAATGGAGCTGGACAGATTGACCCTTTAGCGCATTGGCTCCTGGGTTCCGGATGCTGCGTATAAGTCAAATGCACAGGCAATCGAAGCTGCTCGGTTCGCGCCGCATGTGTTCCACTCGATAAAGACGACAATAACCGAATCGAGCTGGAGAGATTGACACTTTAACGCATTGGCTTCTGGGTTCCGGATGCTGCGTATAAGTCAAATGCACAGGCAATCGAAGCTGCTCGGTTTGCGCCGCATGTGTTCGACTCGATAAAAACGAAAATAACCTAATCGAGCTGGACAGATTGACCCTTTAGCGCATTGGCTTCTGGGTTCCGGATGCTGCGTATAAGTCAAATGCACAGGCAATCGAAGCTGCTCGGTTTGCGCCGCATGTGTTCCACTCGATAAAAACGAAAATAACCTAATCGAGCTGGACAGATTGACCCTTTAACGCATTGGCTTCTGGGTTCCGGATGCTGCGTATAAGTCAAATGCACAGGCAATCGAAGCTGCTCGGTTCGCGCCGCATGAGTTCCACTCGATAAAGACGACAGTAACCAAACCGAGCTGGACAGATTGACCCTTTAGCGCATTGGCTCCTGGGTTCCGCATGCTGCATATAACTCAAATGCACAGGCAATCGAAGCTGCTCGGTTCGCGCCGCGTGTGTTCCACTCGATAAAGACGACAATAACCAAATCGTGGTGGACAGATTGACCCTTTAACGCATTGCCCTCTGGGTTCCGGATGCTGCGTATAAGTCAAATGCACAGGCAATCGAAGCTGCTTGGTTCGCGCCGCATGTGTTCCACTCGATAAAGACGACAGTAACCTAATCGAGCTGGACAGATTGACGCTTTAGCGCATTGGCTCTTGGGTTCCGGATGCTGCGTATAAGTCAAATGCACAGGCAATCGAAGCTGCTCGGTTCGCGCCGCATGTGTTCCACTCGATAAAGACGACAGTAACCAAATGGAGCTGGACAGATTGACCCTTTAGCGCATTGGCTCCTGGGTTCCGGATGCTGCGTATAAGTCAAATGCACAGGCAATCGAAGCTCCTCGGTTCGCGCCGCATGTGTACCACTCGATAAAGACGACTATAACCAAACCGAGCTGGACAGATTGACCCTTTAACGCATTGGCTTCTGGGTTCCGGATGCTGTGTAAAGTCAAATGCACAGGCAATCGAAGCTGCTCGGTTCGCGCCGCACGTGTTCCACTCGATAAAGACGACAGTAACCAAATGGAGCTGGACAGATTGACCCTTTAGCGCATTGGCTCTTGGGTTCCGGATGCTGCGTATAAGTCAAATGCACAGGCAATCGAAGCTCCTCGGTTCGCGCCGCATGTGTACCACTCGATAAAGACGACAATAACCAAACTGAGCTGGACAGATTGACCCTTTAGCGCATTGGATCCAGGGTTCCGGATGCTGCGTATAAGTCAAATGCACAGGCAATCGAAGCTGCTCGGTTCGCGCCGCATGTGTTCCACTCGATAAGACGGCAGTAACCAAATCGAGCTGGGCAGATTGACCCTTTAGCGCATTGGCTCCTGGGTTCCGAATGCTGCGTATAAGTGAAATGCACAGGCAATCGAAGCTCCTCGGTTCGCGCCGCATGTGTACCACTCGATAAAGACGACAATAACCAAACCGAGCAGGACAGATTGACCCTTTAACGCATTGGCTTCTGGGTTCCGGATGCTGTGTAAAGTCAAATGCACAGGCAATCGAAGCTGCTCGGTTCGCGCCGCACGTGTTCCACTCGATAAAGACGACAATAACCAAATCGAGCTAGACAGTTTGACCCTTTAGCGCATTGGCTTCTGGGTTCCGGATGCTGCCTATAAGTCAAATGCACAGGCAATCGAAGCTGCTCGGTTCGCGCCGCACGTGTTCCACTCGATAAAGACCACAATAACCAAATCGAGCTAGACAGTTTGACCCTTTAGCGCATTGGCTTCTGGGTTCCGGATGCTGCCTATAAGTCAAATGAACAGGCAATAGAAGCTGCTCGGTTCGCGCCGCACGTGTTCCACTCAATAGAGACGACAATAACCAAATCGGGCTGGACAGATTTGACCCTTTATCGCATTGGCTTCTGTGTTCCGGATGCTGCGTATAAGTCAAATGCACAGGCAATCGAAGCTGCTCGGTTCGCGCCGCACGTGTTTCACTCGATAAAGACGACAATAACCAAATCGAGCTGGACAGATTGTCCCTTTAGCGCATTGGCTTCTGGGTTCCGGATACTGCGTATAATTCAAATGCAAAGGCAATCGAAGCTGCTCGGTGCGCGCCGCACGTGTTCCACTGGATAAAGACGACAATAAACAAATCGAGCTGGACAGACTGACCCTTTAGCGCATTGGCTTTTGGGTTCCGGATGCTGTGTAAAGTCAAATGCACAGGCAATCGAAGCTGGTCGGTTCGCGCCGCACGTGTTCCACTCGATAAAGACGACAATAACCAAATCGAGCTAGACAGTTTGACCCTTTAGCGCATTGGCTTCTGGGTTCCGGATGCTGCGTATAAGTCAAATGCACAGGCAATCGAAGCTCCTCGGTTCGCGCCGCATGTGTACCACTCGATAAAGACGACAATAACCAAACCGAGCTGGACAGATTCACCCTTTAGCGCATTGGCTCTTGGGTTCCGGATGCTGCGTATAAGTCAAATGCACAGGCAATCGAAGCTGCTCGGTTCGCGCCGCATGCGTTCCACTCGATAAAGACGACAGTAACCAAACCGAGCTGGACAGATTGACCCTTTAGCGCATTGGCTCTTGGGTTCCGGATGCTGCGTATAAGTCAAATGCACAGGCAATCGAAGCTCCTCGGTTCGCGCCGCATGTGTTCCACTCGATAAAGACGACAGTAACCAAATGGAGCTGGACAGATTGACCCTTTAGCGCATTGGCTCCTGGGTTCCGGATGCTGCGTATAAGTCAAATGCACAGGCAATCGAAGCTGCTCGGTTCGCGCCGCATGTGTTCCACTCGATAAAGACGACAATAACCGAATCGAGCTGGAGAGATTGACACTTTAACGCATTGGCTTCTGGGTTCCGGATGCTGCGTATAAGTCAAATGCACAGGCAATCGAAGCTGCTCGGTTTGCGCCGCATGTGTTCGACTCGATAAAAACGAAAATAACCTAATCGAGCTGGACAGATTGACCCTTTAGCGCATTGGCTTCTGGGTTCCGGATGCTGCGTATAAGTCAAATGCACAGGCAATCGAAGCTGCTCGGTTTGCGCCGCATGTGTTCCACTCGATAAAAACGAAAATAACCTAATCGAGCTGGACAGATTGACCCTTTAACGCATTGGCTTCTGGGTTCCGGATGCTGCGTATAAGTCAAATGCACAGGCAATCGAAGCTGCTCGGTTCGCGCCGCATGAGTTCCACTCGATAAAGACGACAGTAACCAAACCGAGCTGGACAGATTGACCCTTTAGCGCATTGGCTCCTGGGTTCCGCATGCTGCATATAACTCAAATGCACAGGCAATCGAAGCTGCTCGGTTCGCGCCGCGTGTGTTCCACTCGATAAAGACGACAATAACCAAATCGTGGTGGACAGATTGACCCTTTAACGCATTGCCCTCTGGGTTCCGGATGCTGCGTATAAGTCAAATGCACAGGCAATCGAAGCTGCTTGGTTCGCGCCGCATGTGTTCCACTCGATAAAGACGACAGTAACCTAATCGAGCTGGACAGATTGACGCTTTAGCGCATTGGCTCTTGGGTTCCGGATGCTGCGTATAAGTCAAATGCACAGGCAATCGAAGCTGCTCGGTTCGCGCCGCATGTGTTCCACTCGATAAAGACGACAGTAACCAAATGGAGCTGGACAGATTGACCCTTTAGCGCATTGGCTCCTGGGTTCCGGATGCTGCGTATAAGTCAAATGCACAGGCAATCGAAGCTCCTCGGTTCGCGCCGCATGTGTACCACTCGATAAAGACGACTATAACCAAACCGAGCTGGACAGATTGACCCTTTAACGCATTGGCTTCTGGGTTCCGGATGCTGTGTAAAGTCAAATGCACAGGCAATCGAAGCTGCTCGGTTCGCGCCGCACGTGTTCCACTCGATAAAGACGACAGTAACCAAATGGAGCTGGACAGATTGACCCTTTAGCGCATTGGCTCTTGGGTTCCGGATGCTGCGTATAAGTCAAATGCACAGGCAATCGAAGCTCCTCGGTTCGCGCCGCATGTGTACCACTCGATAAAGACGACAATAACCAAACTGAGCTGGACAGATTGACCATTTAACGCATTGGCTTCTGGGTTCCGGATGCTGCGTATAAGTCAAATGCACAGGCAATCGAAGCTCCTCGGTTCGCGCCGCATGTGTACCACTCGATAAAGACGACAATAACCAAACCGAGCTGGACAGATTCACCCTTTAGCGCATTGGCTCTTGGGTTCCGGATGCTGCGTATAAGTCAAATGGACAGGCAATCGAAGCTGCTCGGTTCGCGCCGCATGTGTTCCACTCGATAAAGACGACAGTAACCAAACCGAGCTGGACAGATTGACCCTTTAGCGCATTGGCTCTTGGGTTCCGGATGCTGCGTATAAGTCAAATGCACAGGCAATCGAAGCTCCTCGGTTCGCGCCGCATGTGTTCCACTCGATAAAGACGACAGTAACCAAATGGAGCTGGACAGATTGACCCTTTAGCGCATTGGCTCCTGGGTTCCGGATGCTGCGTATAAGTCAAATGCACAGGCAATCGAAGCTGCTCGGTTCGCGCCGCATGTGTTCCACTCGATAAAGACGACAATAACCGAATCGAGCTGGAGAGATTGACACTTTAACGCATTGGCTTCTGGGTTCCGGATGCTGCGTATAAGTCAAATGCACAGGCAATCGAAGCTCCTCGGTTCGCGCCGCATGTGTACCACTCGATAAAGACGACAACAACCAAACCGAGCTGGACAGATTGACCCTTTAACACATTGGCTTCTGGGTTCCGGATGCTGTGTAAAGTCAAATGCACAGGCAATCGAAGCTGCTCGTTTCGCGCCGCACGTGTTCCACTCGATAAAGACGACAGTAACCAAATGGAGCTGGACAGATTGACCCTTTAGCGCATTGGCTCCTGGGTTCCGGATGCTGCGTATAAGTCAAATGCACAGGCAATCGAAGCTCCTCGGTTCGCGCCGCATGTGTACCACTCGATAAAGACGACAATAACCAAACCGAGCTGGACAGATTGACCCTTTAACGCATTGGCTTCTGGGTTCCGGATGCTGCGTATAAGTCAAATGCACAGGAAATCGAAGCTCCTCGGTTCGCGCCGCATGTGTACCACTCGATAAAGACGACAATAACCAAACCGAGCTGGACAGATTGACCCTTTAGCGCATTGGCTCTTGGGTTCCGGATGCTGCGTATAAGTCAAATGCACAGGCAATCGAAGCTGCTCAGTTCGCGCCGCATGTGTTCCACTCGATAAAGACGACAGTAACCAAATGGAGCTGGGCAGATTGACCCTTTAGCGCATTGGCTCCTGGGTTCCGGATGCTGCGTATAAGTCAAATGCACAGGCAATCGAAGCTGCTCGGTTCGCGCCGCATGTGTTCCACTCGATAAAGACGACAGTAACCAAATGGAGCTGGACAGATTGACCCTTTAACGCATTGGCTTCTGGGTTCCGGATGTTGCGTATAAGTCAAATGCACAGGCAATGGAAGCTGCTCGGTTCGCGCCGCATGTGTTCCACTCGATAAAGACGACAATAACCGAATCGAGCTGGAGAGATTGACACTTTAACGCATTGGCTTCTGGGTTCCGGATGCTGCGTATAAGTCAAATGCACAGGCAATCGAAGCTCCTCGGTTCGCGCCGCATGTGTACCACTCGATAAAGACGACAATAACCAAACCGAGCTGGACAGATTGACCCTTTAACGCATTGGCTTCTGGGTTCCGGATGCTGTGTAAAGTCAAATGCACAGGCAATCGAAGCTGCTCGGTTCGCGCCGCACGTGTTCCACTCGATAAAGACGACAATAACCAAATCGAGCTAGACAGTTTGACCCTTTAGCGCATTGGCTTCTGGGTTCCGGATGCTGCCTATAAGTCAAATGCACAGGCAATCGAAGCTGCTCGGTTCGCGCCGCACCTGTTCCACTCGATAAAGACCACAATAACCAAATCGAGCTAGACAGTTTGACCCTTTAGCGCATTGGCTTCTGGGTTCCGGATGCTGCCTATAAGTCAAATGCACAGGCAATGGAAGCTGCTCGGTTCGCGCCGCACGTGTTCCACTCAATAGAGACGACAATAACCAAATCGGGCTGGACAGATTTGACCCTTTATCGCATTGGCTTCTGTGTTCCGGATGCTGCGTATAAGTCAAATGCACAGGCAATCGAAGCTGCTCGGTTCGCGCCGCACGTGTTTCACTCGATAAAGACGACAATAACCAAATCGAGCTGGACAGATTGTCCCTTTAGCGCATTGGCTTCTGGGTTCCGGATACTGCGTATAATTCAAATGCAAAGGCAATCGAAGCTGCTCGGTGCGCGCCGCACGTGTTCCACTGGATAAAGACGACAATAAACAAATCCAGCTGGACAGACTGACCCTTTAGCGCATTGGCTTTTGGGTTCCGGATGCTGTGTATAGTCAAATGCACAGGCAATCGAAGCTGGTCGGTTCGCGCCGCACGTGTTCCACTCGATAAAGACGACAATAACCAAATCGAGCTAGACAGTTTGACCCTTTAGCGCATTGGCTTCTGGGTTCCGGATGCTGCGTATAAGTCAAATGCACAGGCAATCGAAGCTGCTCGGTGCGCGCCGCACGTGTTCCACTGGATAAAGACGACAATAACCAAATCGAGCTAGACAGTTTGACCCTTTAGCGCATTGGCTTCTGGGTTCCGGATGCTGCGTATAAGTCAAATGCACAGGCAATCGAAGCTCCTCGGTTCGCGCCGCATGTGTTCCACTTTATAGAGACGACAATAACCAAATCGGGCTGGACAGATTGACCCTTTAGCGCATTGGCTTCTGGGTTCCGGATGCTGCGTATAAGTCAAATGCACAGGCAATCGAAGCTGCTCGGCTTGCGCCGCATGTGTTCCACTCGATAAAAACGAAAATAACCTAATCGAGCTGGACAGATTGACCCTTTAACGCATTGGCTTCTGGGTTCCGGATGCTGCGTATAAGTCAAATGCACAGGCAATCGAAGCTGGTCGGTTCGCGCCGCACGTGTTCCACTCGATAAAGACGACAATAACCAAATCGAGCTAGACAGTTTGACCCTTTAGCGCATTGGCTTCTGGGTTCCGGATGCTGCGTATAAGTCAAATGCACAGGCAATCGAAGCTCCTCGGTTCGCGCCGCATGTGTTCCACTCCATATAGACGACAATAACCAAATCGGGCTGGACAAATTTGACCCTTTAGCGCATTGGCTCTTGGGTTCCGGATGCTGTGTATAAGTCAAATACACAGGCAATCGAAGCTGCTCGGTTCGCGCCGCATGTGTTCCACTCGATAAAGACGACAATAACCGAATCGAGCTGGAGAGATTGACCCTTTAACGCATTGGCTTCTGGGTTCCGGATGTTGCGTATAAGTCAAATGCACAGGCTATCGAAGCTGCTCGGTTTGCGCCGCATGTGTTCCACTCGATAAAAACGAAAATAACCTAATCGAGCTGGACAGATTGACCCTTTAACGCATTGGCTTCTGGGTTCCGGATGCTGCGTATAAGTCAAATGCACAGGCAATCGAAGCTGCTCGGTTCGCGCCGCATGTGTTCCACTCGATAAAGACGACAATAACGAATTCGAGCTGGACAGATTGACCCTTTAACGCATTGGCTTCTGGGTTCCGGATGTTGCGTATAAGTCAAATGCACAGGCAATGGAAGCTGCTCGGTTCGCGCCGCATGTGTTCCACTCGATAAAGACGACAATAACCGAATCGAGCTGGAGAGATTGACCCTTTAACGCATTGGCTTCTGGGTTCCGGATGTTGCGTATAAGTCAAATGCACAGGCAATCGAAGCTGCTTCGTTCGCGCCGCATGTGTTCCACTCGATAAAAACGACAGTAACCAAATCGAGCTGGACAGATTGACCCTTTAGCGCATTGGATCCAGGGTTCCGGATGCTGCGTATAAGTCAAATGCACATGCAATCGAAGCTCCTCGGTTCGCGCCGCATGTGTACCACTCGATAAAGACGACAATAACAAAACCGAGCTGGACAGATTCACCCTTTAGCGCATTGGCTCTTGGGTTCCGGATGCTGCGTATAAGTCAAATGCACAGGCAATCGAAGCTGCTCGGTTCGCGCCGCATGTGTTCCACTCGATAAAGACGACAGTAACCAAACCGAGCTGGACAGATTGACCCTTTAGCGCATTGGCTCTTGGGTTCCGGATGCTGCGTATAAGTCAAATGCACAGGCAATCGAAGCTGCTCGTTTCGCGCCGCACGTGTTCCACTCGATAAAGACGACAGTAACCAAATGGAGCTGGACAGATTGACCCTTTAGCGCATTGGCTCCTGGGTTCCGGATGCTGCGTATAAGTCAAATGCACAGGCAATCGAAGCTCCTCGGTACGCGCCGCATGTGTACCACTCGATAAAGACGACAATAACCAAACCGAGCTGGACAGATTGACCCTTTAACGCATTGGCTTCTGGGTTCCGGATGCTGCGTATAAGTCAAATGCACAGGCAATCGAAGCTCCTCGGTTCGCGCCGCATGTGTACCACTCGATAAAGACGACAATAACCAAACCGAACTGGACAGATTGACCCTTTAGCGCATTGGCTTCTGGGTTCCGGATACTGCGTATAATTCAAATGCAAAGGCAATCGAAGCTGCTCGGTGCGCGCCGCACGTGTTCCACTGGATAAAGACGACAATAAACAAATCGAGCTGGACAGATTGACCCTTTAACGCATTGGCTTCTGGGTTCCGGATGTTGCGTATAAGTCAAATGCACAGGCAATCGAAGCTGCTTCGTTCGCGCCGCATGTGTTCCACTCGATAAAGACGACAGTAACCAAATGGAGCTGGGCAGATTGACCCTTTAGCGCATTGGCTCCTGGGTTCCGGATGCTGCGTACAAGTCAAATGCACAGGCAATCGAAGCTCCTCGGTTCGCGCCGCATGTGTTCCACTCGATAAAGACGACAGTAACCAAATGGAGCTGGACAGATTGACCCTTTAGCGCATTGGCTCCTGGGTTCCGGATGCTGCGTATAAGTCAAATGCACAGGCAATCGAAGCTGCTCGGTTCGCGCCGCATGTGTTCCACTCGATAAAGACGACAATAACCGAATCGAGCTGGAGAGATTGACACTTTAACGCATTGGCTTCTGGGTTCCGGATGCTGCGTATAAGTCAAATGCACAGGCAATCGAAGGTCCTCGGTTCGCACCGCATGTGTACCACTCGATAAAGACGACAATAACCAAACCGAGCTGGACAGATTGACCCTTTAACGCATTGGCTTCTGGGTTCCGGATGCTGTGTAAAGTCAAATGCACAGGCAATCGAAGCTGCTCGTTTCGCGCCGCACGTGTTCCACTCGATAAAGACGACAGTAACCAAATGGAGCTGGACAGATTGACCCTTTAGCGCATTGGCTCCTGGGTTCCGGATGCTGCGTATAAGTCAAATGCACAGGCAATCGAAGCTCCTCGGTTCGCGCCGCATGTGTACCACTCGATAAAGACGACAATAACCAAACCGAGCTGGACAGATTGACCCTTTAACGCATTGGCTTCTGGGTTCCGGATGCTGCGTATAAGTCAAATGCACAGGCAATCGAAGCTCCTCGGTTCGCGCCGCATGTGTACCACTCGATAAAGACGACAATAACCAAACCGAACTGGACAGATTGACCCTTTAGCGCATTGGCTTCTGGGTTCCGGATACTGCGTATAATTCAAATGCAAAGGCAATCGAAGCTGCTCGGTGCGCGCCGCACGTGTTCCACTGGATAAAGACGACAATAAACAAATCGAGCTGGACAGATTGACCCTTTAACGCATTGGCTTCTGGGTTCCGGATGTTGCGTATAAGTCAAATGCACAGGCAATCGAAGCTGCTTCGTTCGCGCCGCATGTGTTCCACTCGATAAAGACGACAGTAACCAAATGGAGCTGGGCAGATTGACCCTTTAGCGCATTGGCTCCTGGGTTCCGGATGCTGCGTACAAGTCAAATGCACAGGCAATGGAAGCTGCTCGGTTCGCGCCGCACGTGTTCCACTCAATAGAGACGACAATAACCAAATCGGGCTGGACAGATTTGACCCTTTATCGCATTGGCTTCTGTGTTCCGGATGCTGCGTATAAGTCAAATGCACAGGCAATCGAAGCTGCTCGGTTCGCGCCGCACGTGTTTCACTCGATAAAGACGACAATAACCAAATCGAGCTGGACAGATTGTCCCTTTAGCGCATTGGCTTCTGGGTTCCGGATACTGCGTATAATTCAAATGCAAAGGCAATCGAAGCTGCTCGGTGCGCGCCGCACGTGTTCCACTGGATAAAGACGACAATAAACAAATCGAGCTGGACAGACTGACCCTTTAGCGCATTGGCTTTTGGGTTCCGGATGCTGTGTAAAGTCAAATGCACAGGCAATCGAAGCTGGTCGGTTCGCGCCGCACGTGTTCCACTCGATAAAGACGACAATAACCAAATCGAGCTAGACAGTTTGACCCTTTAGCGCATTGGCTTCTGGGTTCCGGATGCTGCGTATAAGTCAAATGCACAGGCAATCGAAGCTGCTCGGTGCGCGCCGCACGTGTTCCACTCGATAAAGACGACAATAACCAAATCGAGCTAGACAGTTTGACCCTTTAGCGCATTGGCTTCTGGGTTCCGGATGCTGCGTATAAGTCAAATGCGCAGGCAATCGAAGCTGCTCGGTTCGCGCCGCATGTGTTCCACTCGATAAAGACGACAATAACGAAATCGAGCTGGACAGATTGACCCTTTAACGCATTGGCTTCTGGGTTCCGGATGCTGCCTATAAGTCAAATGCACAGGCAATCGAAGCTGCTCGGTTCGCGCCGCACGTGTTCCACTCGATAAAGACCACAATAACCAAATCGAGCTAGACAGTTTGACCCTTTAGCGCATTGGCTTCTGGGTTCCGGATGCTGCCTATAAGTCAAATGCACAGGCAATGGAAGCTGCTCGGTTCGCGCCGCACGTGTTCCACTCAATAGAGACGACAATAACCAAATCGGGCTGGACAGATTTGACCCTTTATCGCATTGGCTTCTGTGTTCCGGATGCTGCGTATAAGTCAAATGCACAGGCAATCGAAGCTGCTCGGTTCGCGCCGCACGTGTTTCACTCGATAAAGACGACAATAACCAAATCGAGCTGGACAGATTGTCCCTTTAGCGCATTGGCTTCTGGGTTCCGGATACTGCGTATAATTCAAATGCAAAGGCAATCGAAGCTGCTCGGTGCGCGCCGCACGTGTTCCACTGGATAAAGACGACAATAAACAAATCGAGCTGGACAGACTGACCCTTTAGCGCATTGGCTTTTGGGTTCCGGATGCTGTGTAAAGTCAAATGCACAGGCAATCGAAGCTGCTCGGTTCGCGCCGCACGTGTTTCACTCGATAAAGACGACAATAACCAAATCGAGCTGGACAGATTGTCCCTTTAGCGCATTGGCTTCTGGGTTCCGGATACTGCGTATAATTCAAATGCAAAGGCAATCGAAGCTGCTCGGTGCGCGCCGCACGTGTTCCACTGGATAAAGACGACAATAAACAAATCGAGCTGGACAGACTGACCCTTTAGCGCATTGGCTTTTGGGTTCCGGATGCTGTGTAAAGTCAAATGCACAGGCAATCGAAGCTGGTCGGTTCGCGCCGCACGTGTTCCACTCGATAAAGACGACAATAACCAAATCGAGCTAGACAGTTTGACCCTTTAGCGCATTGGCTTCTGGGTTCCGGATGCTGCGTATAAGTCAAATGCACAGGCAATCGAAGCTGCTCGGTGCGCGCCGCACGTGTTCCACTGGATAAAGACGACAATAACCAAATCGAGCTAGACAGTTTGACCCTTTAGCGCATTGGCTTCTGCGTTCCGGATGCTGCGTATAAGTCAAATGCACAGGCAATCGAAGCTCCTCGGTTCGCGCCGCATGTGTTCCACTCCATAGAGACGACAATAACCAAATCGGGCTGGACAAATTTGACCCTTTAGCGCATTGGCTCTTGGGTTCCGGATGCTGTGTATAAGTCAAATACACAGGCAATCGAAGCTGCTCGGTTCGCGCCGCATGTGTTCCACTCGATAAAGACGACAATAACCGAATCGAGCTGGAGAGATTGACCCTTTAACGCATTGGCTTCTGGGTTCCGGATGTTGCGTATAAGTCAAATGCACAGGCTATCGAAGCTGCTCGGTTTGCGCCGCATGTGTTCCACTCGATAAAAACGAAAATAACCTAATCGAGCTGGACAGATTGACCCTTTAACGCATTGGCTTCTGGGTTCCGGATGCTGCGTACAAGTCAAATGCACAGGCAATCGAAGCTGCTCGGTTCGCGCCGCATGTGTTCCACTCGATAAAGACGACAATAACGAAATCGAGCTGGACAGATTGACCCTTTAACGCATTGGCTTCTGGGTTCCGGATGCTGCCTATAAGTCAAATGCACAGGCAATCGAAGCTGCTCGGTTCGCGCCGCACGTGTTCCACTCGATAAAGACCACAATAACCAAATCGAGCTAGACAGTTTGACCCTTTAGCGCATTGGCTTCTGGGTTCCGGATGCTGCCTATAAGTCAAATGCACAGGCAATGGAAGCTGCTCGGTTCGCGCCGCACGTGTTCCACTCAATAGAGACGACAATAACCAAATCGGGCTGGACAGATTTGACCCTTTATCGCATTGGCTTCTGTGTTCCGGATGCTGCGTATAAGTCAAATGCACAGGCAATCGAAGCTGCTCGGTTCGCGCCGCACGTGTTTCACTCGATAAAGACGACAATAACCAAATCGAGCTGGACAGATTGTCCCTTTAGCGCATTGGCTTCTGGGTTCCGGATACTGCGTATAATTCAAATGCAAAGGCAATCGAAGCTGCTCGGTGCGCGCCGCACGTGTTCCACTGGATAAAGACGACAATAAACAAATCGAGCTGGACAGACTGACCCTTTAGCGCATTGGCTTTTGGGTTCCGGATGCTGTGTAAAGTCAAATGCACAGGCAATCGAAGCTGGTCGGTTCGCGCCGCACGTGTTCCACTCGATAAAGACGACAATAACCAAATCGAGCTAGACAGTTTGACCCTTTAGCGCATTGGCTTCTGGGTTCCGGATGCTGCGTATAAGTCAAATGCACAGGCAATCGAAGCTGCTCGGTGCGCGCCGCACGTGTTCCACTGGATAAAGACGACAATAACCAAATCGAGCTAGACAGTTTGACCCTTTAGCACATTGGCTTCTGGGTTCCGGATGCTGCGTATAAGTCAAATGCACAGGCAATCGAAGCTCCTCGGTTCGCGCCGCATGTGTTCCACTCCATAGAGACGACAATAACCAAATCGGGCTGGACAAATTTGACCCTTTAGCGCATTGGCTCTTGGGTTCCGGATGCTGTGTATAAGTCAAATACACAGGCAATCGAAGCTGCTCGGTTCGCGCCGCATGTGTTCCACTCGATAAAGACGACAATAACCGAATCGAGCTGGAGAGATTGACCCTTTAACGCATTGGCTTCTGGGTTCCGGATGTTGCGTATAAGTCAAATGCACAGGCTATCGAAGCTGCTCGGTTTGCGCCGCATGTGTTCCACTCGATAAAAACGAAAATAACCTAATCGAGCTGGACAGATTGACCCTTTAACGCATTGGCTTCTGGGTTCCGGATGCTGCGTATAAGTCAAATGCACAGGCAATCGAAGCTGCTCGGTTCGCGCCGCATGTGTTCCACTCGATAAAGACGACAATAACGAAATCGAGCTGGACAGATTGACCCTTTAACGCATTGGCTTCTGGGTTCCGGATGTTGCGTATAAGTCAAATGCACAGGCAATGGAAGCTGCTCGGTTCGCGCCGCATGTGTTCCACTCGATAAAGACGACAATAACCGAATCGAGCTGGAGAGATTGACCCTTTAACGCATTGGCTTCTGGGTTCCGGATGTTGCGTATAAGTCAAATGCACAGGCAATCGAAGCTGCTTCGTTCGCGCCGCATGTGTTCCACTCGATAAAAACGACAGTAACCAAATCGAGCTGGACAGATTGACCCTTTAGCGCATTGGATCCAGGGTTCCGGATGCTGCGTATAAGTCAAATGCACAGGCAATCGAAGCTGCTCGGTTCGCGCCGCATGTGTTCCACTCGATAAGACGGCAGTAACCAAATCGAGCTGGGCAGATTGTTCCTTTAGCGCATTGGCTCCTGGGTTCCGAATGCTGCGTATAAGTGAAATGCACTGGCAATCGAAGCTCCTCGGTTCGCGCCGCATGTGTACCACTCGATAAAGACGACAATAACCAAACCGAGCTGGACAGATTGACCCTTTAACGCATTGGCTTCTGGGTTCCGGATGCTGTGTAAAGTCAAATGCACAGGCAATCGAAGCTGCTCGGTTCGCGCCGCACGTGTTCCACTCGATAAGACGGCAGTAACCAAATCGAGCTGGGCAGATTGACCCTTTAGCGCATTGGCTCCTGGGTTCCGAATGCTCCGTATAAGTGAAATGCACAGGCAATCGAAGCTCCTCGGTTCGCGCCGCATGTGTACCACTCGATAAAGACGACAATAACCAAACCGAGCTGGACAGATTGACCCTTTAGCGCATTTGATCCATGGTTCCGGATGCTGCGTATAAGTCAAATGAACAGGCAATCGAAGCTGCTCGGTTCGCGCCGCATGTGTTCCACTCGATAAGACGGCAGTAACCAAATCGAGCTGGGCAGATTGACCCTTTAGCGCATTGGCTCCTGGGTTCCGAATGCTGCGTATAAGTGAAATGCACAGGCAATCGAAGCTCCTCGGTTCGCGCCGCATGTGTACCACTCGATAAAGACGACAATAACCGAACCGAGCTGGACAGATTGACCCTTTAACGCATTGGCTTCTGGGTTCCGGATGCTGTGTAAAGTCAAATGCACAGGCAATCGAAGCTGCTCGGTTCGCGCCGCACGTGTTCCACTCGATAAAGACGACAATAACCAAATCGAGCTAGACAGTTTGACCCTTTAGCGCATTGGCTTCTGGGTTCCGGATGCTGCCTATAAGTCAAATGCACAGGCAATCGAAGCTGCTCGGTTCGCGCCGCACGTGTTCCACTCGATAAAGACCACAATAACCAAATCGAGCTAGACAGTTTGACCCTTTAGCGCATTGGCTTCTGGGTTCCGGATGCTGCCTATAAGTCAAATGCACAGGCAATCGAAGCTGCTCGGTTCGCGCCGCACGTGTTTCACTCTATAAAGACGACAATAACCAAATCGAGCTGGACAGATTGTCCCTTTAGCGCATTGGCTTCTGGGTTCCGGATACTGCGTATAATTCAAATGCAAAGGCAATCGAAGCTGCTCGGTGCGCGCCGCACGTGTTCCACTGGATAAAGACGACAATAAACAAATCGAGCTGGACAGACTGACCCTTTAGCGCATTGGCTTTTGGGTTCCGGATGCTGTGTAAAGTCAAATGCACAGGCAATCGAAGCTGCTCGGTTCGCGCCGCACGTGTTCCACTCGATAAAGACGACAATAACCAAATCGAGCTAGACAGTTTGACCCTTTAGCGCATTGGCTTCTGGGTTCCGGATGCTGCGTGTAAGTCAAATGCACAGGCAATCGAAGCTGCTCGGTGGGCGCCGCACGTGTTCCACTGGATAAAGACGACAATAACCAAATCGAGCTAGACAGTTTGACCCTTTAGCGCATTGGCTTCTGGGTTCCGGATGCTGCGTATAAGTCAAATGCACAGGCAATCGAAGCTCCTCGGTTCGCGCCGCATGTGTTCCACTCTATAGAGACGACAATAACCAAATCGGGCTGGACAAATTTGACCCTTTAGCTCATTGGCTTCTGGGTTCCGGATGCTGTGTATAAGTCAAATGCACAGGCAATCGAAGCTGCTCGGTTCGCGCCGCACGTGTTCCACTCGATAAAGACGACAATAACCAAATCGAGCTGGACAGATTGACCCTTTAGCGCATTGGCTTCTGGGTTCCGGATGCTGCGTATAAGTCAAATGCACAGGCAATCGAAGCTGCTCGGTTTGCGCCGCATGTGTTCGACTCGATAAAAACGAAAATAACCTAATCGAGCTGGACAGATTGACCCTTTAGCGCATTGGCTTCTGGGTTCCGGATGCTGCGTATAAGTCAAATGCACAGGCAATCGAAGCTGCTCGGTTTGCGCCGCATGTGTTCCACTCGATAAAAACGAAAATAACCTAATCGAGCTGGACAGATTGACCCTTTAACGCATTGGCTTCTGGGTTCCGGATGCTGCGTATAAGTCAAATGCACAGGCAATCGAAGCTGGTCGGTTCGCGCCGCACGTGTTCCACTCGATAAAGACGACAATAACCAAATCGAGCTAGACAGTTTGACCCTTTAGCGCATTGGCTTCTGGGTTCCGGATGCTGCGTATAAGTCAAATGCACAGGCAATCGAAGCTCCTCGGTTCGCGCCGCATGTGTTCCACTCCATAGAGACGACAATAACCAAATTGGGCTGGACAAATTTGACCCTTTAGCGCATTGGCTCTTGGGTTCCGGATGCTGTGTATAAGTCAAATGCACAGGCAATCGAAGCTGCTCGGTTCGCGCCGCATGTGTTCCACTCGATAAAGACGACAATAACCGAATCGAGCTGGAGAGATTGACCCTTTAACGCATTGGCTTCTGGGTTCCGGATGTTGCGTATAAGTCAAATGCACAGGCTATCGAAGCTGCTCGGTTTGCGCCGCATGTGTTCCACTCGATAAAAACGAAAATAACCTAATCGAGCTGGACAGATTGACCCTTTAACGCATTGGCTTCTGGGTTCCGGATGCTGCGTATAAGTCAAATGCACAGGCAATCGAAGCTGCTCGGTTCGCGCCGCATGTGTTCCACTCGATAAAGACGACAATAACGAAATCGAGCTGGACAGATTGACCCTTTAACGCATTGGCTTCTGGGTTCCGGATGTTGCGTATAAGTCAAATGCACAGGCAATGGAAGCTGCTCGGTTCGCGCCGCATGTGTTCCACTCGATAAAGACGACAATAACCGAATCGAGCTGGAGAGATTGACCCTTTAACGCATTGGCTTCTGGGTTCCGGATGTTGCGTATAAGTCAAATGCACAGGCAATCGAAGCTGCTTCGTTCGCGCCGCATGTGTTCCACTCGATAAAAACGACAGTAACCAAATCGAGCTGGACAGATTGACCCTTTAGCGCATTGGATCCAGGGTTCCGGATGCTGCGTATAAGTCAAATGCACAGGCAATCGAAGCTGCTCGGTTCGCGCCGCATGTGTTCCACTCGATAAGACGGCAGTAACCAAATCGAGCTGGGCAGATTGACCCTTTAGCGCATTGGCTCCTGGGTTCCGAATGCTGCGTATAAGTGAAATGCACAGGCAATCGAAGCTCCTCGGTTCGCGCCGCATGTGTACCACTCGATAAAGACGACAATAACCAAACCGAGCTGGACAGATTGACCCTTTAACGCATTGGCTTCTGGGTTCCGGATGCTGTGTAAAGTCAAATGCACAGGCAATGGAAGCTGCTCGGTTCGCGCCGCACGTGTTCCACTCGATAAAGACGACAATAACCAAATCGAGCTAGACAGTTTGACCCTTTAGTGCATTGGCTTCTGGGTTCCGGATGCTGCCTATAAGTCAAATGCACAGGCAATCGAAGCTGCTCGGTTCGCGCCGCACGTGTTCTACTCGATAAAGACCACAATAACCAAATCGAGCTAGACAGTTTGACCCTTTAGCGCATTGGCTTCTGGGTTCCGGATGCTGCCTATAAGTCAAATGCACAGGGAATCGAAGCTGCTCGGTTCGCGCCGCACGTGTTCCACTCAATAGAGACGACAATAACCAAATCGGGCTGGACAGATTTGACCCTTTATCGCATTGGCTTCTGTGTTCCGGATGCTGCGTATAAGTCAAATGCACAGGCAATCGAAGCTGCTCGGTTCGCGCCGCACGTGTTTCACTCGATAAAGACGACAATAACCAAATCGAGCTGGACAGATTGTCCCTTTAGCGCATTGGCTTCTGGGTTCCGGATACTGCGTATAATTCAAATGCAAAGGCAATCGAAGCTGCTCGGTGCGCGCCGCACGTGTTCCACTGGATAAAGACGACAATAAACAAATCGAGCTGGACAGACTGACCCTTTAGCGCATTGGCTTTTGGGTTCCGGATGCTGTGTAAAGTCAAATGCACAGGCAATCGAAGCTGGTCGGTTCGCGCCGCACGTGTTCCACTCGATAAAGACGACAATCACCAAATCGAGCTAAACAGTTTGACCCTTTAGCGCATTGGCTTCTGGGTTCCGGATGCTGCGTATAAGTCAAATGCACAGGCAATCGAAGCTCCTCGGTTCGCGCCGCATGTGTTCCTCTCTATAGAGACGACAATAACCAAATCGGGCTGGACAAATTTGACCCTTTAGCTCATTGGCTTCTGGGTTCCGGATGCTGTGTATAAGTCAAATGCACAGGCAATCGAAGCTGCTCGGTTCGCGCCGCACGTGTTCCACTCGATAAAGACGACAATAACCAAATCGAGCTGGACAGATTGACCCTTTAGCGCATTGGCTCCTGGGTTCCGGATGTTGCGTATAAGTCAAATGCACAGGCAATCGAAGCTGCTCGGTTCGCGCCGCATGTGTTCCACTCGATAAAGACGACAGTAACCAAATGGAGCTGGACAGATTGACCCTTTAACGCATTGGCTTCTGGGTTCCGGATGTTGCGTATAAGTCAAATGCACAGGCAATGGAAGCTGCTCGGTTCGCGCCGCATGTGTTCCACTCGATAAAGACGACAATAACCGAATCGAGCTGGAGAGATTGACACTTTAACGCATTGGCTTCTGGGTTCCGGATGCTGCGTATAAGTCAAATGCACAGGCAATCGAAGCTCCTCGGTTCGTGCCGCATGTGTACCACTCGATAAAGACGACAATAACCAAACCGAGCTGGACAGATTGACCCTTTAACGCATTGGCTTCTGGGTTCCGGATGCTGTGTAAAGTCAAATGCACAGGCAATCGAAGCTGCTCGGTTCGCGCCGCACGTGTTCCACTCGATAAAGACGACAATAACCAAATCGAGCTAGACAGTTTGACCCTTTAGCGCATTGGCTTCTGGGTTCCGGATGCTGCCTATAAGTCAAATGCACAGGCAATCGAAGCTGCTCGGTTCGCGCCGCACGTGTTCCACTCGATAAAGACCACAATAACCAAATCGAGCTAGACAGTTTGAGCCTTTAGCGCATTGGCTTCTGGGTTCCGGATGCTGCCTATAAGTCAAATGCACAGGCAATGGAAGCTGCTCGGTTCGCGCCGCACGTGTTCCACTATATAGAGACGACAATAACCAAATCGGGCTGGACAGATTTGACCCTTTATCGCATTGGCTTCTGTGTTCCGGATGCTGCGTATAAGTCAAATGCACAGGCAATCGAAGCTGCTCGGTTCGCGCCGCACGTGTTTCACTCGATAAAGACGACAATAACCACATCGAGCTGGACAGATTGTCCCTTTAGCGCATTGGCTTCTGGGTTCCGGATACTGCGTATAATTCAAATGCAAAGGCAATCGAAGCTGCTCGGTGCGCGCCGCACGTGTTCCACTGGATAAAGACGACAATAAACAAATCGAGCTGGACAGACTGACCCTTTAGCGCATTGGCTTTTGGGTTCCGGATGCTGTGTAAAGTCAAATGCACAGGCAATCGAAGCTGGTCGGTTCGCGCCGCACGTGTTCCACTCGATAAAGACGACAATAACCAAATCGAGCTAGACAGTTTGACCCTTTAGCGCATTGGCTTCTGGGTTCCGGATGCTGCGTATAAGTCAAATGCACAGGCAATCGAAGCTGCTCGGTGCGCGCCGCACGTGTTCCACTGGATAAAGACGACAATAACCAAATCGAGCTAGACAGTTTGACCCTTTAGCGCATTGGCTTCTGGGTTCCGGATGCTGCGTATAAGTCAAATGCACAGGCAATCGAAGCTCCTCGGTTCGCGCCGCATGTGTTCCACTTTATAGAGACGACAATAACCAAATCGGGCTGGACAGATTGACCCTTTAGCGCATTGGCTTCTGGGTTCCGGATGCTGCGTATAAGTCAAATGCACAGGCAATCGAAGCTGCTCGGTTTGCGCCGCATGTGTTCCACTCGATAAAAACGAAAATAACCTAATCGAGCTGGACAGATTGACCCTTTAACGCATTGGCTTCTGGGTTCCGGATGCTGCGTATAAGTCAAATGCACAGGCAATCGAAGCTGGTCGGTTCGCGCCGCACGTGTTTCACTCGATAAAGACGACAATAACCAAATCGAGCTGGACAGATTGTCCCTTTAGCGCATTGGCTTCTGGGTTCCGGATACTGCGTATAATTCAAATGCAAAGGCAATCGAAGCTGCTCGGTGCGCGCCGCACGTGTTCCACTGGATAAAGACGACAATAAACAAATCGAGCTGGTCAGACTGACCCTTTAGCGCATTGGCTTTTGGGTTCCGGATGCTGTGTAAAGTCAAATGCACAGGCAATCGAAGCTGGTCGGTTCGCGCCGCACGTGTTCCACTCGATAAAGACGACAATAACCAAATCGAGCTAGGCAGTTTGACCCTTTAGCGCATTGGCTTCTGGGTTCCGGATGCTGCGTATAAGTCAAATGCACAGGCAATCGAAGCTGCTCGGTGCGCGCCGCACGTGTTCCACTGGATAAAGACGACAATAACCAAATCGAGCTAGACAGTTTGACCCTTTAGCGCATTGGCTTCTGGGTTCCGGATGCTGCGTATAAGTCATATGCACAGGCAATCGAAGCTCCTCGGTTCGCGCCGCATGTGTTCCACTTTATAGAGACGACAATAACCAAATCGGGCTGGACAGATTGACCCTTTAGCGCATTGGCTTCTGGGTTCCGGATGCTGCGTATGTCAAATGCACAGGCAATCGAAGCTGCTCGGTTTGCGCCGCATGTGTTCCACTCGATAAAAACGAAAATAACCTAATCGAGCTGGACAGATTGACCCTTTAACGCATTGGCTTCTGGGTTCCGGATGCTGCGTATAAGTCAAATGCACAGGCAATCGAAGCTGGTCGGTTCGCGCCGCACGTGTTCCACTCGATAAAGACGACAATAACCAAATCGAGCTAGACAGTTTGACCCTTTAGCGCATTGGCTTCTGGGTTCCGGATGCTGCGTATAAGTCAAATGCACAGGCAATCGAAGCTCCTCGGTTCGCGCCGCATGTGTTCCACTCCATACAGACGACAATAACCAAATCGGGCTGGACAAATTTGACCCTTTAGCGCATTGGCTCTTGGGTTCCGGATGCTGTGTATAAGTCAAATGCACAGGCAATCGAAGCTGCTCGGTTCGCGCCGCATGTGTTCCACTCGATAAAGACGACAATAACCGAATCGAGCTGGAGAGATTGACCCTTTAACGCATTGGCTTCTGGGTTCCGGATGTTGCGTATAAGTCAAATGCACAGGCTATCGAAGCTGCTCGGTTTGCGCCGCATGTGTTCCACTCGATAAAAACGAAAATAACCTAATCGAGCTGGACAGATTGACCCTTTAACGCATTGGCTTCTGGGTTCCGGATGCTGCGTATAAGTCAAATGCACAGGCAATCGAAGCTGCTCGGTTCGCGCCGCATGTGTTCCACTCGATAAAGACGACAATAACCGAATCGAGCTGGAGAGATTGACACTTTAACGCATTGGCTTCTGGGTTCCGGATGCTGCGTATAAGTCAAATGCACAGGCAATCGAAGCTCCTCGGTTCGCGCCGCATGTGTACCACTCGATAAAGACGACAATAACCAAACCGAGCTGGACAGATTGACCCTTTAACGCATTGGCTTCTGGGTTCCGGATGCTGTGTAAAGTCAAATGCACAGGCAATCGAAGCTGCTCGGTTCGCGCCGCACGTGTTCCACTCGATAAAGACGACAATAACCAAATCGAGCTAGACAGTTTGACCCTTTAGCGCATTGGCTTCTGGGTTCCGGATGCTGCCTATAAGTCAAATGCACAGGCAATCGAAGCTGCTCGGTTCGCGCCGCACGTGTTCCACTCGATAAAGACCACAATAACCAAATCGAGCTAGACAGTTTGACCCTTTAGCGCATTGGCTTCTGGGTTCCGGATGCTGCCTATAAGTCAAATGCACAGGCAATGGAAGCTGCTCGGTTCGCGCCGCACGTGTTCCACTCAATAGAGACGACAATAACCAAATCGGGCTGGACAGATTTGACCCTTTATCGCATTGGCTTCTGTGTTCCGGATGCTGCGTATAAGTCAAATGCACAGGCAATCGAAGCTGCTCGGTTCGCGCCGCACGTGTTTCACTCGATAAAGACGACAACAACCAAATCGAGCTGGACAGATTGTCCCTTTAGCGCATTGGCTTCTGGGTTCCGGATACTGCGTATAAATCAAATGCAAAGGCAATCGAAGCTGCTCGGTGCGCGCCGCACGTGTTCCACTGGATAAAGACGACAATAAACAAATCGAGCTGGACAGACTGACCCTTTAGCGCATTGGCTTTTGGGTTCCGGATGCTGTGTAAAGTCAAATGCACAGGCAATCGAAGCTGGTCGGTTCGCGCCGCACGTGTTCCACTCGATAAAGACGACAATAACCAAATCGAGCTAGACAGTTTGACCCTTTAGCGCATTGGCTTCTGGGTTCCGGATGCTGCGTATAAGTCAAATGCACAGGCAATCGAAGCTGCTCGGTGCGCGCCGCACGTGTTCCACTGGATAAAGACGACAATAACCAAATCGAGCTAGACAGTTTGACCCTTTAGCGCATTGGCTTCTGGGTTCCGGATGCTGCGTATAAGTCAAATGCACAGGCAATCGAAGCTCCTCGGTTCGCGCCGCATGTGTTCCACTTTATAGAGACGACAATAACCAAATCGGGCTGGACAGATTGACCCTTTAGCGCATTGGCTTCTGGGTTCCGGATGCTGCGTATAAGTCAAATGCACAGGCAATCGAAGCTGCTCGGTTTGCGCCGCATGTGTTCCACTCGATAAAAACGAAAATAACCTAATCGAGCTGGACAGATTGACCCTTTAACGCATTGGCTTCTGGGTTCCGGATGCTGCGTATAAGTCAAATGCACAGGCAATCGAAGCTGGTCGGTTCGCGCCGCACGTGTTTCACTCGATAAAGACGACAATAACCAAATCGAGCTGGACAGATTGTCCCTTTAGCGCATTCGCTTCTGGGTTCCGGATACTGCGTATAATTCAAATGCAAAGGCAATCGAAGCTGCTCGGTGCGCGCCGCACGTGTTCCACTGGATAAAGACGACAATAAACAAATCGAGCTGGTCAGACTGACCCTTTAGCGCATTGGCTTTTGGGTTCCGGATGCTGTGTAAAGTCAAATGCACAGGCAATCGAAGCTGGTCGGTTCGCGCCGCACGTGTTCCACTCGATAAAGACGACAATAACCAAATCGAGCTAGACAGTTTGACCCTTTAGCGCATTGGCTTCTGGGTTCCGGATGCTGCGTATAAGTCAAATGCACAGGCAATCGAAGCTGCTCGGTGCGCGCCGCACGTGTTCCACTGGATAAAGACGACAATAACCAAATCGAGCTAGACAGTTTGACCCTTTAGCGCATTGGCTTCTGGGTTCCGGATGCTGCGTATAAGTCAAATGCACAGGCAATCGAAGCTCCTCGGTTCGCGCCGCATGTGTTCCACTTTATAGAGACGACAATAACCAAATCGGGCTGGACAGATTGACCCTTTAGCGCATTGGCTTCTGGGTTCCGGATGCTGCGTATAAGTCAAATGCACAGGCAATCGAAGCTGCTCGGTTTGCGCCGCATGTGTTCCACTCGATAAAAACGAAAATAACCTAATCGAGCTGGACAGATTGACCCTTTAACGCATTGGCTTCTGGGTTCCGGATGCTGCGTATAAGTCAAATGCACAGGCAATCGAAGCTGGTCGGTTCGCGCCGCACGTGTTTCACTCGATAAAGACGACAATAACCAAATCGAGCTAGACAGTTTGACCCTTTAGCGCATTGGCTTCTGGGTTCCGGATGCTGCGTATAAGTCAAATGCACAGGCAATCGAAGCTCCTCGGTTCGCGCCGCATGTGTTCCACTCCATACTGACGACAATAACCAAATCGGGCTGGACAAATTTGACCCTTTAGCGCATTGGCTCTTGGGTTCCGGATGCTGTGTATAAGTCAAATGCACAGGCAATCGAAGCTGCTCGGTTCGCGCCGCATGTGTTCCACTCGATAAAGACGACAATAACCGAATCGAGCTGGAGAGATTGACCTTTAACGCATTGGCTTCTGGGTTCCGGATGTTGCGTATAAGTCAAATGCACAGGCTATCCAAGCTGCTCGGTTTGCGCCGCATGTGTTCCACTCGATAAAAACGAAAATAACCTAATCGAGCTGGACAGATTGACCCTTTAACGCATTGGCTTCTGGGTTCCGGATGCTGCGTATAAGTCAAATGCACAGGCAATCGAAGCTGCTCGGTTCGCGCCGCATGTGTTCCACTCGATAAAGACGACAATAACGAAATCGAGCTGGACAGATTGACCCTTTAACGCATTGGCTTCTGGGTTCCGAATGTTGCGTATAAGTCAAATGCACAGGCAATGGAAGCTGCTCGGTTCGCGCCGCATGTGTTCCACTCGATAAAGACGACAATAACCGAATCGAGCTGGAGAGATTGACCCTTTAACGCATTGGCTTCTGGGTTCCGGATATTGCGTATAAGTCAAATGCACAGGCAATCGAAGCTGCTTCGTTCGCGCCGCATGTGTTCCACTCGATAAAAACGATAGTAACCAAATCGAGCTGGACAGATTGACCCTTTAGCGCATTGGATCCAGGGTTCCGGATGCTGCGTATAAGTCAAATGCACAGGCAATCGAAGCTGCTCGGTTCGCGCCGCATGTGTTCCACTCGATAAGACGGCAGTAACCAAATCGAGCTGGGCAGATTGACCCTTTAGCGCATTGGCTCCTGGGTTCCGAATGCTGCGTATAAGTGAAATGCACTGGCAATCGAAGCTCCTCGGTTCGCGCCGCATGTGTACCACTCGATAAAGACGACAATAACCAAACCGAGCTGGACAGATTGACCCTTTAACGCATTGGCTTCTGGGTTCCGGATGCTGTGTAAAGTCAAATGCACAGGCAATCGAAGCTGCTCGGTTCGCGCCGCACGTGTTCCACTCGATAAGACGGCAGTAACCAAATCGAGCTGGGCAGATTGACCCTTTAGCGCATTGGCTCCTGGGTTCCGAATGCTGCGTATAAGTGAAATGCACAGGCAATCGAAGCTCCTCGGTTCGCGCCGCATGTGTACCACTCGATAAAGACGACAATAACCAAACCGAGCTGGACAGATTGACCCTTTAGCGCATTTGATCCATGGTTCCGGATGCTGTGTATAAGTCAAATGAACAGGCAATCGAAGCTGCTCGGTTCGCGCCGCATGTGTTCCACTCGATAAGACGGCAGTAACCAAATCGAGCTGGGCAGATTGACCCTTTAGCGCATTGGCTCCTGGGTTCCGAATGCTGCGTATAAGTGAAATGCACAGGCAATCGAAGCTCCTCGGTTCGCGCCGCATGTGTACCACTCGATAAAGACGACAATAACCGAACCGAGCTGGACAGATTGACCCTTTAACGCATTGGCTTCTGGGTTCCGGATGCTGTGTAAAGTCAAATGCACAGGCAATCGAAGCTGCTCGGTTCGCGCCGCACGTGTTCCACTCGATAAAGACGACAATAACCAAATCGAGCTAGACAGTTTGACCCTTTAGCGCATTGGCTTCTGGGTTCCGGATGCTGCCTATAAGTCAAATGCACAGGCAATCGAAGCTGCTCGGTTCGCGCCGCACGTGTTCCACTCGATAAAGACCACAATAACCAAATCGAGCTAGACAGTTTGACCCTTTAGCGCATTGGCTTCTGGGTTCCGGATGCTGCCTATAAGTCAAATGCACAGGCAATCGAAGCTGCTCGGTTCGCGCCGCACGTGTTCCACTCAATAGAGACGACAATAACCAAATCGGGCTGGACAGATTTGACCCTTTATCGCATTGGCTTCTGTGTTCCGGATGCTGCGTATAAGTCAAATGCACAGGCAATCGAAGCTGCTCGGTTCGCGCCGCACGTGTTTCACTCGATAAAGACGACAATAACCAAATCGAGCTGGACAGATTGTCCCTTTAGCGAATTGGCTTCTGGGTTCCGGATACTGCGTATAATTCAAATGCAAAGGCAATCGAAGCTGCTCGGTGCGCGCCGCACGTGTTCCACTGGATAAAGACGACAATAACCAAATCGAGCTAGACAGTTTGACCCTTTAGCGCATTGGCTTCTGGGTTCCGGATGCTGCGTATAAGTCAAATGCACAGGCAATCGAAGCTCCTCGGTTCGCGCCGCATGTGTTCCACTTTATAGAGACGACAATAACCAAATCGGGCTGGACAGATTGACCCTTTAGCGCATTGGCTTCTGGGTTCCGGATGCTGCGTATAAGTCAAATGCACAGGCAATCGAAGCTGCTCGGTTTGCGCCGCATGTGTTCCACTCGATAAAAACGAAAATAACCTAATCGAGCTGGACAGATTGACCCTTTAACGCATTGGCTTCTGGGTTCCGGATGCTGCGTATAAGTCAAATGCACAGGCAATCGAAGCTGGTCGGTTCGCGCCGCACGTGTTTCACTCGATAAAGACGACAATAACCAAATCGAGCTGGACAGATTGTCCCTTTAGCGCATTGGCTTCTGGGTTCCGGATACTGCGTATAATTCAAATGCAAAGGCAATCGAAGCTGCTCGGTGCGCGCCGCACGTGTTCCACTGGATAAAGACGACAATAAACAAATCGAGCTGGTCAGACTGACCCTTTAGCGCATTGGCTTTTGGGTTCCGGATGCTGTGTAAAGTCAAATGCACAGGCAATCGAAGCTGGTCGGTTCGCGCCGCACGTGTTCCACTCGATAAAGACGACAATAACCAAATCGAGCTAGACAGTTTGACCCTTTAGCGCATTGGCTTCTGGGTTCCGGATGCTGCGTATAAGTCAAATGCACAGGCAATCGAAGCTGCTCGGTGCGCGCCGCACGTGTTCCACTGGATAAAGACGACAATAACCAAATCGAGCTAGACAGTTTGACCCTTTAGCGCATTGGCTTCTGGGTTCCGGATGCTGCGTATAAGTCAAATGCACAGGCAATCGAAGCTCCTCGGTTCGCGCCGCATGTGTTCCACTTTATAGAGACGACAATAACCAAATCGGGCTGGACAGATTGACCCTTTAGCGCATTGGCTTCTGGGTTCCGGATGCTGCATATAAGTCAAATGCACAGGCAATCGAAGCTGCTCGGTTTGCGCCGCATGTGTTCCACTCGATAAAAACGAAAATAACCTAATCGAGCTGGACAGATTGACCCTTTAACGCATTGGCTTCTGGGTTCCGGATGCTGCGTATAAGTCAAATGCACAGGCAATCGAAGCTGGTCGGTTCGCGCCGCACGTGTTTCACTCGATAAAGACGACAATAACCAAATCGAGCTAGACAGTTTGACCCTTTAGCGCATTGGCTTCTGGGTTCCGGATGCTGCGTATAAGTCAAATGCACAGGCAATCGAAGCTCCTCGGTTCGCGCCGCATGTGTTCCACTCCATACTGACGACAATAACCAAATCGGGCTGGACAAATTTGACCCTTTAGCGCATTGGCTCTTGGGTTCCGGATGCTGTGTATAAGTCAAATGCACAGGCAATCGAAGCTGCTCGGTTCGCGCCGCATGTGTTCCACTCGATAAAGACGACAATAACCGAATCGAGCTGGAGAGATTGACCTTTAACGCATTGGCTTCTGGGTTCCGGATGTTGCGTATAAGTCAAATGCACAGGCAATCGAAGCTGCTTCGTTCGCGCCGCATGTGTTCCACTCGATAAAAACGATAGTAACCAAATCGAGCTGGACAGATTGACCCTTTAGCGCATTGGATCCAGGGTTCCGGATGCTGCGTATAAGTCAAATGCACAGGCAATCGAAGCTGCTCGGTTCGCGCCGCATGTGTTCCACTCGATAAGACGGCAGTAACCAAATCGAGCTGGGCAGATTGACCCTTTAGCGCATTGGCTCCTGGGTTCCGAATGCTGCGTATAAGTGAAATGCACTGGCAATCGAAGCTCCTCGGTTCGCGCCGCATGTGTACCACTCGATAAAGACGACAATAACCAAACCGAGCTGGACAGATTGACCCTTTAACGCATTGGCTTCTGGGTTCCGGATGCTGTGTAAAGTCAAATGCACAGGCAATCGAAGCTGCTCGGTTCGCGCCGCACGTGTTCCACTCGATAAGACGGCAGTAACCAAATCGAGCTGGGCAGATTGACCCTTTAGCGCATTGGCTCCTGGGTTCCGAATGCTGCGTATAAGTGAAATGCACAGGCAATCGAAGCTCCTCGGTTCGCGCCGCATGTGTACCACTCGATAAAGACGACAATAACCAAACCGAGCTGGACAGATTGACCCTTTAGCGCATTTGATCCATGGTTCCGGATGCTGTGTATAAGTCAAATGAACAGGCAATCGAAGCTGCTCGGTTCGCGCCGCATGTGTTCCACTCGATAAGACGGCAGTAACCAAATCGAGCTGGGCAGATTGACCCTTTAGCGCATTGGCTCCTGGGTTCCGAATGCTGCGTATAAGTGAAATGCACAGGCAATCGAAGCTCCTCGGTTCGCGCCGCATGTGTACCACTCGATAAAGACGACAATAACCGAACCGAGCTGGACAGATTGACCCTTTAACGCATTGGCTTCTGGGTTCCGGATGCTGTGTAAAGTCAAATGCACAGGCAATCGAAGCTGCTCGGTTCGCGCCGCACGTGTTCCACTCGATAAAGACGACAATAACCAAATCGAGCTAGACAGTTTGACCCTTTAGCGCATTGGCTTCTGGGTTCCGGATGCTGCCTATAAGTCAAATGCACAGGCAATCGAAGCTGCTCGGTTCGCGCCGCACGTGTTCCACTCGATAAAGACCACAATAACCAAATCGAGCTAGACAGTTTGACCCTTTAGCGCATTGGCTTCTGGGTTCCGGATGCTGCCTATAAGTCAAATGCACAGGCAATCGAAGCTGCTCGGTTCGCGCCGCACGTGTTCCACTCAATAGAGACGACAATAACCAAATCGGGCTGGACAGATTTGACCCTTTATCGCATTGGCTTCTGTGTTCCGGATGCTGCGTATAAGTCAAATGCACAGGCAATCGAAGCTGCTCGGTTCGCGCCGCACGTGTTTCACTCGATAAAGACGACAATAACCAAATCGAGCTGGACAGATTGTCCCTTTAGCGAATTGGCTTCTGGGTTCCGGATACTGCGTATAATTCAAATGCAAAGGCAATCGAAGCTGCTCGGTGCGCGCCGCACGTGTTCCACTGGATAAAGACGACAATAAACAAATTGGGCTGGACAAATTTGACCCTTTAGCGCATTGGCTCTTGGGTTCCGGATGCTGTGTATAAGTCAAATGCACAGGCAATCGAAGCTGCTCGGTTCGCGCCGCATGTGTTCCACTCGATAAAGACGACAATAACCGAATCGAGCTGGAGAGATTGACCCTTTAACGCATTGGCTTCTGGGTTCCGGATGTTGCGTATAAGTCAAATGCACAGGCTTATCGAAGCTGCTCGGTTTGCGCCGCATGTGTTCCACTCGATAAAAACGAAAATAACCTAACCGAGCTGGACAGATTGACCCTTTAACGCATTGGCTTCTGGGTTCCGGATGCTGCGTATAAGTCAAATGCACAGGCAATCGAAGCTGCTCGGTTCGCGCCGCATGTGTTCCACTCGATAAAGACGACAATAACGAAATCGAGCTGGACAGATTGACCCTTTAACGCATTGGCTTCTGGGTTCCGGATGTTGCGTATAAGTCAAATGCACAGGCAATGGAAGCTGCTCGGTTCGCGCCGCATGTGTTCCACTCGATAAAGACGACAATAACCGAATCGAGCTGGAGAGATTGACCCTTTAACGCATTGGCTTCTGGGTTCCGGATGTTGCGTTTAAGTCAAATGCACAGGCAATCGAAGCTGCTTCGTTCGCGCCGCATGTGTTCCACTCGATAAAAACGACAGTAACCAAATCGAGCTGGACAGATTGACCCTTTAGCGCATTGGATCCAGGGTTCCGGATGCTGCGTATAAGTCAAATGCACAGGCAATCGAAGCTGCTCGGTTCGCGCCGCATGTGTTCCACTCGATAAGACGGCAGTAACCAAATCGAGCTGGGCAGATTGACCCTTTAGCGCATTGGCTCCTGGGTTCCGAATGCTGCGTATAAGTGAAATGCACAGGCAATCGAAGCTCCTCGGTTCGCGCCGCATGTGTACCACTCGATAAAGACGACAATAACCAAACCGAGCTGGACAGATTGACCCTTTAACGCATTGGCTTCTGGGTTCCGGATGCTGTGTAAAGTCAAATGCACAGGCAATGGAAGCTGCTCGGTTCGCGCCGCACGTGTTCCACTCGATAAAGACGACAATAACCAAATCGAGCTAGACAGTTTGACCCTTTAGCGCATTGGCTTCTGGGTTCCGGATGCTGCCTATAAGTCAAATGCACAGGAAATCGAAGCTGCTCGGTTCGCGCCGCACGTGTTCTACTCGATAAAGACCACAATAACCAAATCGAGCTAGACAGTTTGACCCTTTAGCGCATTGGCTTCTGGGTTCCGGACGCTGCCTATAAGTCAAATGCACAGGGAATCGAAGCTGCTCGGTTCGCGCCGCACGTGTTCCACTCAATAGAGACGACAATAACCAAATCGGGCTGGACAGATTTGACCCTTTATCGCATTGGCTTCTGTGTTCCGGATGCTGCGTATAAGTCAAATGCACAGGCAATCGAAGCTGCTCGGTTCGCGCCGCACGTGTTTCACTCGATAAAGACGACAATAACCAAATCGAGCTGGACAGATTGTCCCTTTAGCGCATTGGCTTCTGGGTTCCGGATACTGCGTATAATTCAAATGCAAAGGCAATCGAAGCTGCTCGGTGCGCGCCGCACGTGTTCCACTGGATAAATACGACAATAAACAAATCGAGCTGGACAGACTGACCCTTTAGCGCATTGGCTTTTGGGTTCCGGATGCTGTGTAAAGTCAAATGCACAGGCAATCGAAGCTGGTCGGTTCGCGCCGCACGTGTTCCACTCGATAAAGACGACAATAACCAAATCGAGCTAGACAGTTTGACCCTTTAGCGCATTGGCTTCTGGGTTCCGGATGCTGCGTATAAGTCAAATGCACAGGCAATCGAAGCTCCTCGGTTCGCGCCGCATGTGTTCCTCTCTATAGAGACGACAATAACCAAATCGGGCTGGACAAATTTGACCCTTTAGCTCATTGGCTTCTGGGTTCCGGATGCTGTGTATAAGTCAAATGCACAGGCAATCGAAGCTGCTCGGTTCGCGCCGCACGTGTTCCACTCGATAAAGACGACAATAACCAAATCGAGCTGGACAGATTGACCCTTTAGCGCATTGGCTTCTGGGTTCCGGATGCTGCGTATAAGTCAAATGCACAGGCAATCGAAGCTGCTCGGTTTGCGCCGCATGTGTTCGACTCGATAAAAACGAAAATAACCTAATCGAGCTGGACAGATTGACCCTTTAGCGCATTGGCTTCTGGGTTCCGGATGCTGCGTATAAGTCAAATGCACAGGCAATCGAAGCTGCTCGGTTTGCGCCGCATGTGTTCCACTCGATAAAAACGAAAATAACCTAATCGAGCTGGACAGATTGACCCTTTAACGCATTGGCTTCTGGGTTCCGGATGCTGCGTATAAGTCAAATGCACAGGCAATCGAAGCTGCTCGGTTCGCGCCGCATGATTTCCACTCGATAAAGACGACAGTAACCAAACCGAGCTGGACAGATTGACCCTTTAGCGCATTGGCTCCTGGGTTCCGCATGCTGCATATAACTCAAATGCACAGGCAATCGAAGCTGCTCGGTTCGCGCCGCATGTGTTCCACTCGATAAGACGGCAGTAACCAAATCGAGCTGGGCAGATTGACCCTTTAGCGCATTGGCTCCTGGGTTCCGAATGCTGCGTATAAGTGAAATGCACAGGCAATCGAAGCTCCTCGGTTCGCGCCGCATGTGTACCACTCGATAAAGACGACAATAACCAAACCGAGCTGGACAGATTGACCCTTTAACGCATTGGCTTCAGGGTTCCGGATGCTGTGTAAAGTCAAATGCACAGGCAATCGAAGCTGCTCGGTTCGCGCCGCACGTGTTCCACTCGATAAGACGGCAGTAACCAAATCGAGCTGGGCAGATTGACCCTTTAGCGCATTGGCTCCTGGGTTCCGAATGCTGCGTATAAGTGAAATGCACAGGCAATCGAAGCTCCTCGGTTCGCGCCGCATGTGTATCACTCGATAAAGACGACAATAACCAAACCGAGCTGGACAGATTGACCCTTTAGCGCATTTGATCCAGGGTTCCGGATGCTGCGTATAAGTCAAATGCACAGGCAATCGAAGCTGCTCGGTTCGCGCCGCATGTGTTCCACTCGATAAGACGGCAGTAACCAAATCGAGCTGGGCAGATTGACCCTTTAGCGCATTGGCTCCTGGGTTCCGAATGCTGCGTATAAGTGAAATGCACAGGCAATCGAAGCTCCTCGGTTCGCGCCGCATGTGTACCACTCGATAAAGACGACAATAACCAAACCGAGCTGGACAGATTGTCCCTTTAACGCATTGGCTTCTGGGTTCCGGGTGTTGTGTAAAGTCAAATGCACAGGCAATCGAAGCTGCTCGGTTCGCGCCGCACGTGTTCCACTCGATAAAGACGACAATAACCAAATCGAGCTAGACAGTTTGACCCTTTAGCGCATTGGCTTCTGGGTTCCGGATGCTGCCTATAAGTCAAATGCACAGGCAATCGAAGCTGCTCGGTTCGCGCCGCACGTGTTCCACTCGATAAAGACCACAATAACCAAATCGAGCTAGACAGTTTGACCCTTTAGCGCATTGGCTTCTGGGTACCGGATGCTGCCTATAAGTCAAATGCACAGGCAATCGAAGCTGCTCGGTTCGCGCCGCACGTGTTCCACTCAATAGAGACGACAATAACCAAATCGGGCTGGACAGATTTGACCCTTTATCGCATTGGCTTCTGTGTTCCGGATGCTGCGTATAAGTCAAATGCAAAGGCAATCGAAGCTGCTCGGTGCGCGCCGCACGTGTTCCACTGGATAAAGACGACAATAAACAAATCGAGCTGGACAGACTGACCCTTTAGCGCATTGGCTTTTGGGTTCCGGATGCTGTGTAAAGTCAAATGCACAGGCAATCGAAGCTGGTCGGTTCGCGCCGCACGTGTTCCACTCGATAAAGACGACAATAACCAAATCGAGCTAGACAGTTTGACCCTTTAGCGCATTCGCTTCTGGGTTCCGGATGCTGCGTATAAGTCAAATGCACAGGCAATCGAAGCTGGTCGGTGCGCGCCGCACGTGTTCCACTGGATAAAGACGACAATAACCAAATCGAGCTAGACAGTTTGACCCTTTAGCGCATTGGCTTCTGGGTTCCGGATGCTGCGTATAAGTCAAATGCACAGGCAATCGAAGCTCCTCGGTTCGCGCCGCATGTGTTCCACTCTATAGAGACGACAATAACCAAATCGGGCTGGACAGATTTGACCCTTTAGCTCATTGGCTTCTGGGTTCCGGATGCTGTGTATAAGTCAAATGCACAGGCAATCGAAGCTGCTCGGTTCGCGCCGCACGTGTTCCACTCGATAAAGACGACAATAACCAAATCGAGCTGGACAGATTGACCCTTTAGCGCATTGGCTTCTGGGTTCCGGATGCTGCGTATAAGTCAAATGCACAGGCAATCGAAGCTGCTCGGTTTGCGCCGCATGTGTTCGACTCGATAAAAACGAAAATAACCTAATCGAGCTGGACAGATTGACCCTTTAGCGCATTGGCTTCTGGGTTCCGGATGCTGCGTATAAGTCAAATGCACAGGCAATCGAAGCTGCTCGGTTTGCGCCGCATGTGTTCCACTCGATAAAAACGAAAATAACCTAATCGAGCTGGACAGATTGACCCTTTAACGCATTGGCTTCTGGGTTCCGGATGCTGCGTATAAGTCAAATGCACAGGCAATCGAAGCTGGTCGGTTCGCGCCGCACGTGTTCCACTGGATAAAGACGACAATAAACAAATCGAGCTGGACAGATTGACCCTTTAACGCATTGGCTTCTGGGTTCCGGATGCTGCGTATAAGTCAAATGCACAGGCAATCGAAGCTGCTCGGTTCGCGCCGCATGTGTTCCACTCGATAAAGACGACAATAACGAAATCGAGCTGGACAGATTGACCCTTTAACGCACTGGCTTCTGGGTTCCGGATGTTGCGTATAAGTCAAATGCACAGGCAATGGAAGCTGCTCGGTTCGCGCCGCATGTGTTCCACTCGATAAAGACGACAATAACCGAATCGAGCTGGAGAGATTGACCCTTTAACGCATTGGCTTCTGGGTTCCGGATGTTGCGTATAAGTCAAATGCACAGGCAATCGAAGCTGCTTCGTTCGCGCCGCATGTGTTCCACTCGATAAAAACGACAGTAACCAAATCGAGCTGGACAGATTGACCCTTTAGCGCATTGGATCCAGGGTTCCGGATGCTGCGTATAAGTCAAATGCACAGGCAACGAAGCTGCTCGGTTCGCGCCGCATGTGTTCCACTCGATAAGACGGCAGTAACCAAATCGAGCTGGGCAGATTGACCCTTTAGCGCATTGGCTCCTGGGTTCCGAATGCTGCGTATAAGTGAAATGCACAGGCAATCGAAGCTCCTCGGTTCGCGCCGCATGTGTACCACTCGATAAAGACGACAATAACCAAACCGAGCTGGCCAGATTGACCCTTTAACGCATTGGCTTCTGGGTTCCGGATGCTGTGTAAAGTCAAATGCACAGGCAATCGAAGCTGCTCGGTTCGCGCCGCACGTGTTCCACTCGATAAAGACGACAATAACCAAATCGAGCTAGACAGTTTGACCCTTTAGCGCATTGGCTTCTGGGTTCCGGATGCTGCCTATAAGTCAAATGCACAGGCAATCGAAGCTGCTCGGTTCGCGCCGCACGTGTTCTACTCGATAAAGACCACAATAACCAAATCGAGCTAGACAGTTTGACCCTTTAGCGCATTGGCTTCTGGGTTCCGGATGCTGCCTATAAGTCAAATGCACAGGCAATCGAAGCTGCTCGGTTCGCGCCGCACGTGTTCCACTCAATAGAGACGACAATAACCAAATCGGGCTTGACAGATTTGACCCTTTATCGCATTGGCTTCTGTGTTCCGGATGCTGCGTATAAGTCAAATGCAAAGGCAATCGAAGCTGCTCGGTGCGCGCCGCACGTGTTCCACTGGATAAAGACGACAATAAACAAATCGAGCTGGACAGACTGACCCTTTAGCGCATTGGCTTTTGGGTTCCGGATGCTGTGTAAAGTCAAATGCACAGGCAATCGAAGCTGGTCGGTTCGCGCCGCACGTGTTCCACTCGATAAAGACGACAATAACCAAATCGAGCTAGACAGTTTGACCCTTTAGCGCATTCGCTTCTGGGTTCCGGATGCTGCGTATAAGTCAAATGCACAGGCAATCGAAGCTGCTCGGTGCGCGCCGCACGTGTTCCACTGGATAAAGACGACAATAACCAAATCGAGCTAGACAGTTTGACCCTTTAGCGCATTGGCTTCTGGGTTCCGGATGCTGCGTATAAGTCAAATGCACAGGCAATCGAAGCTCCTCGGTTCGCGCCGCATGTGTTCCACTCTATAGAGACGACAATAACCAAATCGGGCTGGACAAATTTGACCCTTTAGCTCATTGGCTTCTGGGTTCCGGATGCTGTGTATAAGTCAAATGCACAGGCAATCGAAGCTGCTCGGTTCGCGCCGCACGTGTTCCACTCGATAAAGACGACAATAACCAAATCGAGCTAGACAGTTTGACCCTTTAGCGCATTGGCTTCTGGGTTCCGGATGCTGCGTATAAGTCAAATGCACAGGCAATCGAAGCTGCTCGGTTCGCGCCGCACGTGTTCCACTCAATAGAGACGACAATAACCAAATCGGGCTGGACAGATTTGACCCTTTATCGCATTGGCTTCTGTGTTCCGGATGCTGCGTATAAGTCAAATGCAAAGGCAATCGAAGCTGCTCGGTGCGCGCCGCACGTGTTCCACTGGATAAAGACGACAATAAACAAATCGAGCTGGACAGACTGACCCTTTAGCGCATTGGCTTTTGGGTTCCGGATGCTGTGTAAAGTCAAATGCACAGGCAATCGAAGCTGGTCGGTTCGCGCCGCACGTGTTCCACTCGATAAAGACGACAATAACCAAATCGAGCTAGACAGTTTGACCCTTTAGCGCATTCGCTTCTGGGTTCCGGATGCTGCGTATAAGTCAAATGCACAGGCAATCGAAGCTGCTCGGTGCGCGCCGCACGTGTTCCACTGGATAAAGACGACAATAACCAAATCGAGCTAGACAGTTTGACCCTTTAGCGCATTGGCTTCTGGGTTCCGGATGCTGCGTATAAGTCAAATGCACAGGCAATCGAAGCTCCTCGGTTCGCGCCGCATGTGTTCCACTCTATAGAGACGACAATAACCAAATCGAGCTGGACAGATTGACCCTTTAGCGCATTGGCTTCTGGGTTCCAAATGCTGCGTATAAGTCAAATGCACAGGCAATCGAAGCTGCTCGGTTTGCGCCGCATGTGTTCGACTCGATAAAAACGAAAATAACCTAATCGAGCTGGACAGATTGACCCTTTAGCGCATTGGCTTCTGGGTTCCGGATGCTGCGTATAAGTCAAATGCACAGGCAATCGAAGCTGCTCGGTTTGCGCCGCATGTGTTCCACTCGATAAAAACGAAAATAACCTAATCGAGCTGGACAGATTGACCCTTTAACGCATTGGCTTCTGGGTTCCGGATGCTGCGTATAAGTCAAATGCACAGGCAATCGAAGCTGGTCGGTTCGCGCCGCACGTGTTCCACTGGATAAAGACGACAATAACCAAATCGAGCTAGACAGTTTGACCCTTTAGCGCATTGGCTTCTGGGTTCCGGATGCTGCGTATAAGTCAAATGCACAGGCTATCGAAGCTGCTCGGTTTGCGCCGCATGTGTTCCACTCGATAAAAACGAAAATAACCTAATCGAGCTAGACAGTTTGACCCTTTAGCGCATTGGCTTCTGGGTTCCGGATGCTGCGTATAAGTCAAATACACAGGCAATCGAAGCTCCTCGGTTCGCGCCGCATGTGTTCCACTCTATAGAGACGACAATAACCAAATCGGGCTGGACAAATTTGACCCTTTAGCTCATTGGCTTCTGGGTTCCGGATGCTGTGTATAAGTCAAATGCACAGGCAATCGAAGCTGCTCGGTTCGCGCCGCACGTGTTCCACTCGATAAAGACGACAATAACCAAATCGAGCTGGACAGATTGACCCTTTAGCGCATTGGCTTCTGGGTTCCGGATGCTGCGTATAAGTCAAATGCACAGGCAATCGAAGCTGCTCGGTTTGCGCCGCATGTGTTCGACTCGATAAAAACGAAAATAACCTAATCGAGCTGGACAGATTGACCCTTTAGCGCATTGGCTTCTGGGCTCCGGATGCTGCGTATAAGTCAAATGCACAGGCAATCGAAGCTGCTCGGTTTGCGCCGCATGTGTTCCACTCCATAGAGACGACAATAACCAAATCGGGCTGGACAAATTTGACCCTTTAGCGCATTGGCTCTTGGGTTCCGGATGCTGTGTATAAGTCAAATGCACAGGCAATCGAAGCTGCTCGGTTCGCGCCGCATGTGTTCCACTCGATAAAGACGACAATAACCGAATCGAGCTGGAGAGATTGACCCTTTAACGCATTGGCTTCTGGGTTCCGGATGTTGCGTATAAGTCAAATGCACAGGCTATCGAAGCTGCTCGGTTTGCGCCGCATGTGTTCCACTCGATAAAAACGAAAATAACCCAATCGAGCTGGACAGATTGACCCTTTAACGCATTGGCTTCTGGGTTCCGGATGCTGCGTATAAGTCAAATCCACAGGCAATGGAAGCTGCTCGGTTCGCGCCGCATGTGTTCCACTCGATAAAGACGACAATAACCGAATCGAGCTGGAGAGATTGACCCTTTAACGCATTGGCTTCTGGGTTCCGGATGTTGCGTATAAGTCAAATGCACAGGCAATCGAAGCTTCTTCGTTCGCGCCGCATGTGTTCCACTCGATAAAAACGACAGTAACCAAATCGAGCTGGACAGATTGACCCTTTAGCGCATTGGATCCAGGGTTCCGGATGCTGCGTATAAGTCAAATGCACAGGCAATCGAAGCTGCTCGGTTCGCGCCGCATGTGTTCCACTCGATAAGACGGCAGTAAGCAAATCGAGCTGGGCAGATTGACCCTTTAGCGCATTGGCTCCTGGGTTCCGAATGCTGCGTATAAGTGAAATGCACAGGCAATCGAAGCTCCTCGGTTCGCGCCGCATGTGTACCACTCGATAAAGACGACAATAACCAAACCGAGCTGGCCAGATTGACCCTTTAACGCATTGGCTTCTGGGTTCCGGATGCTGTGTAAAGTCAAATGCACAGGCAATCGAAGCTGCTCGGTTCGCGCCGCACGTGTTCCACTCGATAAAGACGACAATAACCAAATCGAGCTAGACAGTTTGACCCTTTAGCGCATTGGCTTCTGGGTTCCGGATGCTGCCTATAAGTCAAATGCACAGGCAATCGAAGCTGCTCGGTTCGCGCCGCACGTGTTCTACTCGATAAAGACCACAATAACCAAATCGAGCTAGACAGTTTGACCCTTTAGCGCATTGGCTTCTGGGTTCCGGATGCTGCCTATAAGTCAAATGCACAGGCAATCGAAGCTGCTCGGTTCGCGCCGCACGTGTTCCACTCAATAGAGACGACAATAACCAAATCGGGCTGGACAGATTTGACCCTTTATCGCATTGGCTTCTGTGTTCCGGATGCTGCGTATAAGTCAAATGCAAAGGCAATCGAAGCTGCTCGGTGCGCGCCGCACGTGTTCCACTGGATAAAGACGACAATAAACAAATCGAGCTGGACAGACTGACCCTTTAGCGCATTGGCTTTTGGGTTCCGGATGCTGTGTAAAGTCAAATGCACAGGCAATCGAAGCTGGTCGGTTCGCGCCGCACGTGTTCCACTCGATAAAGACGACAATAACCAAATCGAGCTAGACAGTTTGACCCTTTAGCGCATTGGCTTCTGGGTTCCGGATGCTGCGTATAAGTCAAATGCACAGGCAATCGAAGCTGCTCGGTGCGCGCCGCACGTGTTCCACTGGATAAAGACGACGATAACCAAATCGAGCTAGACAGTTTGACCCTTTAGCGCATTGGCTTCTGGGTTCCGGATGCTGCGTATAAGTCAAATGCACAGGCAATCGAAGCTCCTCGGTTCGCGCCGCATGTGTTCCACTCTATAGAGACGACAATAACCAAATCGGGCTGGACAAATTTGACCCTTTAGCTCATTGGCTTCTGGGTTCCGGATGCTGTGTATAAGTCAAATGCACAGGCAATCGAAGCTGCTCGGTTCGCGCCGCACGTGTTCCACTCGATAAAGACGAAAATAACCAAATCGAGCTGGACAGATTGACCCTTTAGCGCATTGGCTTCTGGGTTCCGGATGCTGCGTATAAGTCAAATGCACAGGCAATCGAAGCTGCTCGGTTTGCGCCGCATGTGTTCGACTCGATAAAAACGAAAATAACCTAATCGAGCTGGACAGATTGACCCTTTAGCGCATTGGCTTCTGGGTTCCGGATGCTGCGTATAAGTCAAATGCACAGGCAATCGAAGCTGCTCGGTTTGCGCCGCATGTGTTCCACTCGATAAAAACGAAAATAACCTAATCGAGCTGGACAGATTGACCCTTTAACGCATTGGCTTCTGGGTTCCGGATGCTGCGTATAAGTCAAATGCACAGGCAATCGAAGCTGGTCGGTTCGCGCCGCACGTGTTCCACTCGATAAAGACGACAATAACCAAATCGAGCTAGACAGTTTGACCCTTTAGCGCATTGGCTTCTGGGTTCCGGATGCTGCGTATAAGTCAAATGCACAGGCTATCGAAGCTGCTCGGTTTGCGCCGCATGTGTTCCACTCGATAAAAACGAAAATAACCTAATCGAGCTAGACAGTTTGACCCTTTAGCGCATTGGCTTCTGGGTTCCGGATGCTGCGTATAAGTCAAATGCACAGGCAATCGAAGCTCCTCGGTTCGCGCCGCATGTGTTCCACTATAGAGACGACAATAACCAAATCGGGCTGGACAAATTTGACCCTTTAGCTCATTGGCTTCTGGGTTCCGGATGCTGTGTATAAGTCAAATGCACAGGCAATCGAAGCTGCTCGGTTCGCGCCGCACGTGTTCCACTCGATAAAGACGACAATAACCAAATCGAGCTGGACAGATTGACCCTTTAGCGCATTGGCTTCTGGGATCCGGATGCTGCGTATAAGTCAAATGCACAGGCAATCGAAGCTGCTCGGTTTGCGCCGCATGTGTTCGACTCGATAAAAACGAAAATAACCTAATCGAGCTGGACAGATTGACCCTTTATCGCATTGGCTTCTGGGTTCCGGATGCTGCGTATAAGTCAAATGCACAGGCAATCGAAGCTGCTCGGTTTGCGCCGCATGTGTTCCACTCCATAGAGACGACAATAACCAAATCGGGCTGGACAAATTTGACCCTTTAGCGCATTGGCTCTTGGGTTCCGGATGCTGTGTATAAGTCAAATGCACAGGCAATCGAAGCTGCTCGGTTCGCGCCGCATGTGTTCCACTCGATAAAGACGACAATAACCGAATCGAGCTGGAGAGATTGACCCTTTAACGCATTGGCTTCTGGGTTCCGGATGTTGCGTATAAGTCAAATGCACAGGCTATCGAAGCTGCTCGGTTTGCGCCGCATGTGTTCCACTCGATAAAAACGAAAATAACCCAATCGAGCTGGACAGATTGACCCTTTAACGCATTGGCTTCTGGGTTCCGGATGCTGCGTATAAGTCAAATGCACAGGCAATCGAAGCTGCTTCGTTCGCGCCGCATGTGTTCCACTCGATAAAGACGACAGTAACCAAATCGAGCTGGACAGATTGACCCTTTAGCGCATTGGATCCTGGGTTCCGGATGCTGCGTATAAGTCAAATGCACAGGCAATCGAAGCTGCTCGGTTCGCGCCGCATGTGTTCCACTCGATAAGACGGCAGTAACCAAATCGAGCTGGGCAGATTGACCCTTTAGCGCATTGGCTCCTGGGTTCCGAATGCTGCGTATAAGTGAAATGCACAGGCAATCGAAGCTCCTCGGTTCGCGCCGCATGTGTACCACTCGATAAAGACGACAATAACCAAACCGAGCTGGACAGATTGACCCTTTAACGCATTGGCTTCTGGGTTCCGGATGCTGTGTAAAGTCAAATGCACAGGCAATCGAAGCTGCTCGGTTCGCGCCGCACGTGTTCCACTCGATAAAGACGACAATAACCAAATCGAGCTAGACAGTTTGACCCTTTAGCGCATTGGCTTCTGGGTTCCGGATGCTGCCTATAAGTCAAATGCACAGGCAATCGAAGCTGCTCGGTTCGCGCCGCACGTGTTCTACTCGATAAAGACCACAATAACCAAATCGAGCTAGACAGTTTGACCCTTTAGCGCATTGGCTTCTGGGTTCCGGATGCTGCCTATAAGTCAAATGCACAGGCAATCGAAGCTGCTCGGTTCGCGCCGCACGTGTTCCACTCAATAGAGACGACAATAACCAAATCGGGCTGGACAGATTTGACCCTTTATCGCATTGGCTTCTGTGTTCCGGATGCTGCGTATAAGTCAAATGCACAGGCAATCGATGCTGCTCGGTTCGCGCCGCACGTGTTTCACTCGATAAAGACGACAATAACCAAATCGAGCTGTACAGATTGTCCCTTTAGCGCATTCGCTTCTGGGTTCCGGATACTGCGCATAATTCAAATGCAAAGGCAATCGAAGCTGCTCGGTGCGCGCCGCACGTGTTCCACTGGATAAAGACGACAATAAACAAATCGAGCTGGACAGACTGACCCTTTAGCGCATTGGCTTTTGGGTTCCGGATGCTGTGTAAAGTCAAATGCTCAGGCAATCGAAGCTGGTCGGTTCGCGCCGCACGTGTTCCACTCGATAAAGACGACAATAACCAAATCGAGCTAGACAGTTTGACCCTTTAGCGCATTGGCTTCTGGGTTCCGGATGCTGCGTATAAGTCAAATGCACAGGCAATCGAAGCTCCTCGGTTCGCGCCGCATGTGTTCCACTCTATAGAGACGACAATAACCAAATCGGGCTGGACAAATTTGACCCTTTAGCTCATTGGCTTCTGGGTTCCGGATGCTGTGTATAAGTCAAATGCACAGGCAATCGAAGCTGCTCGGTTCGCGCCGCACGTGTTCCACTCGATAAAGACGACAATAACCAAATCGAGCTGGACAGATTGACCCTTTAGCGCATTGGCTTCTGGGTTCCGGATGCTGCGTATAAGTCAAATGCACAGGCAATCGAAGCTGCTCGGTTTGCGCCGCATGTGTTCGACTCGATAAAAACGAAAATAACCTAATCGAGCTGGACAGATTGACCCTTTAGCGCATTGGCTTCTGGGTTCCGGATGCTGCGTATAAGTCAAATGCACAGGCAATCGAAGCTGCTCGGTTTGCGCCGCATGTGTTCCACTCGATAAAAACGAAAATAACCTAATCGAGCTGGACAGATTGACCCTTTAACGCATTGGCTTCTGGGTTCCGGATGCTGCGTATAAGTCAAATGCACAGGCAATCGAAGCTGCTCGGTTCGCGCCGCATGATTTCCACTCGATAAAGACGACAGTAACCAAACCGAGCTGGACAGATTGACCCTTTAGCGCATTGGCTCCTGGGTTCCGCATGCTGCATATAACTCAAATGCACAGTCAATCGAAGCTGCTCGGTTCGCGCCGCATGTGTTCCACTCGATAAAGACGACAATAACGAAATCGAGCTGGACAGATTGACCCTTTAACGCATTGGCTTCTGGGTTCCGGATGTTGCGTATAAGTCAAATGCACAGGCAATGGAAGCTGCTCGGTTCGCGCCGCACGTGTTCCACTCGATAAAGACGACAATAACCAAATCGAGCTGGACAGATTGACCCTTTAGCGCATTGGCTTCTGGGTTCCGTATGCTGCGTATAAGTCAAATGCACAGGCAATCGAAGCTGCTCGGTTTGCGCCGCATGTGTTCCACTCCATAAAAACGAAAATAACCTAATCGAGCTGCACAGATTGACCCTTTAACGCATTGGCTTCTGGGTTCCGGATGTTGCGTATAAGTCAAATGCACAGGCAATGGAAGCTGCTCGGTTCGCGCCGCATGTGTTCCACTCGATAAAGACGACAATAACCGAATCGAGCTGGAGAGATTGACACTTTAACGCATTGGCTTCTGGGTTCCGGATACTGCGTATAAGTCAAATGCACAGGCAATCGAAGCTGCTTCGTTCGCGCCGCATGTGTTCCACTCGATAAAGACGACAGTAACCAAATCGAGCTGGACAGATTGACCCTTTAGCGCATTGGATCCTGGGTTCCGGATGCTGCGTATAAGTCAAATGCACAGGCAATGGAAGCTGCTCGGTTCGCGCCGCATGTGTTCCACTCGATAAAGACGACAGTAACCAAATCGAGCTGGACAGATTGACCCTTTAGTGTATTGGCTCCTGGGTTCCGGATGCTGCGTATAAGTCAAATGCACAGGCAATCGAAGCTGCTTCGTTCGCGCCGCATGTGTTCCACTCGATAAAGACGACAGTAACCAAATCGAGCTGGACAGATTGACCCTATAGCGCATTGGATCCTGGGTTCCGGATGCTGCGTATAAGTCAAATGCACAGGCAATCGAAGCTGCTCGGTTCGCGCCGCATGTGTTCCACTCGATAAAGACGACAGTAACCAAATCGAGCTGGACAGTTGACCCTTTAGTGCATTGGCTCCTGGGTTCCGGATGCTGCGTATAAGTCAAATGCACAGGCAATCGAAGCTCCTCGGTTCGCGCCGCATGTGTACCACTCGATAAAGACGACAATAACCAAACCGAGCTGGACAGTTTGACCCTTTAGCGCATTGGCTTCTGGGTTCCGGATGCTGCCTATAAGTCAAATGCACAGGCAATCGAGGCTTTTCGGTTCGCGCCGCATGTGTTCCACACGATAAAGACGACAATAACCAAATCGAGCTGGACAGATTGACCCTTTAACGCATTGGCTTCTGGGTTCCGGATGCTGTGTAAAGTCAAATGCACAGGCACTCGAAGCTCCTCGCTTCGCGCCGCACGTGTTCCACTCAATAGAGACGGCAATAACCAAATCGGGCTGGACAAATTTGACCCTTTAGCGTATTGGCTTCTGGGTTCCGGATGCTGTGTATAAGTCAAATGCACAGGCAATCGAAGCTGCTCGGTTCGCGCCGCACGTGTTCCACTCGATAAAGACGACAATAACCAAATCGAGCTGGACAGATTGACCCTTTAGCGCATTGGCTTCTGGGTTCCGGATGCTGCGTATAAGTCAAATGCACAGGCAATCGAAGCTGCTCGGTTTGCGCCGCATGTGTTCCACTCGATAAAAACGAAAATAACCTAATCGAGCTGGACAGATTGACCCTTTAGCGTATTGGCTTCTGGGTTCCGGATGCTGTGTATAAGTCAAATGCACAGGCAATCGAAGCTGCTCGGTTCGCGCCGCACGTGTTCCACTCGATAAAGACGACAATAACCAAATCGAGCTGGACAGATTGACCCTTTAGCGCATTGGCTTCTGGGTTCCGTATGCTGCGTATAAGTCAAATGCACAGGCAATCGAAGCTGCTCGGTTTGCGCCGCATGTGTTCCACTCCATAAAAACGAAAATAACCTAATCGAGCTGCACAGATTGACCCTTTAACGCATTGGCTTCTGGGTTCCGGATGTTGCGTATAAGTCAAATGCACAGGCAATGGAAGCTGCTCGGTTCGCGCCGCATGTGTTCCACTCGATAAAGACGACAATAACCGAATCGAGCTGGAGAGATTGACACTTTAACGCATTGGCTTCTGGGTTCCGGATGCTGCGTATAAGTCAAATGCACAGGCAATCGAAGCTGCTTCGTTCGCGCCGCATGTGTTCCACTCGATAAAGACGACAGTAACCAAATCGAGCTGGACAGATTGACCCTTTAGCGCATTGGATCCTGGGTTCCGGATGCTGCGTATAAGTCAAATGCACAGGCAATGGAAGCTGCTCGGTTCGCGCCGCATGTGTTCCACTCGATAAAGACGACAGTAACCAAATCGAGCTGGACAGATTGACCCTTTAGCGTATTGGCTCCTGGGTTCCGGATGCTGCGTATAAGTCAAATGCACAGGCAATCGAAGCTCCTCGGTTCGCGCCGCATGTGTACCACTCGATAAAGACGACAATAACCAAACCGAGCTGGACAGTTTGACCCTTTAGCGCATTGGCTTCTGGGTTCCGGATGCTGCCTATAAGTCAAATGCACAGGCAATCGAGGCTTTTCGGTTCGCGCCGCATGTGTTCCACACGATAAAGACGACAATAACCAAATCGAGCTGGACAGATTGACCCTTTAACGCATTGGCTTCTGGGTTCCGGATGCTGTGTAAAGTCAAATGCACAGGCACTCGAAGCTCCTCGCTTCGCGCCGCACGTGTTCCACTCAATAGAGACGACAATAACCAAATCAGGCTGGACAAATTTGACCCTTTAGCGTATTGGCTTCTGGGTTCCGGATGCTGTGTATAAGTCAAATGCACAGGCAATCGAAGCTGCTCGGTTCGCGCCGCACGTGTTCCACTCGATAAAGACGACAATAACCAAATCGAGCTGGACAGTTGACCCTTTAGCGCATTGGCTCCTGGGTTCCGGATGCTGTGTATAAGTCAAATGCACAGGCAATCGAAGCTCCTCGGTTCGCGCCGCATGTGTACCACTCGATAAAGACGACAATAACCAAACCGAGCTGGACAGTTTGACCCTTTAGCGTATTGGCTTCTGGGTTCCGGATGCTGTGTATAAGTCAAATGCACAGGCAATCGAAGCTGCTCGGTTCGCGCCGCACGTGTTCCACTCGATAAAGACGACAATAACCAAATCGAGCTGGACAGATTGACCCTTTAGCGCATTGGCTTCTGGGTTCCGGATGCTGCGTATAAGTCAAATGCACAGGCAATCGAAGCTGCTCGGTTTGCGCCGCATGTGTTCCACTCGATAAAAACGAAAATAACCTAATCGAGCTGGACAGATTGACCCTTTAACGCATTGGCTTCTGGGTTCCGGATGCTGCGTATAAGTCAAATGCACAGGCAATCGAAGCTGCTCGGTTCGCGCCGCATGAGTTCCACTCGATAAAGACGACAGTAACCAAACCGAGCTGGACAGATTGACCCTTTAGCGCATTGGGTCCTGGGTTCCGCATGCTGCATATAACTCAAATGCACAGGCAATCGAAGCTGCTCGGTTCGCGCCGCGTGTGTTCCACTCGATAAAGACGACAATAACCAAATCGTGCTGGACAGATTGACCCTTTAACGCATTGCCCTCTGGGTTCCGGATGCTGCGTATAAGTCAAATGCACAGGCAATCGAAGCTGCTTGGTTCGCGCCGCATGTGTTCCACTCGATAAAGACGACAGTAACCTAATCGAGCTGGACAGATTGACGCTTTAGCGCATTGGCTTCTGGGTTCCGGATGCTGCGTATAAGTCAAATGCACAGGCAATCGAAGCTCCTCGGTTCGCGCCGCATGTGTTCCACTCGATAAAGACGACAATAACCAAATCGTGCTGGACAGATTGACCCTTTAACGCATTGCCCTCTGGGTTCCGGATGCTGCGTATAAGTCAAATGCACAGGCAATCGAAGCTGCTCGGTTTGCGCCGCATGTGTTCGACTCGATAAAGACGACAATAACCAAATCGTGCTGGACAGATTGACCCTTTAACGCATTGCCCTCTGGGTTCCGGATGCTGCGTATAAGTCAAATGCACAGGCAATCGAAGCTGCTCGGTTTGCGCCGCATGTGTTCGACTCGATAAAAACGAAAATAACCTAATCGAGCTGGACAGATTGACCCTTTAGCGCATTGGCTTCTGGGTTCCGGATGCTGCGTATAAGTCAAATGCACAGGCAATCGAAGCTCCTCGGTTCGCGCCGCATGTGTTCCACTCCATAGAGACGACAATAACCAAATCGGGCTGGACAAATTTGACCCTTTAGCGCATTGGCTCTTGGGTTCCGGATGCTGTGTATAAGTCAAATGCACAGGCAATCGAAGCTGCTCGGTTCGCGCCGCATGTGTTCCACTCGATAAAGACGACAATAACCGAATCGAGCTGGAGAGATTGACCCTTTAACGCATTGGCTTCTGGGTTCCGGATGTTGCGTATAAGTCAAATGCACAGGCTATCGAAGCTGCTCGGTTTGCGCCGCATGTGTTCCACTCGATAAAAACGAAAATAACCTAATCGAGCTGGACAGATTGACCCTTTAACGCATTGGCTTCTGGGTTCCGGATGCTGCGTATAAGTCAAATGCACAGGCAATGGAAGCTGCTCGGTTCGCGCCGCATGTGTTCCACTCGATAAAGACGACAATAACCGAATCGAGCTGGAGAGATTGACCCTTTAACGCATTGGCTTCTGGGTTCCGGATGTTGCGTATAAGTCAAATGCACAGGCAATCGAAGCTGCTTCGTTCGCGCCGCATGTGTTCCACTCGATAAAAACGACAGTAACCAAATCGAGCTGGACAGATTGACCCTTTAGCGCATTGGATCCAGGGTTCCGGATGCTGCGTATAAGTCAAATGCACAGGCAATCGAAGCTGCTCGGTTCGCGCCGCACGTGTTCCACTCGATAAAGACGACAATAACCAAATCGAGCTGGACAGATTGACCCTTTAGCGCATTGGCTTCTGGGTTCCGTATGCTGCGTATAAGTCAAATGCACAGGCAATCGAAGCTGCTCGGTTTGCGCCGCATGTGTTCCACTCCATAAAAACGAAAATAACCTAATCGAGCTGCACAGATTGACCCTTTAACGCATTGGCTTCTGGGTTCCGGATGTTGCGTATAAGTCAAATGCACAGGCAATGGAAGCTGCTCGGTTCGCGCCGCATGTGTTCCACTCGATAAAGACGACAATAACCGAATCGAGCTGGAGAGATTGACACTTTAACGCATTGGCTTCTGGGTTCCGGATACTGCGTATAAGTCAAATGCACAGGCAATCGAAGCTGCTTCGTTCGCGCCGCATGTGTTCCACTCGATAAAGACGACAGTAACCAAATCGAGCTGGACAGATTGACCCTTTAGCGCATTGGATCCTGGGTTCCGGATGCTGCGTATAAGTCAAATGCACAGGCAATGGAAGCTGCTCGGTTCGCGCCGCATGTGTTCCACTCGATAAAGACGACAGTAACCAAATCGAGCTGGACAGATTGACCCTTTAGCGTATTGGCTCCTGGGTTCCGGATGCTGCGTATAAGTCAAATGCACAGGCAATCGAAGCTCCTCGGTTCGCGCTGCATGTGTACCACTCGATAAAGACGACAATAACCAAACCGAGCTGGACAGTTTGACCCTTTAGCGCATTGGCTTCTGGGTTCCGGATGCTGCCTATAAGTCAAATGCACAGGCAATCGAGGCTTTTCGGTTCGCGCCGCATGTGTTCCACACGATAAAGACGACAATAACCAAATCGAGCTGGACAGATTGACCCTTTAACGCATTGGCTTCTGGGTTCCGGATGCTGTGTAAAGTCAAATGCACAGGCACTCGAAGCTCCTCGCTTCGCGCCGCACGTGTTCCACTCAATAGAGACGACAATAACCAAATCAGGCTGGACAAATTTGACCCTTTAGCGTATTGGCTTCTGGGTTCCGGATGCTGCGTATAAGTCAAATGCACAGGCAATCGAAGCTCCTCGGTTCGCGCCGCATGTGTTCCACTCGATAAAGACGACAATAACCAAATCGTGCTGGACAGATTGACCCTTTAACGCATTGCCCTCTGGGTTCCGGATGCTGCGTATAAGTCAAATGCACAGGCAATCGAAGCTGCTCGGTTTGCGCCGCATGTGTTCGACTCGATAAAGACGACAATAACCAAATCGTGCTGGACAGATTGACCCTTTAACGCATTGCCCTCTGGGTTCCGGATGCTGCGTATAAGTCAAATGCACAGGCAATCGAAGCTGCTCGGTTTGCGCCGCATGTGTTCGACTCGATAAAAACGAAAATAACCTAATCGAGCTGGACAGATTGACCCTTTAGCGCATTGGCTTCTGGGTTCCGGATGCTGCGTATAAGTCAAATGCACAGGCAATCGAAGCTCCTCGGTTCGCGCCGCATGTGTTCCACTCCATAGAGACGACAATAACCAAATCGGGCTGGACAAATTTGACCCTTTAGCGCATTGGCTCTTGGGTTCCGGATGCTGTGTATAAGTCAAATGCACAGGCAATCGAAGCTGCTCGGTTCGCGCCGCATGTGTTCCACTCGATAAAGACGACAATAACCGAATCGAGCTGGAGAGATTGACCCTTTAACGCATTGGCTTCTGGGTTCCGGATGTTGCGTATAAGTCAAATGCACAGGCTATCGAAGCTGCTCGGTTTGCGCCGCATGTGTTCCACTCGATAAAAACGAAAATAACCTAATCGAGCTGGACAGATTGACCCTTTAACGCATTGGCTTCTGGGTTCCGGATGCTGCGTATAAGTCAAATGCACAGGCAATGGAAGCTGCTCGGTTCGCGCCGCATGTGTTCCACTCGATAAAGACGACAATAACCGAATCGAGCTGGAGAGATTGACCCTTTAACGCATTGGCTTCTGGGTTCCGGATGTTGCGTATAAGTCAAATGCACAGGCAATCGAAGCTGCTTCGTTCGCGCCGCATGTGTTCCACTCGATAAAAACGACAGTAACCAAATCGAGCTGGACAGATTGACCCTTTAGCGCATTGGATCCAGGGTTCCGGATGCTGCGTATAAGTCAAATGCACAGGCAATCGAAGCTGCTCGGTTCGCGCCGCATGTGTTCCACTCGATAAGACGGCAGTAACCAAATCGAGCTGGGCAGATTGACCCTTTAGCGCATTGGCTCCTGGGTTCCGAATGCTGCGTATAAGTGAAATGCACAGGCAATCGAATCTCCTCGGTTCGCGCCGCATGTGTACCACTCGATAAAGACGACAATAACCAAACTGAGCTGGACAGATTGACCCTTTAACGCATTGGCTTCTGTGTTCCGGATGCTGTGTAAAGTCAAATGCACAGGCAATCGAAGCTGCTCGGTTCGCGCCGCACGTGTTCCACTCGATAAAGGCGACAATAACCAAATCGAGCTAGACAGTTTGACCCTTTAGCGCATTGGCTTCTGGGTTCCAGATGCTGCCTATAAGTCAAATGCACAGGCAATCGAAGCTGCTCGGTTCGCGCCGCACGTGTTCCACTCGATAAAGACGACAATAACCAAATCGAGCTGGACAGATTGACCCTTTAGCGCATTGGCTTCTGGGTTCCGGATGCTGCGTATAAGTCAAATGCACAGGCAATCGAAGCTGCTCGGTTTGCGCCGCATGTGTTCCACTCGATAAAAACGAAAATAACCTAATCGAGCTGGACAGATTGACCCTTTAGCGTATTGGCTTCTGGGTTCCGGATGCTGTGTATAAGTCAAATGCACAGGCAATCGAAGCTGCTCGGTTCGCGCCGCACGTGTTCCACTTGATAAAGACGACAATAACCAAATCGAGCTGGACAGATTGACCCTTTAGCGCATTGGCTTCTGGGTTCCGGATGCTGCGTATAAGTCAAATGCACAGGCAATCGAAGCTGCTCGGTTTGCGCCGCATGTGTTCCACTCGATAAAAACGAAAATAACCTAATCGAGCTGGACAGATTGACCCTTTAACGCATTGGCTTCTGGGTTCCGGATGTTGCGTATAAGTCAAATGCACAGGCAATGGAAGCTGCTCGGTTCGCGCCGCATGTGTTCCACTCGATAAAGACGACAATAACCGAATCGAGCTGGAGAGATTGACACTTTAACGCATTGGCTTCTGGGTTCCGGATGCTGCGTATAAGTCAAATGCACAGGCAATCGAAGCTGCTCGGTTTGCGCCGCATGTGTTCCACTCGATAAAAACGAAAATAACCTAATCGAGCTGGACAGATTGACCCTTTAACGCATTGGCTTCTGGGTTCCGGATGTTGCGTATAAGTCAAATGCACAGGCAATGGAAGCTGCTCGGTTCGCGCCGCATGTGTTCCACTCGATAAAGACGACAGTAACCAAATCGAGCTGGCAAGATTGACCCTTTAGCGCATTGGCTTCTGGGTTCCGGATGCTGCCTATAAGTGAAATGCACAGGCAATCGAGGCTTTTCGGTTCGCGCCGCATGTGTTCCACACGATAAAGACGACAATAACCAAATCGAGCTGGACAGATTGACCCTTTAACGCATTGGCTTCTGGGTTCCGGATGCTGTGTAAAGTCAAATGCACAGGCACTCGAAGCTCCTCGCTTCGCGCCGCACGTGTTCCACTCAACAGAGACGACAATAACCAAATCAGGCTGGACAAATTTGACCCTTTAGCGTATTGGCTTCTGGGTTCCGGATGCTGTGTATAAGTCAAATGCACAGGCAATCGAAGCTGCTCGGTTCGCGCCGCACGTGTTCCACTCGATAAAGACGACAATAACCAAATCGAGCTGGACAGATTGACCCTTTAGCGCATTGGCTTCTGGGTTCCGGATGCTGCGTATAAGTCAAATGCACAGGCAATCGAAGCTGCTCGGTTTGCGCCGCATGTGTTCCACTCGATAAAAACGAAAATAACCTAATCGAGCTGGACAGATTGACCCTTTAACGCATTGGCTTCTGGGTTCCGGATTCTGCGTATAAGTCAAATGCACAGGCAATCGAAGCTGCTCGGTTCGCGCCGCATGAGTTCCACTCGATAAAGACGACAGTAACCAAACCGAGCTGGACAGATTGACCCTTTAGCGCATTGGCTCCTGGGTTCCGCATGCTGCATATAACTCAAATGCACAGGCAATCGAAGCTGCTCGGTTCGCGCCGCGTGTGTTCCACTCGATAAAGACGACAATAACCAAATCGTGCTGGACAGATTGACCCTTTAACGCATTGCCCTCTGGGTTCCGGATGCTGCGTATAAGTCAAATGCACAGGCAATCGAAGCTGCTTGGTTCGCGCCGCATGTGTTCCACTCGGTAAAGACGACAGTAACCTAATCGAGCTGGACAGATTGACGCTTTAGCGCATTGGCTTCTGGGTTCCGGATGCTGCGTATAAGTCAAATGCACAGGCAATCGAAGCTGCTCGGTTTGCGCCGCATGTGTTCGACTCGATAAAAACGAAAATAACCTAATCGAGCTGGACAGATTGACCCTTTAGCGCATTGGCTTCTGGGTTCCGGATGCTGCGTATAAGTCAAATGCACAGGCAATCGAAGCTCCTCGGTTCGCGCCGCATGTGTTCCACTCCATAGAGACGACAATAACCAAATCGGGCTGGACAAATTTGACCCTTTAGCGCATTGGCTCTTGGGTTCCGGATGCTGTGTATAAGTCAAATGCACAGGCAATCGAAGCTGCTCGGTTCGCGCCGCATGTGTTCCACTCGATAAAGACGACAATAACCGAATCGAGCTGGAGAGATTGACCCTTTAACGCATTGGCTTCTGGGTTCCGGATGTTGCGTATAAGTCAAATGCACAGGCAATCGAAGCTGCTTCGTTCGCGCCGCATGTGTTCCACTCGATAAAAACGACAGTAACCAAATCGAGCTGGACAGATTGACCCTTTAGCGCATTGGATGCAGGCTTCCGGATGCTGCGTATAAGTCAAATGCACAGGCAATCGAGGCTGCTAGGTTCGCGCCGCATGTGTTCCACTCGATAAGACGGCAGTAACCAAATCGAGCTGGGCAGATTGACCCTTTAGCGCATTGGCTCCTGGGTTCCGAATGCTGCGTATAAGTGAAATGCACAGGCAATCGAAGCTCCTCGGTTCGCGCCGCATGTGTACCACTCGATAAAGACGACAATAACCAAACCGAGCTGGACAGATTGACCCTTTAACGCATTGGCTTCTGGGTTCCGGATGCTGTGTAAAGTCAAATGCACAGGCAATCGAAGCTGCTCGGTTCGCGCCGCACGTGTTCCACTCGATAAAGACGACAATAACCAAATCGAGCTAGACAGTTTGACCCTTTAGCGCATTGGCTTCTGGGTTCCAGATGCTGCCTATAAGTCAAATGCACAGGCAATCGAAGCTGCTCGGTTCGCGCCGCACGTGTTCCACTCGATAAAGACCACAATAACCAAATCGAGCTAGACAGTTTGACCCTTTAGCGCATTGGCTTCTGGGTTCCGGATGCTGCCTATAAGTCAAATGCACAGGCAATCGAAGCTGCTCGGTTCGCGCCGCACGTGTTCCACTCAATAGAGACGGCAATAACCAAATCGGGCTGGACAGATTTGACCCTTTATCGCATTGGCTTCTGTGTTCCGGATGCTGCGTATAAGTCAAATGCACAGGCAATCGAAGCTGCTCGGTTCGCGCCGCACGTGTTTCACTCGATAAAGACGATAATAACCAAATCGAGCTGGACAGATTGTCCCTTTAGCGCACTGGCTTCTGGGTTCCGGATACTGCGTATAATTCAAATGCAAAGGCAATCGAAGCTGCTCGGTGCCCGCCGCACGTGTTCCACTGGATAAAGACGACAATAAACAAATCGAGCTGGACAGACTGACCCTTTAGCGCATTGGCTTTTGGGTTCCGGATGCTGTGTAAAGTCAAATGCACAGGCAATCGAAGCTGGTCGGTTCGCGCCGCACGTGTTCCACTCGATAAAGACGACAATAACCAAATCGAGCTAGACAGTTTAACCCTTTAGCGCATTGGCTTCTGGGTTCCGGATGCTGCGTATAAGTCAAATGCACAGGCAATCGAAGCTCCTCGGTTCGCGCCGCATGTGTTCCACTCTATAGAGACGACAATAACCAAATCGGGCTGGACAAATTTGACCCTTTAGCTCATTGGCTTCTGGGTTCCGGATGCTGTGTATAAGTCAAATGCACAGGCAATCGAAGCTGCTCGGTTTGCGCCGCATGTGTTCGACTCGATAAAAACGAAAATAACCTAATCGAGCTGGACAGATTGACCCTTTAGCGCATTGGCTTCTGGGTTCCGGATGCTGCGTATAAGTCAAAGCACAGGCAATCGAAGCTGCTCGGTTTGCGCCGCATGTGTTCCACTCGATAAAAACGAAAATAACCTAATCGAGCTGGACAGATTGACCCTTTAACGCATTGGCTTCTGGGTTCCGGATGCTGCGTATAAGTCAAATGCACAGGCAATCGAAGCTGCTCGGTTCGCGCCGCATGAGTTCCACTCGATAAAGACGACAGTAACCAAACCGAGCTGGACAGATTGACCCTTTAGCGCATTGGCTCCTGGGTTCCGCATGCTGCATATAACTCAAATGCACAGGCAATCGAAGCTGCTCGGTTCGCGCCGCGTGTGTTCCACTCGATAAAGACGACAATAACCAAATCGTGCTGGACAGATTGACGCTTTAGCGCAATGGCTCTTGGGTTCCGGATGCTGCGTATAAGTCAAATGCACAGGCAATCGAAGCTGCTCGGTTCGCGCCGCATGTGTTCCACTCGATAAAGACGACAGTAACCAAATGGAGCTGGACAGATTGACCCTTTAGCGCATTGGCTCCTGGGTTCCGGATGCTGCGTATAAGTCAAATGCACAGGCAATCGAAGCTGCTCGGTTCGCGCCGCATGTGCTCCACTCGATAAAGACGACAATAACGAAATCGAGCTGGACAGATTGACCCTTTAACGCATTGGCTTCTGGGTTCCGGATGTTGCGTATAAGTCAAATGCACAGGCAATGGAAGCTGCTCGGTTCGCGCCGCATGTGTTCCACTTGATAAAGACGACAATAACCGAATCGAGCTGGAGAGATTGACACTTTAACGCATTGGCTTCTGGGTTCCGGATGCTGCGTATAAGTCAAATGCACAGGCAATCGAAGCTGCTTCGTTCGCGCCGCATGTGTTCCACTCGATAAAGACGACAGTAACCAAATCGAGCTGGACAGATTGACCATTTAGCGCATTGGATCCTGGGTTCCGGATGCTGCGTATAAGTCAAATGCACAGGCAATCGAAGCTGCTCGGTTCGCGCCGCATGTGTTCCACTCGATAAAGACGACAGTAACCAAATCGAGCTGGACAGATTGACCCTTTAGCGCATTGGCTCCTGGGTTCCGGATGCTGCGTATAAGTCAAAAACACAGGCAATCGAAGCTCCTCGGTTCGCGCCGCATGTGTACCACTCGATAAAGACGACAATAACCAAACCGAGCTGGACAGTTTGACCCTTTAGCGCATTGGCTTCTGGGTTCCGGATGCCGCCTATAAGTCAAATGCACAGGCAATCGAGGCTTTTCGGTTCGCGCCGCATGTGTTCCACACGATAAAGACGACAATAACCAAATCGAGCTGGACAGATTGACCCTTTAACGCATTGGCTTCTGGGTTCCGGATGCTGTGTAAAGTCAAATGCACAGGCACTCGAAGCTCCTCGCTTCGCGCCGCACGTGTTCCACTCAATAGAGACGACAATAACCAAATCGGGCTGGACAAATTTGACCCTTTAGCGTATTGGCTTCTGGGTTCCGGATGCTGTGTATAAGTCAAATGCACAGGCAATCGAAGCTGCTCGGTTCGCGCCGCACGTGTTCCACTCGATAAAGACGACAATAACCAAATCGAGCTGGACAGATTGACCCTTTAGCGCATTGGCTTCTGGGTTCCGGATGCTGCGTATAAGTCAAATGCACAGGCAATCGAAGCTGCTCGGTTTGCGCCGCATGTGTTCCACTCGATAAAAACGAAAATAACCTAATCGAGCTGGACAGATTGACCCTTTAACGCATTGGATTCTGGGTTCCGGATGCTGCGTATAAGTCAAATGCACAGGCAATCGAAGCTGATCGGTTCGCGCCGCATGAGTTCCACTCGATAAACACGACAGTAACCAAACCGAGCTGGACAGATTGACCCTTTAGCGCATTGGCTCCGGGGTTCCGCATGCTGCATATAACTCAAATGCACAGGCAATCGAAGCTGCTCGGTTCGCGCCGCGTGTGTTCCACTCGATAAAGACGACAATAACCAAATCGTGCTGGACAGATTGACCCTTTAACGCATTGCCCTCTGGGTTCCGGATGCTGCCTATAAGTCAAATGCACAGGCAATCGAAGCTGCTTGGTTCGCGCCGCATGTGTTCCACTCGATAAAGACGACAGTAACCTAATCGAGCTGGACAGATTGACGCTTTAGCGCATTGGCTCGTGGGTTCCGGATGCTGCGTATAAGTCAAATGCACAGGCAATCGAAGCTGCTCGGTTCGCGCCGCATGTGTTCCACTCGATAAAGACGACAGTAACCAAATGGAGCTGGACAGATTGACCCTTTAGCGCATTGGCTCCTGGGTTCCGGATGCTGCGTATAAGTCAAATGCACAGGCAATCGAAGCTGCTCGGTTCGCGCCGCATGTGTTCCACTCGATAAAGACGACAATAACGAAATCGAGCGGGACAGATTGACCCTTTAACGCATTGGCTTCTGGGTTCCGGATGTTGCGTATAAGTCAAATGCACAGGCAATGGAAGCTGCTCGGTTCGCGCCGCATGTGTTCCACTCGATAAAGACGACAATAACCGAATCGAGCTGGAGAGATTGACACTTTAACGCATTGGCTTCTGGGTTCCGGATGCTGCGTATAAGTCAAATGCACAGGCAATCGAAGCTGCTTCGTTCGCGCCGCATGTGTTCCACTCGATAAAGACGACAGTAACCAAATCGAGCTGGACAGATTGACCCTTTAGCGCATTGGATCCTGGGTTCCGGATGCTGCGTATAAGTCAAATGCACAGGCAATCGAAGCTGCTCGGTTCGCGCCGCATGTGTTCCACTCGATAAAGACGACAGTAACCAAATCGAGCTGGACAGATTGACCCTTTAGCGCATTGGCTCCTGGGTTCCGGATGCTGCGTATAAGTCAAATGCACAGGCAATCGAAGCTCCTCGGTTCGCGCCGCATGTGTACCACTCGATAAAGACGACAATAACCAAACCGAGCTGGACAGTTTGACCCTTAAGCGCATTGGCTTCTGGGTTCCGGATGCTGCCTATAAGTCAAATGCACAGGCAATCGAGGCTTTTCGGTTCGCGCCGCATGTGTTCCACACGATAAAGACGACAATCACCAAATCGAGCTGGACAGATTGACCCTTTAAAGCATTGGCTTCTGGGTTCCGGATGCTGAGTAAAGTCAAATGCACAGGCACTCGAAGCTCTTCGCTTCGCGCCGCACGTGTTCCACTCAATAGAGACAATAACCAAATCGGGCTGGACAAATTTGACCCTTTAGCGTATTGGCTTCTGGGTTCCGGATTCTGTGTATAAGTCAAATGCACAGGCAATCGAAGCTGCTCGGTTCGCGCCGCACGTGTTCCACTCGATAAAGACGACAATAACCAAATTGAGCTGGACAGATTGACCCTTTAGCGCATTGGCTTCTGGGTTCCGGATGCTGCGTATAAGTCAAATGCACAGGCAATCGAAGCTGCTCGGTTCGCGCCGCACGTGTTCCACTCGATAAAGACGACAATAACCAAATTGAGCTGGACAGATTGACCCTTTAGCGCATTGGCTTCTGGGTTCCGGATGCTGCGTATAAGTCAAATGCACAGGCAATCGAAGCTGCTCGTTTTGCGCGGCATGTGTTCCACTCGATAAAAACGAAAATAACCTAATCGAGCTGGACAGATTGACCCTTTAACGCATTGGCTTCTGGGTTCCGGATGCTGCGTATAAGTCAAAGCACAGGCAATCGAATCTGCTCGGTTTGCGCCGCATGTGTTCCACTCGATAAAGACGACAATAACCAAATCGAGCTGGACAGATTGACCCTTTAGCGCATTGGCTTCTGGGTTCCGGATGCTGCGTATAAGTCAAATGCACAGGCAATCGAAGCTGCTCGGTTTGCGCCGCATGTGTTCCACTCGATAAAAACGAAAATAACCTAATCGAGCTGGACAGATTGACCCTTTAACGCATTGGCTTCTGGGTTCCGGATGCTGCGTATAAGTCAAATGCACAGGCAATCGAAGCTGCTCGGTTCGCGCCGCATGAGTTCCACTCGATAAAGACGACAGTAACCAAACCGAGCTGGACAGATTGACCCTTTAGCGCATTGGCTCCTGGGTTCCGCTGCTGCATATAACTCAAATGCACAGGCAATCGAAGCTGCTCGGTTCGCGCCGCGTGTGTTCCACTCGATAAAGACGACAATAACCAAATCGTGCTGGACAGATTGACCCTTTAACGCATTGCCCTCTGGGTTCCGGATGCTGCGTATAAGTCAAATGCACAGGCAATCGAAGCTGCTTGGTTCGCGCCGCATGTGTTCCACTCGATAAAGACGACAGTAACCTAATCGAGCTGGACAGATTGACGCTTTAGCGCATTGGCTCTTGGGTTCCGGATGCTGCGTATAAGTCAAATGCACAGGCAATCGAAGCTGCTCGGTTCGCGCCGCATGTGTTCCACTCGATAAAGACGACAGTAACCAAATGGAGCTGGACAGATTGACCCTTTAGCGCATTGGCTCCTGGGTTCCGGATGCTGCGTATAAGTCAAATGCACAGGCAATCGAAGCTGCTCGGTTCGCGCCGCATGTGTTCCACTCGATAAAGACGACAATAACGAAATCGAGCGGGACAGATTGACCCTTTAACGCATTGGCTTCTGGGTTCCGGATGTTGCGTATAAGTCAAATGCACAGGCAATCGAAGCTGCTTCCTTCGCGCCGCATGTGTTCCACTCGATAAAGACGACAGTAACCAAATCGAGCTGGACAGATTGACCCTTTAGCGCATTGGATCCTGGGTTCCGGATGCTGCGTATAAGTCAAATGCACAGGCAATCGAAGCTGCTCGGTTTGCGCCGCATGTGTTCCACTCGATAAAGACGACAGTAACCAAATCGAGCTGGACAGATTGACCCTTTAGCGCATTGGCTCCTGGGTTCCGGATGCTGCGTATAAGTCAAATGCACAGGCAATCGAAGCTCCTCCGTTCGCGCCGCATGTGTACCACTCGATAAAGACGACAATAACCAAACCGAGCTGGACAGTTTGACCCTTAAGCGCATTGGCTTCTGGGTTCCGGATGCTGCCTATAAGTCAAATGCACAGGCAATCGAGGCTTTTCGGTTCGCGCCGCATGTGTTCCACACGATAAAGACGACAACAACCAAATCGAGCTGGACAGATTGACCCTTTAAAGCATTGGCTTCTGGGTTCCGGATGCTGAGTAAAGTCAAATGCACAGGCACTCGAAGCTCTTCGCTTCGCGCCGCACGTGTTCCACTCAATAGAGACGACAATAACCAAATCGGGCTGGACAAATTTGACCCTTTAGCGTATTGGCTTCTGGGTTCCGGATGCTGTGTATAAGTCAAATGCACAGGCAATCGAAGCTGCTCGGTTCGCGCCGCACGTGTTCCACTCGATAAAGACGACAGTAACCTAATCGAGCTGGACAGATTGACGCTTTAGCGCATTGGCTCTTGGGTTCCGGATGCTGCGTATAAGTCAAATGCACAGGCAATCGAAGCTGCTCGGTTCGCGCCGCATGTGTTCCACTCGATAAAGACGACAGTAACCAAATGGAGCTGGACAGATTGACCCTTTAGCGCATTGGCTCCTGGGTTCCGGATGCTGCGTATAAGTCAAATGCACAGGCAATCGAAGCTGCTCGGTTCGCGCCGCATGTGTTCCACTCGATAAAGACGACAATAACGAAATCGAGCGGGACAGATTGACCCTTTAACGCATTGGCTTCTGGGTTCCGGATGTTGCGTATAAGTCAAATGCACAGGCAATGGAAGCTGCTCGGTTCGCGCCGCATGTGTTCCACTCGATAAAGACGACAATAACCGAATCGAGCTGGAGAGATTGACACTTTAACGCATTGGCTTCTGGGTTCCGGATGCTGCGTATAAGTCAAATGCACAGGCAATCGAAGCTGCTTCGTTCGCGCCGCATGTGTTCCACTCGATAAAGACGACAGTAACCAAATCGAGCTGGACAGATTGACCCTTTAGCGCATTGGATCCTGGGTTCCGGATGCTGCGTATAAGTCAAATGCACAGGCAATCGAAGCTGCTCGGTTCGCGCCGCATGTGTTCCACTCGATAAAGACGACAGTAACCAAATCGAGCTGGACAGATTGACCCTTTAGCGCATTGGCTCCTGGGTTCCGGATGCTGCGTATAAGTCAAATGCACAGGCAATCGAAGCTCCTCGGTTCGCGCCGCATGTGTACCACTCGATAAAGACGACAATAACCAAACCGAGCTGGACAGTTTGACCCTTAAGCGCATTGGCTTCTGGGTTCCGGATGCTGCCTATAAGTCAAATGCACAGGCAATCGAGGCTTTTCGGTTCGCGCCGCATGTGTTCCACACGATAAAGACGACAATAACCAAATCGAGCTGGACAGATTGACCCTTTAAAGCATTGGCTTCTGGGTTCCGGATGCTGAGTAAAGTCAAATGCACAGGCACTCGAAGCTCCTCGCTTCGCGCCGCACGTGTTCCACTCAATAGAGACGACAATAACCAAATCGGGCTGGACAACTTTGACCCTTTAGCGTATTGGCTTCTGGGTTCCGGATGCTGTGTATAAGTCAAATGCACAGGCAATCGAAGCTGCTCGGTTCGCGCCGCACGTGTTCCACTCGATAAAGACGACAATAACCAAATTGAGCTGGACAGATTGACCCTTTAGCGCATTGGCTTCTGGGTTCCGGATGCTGCGTATAAGTCAAATGCACAGGCAATCGAAGCTGCTCGGTTTGCGCCGCATGTGTTCCACTCGATAAAAACGAAAATAACCTAATCGAGCTGGACAGATTGACCCTTTAGCGTATTGGCTTCTGGGTTCCGGATGCTGTGTATAAGTCAAATGCACAGGCAATCGAAGCTGCTCGGTTCGCGCCGCACGTGTTCCACTTGATAAAGACGACAATAACCAAATCGAGCTGGACAGATTGACCCTTTAGCGCATTGGCTTCTGGGTTCCGGATGCTGCGTATAAGTCAAATGCACAGGCAATCGAAGCTGCTCGGTTTGCGCCGCATGTGTTCCACTCGATAAAAACGAAAATAACCTAATCGAGCTGGACAGATTGACCCTTTAACGCATTGGCTTCTGGGTTCCGGATGTTGCGTATAAGTCAAATGCACAGGCAATGGAAGCTGCTCGGTTCGCGCCGCATGTGTTCCACTCGATAAAGACGACAATAACCGAATCGAGCTGGAGAGATTGACACTTTAACGCATTGGCTTCTGGGTTCCGGATGCTGCGTATAAGTCAAATGCACAGGCAATCGAAGCTGCTCGGTTCGCGCCGCATGTGTTCCACTCGATAAAGACGACAGTAACCAAATCGAGCTGGCAAGATTGACCCTTTAGCGCATTGGCTTCTGGGTTCCGGATGCTGCCTATAAGTGAAATGCACAGGCAATCGAGGCTTTTCGGTTCGCGCCGCATGTGTTCCACACGATAAAGACGACAATAACCAAATCGAGCTGGACAGATTGACCCTTTAACGCATTGGCTTCTGGGTTCCGGATGCTGTGTAAAGTCAAATGCACAGGCACTCGAAGCTCCTCGCTTCGCGCCGCACGTGTTCCACTCAACAGAGACGACAATAACCAAATCAGGCTGGACAAATTTGACCCTTTAGCGTATTGGCTTCTGGGTTCCGGATGCTGTGTATAAGTCAAATGCACAGGCAATCGAAGCTGCTCGGTTCGCGCCGCACGTGTTCCACTCGATAAAGACGACAATAACCAAATCGAGCTGGACAGATTGACCCTTTAGCGCATTGGCTTCTGGGTTCCGGATGCTGCGTGTAAGTCAAATGCACAGGCAATCGAAGCTGCTCGGTTTGCGCCGCATGTGTTCCACTCGATAAAAACGAAAATAACCTAATCGAGCTGGACAGATTGACCCTTTAACGCATTGGCTTCTGGGTTCCGGATTCTGCGTATAAGTCAAATGCACAGGCAATCGAAGCTGCTCGGTTCGCGCCGCATGAGTTCCACTCGATAAAGACGACAGTAACCAAACCGAGCTGGACAGATTGACCCTTTAGCGCATTGGCTCCTGGGTTCCGCATGCTGCATATAACTCAAATGCACAGGCAATCGAAGCTGCTCGGTTCGCGCCGCGTGTGTTCCACTCGATAAAGACGACAATAACCAAATCGTGCTGGACAGATTGACCCTTTAACGCATTGCCCTCTGGGTTCCGGATGCTGCGTATAAGTCAAATGCACAGGCAATCGAAGCTGCTTGGTTCGCGCCGCATGTGTTCCACTCGGTAAAGACGACAGTAACCTAATCGAGCTGGACAGATTGACGCTTTAGCGCATTGGCTTCTGGGTTCCGGATGCTGCGTATAAGTCAAATGCACAGGCAATCGAAGCTGCTCGGTTTGCGCCGCATGTGTTCGACTCGATAAAAACGAAAATAACCTAATCGAGCTGGACAGATTGACCCTTTAGCGCATTGGCTTCTGGGTTCCGGATGCTGCGTATAAGTCAAATGCACAGGCAATCGAAGCTCCTCGGTTCGCGCCGCATGTGTTCCACTCCATAGAGACGACAATAACCAAATCGGGCTGGACAAATTTGACCCTTTAGCGCATTGGCTCTTGGGTTCCGGATGCTGTGTATAAGTCAAATGCACAGGCAATCGAAGCTGCTCGGTTCGCGCCGCATGTGTTCCACTCGATAAAGACGACAATAACCGAATCGAGCTGGAGAGATTGACCCTTTAACGCATTGGCTTCTGGGTTCCGGATGTTGCGTATAAGTCAAATGCACAGGCAATCGAAGCTGCTTCGTTCGCGCCGCATGTGTTCCACTCGATAAAAACGACAGTAACCAAATCGAGCTGGACAGATTGACCCTTTAGCGCATTGGATGCAGGCTTCCGGATGCTGCGTATAAGTCAAATGCACAGGCAATCGAGGCTGCTAGGTTCGCGCCGCATGTGTTCCACTCGATAAGACGGCAGTAACCAAATCGAGCTGGGCAGATTGACCCTTTAGCGCATTGGCTCCTGGGTTCCGAATGCTGCGTATAAGTGAAATGCACAGGCAATCGAAGCTCCTCGGTTCGCGCCGCATGTGTACCACTCGATAAAGACGACAATAACCAAACCGAGCTGGACAGATTGACCCTTTAACGCATTGGCTTCTGGGTTCCGGATGCTGTGTAAAGTCAAATGCACAGGCAATCGAAGCTGCTCGGTTCGCGCCGCACGTGTTCCACTCGATAAAGACGACAATAACCAAATCGAGCTAGACAGTTTGACCCTTTAGCGCATTGGCTTCTGGGTTCCAGATGCTGCCTATAAGTCAAATGCACAGGCAATCGAAGCTGCTCGGTTCGCGCCGCACGTGTTTCACTCGATAAAGACGATAATAACCAAATCGAGCTGGACAGATTGTCCCTTTAGCGCACTGGCTTCTGGGTTCCGGATACTGCGTATAATTCAAATGCAAAGGCAATCGAAGCTGCTCGGTGCCCGCCGCACGTGTTCCACTGGATAAAGACGACAATAAACAAATCGAGCTGGACAGACTGACGCTTTAGCGCATTGGCTCTTGGGTTCCGGATGCTGCGTATAAGTCAAATGCACAGGCAATCGAAGCTGCTCGGTTCGCGCCGCATGTGTTCCACTCGATAAAGACGACAGTAACCAAATGGAGCTGGACAGATTGACCCTTTAGCGCATTGGCTCCTGGGTTCCGGATGCTGCGTATAAGTCAAATGCACAGGCAATCGAAGCTGCTCGGTTCGCGCCGCATGTGTTCCACTCGATAAAGACGACAATAACGAAATCGAGCGGGACAGATTGACCCTTTAACGCATTGGCTTCTGGGTTCCGGATGTTGCGTATAAGTCAAATGCACAGGCAATCGAAGCTGCTTCCTTCGCGCCGCATGTGTTCCACTCGATAAAGACGACAGTAACCAAATCGAGCTGGACAGATTGACCCTTTAGCGCATTGGATCCTGGGTTCCGGATGCTGCGTATAAGTCAAATGCACAGGCAATCGAAGCTGCTCGGTTTGCGCCGCATGTGTTCCACTCGATAAAGACGACAGTAACCAAATCGAGCTGGACAGATTGACCCTTTAGCGCATTGGCTCCTGGGTTCCGGATGCTGCGTATAAGTCAAATGCACAGGCAATCGAAGCTCCTCCGTTCGCGCCGCATGTGTACCACTCGATAAAGACGACAATAACCAAACCGAGCTGGACAGTTTGACCCTTAAGCGCATTGGCTTCTGGGTTCCGGATGCTGCCTATAAGTCAAATGCACAGGCAATCGAGGCTTTTCGGTTCGCGCCGCATGTGTTCCACACGATAAAGACGACAACAACCAAATCGAGCTGGACAGATTGACCCTTTAAAGCATTGGCTTCTGGGTTCCGGATGCTGAGTAAAGTCAAATGCACAGGCACTCGAAGCTCTTCGCTTCGCGCCGCACGTGTTCCACTCAATAGAGACGACAATAACCAAATCGGGCTGGACAAATTTAACCCTTTAGCGTATTGGCTTCTGGGTTCCGGATGCTGTGTATAAGTCAAATGCACAGGCAATCGAAGCTGCTCGGTTCGCGCCGCACGTGTTCCACTCGATAAAGACGACAGTAACCTAATCGAGCTGGACAGATTGACGCTTTAGCGCATTGGCTCTTGGGTTCCGGATGCTGCGTATAAGTCAAATGCACAGGCAATCGAAGCTGCTCGGTTCGCGCCGCATGTGTTCCACTCGATAAAGACGACAGTAACCAAATGGAGCTGGACAGATTGACCCTTTAGCGCATTGGCTCCTGGGTTCCGGATGCTGCGTATAAGTCAAATGCACAGGCAATCGAAGCTGCTCGGTTCGCGCCGCATGTGTTCCACTCGATAAAGACGACAATAACGAAATCGAGCGGGACAGATTGACCCTTTAACGCATTGGCTTCTGGGTTCCGGATGTTGCGTATAAGTCAAATGCACAGGCAATGGAAGCTGCTCGGTTCGCGCCGCATGTGTTCCACTCGATAAAGACGACAATAACCGAATCGAGCTGGAGAGATTGACACTTTAACGCATTGGCTTCTGGGTTCCGGATGCTGCGTATAAGTCAAATGCACAGGCAATCGAAGCTGCTTCGTTCGCGCCGCATGTGTTCCACTCGATAAAGACGACAGTAACCAAATCGAGCTGGACAGATTGACCCTTTAGCGCATTGGATCCTGGGTTCCGGATGCTGCGTATAAGTCAAATGCACAGGCAATCGAAGCTGCTCGGTTCGCGCCGCATGTGTTCCACTCGATAAAGACGACAGTAACCAAATCGAGCTGGACAGATTGACCCTTTAGCGCATTGGCTCCTGGGTTCCGGATGCTGCGTATAAGTCAAATGCACAGGCAATCGAAGCTCCTCGGTTCGCGCCGCATGTGTACCACTCGATAAAGACGACAATAACCAAACCGAGCTGGACAGTTTGACCCTTAAGCGCATTGGCTTCTGGGTTCCGGATGCTGCCTATAAGTCAAATGCACAGGCAATCGAGGCTTTTCGGTTCGCGCCGCATGTGTTCCACACGATAAAGACGACAATAACCAAATCGAGCTGGACAGATTGACCCTTTAAAGCATTGGCTTCTGGGTTCCGGATGCTGAGTAAAGTCAAATGCACAGGCACTCGAAGCTCCTCGCTTCGCGCCGCACGTGTTCCACTCAATAGAGACGACAATAACCAAATCGGGCTGGACAACTTTGACCCTTTAGCGTATTGGCTTCTGGGTTCCGGATGCTGTGTATAAGTCAAATGCACAGGCAATCGAAGCTGCTCGGTTCGCGCCGCACGTGTTCCACTCGATAAAGACGACAATAACCAAATTGAGCTGGACAGATTGACCCTTTAGCGCATTGGCTTCTGGGTTCCGGATGCTGCGTATAAGTCAAATGCACAGGCAATCGAAGCTGCTCGGTTTGCGCCGCATGTGTTCCACTCGATAAAAACGAAAATAACCTAATCGAGCTGGACAGATTGACCCTTTAGCGTATTGGCTTCTGGGTTCCGGATGCTGTGTATAAGTCAAATGCACAGGCAATCGAAGCTGCTCGGTTCGCGCCGCACGTGTTCCACTTGATAAAGACGACAATAACCAAATCGAGCTGGACAGATTGACCCTTTAGCGCATTGGCTTCTGGGTTCCGGATGCTGCGTATAAGTCAAATGCACAGGCAATCGAAGCTGCTCGGTTTGCGCCGCATGTGTTCCACTCGATAAAAACGAAAATAACCTAATCGAGCTGGACAGATTGACCCTTTAACGCATTGGCTTCTGGGTTCCGGATGTTGCGTATAAGTCAAATGCACAGGCAATGGAAGCTGCTCGGTTCGCGCCGCATGTGTTCCACTCGATAAAGACGACAATAACCGAATCGAGCTGGAGAGATTGACACTTTAACGCATTGGCTTCTGGGTTCCGGATGCTGCGTATAAGTCAAATGCACAGGCAATCGAAGCTGCTCGGTTCGCGCCGCATGTGTTCCACTCGATAAAGACGACAGTAACCAAATCGAGCTGGCAAGATTGACCCTTTAGCGCATTGGCTTCTGGGTTCCGGATGCTGCCTATAAGTGAAATGCACAGGCAATCGAGGCTTTTCGGTTCGCGCCGCATGTGTTCCACACGATAAAGACGACAATAACCAAATCGAGCTGGACAGATTGACCCTTTAACGCATTGGCTTCTGGGTTCCGGATGCTGTGTAAAGTCAAATGCACAGGCACTCGAAGCTCCTCGCTTCGCGCCGCACGTGTTCCACTCAACAGAGACGACAATAACCAAATCAGGCTGGACAAATTTGACCCTTTAGCGTATTGGCTTCTGGGTTCCGGATGCTGTGTATAAGTCAAATGCACAGGCAATCGAAGCTGCTCGGTTCGCGCCGCACGTGTTCCACTCGATAAAGACGACAATAACCAAATCGAGCTGGACAGATTGACCCTTTAGCGCATTGGCTTCTGGGTTCCGGATGCTGCGTGTAAGTCAAATGCACAGGCAATCGAAGCTGCTCGGTTTGCGCCGCATGTGTTCCACTCGATAAAAACGAAAATAACCTAATCGAGCTGGACAGATTGACCCTTTAACGCATTGGCTTCTGGGTTCCGGATTCTGCGTATAAGTCAAATGCACAGGCAATCGAAGCTGCTCGGTTCGCGCCGCATGAGTTCCACTCGATAAAGACGACAGTAACCAAACCGAGCTGGACAGATTGACCCTTTAGCGCATTGGCTCCTGGGTTCCGCATGCTGCATATAACTCAAATGCACAGGCAATCGAAGCTGCTCGGTTCGCGCCGCGTGTGTTCCACTCGATAAAGACGACAATAACCAAATCGTGCTGGACAGATTGACCCTTTAACGCATTGCCCTCTGGGTTCCGGATGCTGCGTATAAGTCAAATGCACAGGCAATCGAAGCTGCTTGGTTCGCGCCGCATGTGTTCCACTCGGTAAAGACGACAGTAACCTAATCGAGCTGGACAGATTGACGCTTTAGCGCATTGGCTTCTGGGTTCCGGATGCTGCGTATAAGTCAAATGCACAGGCAATCGAAGCTGCTCGGTTTGCGCCGCATGTGTTCGACTCGATAAAAACGAAAATAACCTAATCGAGCTGGACAGATTGACCCTTTAGCGCATTGGCTTCTGGGTTCCGGATGCTGCGTATAAGTCAAATGCACAGGCAATCGAAGCTCCTCGGTTCGCGCCGCATGTGTTCCACTCCATAGAGACGACAATAACCAAATCGGGCTGGACAAATTTGACCCTTTAGCGCATTGGCTCTTGGGTTCCGGATGCTGTGTATAAGTCAAATGCACAGGCAATCGAAGCTGCTCGGTTCGCGCCGCATGTGTTCCACTCGATAAAGACGACAATAACCGAATCGAGCTGGAGAGATTGACCCTTTAACGCATTGGCTTCTGGGTTCCGGATGTTGCGTATAAGTCAAATGCACAGGCAATCGAAGCTGCTTCGTTCGCGCCGCATGTGTTCCACTCGATAAAAACGACAGTAACCAAATCGAGCTGGACAGATTGACCCTTTAGCGCATTGGATGCAGGCTTCCGGATGCTGCGTATAAGTCAAATGCACAGGCAATCGAGGCTGCTAGGTTCGCGCCGCATGTGTTCCACTCGATAAGACGGCAGTAACCAAATCGAGCTGGGCAGATTGACCCTTTAGCGCATTGGCTCCTGGGTTCCGAATGCTGCGTATAAGTGAAATGCACAGGCAATCGAAGCTCCTCGGTTCGCGCCGCATGTGTACCACTCGATAAAGACGACAATAACCAAACCGAGCTGGACAGATTGACCCTTTAACGCATTGGCTTCTGGGTTCCGGATGCTGTGTAAAGTCAAATGCACAGGCAATCGAAGCTGCTCGGTTCGCGCCGCACGTGTTCCACTCGATAAAGACGACAATAACCAAATCGAGCTAGACAGTTTGACCCTTTAGCGCATTGGCTTCTGGGTTCCAGATGCTGCCTATAAGTCAAATGCACAGGCAATCGAAGCTGCTCGGTTCGCGCCGCACGTGTTCCACTCGATAAAGACCACAATAACCAAATCGAGCTAGACAGTTTGACCCTTTAGCGCATTGGCTTCTGGGTTCCGGATGCTGCCTATAAGTCAAATGCACAGGCAATCGAAGCTGCTCGGTTCGCGCCGCACGTGTTCCACTCAATAGAGACGGCAATAACCAAATCGGGCTGGACAGATTTGACCCTTTATCGCATTGGCTTCTGTGTTCCGGATGCTGCGTATAAGTCAAATGCACAGGCAATCGAAGCTGCTCGGTTCGCGCCGCACGTGTTTCACTCGATAAAGACGATAATAACCAAATCGAGCTGGACAGATTGTCCCTTTAGCGCACTGGCTTCTGGGTTCCGGATACTGCGTATAATTCAAATGCAAAGGCAATCGAAGCTGCTCGGTGCCCGCCGCACGTGTTCCACTGGATAAAGACGACAATAAACAAATCGAGCTGGACAGACTGACCCTTTAGCGCATTGGCTTTTGGGTTCCGGATGCTGTGTAAAGTCAAATGCACAGGCAATCGAAGCTGGTCGGTTCGCGCCGCACGTGTTCCACTCGATAAAGACGACAATAACCAAATCGAGCTAGACAGTTTGACCCTTTAGCGCATTGGCTTCTGGGTTCCGGATGCTGCGTATAAGTCAAATGCACAGGCAATCGAAGCTCCTCGGTTCGCGCCGCATGTGTTCCACTCTATAGAGACGACAATAACCAAATCGGGCTGGACAAATTTGACCCTTTAGCTCATTGGCTTCTGGGTTGCGGATGCTGTGTATAAGTCAAATGCACAGGCAATCGAAGCTGCTCGGTTTGCGCCGCATGTGTTCGACTCGATAAAAACGAAAATAACCTAATCGAGCTGGACAGATTGACCCTTTAGCGCATTGGCTTCTGGGTTCCGGATGCTGCATATAAGTCAAATGCACAGGCAATCGAAGCTGCTCGGTTCGCGCCGCATGAGTTCCACTCGATAAAGACGACAGTAACCAAACCGAGCTGGACAGATTGACCCTTTAGCGCATTCGCTCCTGGGTTCCGCATGCTGCATATAACTCAAATGCACAGGCAATCGAAGCTGCTCGGTTCGCGCCGCGTGTGTTCCACTCGATAAAGACGACAATAACCAAATCGTGCTGGACAGATTGACGCTTTAGCGCAATGGCTCTTGGGTTCCGGATGCTGCGTATAAGTCAAATGCACAGGCAATCGAAGCTGCTCGGTTCGCGCCGCATGTGTTCCACTCGATAAAGACGACAGTAACCAAATGGAGCTGGACAGATTGACCCTTTAGCGCATTGGCTCCTGGGTTCCGGATGCTGCGTATAAGTCAAATGCACAGGCAATCGAAGCTGCTCGGTTCGCGCCGCATGTGCTCCACTCGATAAAGACGACAATAACGAAATCGAGCTGGACAGATTGACCCTTTAACGCATTGGCTTCTGGGTTCCGGATGTTGCGTATAAGTCAAATGCACAGGCAATGGAAGCTGCTCGGTTCGCGCCGCATGTGTTCCACTTGATAAAGACGACAATAACCGAATCGAGCTGGAGAGATTGACACTTTAACGCATTGGCTTCTGGGTTCCGGATGCTGCGTATAAGTCAAATGCACAGGCAATCGAAGCTGCTTCGTTCGCGCCGCATGTGTTCCACTCGATAAAGACGACAGTAACCAAATCGAGCTGGACAGATTGACCATTTAGCGCATTGGATCCTGGGTTCCGGATGCTGCGTATAAGTCAAATGCACAGGCAATCGAAGCTGCTCGGTTCGCGCCGCATGTGTTCCACTCGATAAAGACGACAGTAACCAAATCGAGCTGGACAGATTGACCCTTTAGCGCATTGGCTCCTGGGTTCCGGATGCTGCGTATAAGTCAAAAACACAGGCAATCGAAGCTCCTCGGTTCGCGCCGCATGTGTACCACTCGATAAAGACGACAATAACCAAACCGAGCTGGACAGTTTGACCCTTTAGCGCATTGGCTTCTGGGTTCCGGATGCTGCCTATAAGTCAAATGCACAGGCAATCGAGGCTTTTCGGTTCGCGCCGCATGTGTTCCACACGATAAAGACGACAATAACCAAATCGAGCTGGACAGATTGACCCTTTAACGCATTGGCTTCTGGGTTCCGGATGCTGTGTAAAGTCAAATGCACAGGCACTCGAAGCTCCTCGCTTCGCGCCGCACGTGTTCCACTCAATAGAGACGACAATAACCAAATCGGGCTGGACAAATTTGACCCTTTAGCGTATTGGCTTCTGGGTTCCGGATGCTGTGTATAAGTCAAATGCACAGGCAATCGAAGCTGCTCGGTTCGCGCCGCACGTGTTCCACTCGATAAAGACGACAATAACCAAATCGAGCTGGACAGATTGACCCTTTAGCGCATTGGCTTCTGGGTTCCGGATGCTGCGTATAAGTCAAATGCACAGGCAATCGAAGCTGCTCGGTTTGCGCCGCATGTGTTCCACTCGATAAAAACGAAAATAACCTAATCGAGCTGGACAGATTGACCCTTTAACGCATTGGATTCTGGGTTCCGGATGCTGCGTATAAGTCAAATGCACAGGCAATCGAAGCTGATCGGTTCGCGCCGCATGAGTTCCACTCGATAAACACGACAGTAACCAAACCGAGCTGGACAGATTGACCCTTTAGCGCATTGGCTCCGGGGTTCCGCATGCTCCATATAACTCAAATGCACAGGCAATCGAAGCTGCTCGGTTCGCGCCGCGTGTGTTCCACTCGATAAAGACGACAATAACCAAATCGTGCTGGACAGATTGACCCTTTAACGCATTGCCCTCTGGGTTCCGGATGCTGCGTATAAGTCAAATGCACAGGCAATCGAAGCTGCTTGGTTCGCGCCGCATGTGTTCCACTCGATAAAGACGACAGTAACCTAATCGAGCTGGACAGATTGACGCTTTAGCGCATTGGCTCTTGGGTTCCGGATGCTGCGTATAAGTCAAATGCACAGGCAATCGAAGCTGCTCGGTTCGCGCCGCATGTGTTCCACTCGATAAAGACGACAGTAACCAAATGGAGCTGGACAGATTGACCCTTTAGCGCATTGGCTCCTGGGTTCCGGATGCTGCGGATAAGTCAAATGCACAGGCAATCGAAGCTGCTCGGTTCGCGCCGCATGTGTTCCACTCGATAAAGACGACAATAACGAAATCGAGCGGGACAGATTGACCCTTTAACGCATTGGCTTCTGGGTTCCGGATGTTGCGTATAAGTCAAATGCACAGGCAATGGAAGCTGCTCGGTTCGCGCCGCATGTGTTCCACTCGATAAAGACGACAATAACCGAATCGAGCTGGAGAGATTGACACTTTAACGCATTGGCTTCTGGGTTCCGGATGCTGCGTATAAGTCAAATGCACAGGCAATCGAAGCTGCTTCGTTCGCGCCGCATGTGGTCCACTCGATAAAGACGACAGTAACCAAATCGAGCTGGACAGATTGACCCTTTAGCGCATTGGATCCTGGGTTCCGGATGCTGCGTATAAGTCAAATGCACAGGCAATCGAAGCTGCTCGGTTCGCGCCGCATGTGTTCCACTCGATAAAGACGACAGTAACCAAATCGAGCTGGACAGATTGACCCTTTAGCGCATTGGCTCCTGGGTTCCGGATGCTGCGTATAAGTCAAATGCACAGGCAATCGAAGCTCCTCGGTTCGCGCCGCATGTGTACCACTCGATAAAGACGACAATAACCAAACCGAGCTGGACAGTTTGACCCTTAAGCGCATTGGCTTCTGGGTTCCGGATGCTGCCTATAAGTCAAATGCACAGGCAATCGAGGCTTTTCGGTTCGCGCCGCATGTGTTCCACACGATAAAGACGACAATAACCAAATCGAGCTGGACAGATTGACCCTTTAAAGCATTGGCTTCTGGGTTCCGGATGCTGAGTAAAGTCAAATGCACAGGCACTCGAAGCTCTTCGCTTCGCGCCGCACGTGTTCCACTCAATAGAGACGACAATAACCAAATCGGGCTGGACAAATTTGACCCTTTAGCGTATTGGCTTCTGGGTTCCGGATGCTGTGTATAAGTCAAATGCACAGGCAATCGAAGCTGCTCGGTTCGCGCCGCACGTGTTCCACTCGATAAAGACGACAATAACCAAATTGAGCTGGACAGATTGACCCTTTAGCGCATTGGCTTCTGGGTTCCGGATGCTGCGTATAAGTCAAATGCACAGGCAATCGAAGCTGCTCGGTTCGCGCCGCACGTGTTCCACTCGATAAAGACGACAATAACCAAATTGAGCTGGACAGATTGACCCTTTAGCGCATTGGCTTCTGGGTTCCGGATGCTGCGTATAAGTCAAATGCACAGGCAATCGAAGCTGCTCGTTTTGCGCGGCATGTGTTCCACTCGATAAAAACGAAAATAACCTAATCGAGCTGGACAGATTGACCCTTTAACGCATTGGCTTCTGGGTTCCGGATGCTGCGTATAAGTCAAAGCACAGGCAATCGAATCTGCTCGGTTTGCGCCGCATGTGTTCCACTCGATAAAGACGACAATAACCAAATCGAGCTGGACAGATTGACCCTTTAGCGCATTGGCTTCTGGGTTCCGGATGCTGCGTATAAGTCAAATGCACAGGCAATCGAAGCTGCTCGGTTTGCGCCGCATGTGTTCCACTCGATAAAAACGAAAATAACCTAATCGAGCTGGACAGATTGACCCTTTAACGCATTGGCTTCTGGGTTCCGGATGCTGCGTATAAGTCAAATGCACAGGCAATCGAAGCTGCTCGGTTCGCGCCGCATGAGTTCCACTCGATAAAGACGACAGTAACCAAACCGAGCTGGACAGATTGACCCTTTAGCGCATTGGCTCCTGGGTTCCGCTGCTGCATATAACTCAAATGCACAGGCAATCGAAGCTGCTCGGTTCGCGCCGCGTGTGTTCCACTCGATAAAGACGACAATAACCAAATCGTGCTGGACAGATTGACCCTTTAACGCATTGCCCTCTGGGTTCCGGATGCTGCGTATAAGTCAAATGCACAGGCAATCGAAGCTGCTTGGTTCGCGCCGCATGTGTTCCACTCGATAAAGACGACAGTAACCTAATCGAGCTGGACAGATTGACGCTTTAGCGCATTGGCTCTTGGGTTCCGGATGCTGCGTATAAGTCAAATGCACAGGCAATCGAAGCTGCTCGGTTCGCGCCGCATGTGTTCCACTCGATAAAGACGACAGTAACCAAATGGAGCTGGACAGATTGACCCTTTAGCGCATTGGCTCCTGGGTTCCGGATGCTGCGTATAAGTCAAATGCACAGGCAATCGAAGCTGCTCGGTTCGCGCCGCATGTGTTCCACTCGATAAAGACGACAATAACGAAATCGAGCGGGACAGATTGACCCTTTAACGCATTGGCTTCTGGGTTCCGGATGTTGCGTATAAGTCAAATGCACAGGTAATGGAAGCTGCTCGGTTCGCGCCGCATGTGTTCCACTCGATAAAGACGACAATAACCGAATCGAGCTGGAGAGATTGACACTTTAACGCATTGGCTTCTGGGTTCCGGATGCTGCGTATAAGTCAAATGCACAGGCAATCGAAGCTGCTTCGTTCGCGCCGCATGTGTTCCACTCGATAAAGACGACAGTAACCAAATCGAGCTGGACAGATTGACCCTTTAGCGCATTGGATCCTGGGTTCCGGATGCTGCGTATAAGTCAAATGCACAGGCAATCGAAGCTGCTCGGTTCGCGCCGCATGTGTTCCACTCGATAAAGACGACAGTAACCAAATCGAGCTGGACAGATTGACCCTTTAGCGCATTGGCTCCTGGGTTCCGGATGCTGCGTATAAGTCAAATGCACAGGCAATCGAAGCTCCTCGGTTCGCGCCGCATGTGTACCACTCGATAAAGACGACAATAACCAAACCGAGCTGGACAGATTGACGCTTTAGCGCATTGGCTCTTGGGTTCCGGATGCTGCGTATAAGTCAAATGCACAGGCAATCGAAGCTGCTCGGTTCGCGCCGCATGTGTTCCACTCGATAAAGACGACAGTAACCAAATGGAGCTGGACAGATTGACCCTTTAGCGCATTGGCTCCTGGGTTCCGGATGCTGCGTATAAGTCAAATGCACAGGCAATCGAAGCTGCTCGGTTCGCGCCGCATGTGTTCCACTCGATAAAGACGACAATAACGAAATCGAGCGGGACAGCTTGACCCTTTAACGCATTGGCTTCTGGGTTCCGGATGTTGCGTATAAGTCAAATGCACAGGCAATGGAAGCTGCTCGGTTCGCGCCGCATGTGTTCCACTCGATAAAGACGACAATAACCGAATCGAGCTGGAGAGATTGACACTTTAACGCATTGGCTTCTGGGTTCCGGATGCTGCGTATAAGTCAAATGCACAGGCAATCGAAGCTGCTTCGTTCGCGCCGCATGTGTTCCACTCGATAAAGACGACAGTAACCAAATCGAGCTGGACAGATTGACCCTTTAGCGCATTGGATCCTGGGTTCCGGATGCTGCGTATAAGTCAAATGCACAGGCAATCGAAGCTGCTCGGTTCGCGCCGCATGTGTTCCACTCGATAAAGACGACAGTAACCAAATCGAGCTGGACAGATTGACCCTTTAGCGCATTGGCTCCTGGGTTCCGGATGCTGCGTATAAGTCAAATGCACAGGCAATCGAAGCTCCTCGGTTCGCGCCGCATGTGTACCACTCGATAAAGACGACAATAACCAAACCGAGCTGGACAGTTTGACCCTTAAGCGCATTGGCTTCTGGGTTCCGGATGCTGCCTATAAGTCAAATGCACAGGCAATCGAGGCTTTTCGGTTCGCGCCGCATGTGTTCCACACGATAAAGACGACAATAACCAAATCGAGCTGGACAGATTGACCCTTTAAAGCATTGGCTTCTGGGTTCCGGATGCTGAGTAAAGTCAAATGCACAGGCACTCGAAGCTCCTCGCTTCGCGCCGCACGTGTTCCACTCAATAGAGACGACAATAACCAAATCGGGCTGGACAACTTTGACCCTTTAGCGTATTGGCTTCTGGGTTCCGGATGCTGTGTATAAGTCAAATGCACAGGCAATCGAAGCTGCTCGGTTCGCGCCGCACGTGTTCCACTCGATAAAGACGACAATAACCAAATTGAGCTGGACAGATTGACCCTTTAGCGCATTGGCTTCTGGGTTCCGGATGCTGCGTATAAGTCAAATGCACAGGCAATCGAAGCTGCTCGGTTTGCGCCGCATGTGTTCCACTCGATAAAAACGAAAATAACCTAATCGAGCTGGACAGATTGACCCTTTAGCGTATTGGCTTCTGGGTTCCGGATGCTGTGTATAAGTCAAATGCACAGGCAATCGAAGCTGCTCGGTTCGCGCCGCACGTGTTCCACTTGATAAAGACGACAATAACCAAATCGAGCTGGACAGATTGACCCTTTAGCGCATTGGCTTCTGGGTTCCGGATGCTGCGTATAAGTCAAATGCACAGGCAATCGAAGCTGCTCGGTTTGCGCCGCATGTGTTCCACTCGATAAAAACGAAAATAACCTAATCGAGCTGGACAGATTGACCCTTTAACGCATTGGCTTCTGGGTTCCGGATGTTGCGTATAAGTCAAATGCACAGGCAATGGAAGCTGCTCGGTTCGCGCCGCATGTGTTCCACTCGATAAAGACGACAATAACCGAATCGAGCTGGAGAGATTGACACTTTAACGCATTGGCTTCTGGGTTCCGGATGCTGCGTATAAGTCAAATGCACAGGCAATCGAAGCTGCTCGGTTCGCGCCGCATGTGTTCCACTCGATAAAGACGACAGTAACCAAATCGAGCTGGCAAGATTGACCCTTTAGCGCATTGGCTTCTGGGTTCCGGATGCTGCCTATAAGTGAAATGCACAGGCAATCGAGGCTTTTCGGTTCGCGCCGCATGTGTTCCACACGATAAAGACGACAATAACCAAATCGAGCTGGACAGATTGACCCTTTAACGCATTGGCTTCTGGGTTCCGGATGCTGTGTAAAGTCAAATGCACAGGCACTCGAAGCTCCTCGCTTCGCGCCGCACGTGTTCCACTCAACAGAGACGACAATAACCAAATCAGGCTGGACAAATTTGACCCTTTAGCGTATTGGCTTCTGGGTTCCGGATGCTGTGTATAAGTCAAATGCACAGGCAATCGAAGCTGCTCGGTTCGCGCCGCACGTGTTCCACTCGATAAAGACGACAATAACCAAATCGAGCTGGACAGATTGACCCTTTAGCGCATTGGCTTCTGGGTTCCGGATGCTGCGTGTAAGTCAAATGCACAGGCAATCGAAGCTGCTCGGTTTGCGCCGCATGTGTTCCACTCGATAAAAACGAAAATAACCTAATCGAGCTGGACAGATTGACCCTTTAACGCATTGGCTTCTGGGTTCCGGATTCTGCGTATAAGTCAAATGCACAGGCAATCGAAGCTGCTCGGTTCGCGCCGCATGAGTTCCACTCGATAAAGACGACAGTAACCAAACCGAGCTGGACAGATTGACCCTTTAGCGCATTGGCTCCTGGGTTCCGCATGCTGCATATAACTCAAATGCACAGGCAATCGAAGCTGCTCGGTTCGCGCCGCGTGTGTTCCACTCGATAAAGACGACAATAACCAAATCGTGCTGGACAGATTGACCCTTTAACGCATTGCCCTCTGGGTTCCGGATGCTGCGTATAAGTCAAATGCACAGGCAATCGAAGCTGCTTGGTTCGCGCCGCATGTGTTCCACTCGGTAAAGACAACAGTAACCTAATCGAGCTGGACAGATTGACGCTTTAGCGCATTGGCTTCTGGGTTCCGGATGCTGCGTATAAGTCAAATGCACAGGCAATCGAAGCTGCTCGGTTTGCGCCGCATGTGTTCGACTCGATAAAAACGAAAATAACCTAATCGAGCTGGACAGATTGACCCTTTAGCGCATTGGCTTCTGGGTTCCGGATGCTGCGTATAAGTCAAATGCACAGGCAATCGAAGCTCCTCGGTTCGCGCCGCATGTGTTCCACTCCATAGAGACGACAATAACCAAATCGGGCTGGACAAATTTGACCCTTTAGCGCATTGGCTCTTGGGTTCCGGATGCTGCGTATAAGTCAAATGCACAGGCAATCGAGGCTGCTAGGTTCGCGCCGCATGTGTTCCACTCGATAAGACGGCAGTAACCAAATCGAGCTGGGCAGATTGACCCTTTAGCGCATTGGCTCCTGGGTTCCGAATGCTGCGTATAAGTGAAATGCACAGGCAATCGAAGCTCCTCGGTTCGCGCCGCATGTGTACCACTCGATAAAGACGACAATAACCAAACCGAGCTGGACAGATTGACCCTTTAACGCATTGGCTTCTGGGTTCCGGATGCTGTGTAAAGTCAAATGCACAGGCAATCGAAGCTGCTCGGTTCGCGCCGCACGTGTTCCACTCGATAAAGACGACAATAACCAAATCGAGCTAGACAGTTTGACCCTTTAGCGCATTGGCTTCTGGGTTCCAGATGCTGCCTATAAGTCAAATGCACAGGCAATCGAAGCTGCTCGGTTCGCGCCGCACGTGTTCCACTCGATAAAGACCACAATAACCAAATCGAGCTAGACAGTTTGACCCTTTAGCGCATTGGCTTCTGGGTTCCGGATGCTGCCTATAAGTCAAATGCACAGGCAATCGAAGCTGCTCGGTTCGCGCCGCACGTGTTCCACTCAATAGAGACGGCAATAACCAAATCGGGCTGGACAGATTTGACCCTTTATCGCATTGGCTTCTGTGTTCCGGATGCTGCGTATAAGTCAAATGCACAGGCAATCGAAGCTGCTCGGTTCGCGCCGCACGTGTTTCACTCGATAAAGACGATAATAACCAAATCGAGCTGGACAGATTGTCCCTTTAGCGCACTGGCTTCTGGGTTCCGGATACTGCGTATAATTCAAATGCAAAGGCAATCGAAGCTGCTCGGTGCCCGCCGCACGTGTTCCACTGGATAAAGACGACAATAAACAAATCGAGCTGGACAGACTGACCCTTTAGCGCATTGGCTTTTGGGTTCCGGATGCTGTGTAAAGTCAAATGCACAGGCAATCGAAGCTGGTCGGTTCGCGCCGCACGTGTTCCACTCGATAAAGACGACAATAACCAAATCGAGCTAGACAGTTTGACCCTTTAGCGCATTGGCTTCTGGGTTCCGGATGCTGCGTATAAGTCAAATGCACAGGCAATCGAAGCTCCTCGGTTCGCGCCGCATGTGTTCCACTCTATAGAGACGACAATAACCAAATCGGGCTGGACAAATTTGACCCTTTAGCTCATTGGCTTCTGGGTTCCGGATGCTGTGTATAAGTCAAATGCACAGGCAATCGAAGCTGCTCGGTTTGCGCCGCATGTGTTCGACTCGATAAAAACGAAAATAACCTAATCGAGCTGGACAGATTGACCCTTTAGCGCATTGGCTTCTGGGTTCCGGATGCTGCGTATAAGTCAAAGCACAGGCAATCGAAGCTGCTCGGTTTGCGCCGCATGTGTTCCACTCGATAAAAACGAAAATAACCTAATCGAGCTGGACAGATTGACCCTTTAACGCATTGGCTTCTGGGTTCCGGATGCTGCGTATAAGTCAAATGCACAGGCAATCGAAGCTGCTCGGTTCGCGCCGCATGAGTTCCACTCGATAAAGACGACAGTAACCAAACCGAGCTGGACAGATTGACCCTTTAGCGCATTCGCTCCTGGGTTCCGCATGCTGCATATAACTCAAATGCACAGGCAATCGAAGCTGCTCGGTTCGCGCCGCGTGTGTTCCACTCGATAAAGACGACAATAACCAAATCGTGCTGGACAGATTGACGCTTTAGCGCAATGGCTCTTGGGTTCCGGATGCTGCGTATAAGTCAAATGCACAGGCAATCGAAGCTGCTCGGTTCGCGCCGCATGTGTTCCACTCGATAAAGACGACAGTAACCAAATGGAGCTGGACAGATTGACCCTTTAGCGCATTGGCTCCTGGGTTCCGGATGCTGCGTATAAGTCAAATGCACAGGCAATCGAAGCTGCTCGGTTCGCGCCGCATGTGCTCCACTCGATAAAGACGACAATAACGAAATCGAGCTGGACAGATTGACCCTTTAACGCATTGGCTTCTGGGTTCCGGATGTTGCGTATAAGTCAAATGCACAGGCAATGGAAGCTGCTCGGTTCGCGCCGCATGTGTTCCACTTGATAAAGACGACAATAACCGAATCGAGCTGGAGAGATTGACACTTTAACGCATTGGCTTCTGGGTTCCGGATGCTGCGTATAAGTCAAATGCACAGGCAATCGAAGCTGCTTCGTTCGCGCCGCATGTGTTCCACTCGATAAAGACGACAGTAACCAAATCGAGCTGGACAGATTGACCATTTAGCGCATTGGATCCTGGGTTCCGGATGCTGCGTATAAGTCAAATGCACAGGCAATCGAAGCTGCTCGGTTCGCGCCGCATGTGTTCCACTCGATAAAGACGACAGTAACCAAATCGAGCTGGACAGATTGACCCTTTAGCGCATTGGCTCCTGGGTTCCGGATGCTGCGTATAAGTCAAAAACACAGGCAATCGAAGCTCCTCGGTTCGCGCCGCATGTGTACCACTCGATAAAGACGACAATAACCAAACCGAGCTGGACAGTTTGACCCTTTAGCGCATTGGCTTCTGGGTTCCGGATGCTGCCTATAAGTCAAATGCACAGGCAATCGAAGCTGCTCGGTTTGCGCCGCATGTGTTCCACTCGATAAAAACGAAAATAACCTAATCGAGCTGGACAGATTGACCCTTTAACGCATTGGATTCTGGGTTCCGGATGCTGCGTATAAGTCAAATGCACAGGCAATCGAAGCTGATCGGTTCGCGCCGCATGAGTTCCACTCGATAAACACGACAGTAACCAAACCGAGCTGGACAGATTGACCCTTTAGCGCATTGGCTCCGGGGTTCCGCATGCTCCATATAACTCAAATGCACAGGCAATCGAAGCTGCTCGGTTCGCGCCGCGTGTGTTCCACTCGATAAAGACGACAATAACCAAATCGTGCTGGACAGATTGACCCTTTAACGCATTGCCCTCTGGGTTCCGGATGCTGCGTATAAGTCAAATGCACAGGCAATCGAAGCTGCTTGGTTCGCGCCGCATGTGTTCCACTCGATAAAGACGACAGTAACCTAATCGAGCTGGACAGATTGACGCTTTAGCGCATTGGCTCTTGGGTTCCGGATGCTGCGTATAAGTCAAATGCACAGGCAATCGAAGCTGCTCGGTTCGCGCCGCATGTGTTCCACTCGATAAAGACGACAGTAACCAAATGGAGCTGGACAGATTGACCCTTTAGCGCATTGGCTCCTGGGTTCCGGATGCTGCGGATAAGTCAAATGCACAGGCAATCGAAGCTGCTCGGTTCGCGCCGCATGTGTTCCACTCGATAAAGACGACAATAACGAAATCGAGCGGGACAGATTGACCCTTTAACGCATTGGCTTCTGGGTTCCGGATGTTGCGTATAAGTCAAATGCACAGGCAATGGAAGCTGCTCGGTTCGCGCCGCATGTGTTCCACTCGATAAAGACGACAATAACCGAATCGAGCTGGAGAGATTGACACTTTAACGCATTGGCTTCTGGGTTCCGGATGCTGCGTATAAGTCAAATGCACAGGCAATCGAAGCTGCTTCGTTCGCGCCGCATGTGTTCCACTCGATAAAGACGACAGTAACCAAATCGAGCTGGACAGATTGACCCTTTAGCGCATTGGATCCTGGGTTCCGGATGCTGCGTATAAGTCAAATGCACAGGCAATCGAAGCTGCTCGGTTCGCGCCGCATGTGTTCCACTCGATAAAGACGACAGTAACCAAATCGAGCTGGACAGATTGACCCTTTAGCGCATTGGCTCCTGGGTTCCGGATGCTGCGTATAAGTCAAATGCACAGGCAATCGAAGCTCCTCGGTTCGCGCCGCATGTGTACCACTCGATAAAGACGACAATAACCAAACCGAGCTGGACAGTTTGACCCTTAAGCGCATTGGCTTCTGGGTTCCGGATGCTGCCTATAAGTCAAATGCACAGGCAATCGAGGCTTTTCGGTTCGCGCCGCATGTGTTCCACACGATAAAGACGACAATAACCAAATCGAGCTGGACAGATTGACCCTTTAAAGCATTGGCTTCTGGGTTCCGGATGCTGAGTAAAGTCAAATGCACAGGCACTCGAAGCTCTTCGCTTCGCGCCGCACGTGTTCCACTCAATAGAGACGACAATAACCAAATCGGGCTGGACAAATTTGACCCTTTAGCGTATTGGCTTCTGGGTTCCGGATGCTGTGTATAAGTCAAATGCACAGGCAATCGAAGCTGCTCGGTTCGCGCCGCACGTGTTCCACTCGATAAAGACGACAATAACCAAATTGAGCTGGACAGATTGACCCTTTAGCGCATTGGCTTCTGGGTTCCGGATGCTGCGTATAAGTCAAATGCACAGGCAATCGAAGCTGCTCGGTTCGCGCCGCACGTGTTCCACTCGATAAAGACGACAATAACCAAATTGAGCTGGACAGATTGACCCTTTAGCGCATTGGCTTCTGGGTTCCGGATGCTGCGTATAAGTCAAATGCACAGGCAATCGAAGCTGCTCGTTTTGCGCGGCATGTGTTCCACTCGATAAAAACGAAAATAACCTAATCGAGCTGGACAGATTGACCCTTTAACGCATTGGCTTCTGGGTTCCGGATGCTGCGTATAAGTCAAAGCACAGGCAATCGAATCTGCTCGGTTTGCGCCGCATGTGTTCCACTCGATAAAGACGACAATAACCAAATCGAGCTGGACAGATTGACCCTTTAGCGCATTGGCTTCTGGGTTCCGGATGCTGCGTATAAGTCAAATGCACAGGCAATCGAAGCTGCTCGGTTTGCGCCGCATGTGTTCCACTCGATAAAAACGAAAATAACCTAATCGAGCTGGACAGATTGACCCTTTAACGCATTGGCTTCTGGGTTCCGGATGCTGCGTATAAGTCAAATGCACAGGCAATCGAAGCTGCTCGGTTCGCGCCGCATGAGTTCCACTCGATAAAGACGACAGTAACCAAACCGAGCTGGACAGATTGACCCTTTAGCGCATTGGCTCCTGGGTTCCGCTGCTGCATATAACTCAAATGCACAGGCAATCGAAGCTGCTCGGTTCGCGCCGCGTGTGTTCCACTCGATAAAGACGACAATAACCAAATCGTGCTGGACAGATTGACCCTTTAACGCATTGCCCTCTGGGTTCCGGATGCTGCGTATAAGTCAAATGCACAGGCAATCGAAGCTGCTTGGTTCGCGCCGCATGTGTTCCACTCGATAAAGACGACAGTAACCTAATCGAGCTGGACAGATTGACGCTTTAGCGCATTGGCTCTTGGGTTCCGGATGCTGCGTATAAGTCAAATGCACAGGCAATCGAAGCTGCTCGGTTCGCGCCGCATGTGTTCCACTCGATAAAGACGACAGTAACCAAATGGAGCTGGACAGATTGACCCTTTAGCGCATTGGCTCCTGGGTTCCGGATGCTGCGTATAAGTCAAATGCACAGGCAATCGAAGCTGCTCGGTTCGCGCCGCATGTGTTCCACTCGATAAAGACGACAATAACGAAATCGAGCGGGACAGATTGACCCTTTAACGCATTGGCTTCTGGGTTCCGGATGTTGCGTATAAGTCAAATGCACAGGCAATGGAAGCTGCTCGGTTCGCGCCGCATGTGTTCCACTCGATAAAGACGACAATAACCGAATCGAGCTGGAGAGATTGACACTTTAACGCATTGGCTTCTGGGTTCCGGATGCTGCGTATAAGTCAAATGCACAGGCAATCGAAGCTGCTTCGTTCGCGCCGCATGTGTTCCACTCGATAAAGACGACAGTAACCAAATCGAGCTGGACAGATTGACCCTTTAGCGCATTGGATCCTGGGTTCCGGATGCTGCGTATAAGTCAAATGCACAGGCAATCGAAGCTGCTCGGTTCGCGCCGCATGTGTTCCACTCGATAAAGACGACAGTAACCAAATCGAGCTGGACAGATTGACCCTTTAGCGCATTGGCTCCTGGGTTCCGGATGCTGCGTATAAGTCAAATGCACAGGCAATCGAAGCTCCTCGGTTCGCGCCGCATGTGTACCACTCGATAAAGACGACAATAACCAAACCGAGCTGGACAGTTTGACCCTTAAGCGCATTGGCTTCTGGGTTCCGGATGCTGCCTATAAGTCAAATGCACAGGCTATCGAGGCTTTTCGGTTCGCGCCGCATGTGTTCCACACGATAAAGACGACAATAACCAAATCGAGCTGGACAGATTGACCCTTTAAAGCATTGGCTTCTGGGTTCCGGATGCTGAGTAAAGTCAAATGCACAGGCACTCGAAGCTCCTCGCTTCGCGCCGCACGTGTTCCACTCAATAGAGACGACAATAACCAAATCGGGCTGGACAACTTTGACCCTTTAGCGTATTGGCTTCTGGGTTCCGGATGCTGTGTATAAGTCAAATGCACAGGCAATCGAAGCTGCTCGGTTCGCGCCGCACGTGTTCCACTCGATAAAGACGACAATAACCAAATTGAGCTGGACAGATTGACCCTTTAGCGCATTGGCTTCTGGGTTCCGGATGCTGCGTATAAGTCAAATGCACAGGCAATCGAAGCTGCTCGTTTTGCGCGGCATGTGTTCCACTCGATAAAAACGAAAATAACCTAATCGAGCTGGACAGATTGACCCTTTAACGCATTGGCTTCTGGGTTCCGGATGCTGCGTATAAGTCAAAGCACAGGCAATCGAAGCTGCTCGGTTTGCGCCGCATGTGTTCCACTCGATAAAAACGAAAATAACCTAATCGAGCTGGACAGATTGACCCTTTAACGCATTGGCTTCTGGGTTCCGGATGCTGCGTATAAGTCAAATGCACAGGCAATCGAAGCTGCTCGGTTCGCGCCGCATGAGTTCCACTCGATAAAGACGACAGTAACCAAACCGAGCTGGACAGATTGACCCTTTAGCGCATTGGCTCCTGGGTTCCGCATGCTGCATATAACTCAAATGCACAGGCAATCGAAGCTGCTCGGTTCGCGCCGCGTGTGTTCCACTCGATAAAGACGACAATAACCAAATCGTGCTGGACAGATTGACCCTTTTACGCATTGCCCTCTGGGTTCCGGATGCTGCGTATAAGTCAAATGCACAGGCAATCGAAGCTGCTTGGTTCGCGCCGCATGTGTTCCACTCGATAAAGACGACAGTAACCTAATCGAGCTGGACAGATTGACGCTTTAGCGCATTGGCTCTTGGGTTCCGGATGCTGCGTATAAGTCAAATGCACAGGCAATCGAAGCTGCTCGGTTCGCGCCGCATGTGTTCCACTCGATAAAGACGACAGTAACCAAATGGAGCTGGACAGATTGACCCTTTAGCGCATTGGCTCCTGGGTTCCGGATGCTGCGTATAAGTCAAATGCACAGGCAATCGAAGCTGCTCGGTTCGCGCCGCATGTGCTCCACTCGATAAAGACGACAATAACGAAATCGAGCTGGACAGATTGACCCTTTAACGCATTCGCTTCTGGGTTCCGGATGTTGCGTATAAGTCAAATGCACAGGCAATATGAGCTGCTCGGTTCGCGCCGCATGTGTTCCACTCGATAAAGACGACAATAACCGAATCGAGCTGGAGAGATTGACACTTTAACGCATTGGCTTCTGGGTTCCGGATGCTGCGTATAAGTCAAATGCACAGGCAATCGAAGCTGCTTCGTTCGCGCCGCATGTGTTCCACTCGATAAAGACGACAGTAACCAAATCGAGCTGGACAGATTGACCCTTTAGCGCATTGGATCCTGGGTTCCGGATGCTGCGTATAAGTCAAATGCACAGGCAATCGAAGCTGCTCGGTTCGCGCCGCATGTGTTCCACTCGATAAAGACGACAGTAACCAAATCGAGATGGACAGTTTGACCCTTTAGCGCATTGGCTCCTGGGTTCCGGATGCTGCGTATAAGTCAAATGCACAGGCAATCGAAGCTCCTCGGTTCCCGCCGCATGTGTACCACTCGATAAAGACGACAATAACCAAACCGAGCTGGACAGTTTGACCCTTTAGCGCATTGGCTTCTGGGTTCCGGATGCTGCCTATAAGTCAAATGCACAGGCAATCGAGGCTTTTCGGTTCGCGCCGCATGTGTTCCACACGATAAAGACGACAATAACCAAATCGAGCTGGACAGATTGACCCTTTAAAGCATTGGCTTCTGGGTTCCGGATGCTGTGTAAAGTCAAATGCACAGGCACTCGAAGCTCCTCGCTTCGCGCCGCACGTGTTCCACTCAATAGAGACGACAATAACCAAATCGAGCTGGACAAATTTGACCCTTTAGCGTATTGGCTTCTGAGTTCCGGATGCTGTGTATAAGTCAAATGCACAGGCAATCGAAGCTGCTCGGTTCGCGCCGCACGTGTTTCACTCGATAAAGACGACAATAACCAAATCGAGCTGGACAGATTGACCCTTTAGCGCATTGGCTTCTGGGTTCCGGATGCTGCGTATATGTCAAATGCACAGGCAATCGAAGCTACTCGGTTTGCGCCGCATGTGTTCCACTCGATAAAAACGAAAATAACCTAATCGAGCTGGACAGATTGACCCTTTAACGCATTGGCTTCTGGGTTCCGGATGCTGCGTATAAGTCAAATGCACAGGCAATCGAAGCTGCTCGGTTCGCGCCGCATGAGTTCCACTCGATAAAGACGACAGTAACCAAACCGAGCTGGACAGATTGACCCTTTAGCGCATTGGCTCCTGGGTTCGGCATGCTGCATATAACTCAAATGCACAGGCAATCGAAGCTGCTCGGTTCGCGCCGCGTGTGTTCCACTCGATAAAGACGACAATAACCAAATCGTGCTGGACAGATTGACCCTTTAACGCATTGCCCTCTGGGTTCCGGATGCTGCGTATAAGTCAAATGCACAGGCAATCGAAGCTGCTTGGTTCGCGCCGCATGTGTTCCACTCGTTAAAGACGACAGTAACCAAATCGAGCTGGACAGATTGACCCTTTAGCGCGTTGGCTTCTGGGTTCCGGATGCTGCGTATAAGTCAAATGCACAGGCAATCGAAGCTGCTCGGTTCGCGCCGCATGTGTTCCACTCGATAAAGACGACAGTAACCAAATGGAGCTGGACAGATTGACCCTTTAGCGCATGGGCTCCTGGGTTCCGGATGCTGCGTATAAGTCAAATGCACAGGCAATCGAAGCTGCTCGGTTCGCGCCGCATGTGTTCCACTCGATAAAGACGACAATAACGAAATCGAGCGGGAAAGATTGACCCTTTAACGCATTGGCTTCTGGGTTCCGGATGTTGCGTATAAGTCAAATGCACAGGCAATGGAAGCTGCTCGGTTCGCGCCGCATGTGTTCCACTCGATAAAGACGACAATAACCGAATCGAGCTGGAGAGATTGACACTTTAACGCATTGGCTTCTGGGTTCCGGATGCTGCGTATAAGTCAAATGCACAGGCAATCGAAGCTGCTTCGTTCGCGCCGCATGTGTTCCACTCGATAAAGACGACAGTAACCAAATCGAGCTGGACAGATTGACCCTTTAGCGCATTGGATCCTGGGTTCCGGATGCTGCGTATAAGTCAAATGCACAGGCAATCGAAGCTGCTCGGTTCGCGCCGCATGTGTTCCACTCGATAAAGACGACAGTAACCAAATCGAGCTGGACAGATTGACCCTTTAGCGCATTGGCTCCTGGGTTCCGGATGCTGCGTATAAGTCAAATGCACAGGCAATCGAAGCTCCTCGGTTCGCGCCGCATGTGTACCACTCGATAAAGACGACAATAACCAAACCGAGCTGGACAGTTTGACCCTTTAGCGCATTGGCTTCTGGGTTCCGGATGCTGCCTATAAGTCAAATGCACAGGCAATCGAGGCTTTTCGGTTCGCGCCGCATGTGTTCCACACGATAAAGAAACAATAACCAAATCGAGCTGGACAGATTGACCCTTTAAAGCATTGGCTTCTGGGTTCCGGATGCTGTGTAAAGTCAAATACACAGGCACTCGAAGCTCCTCGCTTCGCGCCGCACGTGTTCCACTCAATAGAGACGACAATAACCAAATCGGGCTGGACAAATTTGACCCTTTAGCGTATTGGCTTCTGGGTTCCGGATGCTGTGTATAAGTCAAATGCACAGGAAATCGAAGCTGCTCGGTTCGCGCCGCACGTGTTCCACTCGATAAAGACGACAATAACCAAATTGAGCTGGACAGGTTGACCCTTTAGCGCATTGGCTTTTGGGTTCCGGATGCTGTGTAAAGTCAAATGCACAGGCAATCGAAGCTGGTCGGTTCGCGCCGCACGTGTTCCACTCGATAAAGACGACAATAACCAAATCGAGCTAGACAGTTTGACCCTTTAGCGCATTGGCTTCTGGGTTCCGGATGCTGCGTATAAGTCAAATGCACAGGCAATCGAAGCTCCTCGGTTCGCGCCGCATGTGTTCCACTCTATAGAGACGACAATAACCAAATCGGGCTGGACAAATTTGACCCTTTAGCTCATTGGCTTCTGGGTTCCGGATGCTGTGTATAAGTCAAATGCACAGGCAATCGAAGCTGCTCTGTTCGCGCCGCACGTGTTCCACTCGATAAAGACGACAATAACCAAATCGAGCTGGACAGATTGACCCTTTAGCGCATTGGCTTCTGGGTTCCGGATGCTGCGTATAAGTCAAATGCACAGGCAATCGAAGCTGCTCGGTTTGCGCCGCATGTGTTCGACTCGATAAAAACGAAAATAACCTAATCGAGCTGGACAGATTGACCCTTTAGCGCATTGGCTTCTGGGTTCCGGATGCTGCGTATAAGTCAAATGCACAGGCAATCGAAGCTGCTCGGTTTGCGCCGCATGTGTTCCACTCGATAAAAACGAAAATAACCTAATCGAGCTGGACAGATTGACCCTTTAACGCATTGGCTTCTGGGTTCCGGATGCTGCGTATAAGTCAAATGCACAAGCAATCGAAGCTGCTCGGTTCGCGCCGCATGAGTTCCACTCGATAAAGACGACAGTAACCAAACCGAGCTGGACAGATTGACCCTTTAGCGCATTGGCTCCTGGGTTCCGGATGCTGCGTATAAGTCAAATGCACAGGCAATCGAAGCTGCTCGGTTTGCGCCGCATGTGTTCCACTCGATAAAAACGAAAATAACCTAATCGAGCTGGACAGATTGACCCTTTAACGCATTGGATTCTGGGTTCCGGATGCTGCGTATAAGTCAAATGCACAGGCAATCGAAGCTGATCGGTTCGCGCCGCATGAGTTCCACTCGATAAACACGACAGTAACCAAACCGAGCTGGACAGATTGACCCTTTAGCGCATTGGCTCCGGGGTTCCGCATGCTGCATATAACTCAAATGCACAGGCAATCGAAGCTGCTCGGTTCGCGCCGCGTGTGTTCCACTCGATAAAGACGACAATAACCAAATCGTGCTGGACAGATTGACCCTTTAACGCATTGCCCTCTGGGTTCCGGATGCTGCCTATAAGTCAAATGCACAGGCAATCGAAGCTGCTTGGTTCGCGCCGCATGTGTTCCACTCGATAAAGACGACAGTAACCTAATCGAGCTGGACAGATTGACGCTTTAGCGCATTGGCTCGTGGGTTCCGGATGCTGCGTATAAGTCAAATGCACAGGCAATCGAAGCTGCTCGGTTCGCGCCGCATGTGTTCCACTCGATAAAGACGACAGTAACCAAATGGAGCTGGACAGATTGACCCTTTAGCGCATTGGCTCCTGGGTTCCGGATGCTGCGTATAAGTCAAATGCACAGGCAATCGAAGCTGCTCGGTTCGCGCCGCATGTGTTCCACTCGATAAAGACGACAATAACGAAATCGAGCGGGACAGATTGACCCTTTAACGCATTGGCTTCTGGGTTCCGGATGTTGCGTATAAGTCAAATGCACAGGCAATGGAAGCTGCTCGGTTCGCGCCGCATGTGTTCCACTCGATAAAGACGACAATAACCGAATCGAGCTGGAGAGATTGACACTTTAACGCATTGGCTTCTGGGTTCCGGATGCTGCGTATAAGTCAAATGCACAGGCAATCGAAGCTGCTTCGTTCGCGCCGCATGTGTTCCACTCGATAAAGACGACAGTAACCAAATCGAGCTGGACAGATTGACCCTTTAGCGCATTGGATCCTGGGTTCCGGATGCTGCGTATAAGTCAAATGCACAGGCAATCGAAGCTGCTCGGTTCGCGCCGCATGTGTTCCACTCGATAAAGACGACAGTAACCAAATCGAGCTGGACAGATTGACCCTTTAGCGCATTGGCTCCTGGGTTCCGGATGCTGCGTATAAGTCAAATGCACAGGCAATCGAAGCTCCTCGGTTCGCGCCGCATGTGTACCACTCGATAAAGACGACAATAACCAAACCGAGCTGGACAGTTTGACCCTTAAGCGCATTGGCTTCTGGGTTCCGGATGCTGCCTATAAGTCAAATGCACAGGCAATCGAGGCTTTTCGGTTCGCGCCGCATGTGTTCCACACGATAAAGACGACAATCACCAAATCGAGCTGGACAGATTGACCCTTTAAAGCATTGGCTTCTGGGTTCCGGATGCTGAGTAAAGTCAAATGCACAGGCACTCGAAGCTCTTCGCTTCGCGCCGCACGTGTTCCACTCAATAGAGACAATAACCAAATCGGGCTGGACAAATTTGACCCTTTAGCGTATTGGCTTCTGGGTTCCGGATGCTGTGTATAAGTCAAATGCACAGGCAATCGAAGCTGCTCGGTTCGCGCCGCACGTGTTCCACTCGATAAAGACGACAATAACCAAATTGAGCTGGACAGATTGACCCTTTAGCGCATTGGCTTCTGGGTTCCGGATGCTGCGTATAAGTCAAATGCACAGGCAATCGAAGCTGCTCGGTTCGCGCCGCACGTGTTCCACTCGATAAAGACGACAATAACCAAATTGAGCTGGACAGATTGACCCTTTAGCGCATTGGCTTCTGGGTTCCGGATGCTGCGTATAAGTCAAATGCACAGGCAATCGAAGCTGCTCGTTTTGCGCGGCATGTGTTCCACTCGATAAAAACGAAAATAACCTAATCGAGCTGGACAGATTGACCCTTTAACGCATTGGCTTCTGGGTTCCGGATGCTGCGTATAAGTCAAAGCACAGGCAATCGAATCTGCTCGGTTTGCGCCGCATGTGTTCCACTCGATAAAGACGACAATAACCAAATCGAGCTGGACAGATTGACCCTTTAGCGCATTGGCTTCTGGGTTCCGGATGCTGCGTATAAGTCAAATGCACAGGCAATCGAAGCTGCTCGGTTTGCGCCGCATGTGTTCCACTCGATAAAAACGAAAATAACCTAATCGAGCTGGACAGATTGACCCTTTAACGCATTGGCTTCTGGGTTCCGGATGCTGCGTATAAGTCAAATGCACAGGCAATCGAAGCTGCTCGGTTCGCGCCGCATGAGTTCCACTCGATAAAGACGACAGTAACCAAACCGAGCTGGACAGATTGACCCTTTAGCGCATTGGCTCCTGGGTTCCGCTGCTGCATATAACTCAAATGCACAGGCAATCGAAGCTGCTCGGTTCGCGCCGCGTGTGTTCCACTCGATAAAGACGACAATAACCAAATCGTGCTGGACAGATTGACCCTTTAACGCATTGCCCTCTGGGTTCCGGATGCTGCGTATAAGTCAAATGCACAGGCAATCGAAGCTGCTTGGTTCGCGCCGCATGTGTTCCACTCGATAAAGACGACAGTAACCTAATCGAGCTGGACAGATTGACGCTTTAGCGCATTGGCTCTTGGGTTCCGGATGCTGCGTATAAGTCAAATGCACAGGCAATCGAAGCTGCTCGGTTCGCGCCGCATGTGTTCCACTCGATAAAGACGACAGTAACCAAATGGAGCTGGACAGATTGACCCTTTAGCGCATTGGCTCCTGGGTTCCGGATGCTGCGTATAAGTCAAATGCACAGGCAATCGAAGCTGCTCGGTTCGCGCCGCATGTGTTCCACTCGATAAAGACGACAATAACGAAATCGAGCGGGACAGATTGACCCTTTAACGCATTGGCTTCTGGGTTCCGGATGTTGCGTATAAGTCAAATGCACAGGCAATCGAAGCTGCTTCCTTCGCGCCGCATGTGTTCCACTCGATAAAGACGACAGTAACCAAATCGAGCTGGACAGATTGACCCTTTAGCGCATTGGATCCTGGGTTCCGGATGCTGCGTATAAGTCAAATGCACAGGCAATCGAAGCTGCTCGGTTTGCGCCGCATGTGTTCCACTCGATAAAGACGACAGTAACCAAATCGAGCTGGACAGATTGACCCTTTAGCGCATTGGCTCCTGGGTTCCGGATGCTGCGTATAAGTCAAATGCACAGGCAATCGAAGCTCCTCCGTTCGCGCCGCATGTGTACCACTCGATAAAGACGACAATAACCAAACCGAGCTGGACAGTTTGACCCTTAAGCGCATTGGCTTCTGGGTTCCGGATGCTGCCTATAAGTCAAATGCACAGGCAATCGAGGCTTTTCGGTTCGCGCCGCATGTGTTCCACACGATAAAGACGACAACAACCAAATCGAGCTGGACAGATTGACCCTTTAAAGCATTGGCTTCTGGGTTCCGGATGCTGAGTAAAGTCAAATGCACAGGCACTCGAAGCTCTTCGCTTCGCGCCGCACGTGTTCCACTCAATAGAGACGACAATAACCAAATCGGGCTGGACAAATTTGACCCTTTAGCGTATTGGCTTCTGGGTTCCGGATGCTGTGTATAAGTCAAATGCACAGGCAATCGAAGCTGCTCGGTTCGCGCCGCACGTGTTCCACTCGATAAAGACGACAGTAACCTAATCGAGCTGGACAGATTGACGCTTTAGCGCATTGGCTCTTGGGTTCCGGATGCTGCGTATAAGTCAAATGCACAGGCAATCGAAGCTGCTCGGTTCGCGCCGCATGTGTTCCACTCGATAAAGACGACAGTAACCAAATGGAGCTGGACAGATTGACCCTTTAGCGCATTGGCTCCTGGGTTCCGGATGCTGCGTATAAGTCAAATGCACAGGCAATCGAAGCTGCTCGGTTCGCGCCGCATGTGTTCCACTCGATAAAGACGACAATAACGAAATCGAGCGGGACAGATTGACCCTTTAACGCATTGGCTTCTGGGTTCCGGATGTTGCGTATAAGTCAAATGCACAGGCAATGGAAGCTGCTCGGTTCGCGCCGCATGTGTTCCACTCGATAAAGACGACAATAACCGAATCGAGCTGGAGAGATTGACACTTTAACGCATTGGCTTCTGGGTTCCGGATGCTGCGTATAAGTCAAATGCACAGGCAATCGAAGCTGCTTCGTTCGCGCCGCATGTGTTCCACTCGATAAAGACGACAGTAACCAAATCGAGCTGGACAGATTGACCCTTTAGCGCATTGGATCCTGGGTTCCGGATGCTGCGTATAAGTCAAATGCACAGGCAATCGAAGCTGCTCGGTTCGCGCCGCATGTGTTCCACTCGATAAAGACGACAGTAACCAAATCGAGCTGGACAGATTGACCCTTTAGCGCATTGGCTCCTGGGTTCCGGATGCTGCGTATAAGTCAAATGCACAGGCAATCGAAGCTCCTCGGTTCGCGCCGCATGTGTACCACTCGATAAAGACGACAATAACCAAACCGAGCTGGACAGTTTGACCCTTAAGCGCATTGGCTTCTGGGTTCCGGATGCTGCCTATAAGTCAAATGCACAGGCAATCGAGGCTTTTCGGTTCGCGCCGCATGTGTTCCACACGATAAAGACGACAATAACCAAATCGAGCTGGACAGATTGACCCTTTAAAGCATTGGCTTCTGGGTTCCGGATGCTGAGTAAAGTCAAATGCACAGGCACTCGAAGCTCCTCGCTTCGCGCCGCACGTGTTCCACTCAATAGAGACGACAATAACCAAATCGGGCTGGACAACTTTGACCCTTTAGCGTATTGGCTTCTGGGTTCCGGATGCTGTGTATAAGTCAAATGCACAGGCAATCGAAGCTGCTCGGTTCGCGCCGCACGTGTTCCACTCGATAAAGACGACAATAACCAAATTGAGCTGGACAGATTGACCCTTTAGCGCATTGGCTTCTGGGTTCCGGATGCTGCGTATAAGTCAAATGCACAGGCAATCGAAGCTGCTCGGTTTGCGCCGCATGTGTTCCACTCGATAAAAACGAAAATAACCTAATCGAGCTGGACAGATTGACCCTTTAGCGTATTGGCTTCTGGGTTCCGGATGCTGTGTATAAGTCAAATGCACAGGCAATCGAAGCTGCTCGGTTCGCGCCGCACGTGTTCCACTTGATAAAGACGACAATAACCAAATCGAGCTGGACAGATTGACCCTTTAGCGCATTGGCTTCTGGGTTCCGGATGCTGCTTATAAGTCAAATGCACAGGCAATCGAAGCTGCTCGGTTTGCGCCGCATGTGTTCCACTCGATAAAAACGAAAATAACCTAATCGAGCTGGACAGATTGACCCTTTAACGCATTGGCTTCTGGGTTCCGGATGTTGCGTATAAGTCAAATGCACAGGCAATGGAAGCTGCTCGGTTCGCGCCGCATGTGTTCCACTCGATAAAGACGACAATAACCGAATCGAGCTGGAGAGATTGACACTTTAACGCATTGGCTTCTGGGTTCCGGATGCTGCGTATAAGTCAAATGCACAGGCAATCGAAGCTGCTCGGTTCGCGCCGCATGTGTTCCACTCGATAAAGACGACAGTAACCAAATCGAGCTGGCAAGATTGACCCTTTAGCGCATTGGCTTCTGGGTTCCGGATGCTGCCTATAAGTGAAATGCACAGGCAATCGAGGCTTTTCGGTTCGCGCCGCATGTGTTCCACACGATAAAGACGACAATAACCAAATCGAGCTGGACAGATTGACCCTTTAACGCATTGGCTTCTGGGTTCCGGATGCTGTGTAAAGTCAAATGCACAGGCACTCGAAGCTCCTCGCTTCGCGCCGCACGTGTTCCACTCAACAGAGACGACAATAACCAAATCAGGCTGGACAAATTTGACCCTTTAGCGTATTGGCTTCTGGGTTCCGGATGCTGTGTATAAGTCAAATGCACAGGCAATCGAAGCTGCTCGGTTCGCGCCGCACGTGTTCCACTCGATAAAGACGACAATAACCAAATCGAGCTGGACAGATTGACCCTTTAGCGCATTGGCTTCTGGGTTCCGGATGCTGCGTGTAAGTCAAATGCACAGGCAATCGAAGCTGCTCGGTTTGCGCCGCATGTGTTCCACTCGATAAAAACGAAAATAACCTAATCGAGCTGGACAGATTGACCCTTTAACGCATTGGCTTCTGGGTTCCGGATTCTGCGTATAAGTCAAATGCACAGGCAATCGAAGCTGCTCGGTTCGCGCCGCATGAGTTCCACTCGATAAAGACGACAGTAACCAAACCGAGCTGGACAGATTGACCCTTTAGCGCATTGGCTCCTGGGTTCCGCATGCTGCATATAACTCAAATGCACAGGCAATCGAAGCTGCTCGGTTCGCGCCGCGTGTGTTCCACTCGATAAAGACGACAATAACCAAATCGTGCTGGACAGATTGACCCTTTAACGCATTGCCCTCTGGGTTCCGGATGCTGCGTATAAGTCAAATGCACAGGCAATCGAAGCTGCTTGGTTCGCGCCGCATGTGTTCCACTCGGTAAAGACGACAGTAACCTAATCGAGCTGGACAGATTGACGCTTTAGCGCATTGGCTTCTGGGTTCCGGATGCTGCGTATAAGTCAAATGCACAGGCAATCGAAGCTGCTCGGTTTGCGCCGCATGTGTTCGACTCGATAAAAACGAAAATAACCTAATCGAGCTGGACAGATTGACCCTTTAGCGCATTGGCTTCTGGGTTCCGGATGCTGCGTATAAGTCAAATGCACAGGCAATCGAAGCTCCTCGGTTCGCGCCGCATGTGTTCCACTCCATAGAGACGACAATAACCAAATCGGGCTGGACAAATTTGACCCTTTAGCGCATTGGCTCTTGGGTTCCGGATGCTGTGTATAAGTCAAATGCACAGGCAATCGAAGCTGCTCGGTTCGCGCCGCATGTGTTCCACTCGATAAAGACGACAATAACCGAATCGAGCTGGACAGATTGACCCTTTAACGCATTGGCTTCTGGGTTCCGGATGCTGTGTAAAGTCAAATGCACAGGCAATCGAAGCTGCTCGGTTCGCGCCGCACGTGTTCCACTCGATAAAGACGACAATAACCAAATCGAGCTAGACAGTTTGACCCTTTAGCGCATTGGCTTCTGGGTTCCAGATGCTGCCTATAAGTCAAATGCACAGGCAATCGAAGCTGCTCGGTTCGCGCCGCACGTGTTCCACTCGATAAAGACCACAATAACCAAATCGAGCTAGACAGTTTGACCCTTTAGCGCATTGGCTTCTGGGTTCCGGATGCTGCCTATAAGTCAAATGCACAGGCAATCGAAGCTGCTCGGTTCGCGCCGCACGTGTTCCACTCAATAGAGACGGCAATAACCAAATCGGGCTGGACAGATTTGACCCTTTATCGCATTGGCTTCTGTGTTCCGGATGCTGCGTATAAGTCAAATGCACAGGCAATCGAAGCTGCTCGGTTCGCGCCGCACGTGTTTCACTCGATAAAGACGATAATAACCAAATCGAGCTGGACAGATTGTCCCTTTAGCGCACTGGCTTCTGGGTTCCGGATACTGCGTATAATTCAAATGCAAAGGCAATCGAAGCTGCTCGGTGCCCGCCGCACGTGTTCCACTGGATAAAGACGACAATAAACAAATCGAGCTGGACAGACTGACCCTTTAGCGCATTGGCTTTTGGGTTCCGGATGCTGTGTAAAGTCAAATGCACAGGCAATCGAAGCTGGTCGGTTCGCGCCGCACGTGTTCCACTCGATAAAGACGACAATAACCAAATCGAGCTAGACAGTTTGACCCTTTAGCGCATTGGCTTCTGGGTTCCGGATGCTGCGTATAAGTCAAATGCACAGGCAATCGAAGCTCCTCGGTTCGCGCCGCATGTGTTCCACTCTATAGAGACGACAATAACCAAATCGGGCTGGACAAATTTGACCCTTTAGCTCATTGGCTTCTGGGTTCCGGATGCTGTGTATAAGTCAAATGCACAGGCAATCGAAGCTGCTCGGTTTGCGCCGCATGTGTTCGACTCGATAAAAACGAAAATAACCTAATCGAGCTGGACAGATTGACCCTTTAGCGCATTGGCTTCTGGGTTCCGGATGCTGCGTATAAGTCAAAGCACAGGCAATCGAAGCTGCTCGGTTTGCGCCGCATGTGTTCCACTCGATAAAAACGAAAATAACCTAATCGAGCTGGACAGATTGACCCTTTAACGCATTGGCTTCTGGGTTCCGGATGCTGCGTATAAGTCAAATGCACAGGCAATCGAAGCTGCTCGGTTCGCGCCGCATGAGTTCCACTCGATAAAGACGACAGTAACCAAACCGAGCTGGACAGATTGACCCTTTAGCGCATTCGCTCCTGGGTTCCGCATGCTGCATATAACTCAAATGCACAGGCAATCGAAGCTGCTCGGTTCGCGCCGCGTGTGTTCCACTCGATAAAGACGACAATAACCAAATCGTGCTGGACAGATTGACGCTTTAGCGCAATGGCTCTTGGGTTCCGGATGCTGCGTATAAGTCAAATGCACAGGCAATCGAAGCTGCTCGGTTCGCGCCGCATGTGTTCCACTCGATAAAGACGACAGTAACCAAATGGAGCTGGACAGATTGACCCTTTAGCGCATTGGCTACTGGGTTCCGGATGCTGCGTATAAGTCAAATGCACAGGCAATCGAAGCTGCTCGGTTCGCGCCGCATGTGCTCCACTCGATAAAGACGACAATAACGAAATCGAGCTGGACAGATTGACCCTTTAACGCATTGGCTTCTGGGTTCCGGATGTTGCGTATAAGTCAAATGCACAGGCAATGGAAGCTGCTCGGTTCGCGCCGCATGTGTTCCACTTGATAAAGACGACAATAACCGAATCGAGCTGGAGAGATTGACACTTTAACGCATTGGCTTCTGGGTTCCGGATGCTGCGTATAAGTCAAATGCACAGGCAATCGAAGCTGCTTCGTTCGCGCCGCATGTGTTCCACTCGATAAAGACGACAGTAACCAAATCGAGCTGGACAGATTGACCATTTAGCGCATTGGATCCTGGGTTCCGGATGCTGCGTATAAGTCAAATGCACAGGCAATCGAAGCTGCTCGGTTCGCGCCGCATGTGTTCCACTCGATAAAGACGACAGTAACCAAATCGAGCTGGACAGATTGACCCTTTAGCGCATTGGCTCCTGGGTTCCGGATGCTGCGTATAAGTCAAAAACACAGGCAATCGAAGCTCCTCGGTTCGCGCCGCATGTGTACCACTCGATAAAGACGACAATAACCAAACCGAGCTGGACAGTTTGACCCTTTAGCGCATTGGCTTCTGGGTTCCGGATGCTGCCTATAAGTCAAATGCACAGGCAATCGAGGCTTTTCGGTTCGCGCCGCATGTGTTCCACACGATAAAGACGACAATAACCAAATCGAGCTGGACAGATTGACCCTTTAACGCATTGGCTTCTGGGTTCCGGATGCTGTGTAAAGTCAAATGCACAGGCACTCGAAGCTCCTCGCTTCGCGCCGCACGTGTTCCACTCAATAGAGACGACAATAACCAAATCGGGCTGGACAAATTTGACCCTTTAGCGTATTGGCTTCTGGGTTCCGGATGCTGTGTATAAGTCAAATGCACAGGCAATCGAAGCTGCTCGGTTCGCGCCGCACGTGTTCCACTCGATAAAGACGACAATAACCAAATCGAGCTGGACAGATTGACCCTTTAGCGCATTGGCTTCTGGGTTCCGGATGCTGCGTATAAGTCAAATGCACAGGCAATCGAAGCTGCTCGGTTTGCGCCGCATGTGTTCCACTCGATAAAAACGAAAATAACCTAATCGAGCTGGACAGATTGACCCTTTAACGCATTGGCTTCTGGGTTCCGGATGCTGCGTATAAGTCAAATGCACAGGCAATCGAAGCTGCTCGGTTCGCGCCGCATGAGTTCCACTCGATAAAGACGACAGTAACCAAACCGAGCTGGACAGATTGACCCTTTAGCGCATTGGCTCCTGGGTTCCGCTGCTGCATATAACTCAAATGCACAGGCAATCGAAGCTGCTCGGTTCGCGCCGCGTGTGTTCCACTCGATAAAGACGACAATAACCAAATCGTGCTGGACAGATTGACCCTTTAACGCATTGCCCTCTGGGTTCCGGATGCTGCGTATAAGTCAAATGCACAGGCAATCGAAGCTGCTTGGTTCGCGCCGCATGTGTTCCACTCGATAAAGACGACAGTAACCTAATCGAGCTGGACAGATTGACGCTTTAGCGCATTGGCTCTTGGGTTCCGGATGCTGCGTATAAGTCAAATGCACAGGCAATCGAAGCTGCTCGGTTCGCGCCGCATGTGTTCCACTCGATAAAGACGACAGTAACCAAATGGAGCTGGACAGATTGACCCTTTAGCGCATTGGCTCCTGGGTTCCGGATGCTGCGTATAAGTCAAATGCACAGGCAATCGAAGCTGCTCGGTTCGCGCCGCATGTGTTCCACTCGATAAAGACGACAATAACGAAATCGAGCGGGACAGATTGACCCTTTAACGCATTGGCTTCTGGGTTCCGGATGTTGCGTATAAGTCAAATGCACAGGCAATGGAAGCTGCTCGGTTCGCGCCGCATGTGTTCCACTCGATAAAGACGACAATAACCGAATCGAGCTGGAGAGATTGACACTTTAACGCATTGGCTTCTGGGTTCCGGATGCTGCGTATAAGTCAAATGCACAGGCAATCGAAGCTGCTTCGTTCGCGCCGCATGTGTTCCACTCGATAAAGACGACAGTAACCAAATCGAGCTGGACAGATTGACCCTTTAGCGCATTGGATCCTGGGTTCCGGATGCTGCGTATAAGTCAAATGCACAGGCAATCGAAGCTGCTCGGTTCGCGCCGCATGTGTTCCACTCGATAAAGACGACAGTAACCAAATCGAGCTGGACAGATTGACCCTTTAGCGCATTGGCTCCTGGGTTCCGGATGCTGCGTATAAGTCAAATGCACAGGCAATCGAAGCTCCTCGGTTCGCGCCGCATGTGTACCACTCGATAAAGACGACAATAACCAAACCGAGCTGGACAGTTTGACCCTTAAGCGCATTGGCTTCTGGGTTCCGGATGCTGCCTATAAGTCAAATGCACAGGCAATCGAGGCTTTTCGGTTCGCGCCGCATGTGTTCCACACGATAAAGACGACAATAACCAAATCGAGCTGGACAGATTGACCCTTTAAAGCATTGGCTTCTGGGTTCCGGATGCTGAGTAAAGTCAAATGCACAGGCACTCGAAGCTCCTCGCTTCGCGCCGCACGTGTTCCACTCAATAGAGACGACAATAACCAAATTGAGCTGGACAGATTGACCCTTTAGCGCATTGGCTTCTGGGTTCCGGATGCTGCGTATAAGTCAAATGCACAGGCAATCGAAGCTGCTCGTTTTGCGCGGTATGTGTTCCACTCGATAAAAACGAAAATAACCTAATCGAGCTGGACAGATTGACCCTTTAACGCATTGGCTTCTGGGTTCCGGATGCTGCGTATAAGTCAAAGCACAGGCAATCGAAGCTGCTCGGTTTGCGCCGCATGTGTTCCACTCGATAAAAACGAAAATAACCTAATCGAGCTGGACAGATTGACCCTTTAACGCATTGGCTTCTGGGTTCCGGATGCTGCGTATAAGTCAAATGCACAGGCAATCGAAGCTGCTCGGTTCGCGCCGCATGAGTTCCACTCGATAAAGACGACAGTAACCAAACCGAGCTGGACAGATTGACCCTTTAGCGCATTGGCTCCTGGGTTCCGCATGCTGCATATAACTCAAATGCACAGGCAATCGAAGCTGCTCGGTTCGCGCCGCGTGTGTTCCACTCGATAAAGACGACAATAACCAAATCGTGCTGGACAGATTGACCCTTTTACGCATTGCCCTCTGGGTTCCGGATGCTGCGTATAAGTCAAATGCACAGGCAATCGAAGCTGCTTGGTTCGCGCCGCATGTGTTCCACTCGATAAAGACGACAGTAACCTAATCGAGCTGGACAGATTGACGCTTTAGCGCATTGGCTCTTGGGTTCCGGATGCTGCGTATAAGTCAAATGCACAGGCAATCGAAGCTGCTCGGTTCGCGCCGCATGTGTTCCACTCGATAAAGACGACAGTAACCAAATGGAGCTGGACAGATTGACCCTTTAGCGCATTGGCTCCTGGGTTCCGGATGCTGCGTATAAGTCAAATGCACAGGCAATCGAAGCTGCTCGGTTCGCGCCGCATGTGCTCCACTCGATAAAGACGACAATAACGAAATCGAGCTGGACAGATTGACCCTTTAACGCATTGGCTTCTGGGTTCCGGATGTTGCGTATAAGTCAAATGCACAGGCAATATGAGCTGCTCGGTTCGCGCCGCATGTGTTCCACTCGATAAAGACGACAATAACCGAATCGAGCTGGAGAGATTGACACTTTAACGCATTGGCTTCTGGGTTCCGGATGCTGCGTATAAGTCAAATGCACAGGCAATCGAAGCTGCTTCGTTCGCGCCGCATGTGTTCCACTCGATAAAGACGACAGTAACCAAATCGAGCTGGACAGATTGACCCTTTAGCGCATTGGATCCTGGGTTCCGGATGCTGCGTATAAGTCAAATGCACAGGCAATCGAAGCTGCTCGGTTCGCGCCGCATGTGTTCCACTCGATAAAGACGACAGTAACCAAATCGAGATGGACAGTTTGACCCTTTAGCGCATTGGCTCCTGGGTTCCGGATGCTGCGTATAAGTCAAATGCACAGGCAATCGAAGCTCCTCGGTTCCCGCCGCATGTGTACCACTCGATAAAGACGACAATAACCAAACCGAGCTGGACAGTTTGACCCTTTAGCGCATTGGCTTCTGGGTTCCGGATGCTGCCTATAAGTCAAATGCACAGGCAATCGAGGCTTTTCGGTTCGCGCCGCATGTGTTCCACACGATAAAGACGACAATAACCAAATCGAGCTGGACAGATTGACCCTTTAAAGCATTGGCTTCTGGGTTCCGGATGCTGTGTAAAGTCAAATGCACAGGCACTCGAAGCTCCTCGCTTCGCGCCGCACGTGTTCCACTCAATAGAGACGACAATAACCAAATCGAGCTGGACAAATTTGACCCTTTAGCGTATTGGCTTCTGAGTTCCGGATGCTGTGTATAAGTCAAATGCACAGGCAATCGAAGCTGCTCGGTTCGCGCCGCACGTGTTCCACTCGATAAAGACGACAATAACCAAATCGAGCTGGACAGATTGACCCTTTAGCGCATTGGCTTCTGGGTTCCGGATGCTGCGTATATGTCAAATGCACAGGCAATCGAAGCTACTCGGTTTGCGCCGCATGTGTTCCACTCGATAAAAACGAAAATAACCTAATCGAGCTGGACAGATTGACCCTTTAACGCATTGGCTTCTGGGTTCCGGATGCTGCGTATAAGTCAAATGCACAGGCAATCGAAGCTGCTCGGTTCGCGCCGCATGAGTTCCACTCGATAAAGACGACAGTAACCAAACCGAGCTGGACAGATTGACCCTTTAGCGCATTGGCTCCTGGGTTCGGCATGCTGCATATAACTCAAATGCACAGGCAATCGAAGCTGCTCGGTTCGCGCCGCGTGTGTTCCACTCGATAAAGACGACAATAACCAAATCGTGCTGGACAGATTGACCCTTTAACGCATTGCCCTCTGGGTTCCGGATGCTGCGTATAAGTCAAATGCACAGGCAATCGAAGCTGCTTGGTTCGCGCCGCATGTGTTCCACTCGTTAAAGACGACAGTAACCAAATCGAGCTGGACAGATTGACCCTTTAGCGCGTTGGCTTCTGGGTTCCGGATGCTGCGTATAAGTCAAATGCACAGGCAATCGAAGCTGCTCGGTTCGCGCCGCATGTGTTCCACTCGATAAAGACGACAGTAACCAAATGGAGCTGGACAGATTGACCCTTTAGCGCATGGGCTCCTGGGTTCCGGATGCTGCGTATAAGTCAAATGCACAGGCAATCGAAGCTGCTCGGTTCGCGCCGCATGTGTTCCACTCGATAAAGACGACAATAACGAAATCGAGCGGGAAAGATTGACCCTTTAACGCATTGGCTTCTGGGTTCCGGATGTTGCGTATAAGTCAAATGCACAGGCAATGGAAGCTGCTCGGTTCGCGCCGCATGTGTTCCACTCGATAAAGACGACAATAACCGAATCGAGCTGGAGAGATTGACACTTTAACGCATTGGCTTCTGGGTTCCGGATGCTGCGTATAAGTCAAATGCACAGGCAATCGAAGCTGCTTCGTTCGCGCCGCATGTGTTCCACTCGATAAAGACGACAGTAACCAAATCGAGCTGGACAGATTGACCCTTTAGCGCATTGGATCCTGGGTTCCGGATGCTGCGTATAAGTCAAATGCACAGGCAATCGAAGCTGCTCGGTTCGCGCCGCATGTGTTCCACTCGATAAAGACGACAGTAACCAAATCGAGCTGGACAGATTGACCCTTTAGCGCATTGGCTCCTGGGTTCCGGATGCTGCGTATAAGTCAAATGCACAGGCAATCGAAGCTCCTCGGTTCGCGCCGCATGTGTACCACTCGATAAAGACGACAATAACCAAACCGAGCTGGACAGTTTGACCCTTTAGCGCATTGGCTTCTGGGTTCCGGATGCTGCCTATAAGTCAAATGCACAGGCAATCGAGGCTTTTCGGTTCGCGCCGCATGTGTTCCACACGATAAAGAAACAATAACCAAATCGAGCTGGACAGATTGACCCTTTAAAGCATTGGCTTCTGGGTTCCGGATGCTGTGTAAAGTCAAATACACAGGCACTCGAAGCTCCTCGCTTCGCGCCGCACGTGTTCCACTCAATAGAGACGACAATAACCAAATCGGGCTGGACAAATTTGACCCTTTAGCGTATTGGCTTCTGGGTTCCGGATGCTGTGTATAAGTCAAATGCACAGGAAATCGAAGCTGCTCGGTTCGCGCCGCACGTGTTCCACTCGATAAAGACGACAATAACCAAATTGAGCTGGACAGGTTGACCCTTTAGCGCATTGGCTTTTGGGTTCCGGATGCTGTGTAAAGTCAAATGCACAGGCAATCGAAGCTGGTCGGTTCGCGCCGCACGTGTTCCACTCGATAAAGACGACAATAACCAAATCGAGCTAGACAGTTTGACCCTTTAGCGCATTGGCTTCTGGGTTCCGGATGCTGCGTATAAGTCAAATGCACAGGCAATCGAAGCTCCTCGGTTCGCGCCGCATGTGTTCCACTCTATAGAGACGACAATAACCAAATCGGGCTGGACAAATTTGACCCTTTAGCTCATTGGCTTCTGGGTTCCGGATGCTGTGTATAAGTCAAATGCACAGGCAATCGAAGCTGCTCTGTTCGCGCCGCACGTGTTCCACTCGATAAAGACGACAATAACCAAATCGAGCTGGACAGATTGACCCTTTAGCGCATTGGCTTCTGGGTTCCGGATGCTGCGTATAAGTCAAATGCACAGGCAATCGAAGCTGCTCGGTTTGCGCCGCATGTGTTCGACTCGATAAAAACGAAAATAACCTAATCGAGCTGGACAGATTGACCCTTTAGCGCATTGGCTTCTGGGTTCCGGATGCTGCGTATAAGTCAAATGCACAGGCAATCGAAGCTGCTCGGTTTGCGCCGCATGTGTTCCACTCGATAAAAACGAAAATAACCTAATCGAGCTGGACAGATTGACCCTTTAACGCATTGGCTTCTGGGTTCCGGATGCTGCGTATAAGTCAAATGCACAAGCAATCGAAGCTGCTCGGTTCGCGCCGCATGAGTTCCACTCGATAAAGACGACAGTAACCAAACCGAGCTGGACAGATTGACCCTTTAGCGCATTGGCTCCTGGGTTCCGGATGCTGCGTATAAGTCAAATGCACAGGCAATCGAAGCTGCTCGGTTTGCGCCGCATGTGTTCCACTCGATAAAAACGAAAATAACCTAATCGAGCTGGACAGATTGACCCTTTAACGCATTGGCTTCTGGGTTCCGGATGCTGCGTATAAGTCAAATGCACAGGCAATCGAAGCTGCTCGGTTTGCGCCGCATGTGTTCCACTCGATAAAAACGAAAATAACCTAATCGAGCTGGACAGATTGACCCTTTAGCGCATTGGCTCCTGGGTTCCGCATGCTGCATGTAACTCAAATGCACAGGGAATCGAAGCTGCTCGGTTCGCGCCGCGTGTGTTCCACTCGATAAAGACGACAATAACCAAATCGTGCTGGACAGATTGACCCTTTAACGCATTGCCCTCTGGGTTCCGGATGCTGCATATAAGTCAAATGCACAGGCAATCGAAGCTGCTTGGTTCGCGCCGCATGTGTTCCACTCGATAAAGACGACAGTAACCTAATCGAGCTGGACAGATTGACGCTTTAGCGCATTGGCTCTTGGGTTCCGGATGCTGCGTATAAGTCAAATGCACAGGCAATCGAAGCTGCTCGGTTCGCGCCGCATGTGTTCCACTCGATAAAGACGACAGTAACCAAATGGAGCTGGACAGATTGACCCTTTAGCGTATTGGCTTCTGAGTTCCGGATGCTGTGTATAAGTCAAATGCACAGGCAATCGAAGCTGCTCGGTTCGCGCCGCACGTGTTCCACTCGATAAAGACGACAATAACCAAATTGAGCTGGACAGATTGACCCTTTAGCGCATTGGCTTCTGGGTTCCGGATGCTGCGTATAAGTCAAATGCACAGGCAATCGAAGCTGCTCGTTTTGCGCGGCATGTGTTCCACTCGATAAAAACGAAAATAACCTAATCGAGCTGGACAGATTGACCCTTTAACGCATTGGCTTCTGGGTTCCGGATGCTGCGTATAAGTCAAAGCACAGGCAATCGAAGCTGCTCGGTTTGCGCCGCATGTGTTCCACTCGATAAAAACGACAATAACCAAATCGAGCTGGACAGATTGACCCTTTAAAGCATTGGCTTCTGGGTTCCGGATGCTGTGTAAAGTCAAATGCACAGGCACTCGAAGCTCCTCGCTTCGCGCCGCACGTGTTCCACTCAATAGAGACGACAATAACCAAATCGAGCTGGACAAATTTGACCCTTTAGCGTATTGGCTTCTGAGTTCCGGATGCTGTGTATAAGTCAAATGCACAGGCAATCGAAGCTGCTCGGTTCGCGCCGCACGTGTTCCACTCGATAAAGACGACAATAACCAAATCGAGCTGGACAGATTGACCCTTTAGCGCATTGGCTTCTGGGTTCCGGATGCTGCGTATATGTCAAATGCACAGGCAATCGAAGCTACTCGGTTTGCGCCGCATGTGTTCCACTCGATAAAAACGAAAATAACCTAATCGAGCTGGACAGATTGACCCTTTAACGCATTGGCTTCTGGGTTCCGGATGCTGCGTATAAGTCAAATGCACAGGCAATCGAAGCTGCTCGGTTCGCGCCGCATGAGTTCCACTCGATAAAGACGACAGTAACCAAACCGAGCTGGACAGATTGACCCTTTAGCGCATTGGCTCCTGGGTTCGGCATGCTGCATATAACTCAAATGCACAGGCAATCGAAGCTGCTCGGTTCGCGCCGCGTGTGTTCCACTCGATAAAGACGACAATAACCAAATCGTGCTGGACAGATTGACCCTTTAACGCATTGCCCTCTGGGTTCCGGATGCTGCGTATAAGTCAAATGCACAGGCAATCGAAGCTGCTTGGTTCGCGCCGCATGTGTTCCACTCGTTAAAGACGACAGTAACCAAATCGAGCTGGACAGATTGACCCTTTAGCGCGTTGGCTTCTGGGTTCCGGATGCTGCGTATAAGTCAAATGCACAGGCAATCGAAGCTGCTCGGTTCGCGCCGCATGTGTTCCACTCGATAAAGACGACAGTAACCAAATGGAGCTGGACAGATTGACCCTTTAGCGCATGGGCTCCTGGGTTCCGGATGCTGCGTATAAGTCAAATGCACAGGCAATCGAAGCTGCTCGGTTCGCGCCGCATGTGTTCCACTCGATAAAGACGACAATAACGAAATCGAGCGGGAAAGATTGACCCTTTAACGCATTGGCTTCTGGGTTCCGGATGTTGCGTATAAGTCAAATGCACAGGCAATGGAAGCTGCTCGGTTCGTGCCGCATGTGTTCCACTCGATAAAGACGACAATAACCGAATCGAGCTGGAGAGATTGACACTTTAACGCATTGGCTTCTGGGTTCCGGATGCTGCGTATAAGTCAAATGCACAGGCAATCGAAGCTGCTTCGTTCGCGCCGCATGTGTTCCACTCGATAAAGACGACAGTAACCAAATCGAGCTGGACAGATTGACCCTTTAGCGCATTGGATCCTGGGTTCCGGATGCTGCGTATAAGTCAAATGCACAGGCAATCGAAGCTGCTCGGTTCGCGCCGCATGTGTTCCACTCGATAAAGACGACAGTAACCAAATCGAGCTGGACAGATTGACCCTTTAGCGCATTGGCTCCTGGGTTCCGGATGCTGCGTATAAGTCAAATGCACAGGCAATCGAAGCTCCTCGGTTCGCGCCGCATGTGTACCACTCGATAAAGACGACAATAACCAAACCGAGCTGGACAGTTTGACCCTTTAGCGCATTGGCTTCTGGGTTCCGGATGCTGCCTATAAGTCAAATGCACAGGCAATCGAGGCTTTTCGGTTCGCGCCGCATGTGTTCCACACGATAAAGAAACAATAACCAAATCGAGCTGGACAGATTGACCCTTTAAAGCATTGGCTTCTGGGTTCCGGATGCTGTGTAAAGTCAAATACACAGGCACTCGAAGCTCCTCGCTTCGCGCCGCACGTGTTCCACTCAATAGAGACGACAATAACCAAATCGGGCTGGACAAATTTGACCCTTTAGCGTATTGGCTTCTGGGTTCCGGATGCTGTGTATAAGTCAAATGCACAGGAAATCGAAGCTGCTCGGTTCGCGCCGCACGTGTTCCACTCGATAAAGACGACAATAACCAAATTGAGCTGGACAGGTTGACCCTTTAGCGCATTGGCTTTTGGGTTCCGGATGCTGTGTAAAGTCAAATGCACAGGCAATCGAAGCTGGTCGGTTCGCGCCGCACGTGTTCCACTCGATAAAGACGACAATAACCAAATCGAGCTAGACAGTTTGACCCTTTAGCGCATTGGCTTCTGGGTTCCGGATGCTGCGTATAAGTCAAATGCACAGGCAATCGAAGCTCCTCGGTTCGCGCCGCATGTGTTCCACTCTATAGAGACGACAATAACCAAATCGGGCTGGACAAATTTGACCCTTTAGCTCATTGGCTTCTGGGTTCCGGATGCTGTGTATAAGTCAAATGCACAGGCAATCGAAGCTGCTCTGTTCGCGCCGCACGTGTTCCACTCGATAAAGACGACAATAACCAAATCGAGCTGGACAGATTGACCCTTTAGCGCATTGGCTTCTGGGTTCCGGATGCTGCGTATAAGTCAAATGCACAGGCAATCGAAGCTGCTCGGTTTGCGCCGCATGTGTTCGACTCGATAAAAACGAAAATAACCTAATCGAGCTGGACAGATTGACCCTTTAGCGCATTGGCTTCTGGGTTCCGGATGCTGCGTATAAGTCAAATGCACAGGCAATCGAAGCTGCTCGGTTTGCGCCGCATGTGTTCCACTCGATAAAAACGAAAATAACCTAATCGAGCTGGACAGATTGACCCTTTAACGCATTGGCTTCTGGGTTCCGGATGCTGCGTATAAGTCAAATGCACAAGCAATCGAAGCTGCTCGGTTCGCGCCGCATGAGTTCCACTCGATAAAGACGACAGTAACCAAACCGAGCTGGACAGATTGACCCTTTAGCGCATTGGCTCCTGGGTTCCGGATGCTGCGTATAAGTCAAATGCACAGGCAATCGAAGCTGCTCGGTTTGCGCCGCATGTGTTCCACTCGATAAAAACGAAAATAACCTAATCGAGCTGGACAGATTGACCCTTTAACGCATTGGCTTCTGGGTTCCGGATGCTGCGTATAAGTCAAATGCACAGGCAATCGAAGCTGCTCGGTTTGCGCCGCATGTGTTCCACTCGATAAAAACGAAAATAACCTAATCGAGCTGGACAGATTGACCCTTTAGCGCATTGGCTCCTGGGTTCCGCATGCTGCATGTAACTCAAATGCACAGGGAATCGAAGCTGCTCGGTTCGCGCCGCGTGTGTTCCACTCGATAAAGACGACAATAACCAAATCGTGCTGGACAGATTGACCCTTTAACGCATTGCCCTCTGGGTTCCGGATGCTGCATATAAGTCAAATGCACAGGCAATCGAAGCTGCTTGGTTCGCGCCGCATGTGTTCCACTCGATAAAGACGACAGTAACCTAATCGAGCTGGACAGATTGACGCTTTAGCGCATTGGCTCTTGGGTTCCGGATGCTGCGTATAAGTCAAATGCACAGGCAATCGAAGCTGCTCGGTTCGCGCCGCATGTGTTCCACTCGATAAAGACGACAGTAACCAAATGGAGCTGGACAGATTGACCCTTTAGCGTATTGGCTTCTGAGTTCCGGATGCTGTGTATAAGTCAAATGCACAGGCAATCGAAGCTGCTCGGTTCGCGCCGCACGTGTTCCACTCGATAAAGACGACAATAACCAAATTGAGCTGGACAGATTGACCCTTTAGCGCATTGGCTTCTGGGTTCCGGATGCTGCGTATAAGTCAAATGCACAGGCAATCGAAGCTGCTCGTTTTGCGCGGCATGTGTTCCACTCGATAAAAACGAAAATAACCTAATCGAGCTGGACAGATTGACCCTTTAGCGCATTGGCTCCTGGGTTCGGCATGCTGCATATAACTCAAATGCACAGGCAATCGAAGCTGCTCGGTTCGCGCCGCGTGTGTTCCACTCGATAAAGACGACAATAACCAAATCGTGCTGGACAGATTGACCCTTTAACGCATTGCCCTCTGGGTTCCGGATGCTGCGTATAAGTCAAATGCACAGGCAATCGAAGCTGCTTGGTTCGCGCCGCATGTGTTCCACTCGTTAAAGACGACAGTAACCAAATCGAGCTGGACAGATTGACCCTTTAGCGCGTTGGCTTCTGGGTTCCGGATGCTGCGTATAAGTCAAATGCACAGGCAATCGAAGCTGCTCGGTTCGCGCCGCATGTGTTCCACTCGATAAAGACGACAGTAACCAAATGGAGCTGGACAGATTGACCCTTTAGCGCATGGGCTCCTGGGTTCCGGATGCTGCGTATAAGTCAAATGCACAGGCAATCGAAGCTGCTCGGTTCGCGCCGCATGTGTTCCACTCGATAAAGACGACAATAACGAAATCGAGCGGGAAAGATTGACCCTTTAACGCATTGGCTTCTGGGTTCCGGATGTTGCGTATAAGTCAAATGCACAGGCAATGGAAGCTGCTCGGTTCGTGCCGCATGTGTTCCACTCGATAAAGACGACAATAACCGAATCGAGCTGGAGAGATTGACACTTTAACGCATTGGCTTCTGGGTTCCGGATGCTGCGTATAAGTCAAATGCACAGGCAATCGAAGCTGCTTCGTTCGCGCCGCATGTGTTCCACTCGATAAAGACGACAGTAACCAAATCGAGCTGGACAGATTGACCCTTTAGCGCATTGGATCCTGGGTTCCGGATGCTGCGTATAAGTCAAATGCACAGGCAATCGAAGCTGCTCGGTTCGCGCCGCATGTGTTCCACTCGATAAAGACGACAGTAACCAAATCGAGCTGGACAGATTGACCCTTTAGCGCATTGGCTCCTGGGTTCCGGATGCTGCGTATAAGTCAAATGCACAGGCAATCGAAGCTCCTCGGTTCGCGCCGCATGTGTACCACTCGATAAAGACGACAATAACCAAACCGAGCTGGACAGTTTGACCCTTTAGCGCATTGGCTTCTGGGTTCCGGATGCTGCCTATAAGTCAAATGCACAGGCAATCGAGGCTTTTCGGTTCGCGCCGCATGTGTTCCACACGATAAAGAAACAATAACCAAATCGAGCTGGACAGATTGACCCTTTAAAGCATTGGCTTCTGGGTTCCGGATGCTGTGTAAAGTCAAATACACAGGCACTCGAAGCTCCTCGCTTCGCGCCGCACGTGTTCCACTCAATAGAGACGACAATAACCAAATCGGGCTGGACAAATTTGACCCTTTAGCGTATTGGCTTCTGGGTTCCGGATGCTGTGTATAAGTCAAATGCACAGGAAATCGAAGCTGCTCGGTTCGCGCCGCACGTGTTCCACTCGATAAAGACGACAATAACCAAATTGAGCTGGACAGGTTGACCCTTTAGCGCATTGGCTTTTGGGTTCCGGATGCTGTGTAAAGTCAAATGCACAGGCAATCGAAGCTGGTCGGTTCGCGCCGCACGTGTTCCACTCGATAAAGACGACAATAACCAAATCGAGCTAGACAGTTTGACCCTTTAGCGCATTGGCTTCTGGGTTCCGGATGCTGCGTATAAGTCAAATGCACAGGCAATCGAAGCTCCTCGGTTCGCGCCGCATGTGTTCCACTCTATAGAGACGACAATAACCAAATCGGGCTGGACAAATTTGACCCTTTAGCTCATTGGCTTCTGGGTTCCGGATGCTGTGTATAAGTCAAATGCACAGGCAATCGAAGCTGCTCTGTTCGCGCCGCACGTGTTCCACTCGATAAAGACGACAATAACCAAATCGAGCTGGACAGATTGACCCTTTAGCGCATTGGCTTCTGGGTTCCGGATGCTGCGTATAAGTCAAATGCACAGGCAATCGAAGCTGCTCGGTTTGCGCCGCATGTGTTCGACTCGATAAAAACGAAAATAACCTAATCGAGCTGGACAGATTGACCCTTTAGCGCATTGGCTTCTGGGTTCCGGATGCTGCGTATAAGTCAAATGCACAGGCAATCGAAGCTGCTCGGTTTGCGCCGCATGTGTTCCACTCGATAAAAACGAAAATAACCTAATCGAGCTGGACAGATTGACCCTTTAACGCATTGGCTTCTGGGTTCCGGATGCTGCGTATAAGTCAAATGCACAAGCAATCGAAGCTGCTCGGTTCGCGCCGCATGAGTTCCACTCGATAAAGACGACAGTAACCAAACCGAGCTGGACAGATTGACCCTTTAGCGCATTGGCTCCTGGGTTCCGGATGCTGCGTATAAGTCAAATGCACAGGCAATCGAAGCTGCTCGGTTTGCGCCGCATGTGTTCCACTCGATAAAAACGAAAATAACCTAATCGAGCTGGACAGATTGACCCTTTAACGCATTGGCTTCTGGGTTCCGGATGCTGCGTATAAGTCAAATGCACAGGCAATCGAAGCTGCTCGGTTTGCGCCGCATGTGTTCCACTCGATAAAAACGAAAATAACCTAATCGAGCTGGACAGATTGACCCTTTAGCGCATTGGCTCCTGGGTTCCGCATGCTGCATGTAACTCAAATGCACAGGGAATCGAAGCTGCTCGGTTCGCGCCGCGTGTGTTCCACTCGATAAAGACGACAATAACCAAATCGTGCTGGACAGATTGACCCTTTAACGCATTGCCCTCTGGGTTCCGGATGCTGCATATAAGTCAAATGCACAGGCAATCGAAGCTGCTTGGTTCGCGCCGCATGTGTTCCACTCGATAAAGACGACAGTAACCTAATCGAGCTGGACAGATTGACGCTTTAGCGCATTGGCTCTTGGGTTCCGGATGCTGCGTATAAGTCAAATGCACAGGCAATCGAAGCTGCTCGGTTCGCGCCGCATGTGTTCCACTCGATAAAGACGACAGTAACCAAATGGAGCTGGACAGATTGACCCTTTAGCGTATTGGCTTCTGAGTTCCGGATGCTGTGTATAAGTCAAATGCACAGGCAATCGAAGCTGCTCGGTTCGCGCCGCACGTGTTCCACTCGATAAAGACGACAATAACCAAATTGAGCTGGACAGATTGACCCTTTAGCGCATTGGCTTCTGGGTTCCGGATGCTGCGTATAAGTCAAATGCACAGGCAATCGAAGCTGCTCGTTTTGCGCGGCATGTGTTCCACTCGATAAAAACGAAAATAACCTAATCGAGCTGGACAGATTGACCCTTTAACGCATTGGCTTCTGGGTTCCGGATGCTGCGTATAAGTCAAAGCACAGGCAATCGAAGCTGCTCGGTTTGCGCCGCATGTGTTCCACTCGATAAAAACGAAAATAACCTAATCGAGCTGGACAGATTGACCCTTTAACGCATTGGCTTCTGGGTTCCGGATGCTGCGTATAAGTCAAATGCACAGGCAATCGAAGCTGCTCGGTTCGCGCCGCATGAGTTCCACTCGATAAAGACGACAGTAACCAAACCGAGCTGGACAGATTGACCCTTTAGCGCATTGGCTCCTGGGTTCCGCATGCTGCATATAACTCAAATGCACAGGCAATCGAAGCTGCTCGGTTCGCGCCGCGTGTGTTCCACTCGATAAAGACGACAATAACCAAATCGTGCTGGACAGATTGACCCTTTAACGCATTGCCCTCTGGGTTCCGGATGCTGCGTATAAGTCAAATGCACAGGCAATCGAAGCTGCTTCGTTCGCGCCGCATGTGTTCCACTCGATAAAGACGACAGTAACCAAATGGAGCTGGACAGATTGACCCTTTAGCGCATTGGCTCCTGGGTTCCGGATGCTGCGTATAAGTCAAATGCACAGGCAATCGAAGCTGCTCGGTTCGCGCCGCATGTGTTCCACTCGATAAAGACGACAGTAACCAAATGGAGCTGGACAGATTGACCCTTTAGCGCATTGGCTCCTGGGTTCCGGATGCTGCGTATAAGTCAAATGCACAGGCAATCGAAGCTGCTTGGTTCGCGCCGCATGTGTTCCACTCGATAAAGACGACAGTAACCTAATCGAGGTGGACAGATTGACGCTTTAGCGCATTGGCTCTTGGGTTCCGGATGCTGCATATAAGTCAAATGCACAGGCAATCGAAGCTGCTCGGTTCGCGCCGCATGTGTTCCACTCGATAGAGACGACAGTAACCAAATGGAGCTGGACAGATTGACCCTTTAGCGCATTGGCTCCTGGGTTCCGGATGCTGCGTATAAGTCAAATGCACAGGCAATCGAAGCTGCTTGGTTCGCGCCGCATGTGTTCCACTCGATAAAGACGACAGTAACCTAATCGAGCTGGACAGATTGACGCTTTAGCGCATTGGCTCTTGGGTTCCGGATGCTGCGTATAAGTCAAATGCACAGGCAATCGGAGCTGCTCGGTTCGCGCCGCATGTGTTCCACTCGATAAAGACGACAGTAACCAAATGGAGCTGGACAGATTGACCCTTTAGCGCATTGGCTCCTGGGTTCCGGATGCTGCGTATAAGTCAAATGCACAGGCAATCGAAGCTGCTCGGTTCGCGCCGCATGTGTTCCACTCGATAAAGACGACAGTAACCTAATCGAGCTGGACAGATTGACGCTTTAGCGCATTGGCTCTTGGGTTCCGGATGCTGCGTATAAGTCAAATGCACAAGCAATCGAAGCTGCTCGGTTCGCGCCGCATGTGTTCCACTCGATAAAGACGACAGTAACCAAATGGAGCTGGACAGATTGACCCTTTAGCGCATTGGCTCCTGGGTTCCGGATGCTGCGTATAAGTCAAATGCACAGGCAATCGAAGCTGCTCGGTTCGCGCCGCATGTGTTCCACTCGATAAAGACGACAGTAACCAAATGGAGCTGGACAGATTGACCCTTTAGCGCATTGGCTCCTGGGTTCCGGATGCTGCGTATAAGTCAAATGCACAGGCAATCGAAGCTGCTTGGTTCGCGCCGCATTTGTTCCACTCGATAAAGACGACAGTAACCTAATCGAGCTGGACAGATTGACGCTTTAGCGCATTGGCTCTTGGGTTCCGGATGCTGCGTATAAGTCAAATGCACAGGCAATCGAAGCTGCTCGGTTCGCGCCGCATGTGTTCCACTCGATAAAGACGACAGTAACCAAATGGAGCTGGACAGATTGACCCTTTAGCGCATTGGCTCCTGGGTTCAGGATGTTGCGTATAAGTCAAATGCACAGGCAATGGAAGCTGTTCGGTTCGCGCCGCATGTGTTCCACTCGATAAAGACGACAATAACCGAATCGAGCTGGAGAGATTGACACTTTAACGCATTGGCTTCTGGGTTCCGGATGCTGCGTATAAGTCAAATGCACAGGCAATCGAAGCTGCTTCGTTCGCGCCGCATGTGTTCCACTCGATAAAGACGACAGTAACCAAATCGAGCTGGACAGATTGACCCTTTAGCGCATTGGATCCTGGGTTCCGGATGCTGCGTATAAGTCAAATGCACAGGCAATCGAAGCTGCTCGGTTCGCGCCGCATGTGTTCCACTCGATAAAGACGACAGTAACCAAATCGAGCTGGACAGATTGACCCTTTAGCGCATTGGCTCCTGGGTTCCGGATGCTGCGTATAAGTCAAATGCACAGGCAATCGAAGCTCCTCGGTTCGCGCCGCATGTGTACCACTCGATAAAGACAATAACCAAACCGAGCTGGACAGTTTGACCCTTTAGCGCATTGGCTTCTGGGTTCCGGATGCTGCCTATAAGTCAAATGCACAGGCAATCGAGGCTTTTCGGTTCGCGCCGCATGTGTTCCACACGATAAAGACGACAATAACCAAATCGAGCTAAACAGATTGACCCTTTAACGCATTGGCTTCTGGGTTCCGGATGCTGTGTAAAGTCAAATGCACAGGCACTCGAAGCTCCTCGCTTCGCGCCGCACGTGTTCCACTCAATAGAGACGACAATAACCAAATCGGGCTGGACAAATTTGACCCTTTAGCGTATTGGCTTCTGGGTTCCGGATGCTGTGTATAAGTCAAATGCACAGGCAATCGAAGCTGCTCGGTTCGCGCCGCACGTGTTCCACTCGATAAAGACGACAATAACCAAATCGAGCTGGACAGATTGACCCTTTAGCGCATTGGCTTCTGGGTTCCGGATGCTGCGTATAAGTCAAATGCACAGGCAATCGAAGCTGCTCGGTTTGCGCCGCATGTGTTCCACTCGATAAAAACGAAAATAACCTAATCGAGCTGGACAGATTGACCCTTTAACGCATTGGCTTCTGGGTTCCGGATGCTGCGTATAAGTCAAATGCACAGGCAATCGAAGCTGCTCGGTTCGCGCCGCATGAGTTCCACTCGATAAAGACGACAGTAACCAAACCGAGCTGGACAGATTGACCCTTTAGCGCATTGGCTCCTGGGTTCCGCATGCTGCATATAACTCAAATGCACAGGCAATCGAAGCTGCTCCGTTCGCGCCGCGTGTGTTCCACTCGATAAAGACGACAATAACCAAATCGTGCTGGACAGATTGACCCTTTAACGCATTGCCCTCTGGGTTCCGGATGCTGCGTATAAGTCAAATGCACAGGCAATCGAAGCTGCTTGGTTCGCGCCGCATGTGTTCCACTCGATAAAGACGACAGTAACCTAATCGAGCTGGACAGATTGACGCTTTAGCGCATTGGCTCTTGGGTTCCGGATGCTGCGTATAAGTCAAATGCACAGGCAATCGAAGCTGCTCGGTTCGCGCCGCATGTGTTCCACTCGATAAAGACGACAGTAACCAAATGGAGCTGGACAGATTGACCCTTTAGCGCATTGGCTCCTGGGTTCCGGATGCTGCGTATAAGTCAAATGCACAGGCAATCGAAGCTGCTCGGTTCGCGCCGCATGTGTTCCACTCGATAAAGACGACAATAACGAAATCGAGCGGGACAGATTGACCCTTTAACGCATTGGCTTCTGGGTTCCGGATGTTGCGTATAAGTCAAATGCACAGGCAATGGAAGCTGCTCGGTTCGCGCCGCATGTGTTCCACTCGATAAAGACGACAATAACCGAATCGAGCTGGAGAGATTGACACTTTAACGCATTGGCTTCTGGGTTCCGGATGCTGCGTATAAGTCAAATGCACAGGCAATCGAAGCTGCTTCGTTCGCGCCGCATGTGTTCCACTCGATAAAGACGACAGTAACCAAATCGAGCTGGACAGATTGACCCTTTAGCGCATTGGATCCTGGGTTCCGGATGCTGCGTATAAGTCAAATGCACAGGCAATCGAAGCTGCTCGGTTCGCGCCGCATGTGTTCCACTCGATAAAGACGACAGTAACCAAATCGAGCTGGACAGATTGACCCTTTAGCGCATTGGCTCCTGGGTTCCGGATGCTGCGTATAAGTCAAATGCACAGGCAATCGAAGCTCCTCGGTTCGCGCCGCATGTGTACCACTCGATAAAGACGACAATAACCAAACCGAGCTGGACAGTTTGACCCTTTAGCGCATTGGCTTCTGGGTTCCGGATGCTGCCTATAAGTCAAATGCACAGGCAATCGAGGCTTTTCGGTTCGCGCCGCATGTGTTCCACACGATAAAGACGACAATAACCAAATCGAGCTGGACAGATTGACCCTTTAAAGCATTGGCTTCTGGGTTCCGGATGCTGTGTAAAGTCAAATGCACAGGCACTCGAAGCTCCTCGCTTCGCGCCGCACCTGTTCCACTCAATAGAGACGACAATAACCAAATCGGGCTGGACAGATTTGACCCTTTATCGCATTGGCTTCTGTGTTCCGGATGCTGCGTATAAGTCAAATGCACAGGCAATCGAAGCTGCTCGGTTCGCGCCGCACGTGTTTCACTCGATAAAGACGACAATAACCAAATCGAGCTGGACAGATTGTCCCTTTAGCGCATTGGCTTCTGGGTTCCGGATACTGCGTATAATTCAAATGCAAAGGCAATCGAAGCTGCTCGGTGCGCGCCGCACGTGTTCCACTGGATAAAGATGACAATAAAGAAATCGAGCTGGACAGACTGACCCTTTAGCGCATTGGCTTTTGGGTTCCGGATGCTGTGTAAAGTCAAATGCACAGGCAATCGAAGCTGGTCGGTTCGCGCCGCACGTGTTCCACTCGATAAAGACGACAATAACCAAATCGAGCTAGACAGTTTGACCCTTTAGCGCATTGGCTTCTGGGTTCCGGATGCTGCGTATAAGTCAAATGCACAGGCAATCGAAGCTCCTCGGTTCGCGCCGCATGTGTTCCACTCTATAGAGACGACAATAACCAAATCGGGCTGGACAAATTTGACCCTTTAGCTCATTGGCTTCTGGGTTCCGGATGCTGTGTATAAGTCAAATGCACAGGCAATCGAAGCTGCTCTGTTCGCGCCGCACGTGTTCCACTCGATAAAGACGACAATAACCAAATCGAGCTGGACAGATTGACCCTTTAGCGCATTGGCTTCTGGGTTCCGGATGCTGCGTATAAGTCAAATGCACAGGCAATCGAAGCTGCTCGGTTTGCGCCGCATGTGTTCCACTCGATAAAAACGAAAATAACCTAATCGAGCTGGACAGATTGACCCTTTAGCGCATTGGCTTCTGGGTTCCGGATGCTGCGTATAAGTCAAATGCACAGGCAATCGAAGCTGCTCGGTTTGCGCCGCATGTGTTCCACTCGATAAAAACGAAAATAACCTAATCGAGCTGGACAGATTGACCCTTTAACGCATTGGCTTCTGGGTTCCGGATGCTGCGTATAAGTCAAATGCACAGGCAATCGAAGCTGCTCGGTTCGCGCTGCATGAGTTCCACTCGATAAAGACGACAGTAACCAAACCGAGCTGGACAGATTGACCCTTTAGCGCATTGGCTCCTGGGTTCCGGATGCTGCGTATAAGTCAAATGCACAGGCAATCGAAGCTGCTCGGTTTGCGCCGCATGTGTTCCACTCGATAAAAACGAAAATAACCTAATCGAGCTGGACAGATTGACCCTTTAACGCATTGGCTTCTGGGTTCCGGATGCTGCGTATAAGTCAAATGCACAGGCAATCGAAGCTGCTCGGTTTGCGCCGCATGTGTTCCACTCGATAAAAACGAAAATAACCTAATCGAGCTGGACAGATTGACCCTTTAGCGCATTGGCTCCTGGGTTCCGCATGCTGCATATAACTCAAATGCACAGGGAATCGAAGCTGCTCGGTTCGCGCCGCGTGTGTTCCACTCGATAAAGACGACAATAACCAAATCGTGCTGGACAGATTGACCCTTTAACGCATTGCCCTCTGGGTTCCGGATGCTGCATATAAGTCAAATGCACAGGCAATCGAAGCTGCTTGGTTCGCGCCGCATGTGTTCCACTCGATAAAGACGACAGTAACCTAATCGAGCTGGACAGGTTGACGCTTTAGCGCATTGGCTCTTGGGTTCCGGATGCTGCGTATAAGTCAAATGCACAGGCAATCGAAGCTGCTCGGGTCGCGCGGCATGTGTTCCACTCGATAAAGACGACAGTAACCAAATGGAGCTGGACAGATTGACCCTTTAGCGTATTGGCTTCTGGGTTCCGGATGCTGTGTATAAGTCAAATGCACAGGCAATCGAAGCTGCTCGGTTCGCGCCGCACGTGTTCCACTCGATAAAGACGACAATAACCAAATTGAGCTGGACAGATTGACCCTTTAGCGCATTGGCTTCTGGGTTCCGGATGCTGCGTATAAGTCAAATGCACAGGCAATCGAAGCTGCTCGTTTTGCGCGGCATGTGTTCCACTCGATAAAAACGAAAATAACCTAATGGAGCTGGACAGATTGAACCTTTAACGCATTGGCTTCTGGGTTCCGGATGCTGCGTATAAGTCAAAGCACAGGCAATCGAAGCTGCTCGGTTTGCGCCGCATGTGTTCCACTCGATAAAAACGAAAATAACCTAATCGAGCTGGACAGATTGACCCTTTAACGCATTGGCTTCTGGGTTCCGGATGCTGCGTATAAGTCAAATGCACAGGCAATCGAAGCTGCTCGGTTCGCGCCGCATGTGTTCCACTCGATAAAGACGAAAATAACCTAATCGAGCTGGACAGATTGACCCTTTAACGCATTGGCTTCTGGGTTCCGGATGCTGCGTATAAGTCAAAGCACAGGCAATCGAAGCTGCTCGGTTTGCGCCGCATGTGTTCCACTCGATAAAAACGAAAATAACCTAATCGAGCTGGACAGATTGACCCTTTAACGCATTGGCTTCTGGGTTCCGGATGCTGCGTATAAGTCAAATGCACAGGCAATCGAAGCTGCTCGGTTCGCGCCGCATGAGTTCCACTCGATAAAGACGACAGTAACCAAACCGAGCTGGACAGATTGACCCTTTAGCGCATTGGCTCCTGGGTTCCGCATGCTGCATATAACTCAAATGCACAGGCAATCGAAGCTGCTCGGTTCGCGCCGCGTGTGTTCCACTCGATAAAGACGACAATAACCAAATCGTGCTGGACAGATTGACCCTTTAACGCATTGCCCTCTGGGTTCCGGATGCTTCGTATAAGTCAAATGCACAGGCAATCGAAGCTGCTTGGTTCGCGCCGCATGTGTTCCACTCGATAAAGACGACAGTAACCTAATCGAGCTGGACAGATTGACGCTTTAGCGCATTGGCTCTTGGGTTCCGGATGCTGCGTATAAGTCAAATGCACAGGCAATCGAAGCTGCTCGGTTCGCGCCGCATGTGTTCCACTCGATAAAGACGACAGTAACCAAATGGAGCTGGACAGATTGACCCTTTAGCGCATTGGCTCCTGGGTTCCGGATGCTGCGTATAAGTCAAATGCACAGGCAATCGAAGCTGCTCGGTTCGCGCCGCATGTGTTCCACTCGATAAAGACGACAGTAACCAAATGGAGCTGGACAGATTGACCCTTTAGCGCATTGGCTCCTGGGTTCCGGATGCTGCGTATAAGTCAAATGCACAGGCAATCGAAGCTGCTCGGTTCGCGCCGCATGTGCTCCACTCGATAAAGACGACAATAACGAAATCGAGCTGGACAGATTGACCCTTTAACGCATTGGCTTCTGGGTTCAGGATGTTGCGTATAAGTCAAATGCACAGGCAATGGAAGCTGCTCGGTTCGCGCCGCATGTGTTCCACTCGATAAAGACGACAATAACCGAATCGAGCTGGAGAGATTGACACTTTAACGCATTGGCTTCTGGGTTCCGGATGCTGCGTATAAGTCAAATGCACAGGCAATCGAAGCTGCTTCGTTCGCGCCGCATGTGTTCCACTCGATAAAGACGACAGTAACCAAATCGAGCTGGACAGATTGACCCTTTAGCGCATTGGATCCTGGGTTCCGGATGCTGCGTATAAGTCAAATGCACAGGCAATCGAAGCTGCTCGGTTCGCGCCGCATGTGTTCCACTCGATAAAGACGACAGTAACCAAATCGAGCTGGACAGATTGACCCTTTAGCGCATTGGCTCCTGGGTTCCGGATGCTGCGTATAAGTCAAATGCAGAGGCAATCGAAGCTCCTCGGTTCGCGCCGCATGTGTACCACTCGATAAAGACAATAACCAAACCGAGCTGGACAGTTTGACCCTTTAGCGCATTGGCTTCTGGGTTCCGGATGCTGCCTATAAGTCAAATGCACAGGCAATCGAGGCTTTTCGGTTCGCGCCGCATGTGTTCCACACGATAAAGACGACAATAACCAAATCGAGCTGGACAGATTGACCCTTTAACGCATTGGCTTCTGTGTTCCGGATGCTGTGTAAAGTCAAATGCACAGGCACTCGAAGCTCCTCGCTTCGCGCCGCACGTGTTCCACTCAATAGAGACGACAATAACCAAATCGGGCTGGACAAATTTGACCCTTTAGCGTATTGGCTTCTGGGTTCCGGATGCTGTGTATAAGTCAAATGCACAGGCAATCGAAGCTGCTCGGTTCGCGCCGCACGTGTTCCACTCGATAAAGACGACAATAACCAAATCGAGCTGGACAGATTGACCCTTTAACGCATTGGCTTCTGGGTTCCGGATGCTGTGTAAAGTCAAATGCACAGGCACTCGAAGCTCCTCGCTTCGCGCCGCACGTGTTCCACTCAATAGAGACGACAATAACCAAATCGGGCTGGACAAATTTGACCCTTTAGCGTATTGGCTTCTGGGTTCTGGATGCTGCGTATAAGTCAAATGCACAGGCAATCGAAGCTGCTTGGTTCGCGCCGCATGTGTTCCACTCGATAAAGACGACAGTAACCTAATCGAGCTGGACAGATTGACGCTTTAGCGCATTGGCTCTTGGGTTCCGGATGCTGCGTATAAGTCAAATGCACAGGCAATCGAAGCTGCTCGGTTCGCGCCGCATGTGTTCCACTCGATAAAGACGACAGTAACCAAATGGAGCTGGACAGATTGACCCTTTAGCGCATTGGCTCCTGGGTTCCGGATGCTGCGTATAAGTCAAATGCACAGGCAATCGAAGCTGCTCGGTTCGCGCCGCATGTGCTCCACTCGATAAAGACGACAATAACGAAATCGAGCTGGACAGATTGACCCTTTAACGCATTGGCTTCTGGGTTCAGGATGTTGCGTATAAGTCAAATGCACAGGCAATGGAAGCTGCTCGGTTCGCGCCGCATGTGTTCCACTCGATAAAGACGACAATAACCGAATCGAGCTGGAGAGATTGACACTTTAACGCATTGGCTTCTGGGTTCCGGATGCTGCGTATAAGTCAAATGCACAGGCAATCGAAGCTGCTTCGTTCGCGCCGCATGTGTTCCACTCGATAAAGACGACAGTAACCAAATCGAGCTGGACAGATTGACCCTTTAGCGCATTGGATCCTGGGTTCCGGATGCTGCGTATAAGTCAAATGCAGAGGCAATCGAAGCTCCTCGGTTCGCGCCGCATGTGTACCACTCGATAAAGACAATAACCAAACCGAGCTGGACAGTTTGACCCTTTAGCGCATTGGCTTCTGGGTTCCGGATGCTGCCTATAAGTCAAATGCACAGGCAATCGAAGCTGCTTCGTTCGCGCCGCATGTGTTCCACTCGATAAAGACGCCAGTAACCAAATCGAGCTGGACAGATTGACCCTTCAGCGCATTGGCTCCTGGGTTCCGGATGCTGCGTATAAGTCAAATGCAGAGGCAATCGAAGCTCCTCGGTTCGCGCCGCATGTGTACCACTCGATAAAGACAATAACCAAACCGAGCTGGACAGTTTGACCCTTTAGCGCATTGGCTTCTGGGTTCCGGATGCTGCCTATAAGTCAAATGCACAGGCAATCGAGGCTTTTCGGTTCGCGCCGCATGTGTTCCACACGATAAAGACGACAATAACCAAATCGAGCTGGACAGATTGACCCTTTAACGCATTGGCTTCTGGGTTCCGGATGCTGTGTAAAGTCAAATGCACAGGCACTCGAAGCTCCTCGCTTCGCGCCGCACGTGTTCCACTCAATAGAGACGACAATAACCAAATCGGGCTGGACAAATTTGACAATTTAGCGTATTGCCTTCTGGGTTCCGGATGCTGTGTATAAGTCAAATGCACAGGCAATCGAAGCTGCTCGGTTCGCGCCGCACGTGTTCCACTCGATAAAGACGACAATAACCAAATCGAGCTGGACAGATTGACCCTTTAGCGCATTGGCTTCTGGGTTCCGGATGCTGCGTATAAGTCAAATGCACAGGCAATCGAAGCTCCTCGGTTCGCGCCGCATGTGTTCCACTCTATAGAGACGACAATAACCAAATCGGGCTGGACAAATTTGACCCTTTAGCTCATTGGCTTCTGGGTTCCGGATGCTGTGTATAAGTCAAATGCACAGGCAATCGAAGCTGCTCTGTTCGCGCCGCACGTGTTCCACTCGATAAAGACGACAATAACCAAATCGAGCTGGACAGATTGACCCTTTAGCGCATTGGCTTCTGGGTTCCGGATGCTGCGTATAAGTCAAATGCACAGGCAATCGAAGCTGCTCGGTTTGCGCCGCATGTGTTCGACTCGATAAAAACGAAAATAACCTAATCGAGCTGGACAGATTGACCCTTTAGCGCATTGGCTTCTGGGTTCCGGATGCTGCGTATAAGTCAAATGCACAGGCAATCGAAGCTGCTCGGTTTGCGCCGCATGTGTTCCACTCGATAAAAACGAAAATAACCTAATCGAGCTGGACAGATTGACCCTTTAGCGCATTGGCTCCTGGGTTCCGCATGCTGCATATAACTCAAATGCACAGGGAATCGAAGCTGCTCGGTTCGCGCCGCGTGTGTTCCACTCGATAAAGACGACAATAACCAAATCGTGCTGGACAGATTGACCCTTTAACGCATTGCCCTCTGGGTTCCGGATGCTGCATATAAGTCAAATGCACAGGCAATCGAAGCTGCTTGGTTCGCGCCGCATGTGTTCCACTCGATAAAGACGACAGTAACCTAATCGAGCTGGACAGATTGACGCTTTAGCGCATTGGCTCTTGGGTTCCGGATGCTGCGTATAAGTCAAATGCACAGGCAATCGAAGCTGCTCGGTTCGCGCCGCATGTGTTCCACTCGATAAAGACGACAGTAACCAAATGGAGCTGGACAGATTGACCCTTTAGCGTATTGGCTTCTGAGTTCCGGATGCTGTGTATAAGTCAAATGCACAGGCAATCGAAGCTGCTCGGTTCGCGCCGCACGTGTTCCACTCGATAAAGACGACAATAACCAAATTGAGCTGGACAGATTGACCCTTTAGCGCATTGGCTTCTGGGTTCCGGATGCTGCGTATAAGTCAAATGCACAGGCAATCGAAGCTGCTCGTTTTGCGCGGCATGTGTTCCACTCGATAAAAACGAAAATAACCTAATCGAGCTGGACAGATTGACCCTTTAACGCATTGGCTTCTGGGTTCCGGATGCTGCGTATAAGTCAAAGCACAGGCAATCGAAGCTGCTCGGTTTGCGCCGCATGTGTTCCACTCGATAAAAACGAAAATAACCTAATCGAGCTGGACAGATTGACCCTTTAACGCATTGGCTTCTGGGTTCCGGATGCTGCGTATAAGTCAAATGCACAGGCAATCGAAGCTGCTCGGTTCGCGCCGCATGAGTTCCACTCGATAAAGACGACAGTAACCAAACCGAGCTGGACAGATTGACCCTTTAGCGCATTGGCTCCTGGGTTCCGCATGCTGCATATAACTCAAATGCACAGGCAATCGAAGCTGCTCGGTTCGCGCCGCGTGTGTTCCACTCGATAAAGACGACAATAACCAAATCGTGCTGGACAGATTGACCCTTTAACGCATTGCCCTCTGGGTTCCGGATGCTGCGTATAAGTCAAATGCACAGGCAATCGAAGCTGCTTGGTTCGCGCCGCATGTGTTCCACTCGATAAAGACGACAGTAACCAAATGGAGCTGGACAGATTGACCCTTTAGCGCATTGGCTCCTGGGTTCCGGATGCTGCGTATAAGTCAAATGCACAGGCAATCGAAGCTGCTCGGTTCGCGCCGCATGTGTTCCACTCGATAAAGACGACAGTAACCAAATGGAGCTGGACAGATTGACCCTTTAGCGCATTGGCTCCTGGGTTCCGGATGCTGCGTATAAGTCAAATGCACAGGCAATCGAAGCTGCTCGGTTCGCGCCGCATGTGTTCCACTCGATAAAGACGACAGTAACCAAATGGAGCTGGACAGATTGACCCTTTAGCGCATTGGCTCCTGGGTTCCGGATGCTGCGTATAAGTCAAATGCACAGGCAATCGAAGCTGCTTGGTTCGCGCCGCATGTGTTCCACTCGATAAAGACGACAGTAACCTAATCGAGCTGGACAGATTGACGCTTTAGCGCATTGGCTCTTGGGTTCCGGATGCTGCGTATAAGTCAAATGCACAGGCAATCGAAGCTGCTCGGTTCGCGCCGCATGTGTTCCACTCGATAAAGACGACAGTAACCAAATGGAGCTGGACAGATTGACCCTTTAGCGCATTGGCTCCTGGGTTCCGGATGCTGCGTATAAGTCAAATGCACAGGCAATCGAAGCTGCTCGGTTCGCGCCGCATATGCTCCACTCGATAAAGACGACAATAACGAAATCGAGCTGGACAGATTGACCCTTTAACGCATTGGCTTCTGGGTTCAGGATGTTGCGTATAAGTCAAATGCACAGGCAATGGAAGCTGCTCGGTTCGCGCCGCATGTGTTCCACTCGATAAAGACGACAATAACCGAATCGAGCTGGAGAGATTGACTCTTTAACGCATTGGCTTCTGGGTTCCGGATGCTGCGTATAAGTCAAATGCACAGGCAATCGAAGCTGCTTCGTTCGCGCCGCATGTGTTCCACTCGATAAAGACGACAGTAACCAAATCGAGCTGGACAGATTGACCCTTTAGCGCATTGGATCCTGGGTTCCGGATGCTGCGTATAAGTCAAATGCACAGGCAATCGAAGCTGCTCGGTTCGCGCCGCATGTGTTCCACTCGATAAAGACGACAGTAACCAAATCGAGCTGGACAGATTGACCCTTTAGCGCATTGGCTCCTGGGTTCCGGATGCTGCGTATAAGTCAAATGCAGAGGCAATCGAAGCTCCTCGGTTCGCGCCGCATGTGTACCACTCGATAAAGACAATAACCAAACCGAGCTGGACAGTTTGACCCTTTAGCGCATTGGCTTCTGGGTTCCGGATGCTGCCTATAAGTCAAATGCACAGGCAATCGAGGCTTTTCGGTTCGCGCCGCATGTGTTCCACACGATAAAGACGACAATAACCAAATCGAGCTGGACAGATTGACCCTTTAACGCATTGGCTTCTGTGTTCCGGATGCTGTGTAAAGTCAAATGCACAGGCACTCGAAGCTCCTCGCTTCGCGCCGCACGTGTTCCACTCAATAGAGACGACAATAACCAAATCGGGCTGGACAAATTTGACCCTTTAGCGTATTGGCTTCTGGGTTCCGGATGCTGTGTATAAGTCAAATGCACAGGCAATCGAAGCTGCTCGGTTCGCGCCGCACGTGTTCCACTCGATAAAGACGACAATAACCAAATCGAGCTGGACAGATTGACCCTTTAACGCATTGGCTTCTGGGTTCCGGATGCTGTGTAAAGTCAAATGCACAGGCACTCGAAGCTCCTCGCTTCGCGCCGCACGTGTTCCACTCAATAGAGACGACAATAACCAAATCGGGCTGGACAAATTTGACCCTTTAGCGTATTGGCTTCTGGGTTCCGGATGCTGCGTATAAGTCAAATGCACAGGCAATCGAAGCTGCTTGGTTCGCGCCGCATGTGTTCCACTCGATAAAGACGACAGTAACCTAATCGAGCTGGACAGATTGACCCTTTAGCGTATTGGCTTCTGAGTTCCGGATGCTGTGTATAAGTCAAATGCACAGGCAATCGAAGCTGCTCGGTTCGCGCCGCACGTGTTCCACTCGATAAAGACGACAATAACCAAATTGAGCTGGACAGATTGACCCTTTAGCGCATTGGCTTCTGGGTTCCGGATGCTGCGTATAAGTCAAATGCACAGGCAATCGAAGCTGCTCGTTTTGCGCGGCATGTGTTCCACTCGATAAAAACGAAAATAACCTAATCGAGCTGGACAGATTGACCCTTTAACGCATTGGCTTCTGGGTTCCGGATGCTGCGTATAAGTCAAAGCACAGGCAATCGAAGCTGCTCGGTTTGCGCCGCATGTGTTCCACTCGATAAAAACGAAAATAACCTAATCGAGCTGGACAGATTGACCCTTTAACGCATTGGCTTCTGGGTTCCGGATGCTGCGTATAAGTCAAATGCACAGGCAATCGAAGCTGCTCGGTTCGCGCCGCATGAGTTCCACTCGATAAAGACGACAGTAACCAAACCGAGCTGGACAGATTGACCCTTTAGCGCATTGGCTCCTGGGTTCCGCATGCTGCATATAACTCAAATGCACAGGCAATCGAAGCTGCTCGGTTCGCGCCGCGTGTGTTCCACTCGATAAAGACGACAATAACCAAATCGTGCTGGACAGATTGACCCTTTAACGCATTGCCCTCTGGGTTCCGGATGCTGCGTATAAGTCAAATGCACAGGCAATCGAAGCTGCTTGGTTCGCGCCGCATGTGTTCCACTCGATAAAGACGACAGTAACCAAATGGAGCTGGACAGATTGACCCTTTAGCGCATTGGCTCCTGGGTTCCGGATGCTGCGTATAAGTCAAATGCACAGGCAATCGAAGCTGCTCGGTTCGCGCCGCATGTGTTCCACTCGATAAAGACGACAGTAACCAAATGGAGCTGGACAGATTGACCCTTTAGCGCATTGGCTCCTGGGTTCCGGATGCTGCGTATAAGTCAAATGCACAGGCAATCGAAGCTGCTTGGTTCGCGCCGCATGTGTTCCACTCGATAAAGACGACAGTAACCAAATGGAGCTGGACAGATTGACCCTTTAGCGCATTGGCTCCTGGGTTCCGGATGCTGCGTATAAGTCAAATGCACAGGCAATCGAAGCTGCTCGGTTCGCGCCGCATGTGTTCCACTCGATAAAGACGACAGTAACCTAATCGAGCTGGACAGATTGACGCTTTAGCGCATTGGCTCTTGGGTTCCGGATGCTGCGTATAAGTCAAATGCACAAGCAATCGAAGCTGCTCGGTTCGCGCCGCATGTGTTCCACTCGATAAAGACGACAGTAACCAAATGGAGCTGGACAGATTGACCCTTTAGCGCATTGGCTCCTGGGTTCCGGATGCTGCGTATAAGTCAAATGCACAGGCAATCGAAGCTGCTCGGTTCGCGCCGCATGTGTTCCACTCGATAAAGACGACAGTAACCAAATGGAGCTGGACAGATTGACCCTTTAGCGCATTGGCTCCTGGGTTCCGGATGCTGCGTATAAGTCAAATGCACAGGCAATCGAAGCTGCTTGGTTCGCGCCGCATGTGTTCCACTCGATAAAGACGACAGTAACCTAATCGAGCCGGACAGATTGACGCTTTAGCGCATTGGCTCTTGGGTTCCGGATGCTGCATATAAGTCAAATGCACAGGCAATCGAAGCTGCTCGGTTCGCGCCGCAAGTGTTCCACTCGATAAAGACGACAGTAACCAAATGGAGCTGGACAGATTGACCCTTTAGCGCATTGGCTCCTGGGTTCCGGATGCTGCGTATAAGTCAAATGCACAGGCAATCGAAGCTGCTTGGTTCGCGCCGCATGTGTTCCACTCGATAAAGACGACAGTAACCTAATCGAGCTGGACAGATTGACGCTTTAGCGCATTGGCTCTTGGGTTCCGGATGCTGCGTATAAGTCAAATGCACAGGCAATCGAAGCTGCTCGGTTCGCGCCGCATGTGTTCCACTCGATAAAGACGACAGTAACCAAATGGAGCTGGACAGATTGACCCTTTAGCGCATTGGCTCCTGGGTTCCGGATGCTGCGTATAAGTCAAATGCACAGGCAATCGAAGCTGCTCGGTTCGCGCCGCATGTGTTCCACTCGATAAAGACGACAGTAACCTAATCGAGCTGGACAGATTGACGCTTTAGCGCATTGGCTCTTGGGTTCCGGATGCTGCGTATAAGTCAAATGCACAGGCAATCGAAGCTGCTCGGTTCGCGCCGCATGTGTTCCACTCGATAAAGACGACAGTAACCAAATGGAGCTGGACAGATTGACCCTTTAGCGCATTGGCTCCTGGGTTCCGGATGCTGCGTATAAGTCAAATGCACAGGCAATCGAAGCTGCTTGGTTCGCGCCGCATGTGTTCCACTCGATAAAGACGACAGTAACCTAATCGAGCTGGACAGATTGACGCTTTAGCGCATTGGCTCTTGGGTTCCGGATGCTGCGTATAAGTCAAATGCACAGGCAATCGAAGCTGCTCGGTTCGCGCCGCATGTGTTCCACTCGATAAAGACGACAGTAACCAAATGGAGCTGGACAGATTGACCCTTTAGCGCATTGGCTCCTGGGTTCCGGATGCTGCGTATAAGTCAAATGCACAGGCAATCGAAGCTGCTCGGTTCGCGCCGCATGTGCTCCACTCGATAAAGACGACAATAACGAAATCGAGCTGGACAGATTGACCCTTTAACGCATTGGCTTCTGGGTTCAGGATGTTGCGTATAAGTCAAATGCACAGGCAATGGAAGCTGCTCGGTTCGCGCCGCATGTGTTCCACTCGATAAAGACGACAATAACCGAATCGAGCTGGAGAGATTGACACTTTAACGCATTGGCTTCTGGGTTCCGGATGCTGCGTATAAGTCAAATGCACAGGCAATCGAAGCTGCTTCGTTCGCGCCGCATGTGTTCCACTCGATAAAGACGACAGTAACCAAATCGAGCTGGACAGATTGACCCTTTAGCGCATTGGATCCTGGGTTCCGGATGCTGCGTATAAGTCAAATGCACAGGCAATCGAAGCTGCTCGGTTCGCGCCGCATGTGTTCCACTCGATAAAGACGACAGTAACCAAATCGAGCTGGACAGATTGACCCTTTAGCGCATTGGCTCCTGGGTTCCGGATGCTGCGTATAAGTCAAATGCACAGGCAATCGAAGCTCCTCGGTTCGCGCCGCATGTGTACCACTCGATAAAGACGACAATAACCAAACCGAGCTGGACAGTTTGACCCTTTAGCGCATTGGCTTCTGGGTTCCGGATGCTGCCTATAAGTCAAATGCACAGGCAATCGAGGCTTTTCGGTTCGCGCCGCATGTGTTCCACACGATAAAGACGACAATAACCAAATCGAGCTGGACAGATTGACCCTTTAAAGCATTGGCTTCTGGGTTCCGGATGCTGTGTAAAGTCAAATGCACAGGCACTCGAAGCTCCTCGCTTCGCGCCGCACCTGTTCCACTCAATAGAGACGACAATAACCAAATCGGGCTGGACAGATTTGACCCTTTATCGCATTGGCTTCTGTGTTCCGGATGCTGCGTATAAGTCAAATGCACAGGCAATCGAAGCTGCTCGGTTCGCGCCGCACGTGTTTCACTCGATAAAGACGACAATAACCAAATCGAGCTGGACAGATTGTCCCTTTAGCGCATTGGCTTCTGGGTTCCGGATACTGCGTATAATTCAAATGCAAAGGCAATCGAAGCTGCTCGGTGCGCGCCGCACGTGTTCCACTGGATAAAGATGACAATAAAGAAATCGAGCTGGACAGACTGACCCTTTAGCGCATTGGCTTTTGGGTTCCGGATGCTGTGTAAAGTCAAATGCACAGGCAATCGAAGCTGGTCGGTTCGCGCCGCACGTGTTCCACTCGATAAAGACGACAATAACCAAATCGAGCTAGACAGTTTGACCCTTTAGCGCATTGGCTTCTGGGTTCCGGATGCTGCGTATAAGTCAAATGCACAGGCAATCGAAGCTCCTCGGTTCGCGCCGCATGTGTTCCACTCTATAGAGACGACAATAACCAAATCGGGCTGGACAAATTTGACCCTTTAGCTCATTGGCTTCTGGGTTCCGGATGCTGTGTATAAGTCAAATGCACAGGCAATCGAAGCTGCTCTGTTCGCGCCGCACGTGTTCCACTCGATAAAGACGACAATAACCAAATCGAGCTGGACAGATTGACCCTTTAGCGCATTGGCTTCTGGGTTCCGGATGCTGCGTATAAGTCAAATGCACAGGCAATCGAAGCTGCTCGGTTTGCGCCGCATGTGTTCCACTCGATAAAAACGAAAATAACCTAATCGAGCTGGACAGATTGACCCTTTAACGCATTGGCTTCTGGGTTCCGGATGCTGCGTATAAGTCAAATGCACAGGCAATCGAAGCTGCTCGGTTCGCGCCGCATGAGTTCCACTCGATAAAGACGACAGTAACCAAACCGAGCTGGACAGATTGACCCTTTAGCGCATTGGCTCCTGGGTTCCGGATGCTGCGTATAAGTCAAATGCACAGGCAATCGAAGCTGCTCGGTTTGCGCCGCATGTGTTCCACTCGATAAAAACGAAAATAACCTAATCGAGCTGGACAGATTGACCCTTTAACGCATTGGCTTCTGGGTTCCGGATGCTGCGTATAAGTCAAATGCACAGGCAATCGAAGCTGCTCGGTTTGCGCCGCATGTGTTCCACTCGATAAAAACGAAAATAACCTAATCGAGCTGGACAGATTGACCCTTTAGCGCATTGGCTCCTGGGTTCCGCATGCTGCATATAACTCAAATGCACAGGGAATCGAAGCTGCTCGGTTCGCGCCACGTGTGTTCCACTCGATAAAGACGACAATAACCAAATCGTGCTGGACAGATTGACCCTTTAACGCATTGCCCTCTGGGTTCCGGATGCTGCATATAAGTCAAATGCACAGGCAATCGAAGCTGCTTGGTTCGCGCCGCATGTGTTCCACTCGATAAAGACGACAGTAACCTAATCGAGCTGGACAGGTTGACGCTTTAGCGCATTGGCTCTTGGGTTCCGGATGCTGCGTATAAGTCAAATGCACAGGCAATCGAAGCTGCTCGGGTCGCGCGGCATGTGTTCCACTCGATAAAGACGACAGTAACCAAATGGAGCTGGACAGATTGACCCTTTAGCGTATTGGCTTCTGGGTTCCGGATGCTGTGTATAAGTCAAATGCACAGGCAATCGAAGCTGCTCGGTTCGCGCCGCACGTGTTCCACTCGATAAAGACGACAATAACCAAATTGAGCTGGACAGATTGACCCTTTAGCGCATTGGCTTCTGGGTTCCGGATGCTGCGTATAAGTCAAATGCACAGGCAATCGAAGCTGCTCGTTTTGCGCGGCATGTGTTCCACTCGATAAAAACGAAAATAACCTAATCGAGCTGGACAGATTGACCCTTTAACGCATTGGCTTCTGGGTTCCGGATGCTGCGTATAAGTCAAAGCACAGGCAATCGAAGCTGCTCGGTTTGCGCCGCATGTGTTCCACTCGATAAAAACGAAAATAACCTAATCGAGCTGGACAGATTGACCCTTTAACGCATTGGCTTCTGGGTTCCGGATGCTGCGTATAAGTCAAATGCAAAGGCAATCGAAGCTGCTCGGTTCGCGCCGCATGAGTTCCACTCGATAAAGACGACAGTAACCAAACCGAGCTGGACAGATTGACCCTTTAGCGCATTGGCTCCTGGGTTCCGCATGCTGCATATAACTCAAATGCACAGGCAATCGAAGCTGCTCGGTTCGCGCCGCGTGTGTTCCACTCGATAAAGACGACAATAACCAAATCGTGCTGGACAGATTGACCCTTTAGCGCATTCGCTTCTGGGTTCCGGATGCTTCGTATAAGTCAAATGCACAGGCAATCGAAGCTGCTTGGTTCGCGCCGCATGTGTTCCACTCGATAAAGACGACAGTAACCTAATCGAGCTGGACAGATTGACGCTTTAGCGCATTGGCTCTTGGGTTCCGGATGCTGCGTATAAGTCAAATGCACAGGCAATCGAAGCTGCTCGGTTCGCGCCGCATGTGTTCCACTCGATAAAGACGACAGTAACCAAATGGAGCTGTACAGATTGACCCTTTAGCGCATTGGCTTCTGGGTTCCGGATGCTGCGTATAAGTCAAATGCACAGGCAATCGAAGCTGCTTCGTTCGCGCCGCATGTGTTCCACTCGATAAAGACGACAGTAACCAAATCGAGCTGGACAGATTGACCCTTTAGCGCATTGGATCCTGGGTTCCGGATGCTGCGTATAAGTCAAATGCACAGGCAATCGAAGCTGCTTCGTTCGCGCCGCATGTGTTCCACTCGATAAAGACGACAGTAACCAAATCGAGCTGGACAGATTGACCCTTTAGCGCATTGGATCCTGGGTTCCGGATGCTGCGTATAAGTCAAATGCACAGGCAATCGAAGCTGCTCGGTTCGCGCCGCATGTGTTCCACTCGATAAAGACGACAGTAACCAAATCGAGCTGGACAGATTGACCCTTTAGCGCATTGGCTCCTGGGTTCCGGATGCTGCGTATAAGTCAAATGCACAGGCAATCGAAGCTCCTCGGTTCGCGCCGCATGTGTACCACTCGATAAAGACAATAACCAAACCGAGCTGGACAGTTTGACCCTTTAGCGCATTGGCTTCTGGGTTCCGGATGCTGCCTATAAGTCAAATGCACAGGCAATCGAGGCTTTTCGGTTCGCGCCGCATGTGTTCCACACGATAAAGACGACAATAACCAAATCGAGCTGGACAGATTGACCCTTTAACGCATTGGCTTCTGGGTTCCGGATGCTGTGTAAAGTCAAATGCACAGGCACTCGAAGCTCCTCGCTTCGCGCCGCACGTGTTCCACTCAATAGAGACGACAATAACCAAATCGGGCTGGACAAATTTGACCCTTTAGCGTATTGGCTTCTGGGTTCCGGATGCTGTGTATAAGTCAAATGCACAGGCAATCGAAGCTGCTCGGTTCGCGCCGCACGTGTTCCACTCGATAAAGACGACAATAACCAAATCGAGCTGGACAGATTGACCCTTTAGCGCATTGGCTTCTGGGTTCCGGATGCTGCGTATAAGTCAAATGCACAGGCAATCGAAGCTGCTCGGTTTGCGCCGCATGTGTTCCACTCGATAAAAACGAAAATAACCTAATCGAGCTGGACAGATTGACCCTTTAACGCATTGGCTTCTGGGTGCCGGATGCTGCGTATAAGTCAAATGCACAGGCAATCGAAGCTGCTCGGTTCGCGCCGCATGAGTTCCACTCGATAAAGACGACAGTAACCAAACCGAGCTGGACAGATTGACCCTTTAGCGCATTGGCTCCTGGGTTCCGGATGCTGCGTATAAGTCAAATGCACAGGCAATCGAAGCTGCTCGGTTCGCGCCGCATGTGTTCCACTCGATAAAGACGACAATAACGAAATCGAGCGGGACAGATTGACCCTTTAACGCATTGGCTTCTGGGTTCCGGATGTTGCGTATAAGTCAAATGCACAGGCAATGGAAGCTGCTTCGTTCGCGCCGCATGTGTTCCACTCGATAAAGACGACAGTAACCAAATCGAGCTGGACAGATTGACCCTTTAGCGCATTGGATCCTGGGTTCCGGATGCTGCGTATAAGTCAAATGCACAGGCAATCGAAGCTGCTCGGTTCGCGCCGCATGTGTTCCACTCGATAAAGACGACAGTAACCAAATCGAGCTGGACAGATTGACCCTTTAGCGCATTTTCTCCTGGGTTCCGGATGCTGCGTATAAGTCAAATGCACAGGCAATCGAAGCTCCTCGGTTCGCGCCGCATGTGTACCACTCGATAAAGACGACAATAACCAAACCGAGCTGGACAGTTTGACCCTTTAGCGCATTGGCTTCTGGGTTCCGGATGCTGCCTATAAGTCAAATGCACAGGCAATCGAGGCTTTTCGGTTCGCGCCGCATGTGTTCCACACGATAAAGACGACAATAACCAAATCGAGCTGGACAGATTGACCCTTTAAAGCATTGGCTTCTGGGTTCCGGATGCTGTGTAAAGTCAAATGCACAGGCACTCGAAGCTCCTCGCTTCGCGCCGCACCTGTTCCACTCAATAGAGACGACAATAACCAAATCGGGCTGGACAGATTTGACCCTTTATCGCATTGGCTTCTGTGTTCCGGATGCTGCGTATAAGTCAAATGCACAGGCAATCGAAGCTGCTCGGTTCGCGCCGCACGTGTTTCACTCGATAAAGACGACAATAACCAAATCGAGCTGGACAGATTGTCCCTTTAGCGCATTGGCTTCTGGGTTCCGGATACTGCGTATAATTCAAATGCAAAGGCAATCGAAGCTGCTCGGTGCGCGCCGCACGTGTTCCACTGGATAAAGACGACAATAAAGAAATCGAGCTGGACAGACTGACCCTTTAGCGCATTGGCTTTTGGGTTCCGGATGCTGTGTAAAGTCAAATGCACAGGCAATCGAAGCTGGTCGGTTCGCGCCGCACGTGTTCCACTCGATAAAGACGACAATAACCAAATCGAGCTAGACAGTTTGACCCTTTAGCGCATTGGCTTCTGGGTTCCGGATGCTGTGTATAAGTCAAATGCACAGGCAATCGAAGCTCCTCGGTTCGCGCCGCATGTGTTCCACTCTATAGAGACGACAATAACCAAATCGGGCTGGACAAATTTGACCCTTTAGCTCATTGGCTTCTGGGTTCCGGATGCTGTGTATAAGTCAAATGCACAGGCAATCGAAGCTGCTCTGTTCGCGCCGCACGTGTTCCACTCGATAAAGACGACAATAACCAAATCGAGCTAGACAGTTTGACCCTTTAGCGCATTGGCTTCTGGGTTCCGGATGCTGCGTATAAGTCAAATGCACAGGCAATCGAAGCTCCTCGGTTCGCGCCGCATGTGTTCCACTCTATAGAGACGACAATAACCAAATCGGGCTGGACAAATTTGACCCTTTAGCTCATTGGCTTCTGGGTTCCGGATGCTGTGTATAAGTCAAATGCACAGGCAATCGAAGCTGCTCTGTTCGCGCCGCACGTGTTCCACTCGATAAAGACGACAATAACCAAATCGAGCTAGACAGTTTGACCCTTTAGCGCATTGGCTTCTGGGTTCCGGATGCTGCGTATAAGTCAAATGCACAGGCAATCGAAGCTCCTCGGTTCGCGCCGCATGTGTTCCACTCTATAGAGACGACAATAACCAAATCGGGCTGGACAAATTTGACCCTTTAGCTCATTGGCTTCTGGGTTCCGGATGCTGTGTATAAGTCAAATGCACAGGCAATCGAAGCTGCTCTGTTCGCGCCGCACGTGTTCCACTCGATAAAGACGACAATAACCAAATCGAGCTGGACAGATTGACCCTTTAGCGCATTCGCTTCTGGGTTCCGGATGCTGCGTATAAGTCAAATGCACAGGCAATCGAAGCTGCTCGGTTTGCGCCGCATGTGTTCCACTCGATAAAAACGAAAATAACCTAATCGAGCTGGACAGATTGACCCTTTAGCGCATTGGCTTCTGGGTTCCGGATGCTGCGTAGAAGTCAAATGCACAGGCAATCGAAGCTGCTCGGTTTGCGCCGCATGTGTTCCACTCGATAAAAACGAAAATAACCTAATCGAGCTGGACAGATTGACCCTTTAACGCATTGGCTTCTGGGTTCCGGATGTTGCGTATAAGTCAAATGCACAGGCAATCGAAGCTGCTCGGTTCGCGCCGCATGAGTTCCACTCGATAAAGACGACAGTAACCAAACCGAGCTGGACAGATTGACCCTTTAGCGCATTGGCTCCTGGGTTCCGGATGCTGCGTATAAGTCAAATGCACAGGCAATCGAAGCTGCTCGGTTTGCGCCGCATGTGTTCCACTCGATAAAAACGAAAATAACCTAATCGAGCTGGACAGATTGACCCTTTAACGCATTGGCTTCTGGGTTCCGGATGCTGCGTATAAGTCAAATGCACAGGCAATCGAAGCTGCTCGGTTTGCGCCGCATGTGTTCCACTCGATAAAAACGAAAATAACCTAATCGTGCTGGACAGATTGACCCTTTAACGCATTGCCCTCTGGGTTCCGGATGCTGCATATAAGTCAAATGCACAGGCAATCGAAGCTGCTTGGTTCGCGCCGCATGTGTTCCACTCGATAAAGACGACAGTAACCTAATCGAGCTGGACAGGTTGACGCTTTAGCGCATTGGCTCTTGGGTTCCGGATGCTGCGTATAAGTCAAATGCACAGGCAATCGAAGCTGCTCGGGTCGCGCGGCATGTGTTCCACTCGATAAAGACGACAGTAACCAAATGGAGCTGGACAGATTGACCCTTTAGCGTATTGGCTTCTGGGTTCCGGATGCTGTGTATAAGTCAAATGCACAGGCAATCGAAGCTGCTCGGTTCGCGCCGCACGTGTTCCACTCGATAAAGACGACAATAACCAAATTGAGCTGGACAGATTGACCCTTTAGCGCATTGGCTTCTGGGTTCCGGATGCTGCGTATAAGTCAAATGCACAGGCAATCGAAGCTGCTCGTTTTGCGCGGCATGTGTTCCACTCGATAAAAACGAAAATAACCTAATCGAGCTGGACAGATTGACCCTTTAACGCATTGGCTTCTGGGTTCCGGATGCTGCGTATAAGTCAAAGCACAGGCAATCGAAGCTGCTCGGTTTGCGCCGCATGTGTTCCACTCGATAAAAACGAAAATAACCTAATCGAGCTGGACAGATTGACCCTTTAACGCATTGGCTTCTGGGTTCCGGATGCTGCGTATAAGTCAAATGCACAGGCAATCGAAGCTGCTCGGTTCGCGCCGCATGAGTTCCACTCGATAAAGACGACAGTAACCAAACCGAGCTGGACAGATTGACCCTTTAGCGCATTGGCTCCTGGGTTCCGCATGCTGCATATAACTCAAATGCACAGGCAATCGAAGCTGCTCGGTTCGCGCCGCGTGTGTTCCACTCGATAAAGACGACAATAACCAAATCGTGCTGGACAGATTGACCCTTTAACGCATTGCCCTCTGGGTTCCGGATGCTTCGTATAAGTCAAATGCACAGGCAATCGAAGCTGCTTGGTTCGCGCCGCATGTGTTCCACTCGATAAAGACGACAGTAACCTAATCGAGCTGGACAGATTGACGCTTTAGCGCATTGGCTCTTGGGTTCCGGATGCTGCGTATAAGTCAAATGCACAGGCAATCGAAGCTGCTTCGTTCGCGCCGCATGTGTTCCACTCGATAAAGACGACAGTAACCAAATCGAGCTGGACAGATTGACCCTTTAGCGCATTGGATCCTGGGTTCCGGATGCTGCGTATAAGTCAAATGCACAGGCAATCGAAGCTGCTCGGTTCGCGCCGCATGTGTTGCACTCGATAAAGACGACAGTAACGAAATCGAGCTGGACAGATTGACCCTTTAGCGCATTGGCTCCTGGGTTCCGGATGCTGCGTATAAGTCAAATGCACAGGCAATCGAAGCTCCTCGGTTCGCGCCGCATGTGTTCCACACGATAAAGACGACAATAACCAAATCGAGCTGGACAGATTGACCCTTTAACGCATTGGCTTCTGGGTTCCGGATGCTGTGTAAAGTCAAATGCACAGGCACTCGAAGCTCCTCGCTTCGCGCCGCACGTGTTCCACTCAATAGAGACGACAATAACCAAATCGGGCTGGACAAATTTGACCCTTTAGCGTATTGGCTTCTGGGTTCCGGATGCTGTGTATAAGTCAAATGCACAGGCAATCGAAGCTGCTCGGTTCGCGCCGCACGTATTCCACTCGATAAAGACGACAATAACCAAATCGAGCTGGACAGATTGACCCTTTAGCGCATTGGCTTCTGGGTTCCGGATGCTGCGTATAAGTCAAATGCACAGGCAATCGAAGCTGCTCGGTTTGCGCCGCATGTGTTCCACTCGATAAAAACGAAAATAACCTAATCGAGCTGGACAGATTGACCCTTTAACGCATTGGCTTCTGGGTTCCGGATGCTGCGTATAAGTCAAATGCACAGGCAATCGAAGCTGCTCGGTTCGCGCCGCATGAGTTCCACTCGATAAAGACGACAATAACCAAATCGAGCTAGACAGTTTGACCCTTTAGCGCATTGGCTTCTGGGTTCCGGATGCTGCGTATAAGTCAAATGCACAGGCAATCGAAGCTCCTCGGTTCGCGCCGCATGTGTTCCACTCTATAGAGACGACAATAACCAAATCGGGCTGGACAAATTTGACCCTTTAGCTCATTGGCTTCTGGGTTCCGGATGCTGTGTATAAGTCAAATGCACAGGCAATCGAAGCTGCTCTGTTCGCGCCGCACGTGTTCCACTCGATAAAGACGACAATAACCAAATCGAGCTGGACAGATTGACCCTTTAGCGCATTCGCTTCTGGGTTCCGGATGCTGCGTATAAGTCAAATGCACAGGCAATCGAAGCTGCTCGGTTTGCGCCGCATGTGTTCCACTCGATAAAAACGAAAATAACCTAATCGAGCTGGACAGATTGACCCTTTAGCGCATTGGCTTCTGGGTTCCGGATGCTGCGTATAAGTCAAATGCACAGGCAATCGAAGCTGCTCGGTTTGCGCCGCATGTGTTCCACTCGATAAAAACGAAAATAACCTAATCGAGCTGGACAGATTGACCCTTTAACGCATTGGCTTCTGGGTTCCGGATGCTGCGTATAAGTCAAATGCACAGGCAATCGAAGCTGCTCGGTTCGCGCCGCATGAGTTCCACTCGATAAAGACGACAGTAACCAAACCGAGCTGGACAGATTGACCCTTTAGCGCATTGGCTCCTGGGTTCCGGATGCTGCGTATAAGTCAAATGCACAGGCAATCGAAGCTGCTCGGTTTGCGCCGCATGTGTTCCACTCGATAAAAACGAAAATAACCTAATCGAGCTGGACAGATTGACCCTTTAACGCATTGGCTTCTGGGTTCCGGATGCTGCGTATAAGTCAAATGCACAGGCAATCGAAGCTGCTCGGTTTGCGCCGCATGTGTTCCACTCGATAAAAACGAAAATAACCTAATCGAGCTGGACAGATTGACCCTTTAGCGCATTGGCTCCTGGGTTCCGCATGCTGCATATAACTCAAATGCACAGGGAATCGAAGCTGCTTGGTTCGCGCCGCGTGTGTTCCACTCGATAAAGACGACAATAACCAAATCGTGCTGGACAGATTGACCCTTTAACGCATTGCCCTCTGGGTTCCGGATGTTGCATATAAGTCAAATGCACAGGCAATCGAAGCTGCTTGGTTCGCGCCGCATGTGTTCCACTCGATAAAGACGACAGTAACCTAATCGAGCTGGACAGGTTGACGCTTTAGCGCATTGGCTCTTGGGTTCCGGATGCTGCGTATAAGTCAAATGCACAGGCAATCGAAGCTGCTCGGGTCGCGCGGCATGTGTTCCACTCGATAAAGACGACAGTAACCAAATGGAGCTGGACAGATTGACCCTTTAGCGTATTGGCTTCTGGGTTCCGGATGCTGTGTATAAGTCAAATGCACAGGCAATCGAAGCTGCTCGGTTCGCGCCGCACGTGTTCCACTCGATAAAGACGACAATAACCAAATTGAGCTGGACAGATTGACCCTTTAGCGCATTGGCTTCTGGGTTCCGGATGCTGCGTATAAGTCAAATGCACAGGCAATCGAAGCTGCTCGTTTTGCGCGGCATGTGTTCCACTCGATAAAAACGAAAATAACCTAATCGAGCTGGACAGATTGACCCTTTAACGCATTGGCTTCTGGGTTCCGGATGCTGCGTATAAGTCAAAGCACAGGCAATCGAAGCTGCTCGGTTTGCGCCGCATGTGTTCCACTCGATAAAAACGAAAATAACCTAATCGAGCTGGACAGATTGACCCTTTAACGCATTGGCTTCTGGGTTCCGGATGCTGCGTATAAGTCAAATGCACAGGCAATCGAAGCTGCTCGGTTCGCGCCGCATGAGTTCCACTCGATAAAGACGACAGTAACCAAACCGAGCTGGACAGATTGACCCTTTAGCGCATTGGCTCCTGGGTTCCGCATGCTGCATATAACTCAAATGCACAGGCAATCGAAGCTGCTCGGTTCGCGCCGCGTGTGTTCCACTCGATAAAGACGACAATAACCAAATCGTGCTGGACAGATTGACCCTGTAACGCATTGCCCTCTGAGTTCCGGATGCTTCGTATAAGTCAAATGCACAGGCAATCGAAGCTGCTTGGTTCGCGCCGCATGTGTTCCACTCGATAAAGACGACAGTAACCTAATCGAGCTGGACAGATTGACGCTTTAGCGCATTGGCTCTTGGGTTCCGGATGCTGCGTATAAGTCAAATGCACAGGCAATCGAAGCTGCTTCGTTCGCGCCGCATGTGTTCCACTCGATAAAGACGACAGTAACCAAATCGAGCTGGACAGATTGACCCTTTAGCGCATTGGATCCTGGGTTCCGGATGCTGCGTATAAGTCAAATGCACAGGCAATCGAAGCTGCTCGGTTCGCGCCGCATGTGTTGCACTCGATAAAGACGACAGTAACGAAATCGAGCTGGACAGATTGACCCTTTAGCGCATTGGCTCCTGGGTTCCGGATGCTGCGTATAAGTCAAATGCACAGGCAATCGAAGCTCCTCGGTTCGCGCCGCATGTGTACCACTCGATAAAGACGACAATAACCAAACCGAGCTGGACAGTTTGACCCTTTAGCGCATTGGCTTCTGGGTTCCGGATGCTGCCTATAAGTCAAATGCACAGGCAATCGAGGCTTTTCGGTTCGCGCCGCATGTGTTCCACACGATAAAGACGACAATAACCAAATCGAGCTGGACAGATTGACCCTTTAACGCATTGGCTTCTGGGTTCCGGATGCTGTGTAAAGTCAAATGCACAGGCACTCGAAGCTCCTCGCTTCGCGCCGCACGTGTTCCACTCAATAGAGACGACAATAACCAAATCGGGCTGGACAAATTTGACCCTTTAGCGTATTGGCTTCTGGGTTCCGGATGCTGTGTATAAGTCAAATGCACAGGCAATCGAAGCTGCTCGGTTCGCGCCGCACGTATTCCACTCGATAAAGACGACAATAACCAAATCGAGCTGGACAGATTGACCCTTTAGCGCATTGGCTTCTGGGTTCCGGATGCTGCGTATAAGTCAAATGCACAGGCAATCGAAGCTGCTCGGTTTGCGCCGCATGTGTTCCACTCGATAAAAACGAAAATAACCTAATCGAGCTGGACAGATTGACCCTTTAACGCATTGGCTTCTGGGTTCCGGATGCTGCGTATAAGTCAAATGCACAGGCAATCGAAGCTGCTCGGTTCGCGCCGCATGAGTTCCACTCGATAAAGACGACAGTAACCAAACCGAGCTGGACAGATTGACCCTTTAGCGCATTGGCTCCTGGGTTCCGCATGCTGCATATAACTCAAATGCACAGGCAATCGAAGCTGCTCGGTTCGCGCCGCGTGTGTTCCACTCGATAAAGACGACAATAACCAAATCGTGCTGGACAGATTGACCCTTTAACGCATTGCCCTCTGGGTTCCGGATGCTTCGTATAAGTCAAATGCACAGGCAATCGAAGCTGCTTGGTTCGCGCCGCATGTGTTCCACTCGATAAAGACGACAGTAACCTAATCGAGCTGGACAGATTGACGCTTTAGCGCATTGGCTCTTGGGTTCCGGATGCTGCGTATAAGTCAAATGCACAGGCAATCGAAGCTGCTCGGTTCGCGCCGCATGTGTTCCACTCGATAAAGACGACAGTAACCAAATGGAGCTGGACAGATTGACCCTTTAGCGCATTGGCTCCTGGGTTCCGGATGCTGCGTATAAGTCAAATGCACAGGCAATCGAAGCTGCTCGGTTCGCGCCGCATGTGCTCCACTCGATAAAGACGACAATAACGAAATCGAGCTGGACAGATTGACCCTTTAACGCATTGGCTTCTGGGTTCCGGATGTTGCGTATAAGTCAAATGCACAGGCAATGGAAGCTGCTCGGTTCGCGCCGCATGTGTTCCACTCGATAAAGACGACAATAACCGAATCGAGCTGGAGAGATTGACACTTTAACGCATTGGCTTCTCGGTTCCGGATGCTGCGTATAAGTCAAATGCACAAGCAATCGAAGCTGCTTCGTTCGCGCCGCATGTGTTCCACTCGATAAAGACGACAGTAACCAAATCGAGCTGGACAGATTGACCCTTTAGCGCATTGGATCCTGGGTTCCGGATGCTGCGTATAAGTCAAATGCACAGGCAATCGAAGCTGCTCGGTTCGCGCCGCATGTGTTCCACTCGATAAAGACGACAATAACCAAATCGGGCTGGACAAATTTGACCCTTTAGCGTATTGGCTTCTGGGTTCCGGATGCTGTGTATAAGTCAAATGCACAGGCAATCGAAGCTGCTCGGTTCGCGCCGCACGTGTTCCACTCGATAAAGACGACAATAACCAAATCGAGCTGGACAGATTGACCCTTTAGCGCATTGGCTTCTGGGTTCCGGATGCTGCGTATAAGTCAAATGCACAGGCAATCGAAGCTGCTCGGTTTGCGCCGCATGTGTTCCACTCGATAAAAACGAAAATAACCTAATCGAGCTGGACAGATTGACCCTTTAACGCAATGGCTTCTGGGTTCCGGATGCTGCGTATAAGTCAAATGCACAGGCAATCGAAGCTGCTCGGTTCGCGCCGCATGAGTTCCACTCGATAAAGACGACAGTAACCAAACCGAGCTGGACAGATTGACCCTTTAGCGCATTGGCTTCTGGGTTCCGCATGCTGCATATAACTCAAATGCACAGGCAATCGAAGCTGCTCGGTTCGCGCCGCGTGTGTTCCACTCGATAAAGACGACAATAACCAAATCGTGCTGGACAGATTGACCCTTTAACGCATTGCCCTCTGGGTTCCGGATGCTGCGTATAAGTCAAATGCACAGGCAATCGAAGCTGCTTGGTTCGCGCCGCATGTGTTCCACTCGATAAAGACGACAGTAACCTAATCGAGCTGGACAGATTGACGCTTTAGCGCATTGGCTCTTGGGTTCCGGATGCTGCGTATAAGTCAAATGCACAGGCAATCGAAGCTGCTCGGTTCGCGCCGCATGTGTTCCACTCGATAAAGACGACAGTAACCAAATGGAGCTGGACAGATTGACCCTTTAGCGCATTGGCTCCTGGGTTCCGGATGCTGCGTATAAGTCAAATGCACAGGCAATCGAAGCTGCTCGGTTCGCGCCGCATGTGTTCCACTCGATAAAGACGACAATAACGAAATCGAGCGGGACAGATTGACCCTTTAACGCATTGGCTTCTGGGTTCCGGATGTTGCGTATAAGTCAAATGCACAGGCAATGGAAGCTGCTCGGTTCGCGCCGCATGTGTTCCACTCGATAAAGACGACAATAACCGAATCGAGCTGGAGAGATTGACACTTTAACGCATTGGCTTCTGGGTTCCGGATGCTGCGTATAAGTCAAATGCACAGGCAATCGAAGCTGCTTCGTTCGCGCCGCATGTGTTCCACTCGATAAAGACGACAGTAACCAAATCGAGCTGGACAGATTGACCCTTTAGCGCATTGGATCCTGGGTTCCGGATGCTGCGTATAAGTCAAATGCACAGGCAATCGAAGCTGCTCGGTTCGCGCCGCATGTGTTCCACTCGATAAAGACGACAGTAACCAAATCGAGCTGGACAGATTGACCCTTTAGCGCATTGGCTCCTGGGTTCCGGATGCTGCGTATAAGTCAAATGCACAGGCAATCGAAGCTCCTCGGTTCGCGCCGCATGTGTACCACTCGATAAAGACGACAATAACCAAACCGAGCTGGACAGTTTGACCCTTTAGCGCATTGGCTTCTGGGTTCCGGATGCTGCCTATAAGTCAAATGCACAGGCAATCGAGGCTTTTCGGTTCGCGCCGCATGTGTTCCACACGATAAAGACGACAATAACCAAATCGAGCTGGACAGATTGACCCTTTAAAGCATTGGCTTCTGGGTTCCGGATGCTGTGTAAAGTCAAATGCACAGGCACTCGAAGCTCCTTGCTTCGCGCCGCACGTGTTCCACTCAATAGAGACGACAATAACCAAATCGGGCTGGACAAATTTGACCCTTTAGCGTATTGGCTTCTGGGTTCCGGATGCTGTGTATAAGTCAAATGCACAGGCAATCGAAGCTGCTCGGTTCGCGCCGCACGTGTTCCACTCGATAAAGACGACAATAACCAAATTGAGCTGGACAGATTGACCCTTTAGCGCATTGGCTTCTGGGTTCCGGATGCTGCGTATAAGTCAAATGCACAGGCAATCGAAGCTGCTCGGTTTGCGCCGCATGTGTTCCACTCGATAAAAACGAAAATAACCTAATCGAGCTGGACAGATTGACCCTTTAACGCATTGGCTTCTGGGTTCCGGATGCTGCGTATAAGTCAAATGCACAGGCAATCGAAGCTGCTCGGTTCGCGCCGCATGTGTTCCACTCGATAAAGACGACAGTAACCAAACCGAGCTGGACAGATTGACCCATTAACGCATTGCCTTCTGGGTTCCGGATGCTGCGTATAAGTCAAATGCACAGGCAATCGAAGCTGCTTGGTTCGCGCCGCATGTGTTCCACTCGATAAAGACGACAGTAACCTAATCGAGCTGGACAGATTGACCCTTTAGCGCATTGGCTCTTGGGTTCCGGATGCTGCGTATAAGTCAAATGCACAGGCAATCGAAGCTGCTCGGTTCGCGCCGCACCTTTTCCACTCAATAGAGACGACAATAACGAAATCGGGCTGGACAGATTTGACCCTTTATCGCATTGGCTTCTGTGTTCCGGATGCTGCGTATAAGTCAAATGCACAGGCAATCGAAGCTGCTCGGTTCGCGCCGCACGTGTTTCACTCGATAAAGACGACAATAACCAAATCGAGCTGGACAGATTGTCCCTTTAGCGCATTGGCTTCTGGGTTCCGGATACTGCGTATAATTCAAATGCAAAGGCAATCGAAGCTGCTCGGTGCGCGCCGCACGTGTTCCACTGGATAAAGACGACAATAAACAAATCGAGCTGGACAGACTGACCCTTTAGCGCATTGGCTTTTGGGTTCCGGATGCTGTGTAAAGTCAAATGCACAGGCAATCGAAGCTGGTCGGTTCGCGCCGCACGTGTTCCACTCGATAAAGACGACAATAACCAAATCGAGCTAGACAGTTTGACCCTTTAGCGCATTGGCTTCTGGGTTCCGGATGCTGCCTATAAGTCAAATGCACAGGCAATCGAAGCTGCTCGGTTCGCGCCGCATGTGTTCCACTCGATAAAGACGACAGTAACCAAATCGAGCTGGACAGATTGACCCTTTAAAGCATTGGCTTCTGGGTTCCGGATGCTGTGTAAAGTCAAATGCACAGGCACTCGAAGCTCCTTGCTTCGCGCCGCACGTGTTCCACTCAATAGAGACGACAATAACCAAATCGGGCTGGACAAATTTGACCCTTTAGCGTATTGGCTTCTGGGTTCCGGATGCTGTGTATAAGTCAAATGCACAGGCAATCGAAGCTGCTCGGTTCGCGCCGCACGTGTTCCACTCGATAAAGACGACAATAACCAAATTGAGCTGGACAGATTGACCCTTTAGCGCATTGGCTTCTGGGTTCCGGATGCTGCGTATAAGTCAAATGCACAGGCAATCGAAGCTGCTCGGTTTGCGCCGCATGTGTTCCACTCGATAAAAACGAAAATAACCTAATCGAGCTGGACAGATTGACCCTTTAACGCATTGGCTTCTGGGTTCCGGATGCTGCGTATAAGTCAAATGCACAGGCAATCGAAGCTGCTCGGTTCGCGCCGCATGTGTTCCACTCGATAAAGACGACAGTAACCAAACCGAGCTGGACAGATTGACCCTTTAACGCATTGCCTTCTGGGTTCCGGATGCTGCGTATAAGTCAAATGCACAGGCAATCGAAGCTGCTTGGTTCGCGCCGCATGTGTTCCACTCGATAAAGACGACAGTAACCTAATCGAGCTGGACAGATTGACCCTTTAGCGCATTGGCTCTTGGGTTCCGGATGCTGCGTATAAGTCAAATGCACAGGCAATCGAAGCTGCTCGGTTCGCGCCGCACGTGTTTCACTCGATAAAGACGACAATAACCAAATCGAGCTGGACAGATTGTCCCTTTAGCGCATTGGCTTCTGGGTTCCGGATACTGCGTATAATTCAAATGCAAAGGCAATCGAAGCTGCTCGGTGCGCACCGCACGTGTTCCACTGGATAAAGACGACAATAAACAAATCGAGCTGGACAGACTGACCCTTTAGCGCATTGGCTTTTGGGTTCCGGATGCTGTGTAAAGTCAAATGCACAGGCAATCGAAGCTGGTCGGTTCGCGCCGCACGTGTTCCACTCGATAAAGACGACAATAACCAAATCGAGCTAGACAGTTTGACCCTTTAGCGCATTGGCTTCTGGGTTCCGGATGCTGCGTATAAGTCAAATGCACAGGCAATCGAAGCTCCTCGGTTCGCGCCGCATGTGTTCCACTCTATAGAGACGACAATAACCAAATCGGGCTGGACAAATTTGACCCTTTAGCTCATTGGCTTCTGGGTTCCGGATGCTGTGTATAAGTCAAATGCACAGCCAATCGAAGCTGCTCTGTTCGCGCCGCACGTGTTCCACTCGATAAAGACGACAATAACCAAATCGAGCTGGACAGATTGACCCTTTAGCGCATTGGCTTCTGGGTTCCGGATGCTGCGTATAAGTCAAATGCACAGGCAATCGAAGCTGCTCGGTTTGCACCGCATGTGTTCGACTCGATAAAAACGAAAATAACCTAATCGAGCTGGACAGATTGACCCTTTAGCGCATTGGCTTCTGGGTTCCGGATGCTGCGTATAAGTCAAATGCACAGGCAATCGAAGCTGCTCGGTTTGCGCCGCATGTGTTCCACTCAATAGAGACGACAATAACCAAATCGGGCTGGACAAATTTGACCCTTTAGCGTATTGGCTTCTGGGTTCCGGATGCTGTGTATAAGTCAAATGCACAGGCAATCGAAGCTGCTCGGTTTGCGCCGCATGTGTTCCACTCGATAAAAACGAAAATAACCTAATCGAGCTGGACAGATTGAACCTTTAACGCATTGGCTTCTGGGTTCCGGATGCTGCGTATAAGTCAAATGCACAGGCAATCGAAGCTGCTCGGTTCGCGCCGCATGAGTTCCACTCGATAAAGACGACAGTAACCAAACCGAGCTGGACAGATTGACCCTTTAGCGCATTGGCTTCTGGGTTCCGCATGCTGCATATAACTCAAATGCACAGGCAATCGAAGCTGCTCGGTTCGCGCCGCGTGTGTTCCACTCGATAAAGACGACAATAACCAAATCGTGCTGGACAGATTGACCCTTTAACGCATTGCCCTCTGGGTTCCGGATGCTGCGTATAAGTCAAATGCACAGGCAATCGAAGCTGCTCGGTTCGCGCCGCATGTGTTCCACTCGATAAAGACGACAGTAACCAAATGGAGCTGGACAGATTGACCCTTTAGCGCATTGGCTCCTGGGTTCCGGATGCTGCGTATAAGTCAAATGCACAGGCAATCGAAGCTGCTCGGTTCGCGCCGCATGTGTTCCACTCGATAAAGACGACAATAACGAAATCGAGCGGGACAGATTGACCCTTTAACGCATTGGCTTCTGGGTTCCGGATGTTGCGTATAAGTCAAATGCACAGGCAATGGAAGCTGCTCGGTTCGCGCCGCATGTGTTCCACTCGATAAAGACGACAATAACCGAATCGAGCTGGAGAGATTGACACTTTAACGCATTGGCTTCTGGGTTCCGGATGCTGCGTATAAGTCAAATGCACAGGCAATCGAAGCTGCTTCGTTCGCGCCGCATGTGTTCCACTCGATAAAGACGACAGTAACCAAATCGAGCTGGACAGATTGACCCTTTAGCGCATTGGATCCTGGGTTCCGGATGCTGCGTATAAGTCAAATGCACAGGCAATCGAAGCTGCTCGGTTCGCGCCGCATGTGTTCCACTCGATAAAGACGACAGTAACCAAATCGAGCTGGACAGATTGACCCTTTAGCGCATTGGCTCCTGGGTTCCGGATGCTGCGTATAAGTCAAATGCACAGGCAATCGAAGCTCCTCGGTTCGCGCCGCATGTGTACCACTCGATAAAGACGACAATAACCAAACCGAGCTGGACAGTTTGACCCTTTAGCGCATTGGCTTCTGGGTTCCGGATGCTGCCTATAAGTCAAATGCACAGGCAATCGAGGCTTTTCGGTTCGCGCCGCATGTGTTCCACACGATAAAGACGACAATAACCAAATCGAGCTGGACAGATTGACCCTTTAAAGCATTGGCTTCTGGGTTCCGGATGCTGTGTAAAGTCAAATGCACAGGCACTCGAAGCTCCTTGCTTCGCGCCGCACGTGTTCCACTCAATAGAGACGACAATAACCAAATCGGGCTGGACAAATTTGACCCTTTAGCGTATTGGCTTCTGGGTTCCGGATGCTGTGTATAAGTCAAATGCACAGGCAATCGAAGCTGCTCGGTTCGCGCCGCACGTGTTCCACTCGATAAAGACGACAATAACCAAATTGAGCTGGACAGATTGACCCTTTAGCGCATTGGCTTCTGGGTTCCGGATGCTGCGTATAAGTCAAATGCACAGGCAATCGAAGCTGCTCGGTTTGCGCCGCATGTGTTCCACTCGATAAAAACGAAAATAACCTAATCGAGCTGGACAGATTGACCCTTTAACGCATTGGCTTCTGGGTTCCGGATGCTGCGTATAAGTCAAATGCACAGGCAATCGAAGCTGCTCGGTTCGCGCCGCATGTGTTCCACTCGATAAAGACGACAGTAACCAAACCGAGCTGGACAGATTGACCCTTTAACGCATTGCCTTCTGGGTTCCGGATGCTGCGTATAAGTCAAATGCACAGGCAATCGAAGCTGCTTGGTTCGCGCCGCATGTGTTCCACTCGATAAAGACGACAGTAACCTAATCGAGCTGGACAGATTGACCCTTTAGCGCATTGGCTCTTGGGTTCCGGATGCTGCGTATAAGTCAAATGCACAGGCAATCGAAGCTGCTCGGTTCGCGCCGCACGTGTTCCACTCAATAGAGACGACAATAACCAAATCGGGCTGGACAGATTTGACCCTTTATCGCATTGGCTTCTGTGTTCCGGATGCTGCGTATAAGTCAAATGCACAGGCAATCGAAGCTGCTCGGTTCGCGCCGCACGTGTTTCACTCGATAAAGACGACAATAACCAAATCGAGCTGGACAGACTGACCCTTTAGCGCATTGGCTTTTGGGTTCCGGATGCTGTGTAAAGTCAAATGCACAGGCAATCGAAGCTGCTCGGTTTGCGCCGCATGTGTTCCACTCGATAAAAACGAAAATAACCTAATCGAGCTGGACAGATTGAACCTTTAACGCATTGGCTTCTGGGTTCCGGATGCTGCGTATAAGTCAAATGCACAGGCAATCGAAGCTGCTCGGTTCGCGCCGCATGAGTTCCACTCGATAAAGACGACAGTAACCAAACCGAGCTGGACAGATTGACCCTTTAGCGCATTGGCTTCTGGGTTCCGCATGCTGCATATAACTCAAATGCACAGGCAATCGAAGCTGCTCGGTTCGCGCCGCGTGTGTTCCACTCGATAAAGACGACAATAACCAAATCGTGCTGGACAGATTGACCCTTTAACGCATTGCCCTCTGGGTTCCGGATGCTGCGTATAAGTCAAATGCACAGGCAATCGAAGCTGCTCGGTTCGCGCCGCATGTGTTCCACTCGATAAAGACGACAGTAACCAAATGGAGCTGGACAGATTGACCCTTTAGCGCATTGGCTCCTGGGTTCCGGATGCTGCGTATAAGTCAAATGCACAGGCAATCGAAGCTGCTCGGTTCGCGCCGCATGTGTTCCACTCGATAAAGACGACAATAACGAAATCGAGCGGGACAGATTGACCCTTTAACGCATTGGCTTCTGGGTTCCGGATGTTGCGTATAAGTCAAATGCACAGGCAATGGAAGCTGCTCGGTTCGCGCCGCATGTGTTCCACTCGATAAAGACGACAATAACCGAATCGAGCTGGAGAGATTGACACTTTAACGCATTGGCTTCTGGGTTCCGGATGCTGCGTATAAGTCAAATGCACAGGCAATCGAAGCTGCTTCGTTCGCGCCGCATGTGTTCCACTCGATAAAGACGACAGTAACCAAATCGAGCTGGACAGATTGACCCTTTAGCGCATTGGATCCTGGGTTCCGGATGCTGCGTATAAGTCAAATGCACAGGCAATCGAAGCTGCTCGGTTCGCGCCGCATGTGTTCCACTCGATAAAGACGACAGTAACCAAATCGAGCTGGACAGATTGACCCTTTAGCGCATTGGCTCCTGGGTTCCGGATGCTGCGTATAAGTCAAATGCACAGGCAATCGAAGCTCCTCGGTTCGCGCCGCATGTGTACCACTCGATAAAGACGACAATAACCAAACCGAGCTGGACAGTTTGACCCTTTAGCGCATTGGCTTCTGGGTTCCGGATGCTGCCTATAAGTCAAATGCACAGGCAATCGAGGCTTTTCGGTTCGCGCCGCATGTGTTCCACACGATAAAGACGACAATAACCAAATCGAGCTGGACAGATTGACCCTTTAAAGCATTGGCTTCTGGGTTCCGGATGCTGTGTAAAGTCAAATGCACAGGCACTCGAAGCTCCTTGCTTCGCGCCGCACGTGTTCCACTCAATAGAGACGACAATAACCAAATCGGGCTGGAGAAATTTGACCCTTTAGCGTATTGGCTTCTGGGTTCCGGATGCTGTGTATAAGTCAAATGCACAGGCAATCGAAGCTGCTCGGTTCGCGCCGCACGTGTTCCACTCGATAAAGACGACAATAACCAAATTGAGCTGGACAGATTGACCCTTTAGCGCATTGGCTTCTGGGTTCCGGATGCTGCGTATAAGTCAAATGCACAGGCAATCGAAGCTGCTCGGTTTGCGCCGCATGTGTTCCACTCGATAAAAACGAAAATAACCTAATCGAGCTGGACAGATTGACCCTTTAACGCATTGGCTTCTGGGTTCCGGATGCTGCGTATAAGTCAAATGCACAGGCAATCGAAGCTGCTCGGTTCGCGCCGCATGTGTTCCACTCGATAAAGACGACAGTAACCAAACCGAGCTGGACAGATTGACCCTTTAACGCATTGCCTTCTGGGTTCCGGATGCTGCGTATAAGTCAAATGCACAGGCAATCGAAGCTGCTTGGTTCGCGCCGCATGTGTTCCACTCGATAAAGACGACAGTAACCTAATCGAGCTGGACAGATTGACCCTTTAGCGCATTGGCTCTTGGGTTCCGGATGCTGCGTATAAGTCAAATGCACAGGCAATCGAAGCTGCTCGGTTCGCGCCGCACGTGTTCCACTCAATAGAGACGACAATAACCAAATCGGGCTGGACAGATTTGACCCTTTATCGCATTGGCTTCTGTGTTCCGGATGCTGCGTATAAGTCAAATGCACAGGCAATCGAAGCTGCTCGGTTCGCGCCGCACGTGTTTCACTCGATAAAGACGACAATAACCAAATCGAGCTGGACAGACTGACCCTTTAGCGCATTGGCTTTTGGGTTCCGGATGCTGTGTAAAGTCAAATGCACAGGCAATCGAAGCTGGTCGGTTCGCGCCGCACGTGTTCCACTCGATAAAGACGACAATAACCAAATCGAGCTAGACAGTTTGACCCTTTAGCGCATTGGCTTCTGGGTTCCGGATGCTGCGTATAAGTCAAATGCACAGGCAATCGAAGCTCCTCGGTTCGCGCCGCATGTGGTCCACTCTATAGAGACGACAATACCCAAATCGGGCTGGACAAATTTGACCCTTTAGCTCATTGGCTTCTGGGTTCCGGATGCTGTGTATAAGTCAAATGCACAGCCAATCGAAGCTGCTCTGTTCGCGCCGCACGTGTTCCACTCGATAAAGACGACAATAACCAAATCGAGCTGGACAGATTGACCCTTTAGCGCATTGGCTTCTGGGTTCCGGATGCTGCGTATAAGTCAAATGCACAGGCAATCGAAGCTGCTCGGTTTGCGCCGCATGTGTTCGACTCGATAAAAACGAAAATAACCTAATCGAGCTGGACAGATTGACCCTTTAGCGCATTGGCTTCTGGGTTCCGGATGCTGCGTATAAGTCAAATGCACAGGCAATCGAAGCTGCTCGGTTTGCGCCGCATGTGTTCCACTCGATAAAAACGAAAATAACCTAATCGAGCTGGACAGATTGACCCTTTAACGCATTGGCTTCTGGGTTCCGGATGCTGCGTATAAGTCAAATGCACAGGCAATCGAAGCTGCTCGGTTCGCGCCGCATGAGTTCCACTCGATAAAGACGACAGTATCCAAACCGAGCTGGACAGATTGACCCTTTAGCGCATTGGCTCCTGGGTTCCGGATGCTGCGTATAAGTCAAATGCACAGGCAATCGAAGCTGCTCGGTTTGCGCCGCATGTGTTCCACTCGATAAAAACGAAAATAACCTAATCGAGCTGGACAGATTGACCCTTTAACGCATTGGCTTCTGGGTTCCGGATGCTGCGTATAAGTCAAATGCACAGGCAATCGAAGCTGCTCGGTTTGCGCCGCATGTGTTCCACTCGATAAAAACGAAAATAACCTAATCGAGCTGGACAGATTGACCCTTTAGCGCATTGGCTCCTGGGTTCCGCATGCTGCATATAACTCAAATGCACAGGGAATCGAAGCTGCTCGGTTCGCGCCGCGTGTGTTCCACTCGATAAAGACGACAATAACCAAATCGTGCTGGACAGATTGACCCTTTAACGCATTGCCCTCTGGGTTCCGGATGCTGCATATAAGTCAAATGCACAGGCAATCGAAGCTGCTTGGTTCGCGCCGCATGTGTTCCACTCGATAAAGACGACAGTAACCTAATCGAGCTGGACAGATTGACGCTTTAGCGCATTGGCTCTTGGGTTCCGGATGCTGCGTATAAGTCAAATGCACAGGCAATCGAAGCTGCTCGGTTCGCGCCGCATGTGTTCCACTCGTTAAAGACGACAGTAACCAAATGAAGCTGGACAGATTGACCCTTTAGCGCATTGGCTCCTGGGTTCCGGATGCTGCGTATAAGTCAAATGCACAGGCAATCGAAGCTGCTCGGTTCGCGCCGCATGTGTTCCACTCGATAAAGACGACAATAACGAAATCGAGCTGGACAGATTGACCCTTTAACGCATTGGCTTCTGGGTTCCGGATGTTGCGTATAAGTCAAATGCACAGGCAATGGAAGCTGCTCGGTTCGCGCCGCATGTGTTCCACTCGATAAAGACCACAATAACCGAATCGAGCTGGAGAGATTGACCCTTTAACGCATTGGCTTCTGGGTTCCGGATGCTGCGTATAAGTCAAATGCACAGACAATCGAAGCTGCTTCGTTCGCGCCGCATGTGTTCCACTCGATAAAGACGACAGTAACCAAATCGAGCTGGACAGATTGACCCTTTAGCGCATTGGATCCTGGGTTCCGGATGCTGCGTATAAGTCAAATGCACAGGCAATCGAAGCTGCTCGGTTCGCGCCGCATGTGTTCCACTCGATAAAGACGACAGTAACCAAATCGAGCTGGACAGATTGACCCTTTAACGCATTGGCTTCTGGGTTCCGGATGCTGTGTAAAGTCAAATGCACAGGCACTCGAAGCTCCTCGCTTCGCGCCGCACGTGTTCCACTCAATAGAGACGACAATAACCAAATCGGGCTGGACAAATTTGACCCTTTAGCGTATTGGCTTCTGGGTTCCGGATGCTGTGTATAAGTCAAATGCACAGGCAATCGAAGCTGCTCGGTTCGCGCCGCACGTGTTCCACTCGATAAAGACGACAATAACCAAATCGAGCTGGACAGATTGACCCTTTAGCGCATTGGCTTCTGGGTTCCGGATGCTGCGTATAAGTCAAATGCACAGGCAATCGAAGCTGCTCGGTTTGCGCCGCATGTGTTCCACTCGATAAAAACGAAAATAACCTAATCGAGCTGGACAGATTGACCCTTTAACGCATTGGCTTCTGGGTTCCGGATGCTGCGTATAAGTCAAATGCACAAGCAATCGAAGCTGTTCGGTTCGCGCCGCATGTGTTCCACTCGATAAAGACGACAGTAACCAAACCGAGCTGGACAGATTGACCCTTTAACGCATTTCCTTCTGGGTTCCGGATGCTGCGTATAAGTCAAATGCACAGGCAAACGAAGCTGCTTGGTTCGCGCCGCATGTGTTCCACTCGATAAAGACGACAGTAACCTAATCGAGCTGGACCGATTGACCCTTTAGCGCATTGGCTCTTGGGTTCCGGATGCTGCGTATAAGTCAAATGCACAGGCAATCGAAGCTGCTCGGTTCGCGCCGCATGTGTTCCACTCGATAAAGACGACAATAACCGAATCGAGCTGGACAGATTGACCCTTTAACGCATTGCCCTCTGGGTTCCGGATGCTGCATATAAGTCAAATGCACAGGCAATCGAAGCTGCTTGGTTCGCGCCGCATGTGTTCCACTCGATAAAGACGACAGTAACCTAATCGAGCTGGACAGATTGACGCTTTAGCGCATTGGCTCTTGGGTTCCGGATGCTGCGTATAAGTCAAATGCACAGGCAATCGAAGCTGCTCGGTTCGCGCCGCATGTGTTCCACTCGATAAAGACGACAGTAACCAAATGAAGCTGGACAGATTGACCCTTTAGCGCATTGGCTCCTGGGTTCCGGATGCTGCGTATAAGTCAAATGCACAGGCAATCGAAGCTGCTCGGTTCGCGCCGCATGTGTTCCACTCGATAAAGACGACAATAACGAAATCGAGCTGGACAGATTGACCCTTTAACGCATTGGCTTCTGGGTTCCGGATGTTGCGTATAAGTCAAATGCACAGGCAATGGAAGCTGCTCGGTTCGCGCCGCATGTGTTCCACTCGATAAAGACCACAATAACCGAATCGAGCTGGAGAGATTGACCCTTTAACGCATTGGCTTCTGGGTTCCGGATGCTGCGTATAAGTCAAATGCACAGGCAATCGAAGCTGCTTCGTTCGCGCCGCATGTGTTCCACTCGATAAAGACGACAGTAACCAAATCGAGCTGGACAGATTGACCCTTTAGCGCATTGGATCCTGGGTTCCGGATGCTGCGTATAAGTCAAATGCACAGGCAATCGAAGCTGCTCGGTTCGCGCCGCATGTGTTCCACTCGATAAAGACGACAGTAACCAAATCGAGCTGGACAGATTGACCCTTTAACGCATTGGCTTCTGGGTTCCGGATGCTGTGTAAAGTCAAATGCACAGGCACTCGAAGCTCCTCGCTTCGCGCCGCACGTGTTCCACTCAATAGAGACGACAATAACCAAATCGGGCTGGACAAATTTGACCCTTTAGCGTATTGGCTTCTGGGTTCCGGATGCTGTGTATAAGTCAAATGCACAGGCAATCGAAGCTGCTCGGTTCGCGCCGCACGTGTTCCACTCGATAAAGACGACAATAACCAAATCGAGCTGGACAGATTGACCCTTTAGCGCATTGGCTTCTGGGTTCCGGATGCTGCGTATAAGTCAAATGCACAGGCAATCGAAGCTGCTCGGTTTGCGCCGCATGTGTTCCACTCGATAAAAACGAAAATAACCTAATCGAGCTGGACAGATTGACCCTTTAACGCATTGGCTTCTGGGTTCCGGATGCTGCGTATAAGTCAAATGCACAAGCAATCGAAGCTGCTCGGTTCGCGCCGCATGTGTTCCACTCGATAAAGACGACAGTAACCAAACCGAGCTGGACAGATTGACCCTTTAACGCATTTCCTTCTGGGTTCCGGATGCTGCGTATAAGTCAAATGCACAGGCAATCGAAGCTGCTTGGTTCGCGCCGCATGTGTTCCACTCGATAAAGACGACAGTAACCTAATCGAGCTGGACCGATTGACCCTTTAGCGCATTGGCTCTTGGGTTCCGGATGCTGCGTATAAGTCAAATGCACAGGCAATCGAAGCTGCTCGGTTCGCGCCGCATGTGTTCCACTCGATAAAGACGACAATAACCGAATCGAGCTGGAGAGATTGACCCTTTAACGCATTGGCTTCTGGGTTCCGGATGCTGCGTATAAGTCAAATGCACAGGCAATCGAAGCTGCTCGGTTCGCGCCGCATGTGTTCCACTCGATAAAGACGACAGTAACCAAACCGAGCTGGACAGATTGACCCTTTAACGCATTGCCTTCTGGGTTCCGGATGCTGCGTATAAGTCAAATGCACAGGCAATCGAAGCTGCTTGGTTCGCGCCGCATGTGTTCCACTCGATAAAGACGACAGTAACCTAATCGAGCTGGACCGATTGACCCTTTAGCGCATTGGCTCTTGGGTTCCGGATGCTGCGTATAAGTCAAATGCACAGGCAATCGAAGCTGCTCGGTTCGCGCCGCATGTGTTCCACTCGATAAAGACGACAATAACCGAATCGAGCTGGAGAGATTGACCCTTTAACGCATTGGCTTCTGGGTTCCGGATGTTGCGTATAAGTCAAATGCACAGGCAATCGAAGCTGCTCGGTTTGCGCCGCATGAGTTCCACTCGATAAAGACGACAATAACGAAATCGAGCTGGACAGATTGACCCTTTAACGCATTGGCTTCTGGGTTCCGGATGTTGCGTATAAGTCAAATGTACAGGCAATGGAAGCTGCTCGGTTCGCGCCGCATGTGTTCCACTCGATAAAAACGACAATAACCGAATCGAGCTGGAGAGATTGACCCTTTAACGCATTGGCTTCTGGGTTCCGGATGTTGCGTATAAGTCAAATGCACAGGCAATCGAAGCTGCTTCGTTCGCGCCGCATGTGTTCCACTCGATAAAGACGACAGTAACCAAATCGAGCTGGACAGATTGACCCTTTAGCGCATTGGATCCTGGGTTCCGGATGCTGCGTATAAGTCAAATGCACAGGCAATCGAAGCTGCTCGGTTCGCGCCGCATGTGTTCCACTCGATAAGACGACAGTAACCAAATCGAGATGGACAGATTGACGCTTTAGCGCATTGGCTCTTGGGTTCCGGATGCTGCGTATAAGTCAAATGCACAGGCAATCGAAGCTGCTCGGTTCGCGCCGCATGTGTTCCACTCGATAAAGACGACAGTAACAAAATGGAGCTGGACAGATTGACCCTTTAGCGCATTGGCTCCTGGGTTCCGGATGCTGCGTATAAGTCAAATGCACAGGCAATCGAAGCTGCTCGGTTCGCGCCGCATGTGTTCCACTCGATAAAGACGACAATAACGAAATCGAGCTGGACAGATTGACCCTTTAACGCATTGGCTTCTGGGTTCCGGATGCTGCGTATAAGTCAAATGCACAGGCAATGGAAGCTGCTCGGTTCGCGCCGCATGTGTTCCACTCGATAAAGACGACAATAACCGAATCGAGCTGGAGAGATTGACCCTTTAACGCATTGGCTTCTGGGTTCCGGATGCTGCGTATAAGTCAAATGCACAGGCAATCGAAGCTGCTTCGTTCGCGCCGCATGTGTTGCACTCGATAAAGACGACAGTAACCAAATCGAGCTGGACAGATTGACCCTTTAGCGCATTGGATCCTGGGTTCCGGATGCTGCGTATAAGTCAAATGCACAGGCAATCGAAGCTGCTCGGTTCGCGCCGCATGTGTTCCACTCGATAAAGACGACAGTAACCAAATCGAGCTGGACAGATTGACCCTTTAGCGCATTGGCTCCTGGGTTCCGGATGCTGCGTATAAGTCAAATGCACAGGCAATCGAAGCTCCTCGGTTCGCGCCGCATGTGTACCACTCGATAAAGACGGCAATAACCAAACCGAGCTGGACAGTTTGACCCTTTAGCGCATTGGCTTCTGGGTTCCGGATGCTGCCTATAAGTCAAATGCACCGGCAATCGAGGCTTTTCGGTTCGCGCCGCATGTGTTCCACACGATAAAGACGACAATAACCAAATCGAGCTGGACAGATTGACCCTTTAACGCATTGGCTTCTGGGTTCCGGATGCTGTGTAAAGTCAAATGCACAGGCACTCGAAGCTCCTCGCTTCGCGCCGCACGTGTTCCACTCAATAGAGACGACAATAACCAAATCGGGCTGGACAAATTTGACCCTTTAGCGTATTGGCTTCTGGGTTCCGGATGCTGTGTATAAGTCAAATGCACAGGCAATCGAAGCTGCTCGGTTCGCGCCGCACGTGTTCCACTCGATAAAGACGACAATAACCAAATCGAGCTGGACAGATTGACCCTTTAGCGCATTGGCTTCTGGGTTCCGGATGCTGCGTATAAGTCAAATGCACAGGCAATCGAAGCTGCTCGGTTTGCGCCACATGTGTTCCACTCGATAAAAACGAAAATAACCTAATCGAGCTGGACAGATTGACCCTTTAACGCATTGGCTTCTGGGTTCCGGATGCTGCGTATAAGTCAAATGCACAGGCAATCGAAGCTGCTCGGTTCGCGCCGCATGTGTTCCACTCGATAAAGACGACAGTAACCAAATCGAGCTGGACAGATTGACCCTTTAGCGCATTGGCTCCTGGGTTCCGGATGCTGCGTATAAGTCAAATGCACAGGCAATCGAAGCTCCTCGGTTCGCGCCGCATGTGTACCACTCGATAAAGACGGCAATAACCAAACCGAGCTGGACAGTTTGACCCTTTAGCGCATTGGCTTCTGGGTTCCGGATGCTGTGTAAAGTCAAATGCACAGGCACTCGAAGCTCCTCGCTTCGCGCCGCACGTGTTCCACTCAATAGAGACGACAATAACCAAATCGGGCTGGACAAATTTGACCCTTTAGCGTATTGGCTTCTGGGTTCCGGATGCTGTGTATAAGTCAAATGCACAGGCAATCGAAGCTGCTCGGTTCGCGCCGCACGTGTTCCACTCGATAAAGACGACAATAACCAAATCGAGCTGGACAGATTGACCCTTTAGCGCATTGGCTTCTGGGTTCCGGATGCTGCGTATAAGTCAAATGCACAGGCAATCGAAGCTGCTCGGTTTGCGCCACATGTGTTCCACTCGATAAAAACGAAAATAACCTAATCGAGCTGGACAGATTGACCCTTTAACGCATTGGCTTCTGGGTTCCGGATGCTGCGTATAAGTCAAATGCACAGGCAATCGAAGCTGCTCGGTTCGCGCCGCATGTGTTCCACTCGATAAAGACGACAGTAACCAAACCGAGCTGGACAGATTGACCCTTTAACGCATTGCCTTCTGGGTTCCGGATGCTGCGTATAAGTCAAATGCTCAGGCAATCGAAGCTGCTTGGTTCGCGCCGCATGTGTTCCACTCGATAAAGACGACAGTAACCTAATCGAGCTGGACCGATTGACCCTTTAGCGCATTGGCTCTTGGGTTCCGGATGCTGCGTATAAGTCAAATGCACAGGCAATCGAAGCTGCTCGGTTCGCGCCGCATGTGTTCCACTCGATAAAGACGACAATAACCGAATCGAGCTGGAGAGATTGACCCTTTAACGCATTGGCTTCTGGGTTCCGGATGTTGCGTATAAGTCAAATGCACAGGCAATCGAAGCTGCTCGGTTTGCGCCGCATGTGTTCCACTCGATAAAGACGACAATAACGAAATCGAGCTGGACAGATGGACCCTTTAACGCACTGGCTTCTGGGTTCCGGATGCTGCGTATAAGTCAAATGCACAGGCAATCGAAGCTGCTCGGTTTGCGCCGCATGTGTTCGACTCGATAAAAACGAAAATAACCTAATCGAGCTGGACAGATTGACCCTTTAGCGCATTGGCTTCTGGGTTCCGGATGCTGCGTATAAGTCAAATGCACAGGCAATCGAAGCTGCTCGGTTTGCGCCGCATGTGTTCCACTCGATAAAAACGAAAATAACCTAATCGAGCTGGACAGATTGACCCTTTAACGCATTGGCTTCTGGGTTCCGGATGCTGCGTATAAGTCAAATGCACAGGCAATCGAAGCTGCTCGGTTCGCGCCGCATGAGTTCCACTCGATAAAGACGACAGTAACCAAACCGAGCTGGACAGATTGACCCTTTAGCGCATTGGCTCCTGGGTTCCGGATGCTGCGTATAAGTCAAATGCACAGGCAATCGAAGCTGCTCGGTTTGCGCCGCATGTGTTCCACTCGATAAAAACGAAAATAACCTAATCGAGCTGGACAGATTGACCCTTTAACGCATTGGCTTCTGGGTTCCGGATGCTGCGTATAAGTCAAATGCACAGGCAATCGAAGCTGCTCGGTTCGCGCCGCATGTGTTCCACTCGATAAAGACGACAGTAACCTAATCGAGCTGGACCGATTGAACCTTTAGCGCATTGGCTCTTTGTTTCCGGATGCTGCGTATAAGTCAAATGCCCAGGCAATGGAAGCTGCTCGGTTCGCGCCGCATGTGTTCCACTCGATAAAGACGACAATAACCGAATCGAGCTGGAGAGATTGACCCTTTAACGCATTGGCTTCTGGGTTCCGGATGTTGCGTATAAGTCAAATGCACAGGCAATCGAAGCTGCTCGGTTTGCGCCGCATGTGTTCCACTCGATAAAGACGACAATAACGAAATCGAGCTGGACAGATTGACCCTTTAACGCATTGGCTTCTGGGTTCCGGATGTTGCGTATAAGTCAAATGCACAGGCAATGGAAGCTGCTCGGTTCGCGCCGCATGTGTTCCACTCGATAAAGACGACAATAACCGAATCGAGCTGTAGAGATTGACCCTTTAACGCATTGGCTTCTGGGTTCCGGATGTTGCGTATAAGTCAAATGCACAGGCAATCGAAGCTGCTTCGTTCGCGCCGCATGTGTTCCACTCGATAAAGACGACAGTAACCAAATCGAGCTGGACAGATTGACCCTTTAGCGCATTGGATCCTGGGTTCCGGATGCTGCGTATAAGTCAAATGCACAGGCAATCGAAGCTGCTCGGTTCGCGCCGCATGTGTTCCACTCGATAAGACGACAGTAACCAAATCGAGATGGACAGATTGACGCTTTAGCGCATTGGCTCTTGGGTTCCGGATGCTGCGTATAAGTCAAATGCACAGGCAATCGAAGCTGCTCGGTTCGCGCCGCATGTGTTCCACTCGATAAAGACGACAGTGACCAAATGGAGCTGGACAGATTGACCCTTTAGCGCATTGGCTCCTGGGTTCCGGATGCTGCGTATAAGTCAAATGCACAGGCAATCGAAGCTGCTCGGTTCGCGCCGCATGTGTTCCACTCGATAAAGACGACAATAACGAAATCGAGCTGGACAGATTGACCCTTTAACGCATTGGCTTCTGGGTTCCGGATGCTGCGTATAAGTCAAATGCACAGGCAATGGAAGCTGCTCGGTTCGCGCTGCATGTGTTCCACTCGATAAAGACGACAATAACCGAATCGAGCTGGAGAGATTGACCCTTTAACGCATTGGCTTCTGGGTTCCGGATGCTGCGTATAAGTCAAATGCACAGGCAATCGAAGCTGCTTCGTTCGCGCCGCATGTGTTGCACTCGATAAAGACGACAGTAACCAAATCGAGCTGGACAGATTGACCCTTTAGCGCATTGGATCCTGGGTTCCGGATGCTGCGTATAAGTCAAATGCACAGGCAATCGAAGCTGCTCGGTTCGCGCCGCATGTGTTCCACTCGATAAAGACGACAGTAACCAAATCGAGCTGGACAGATTGACCCTTTAGCGCATTGGCTCCTGGGTTCCGGATGCTGCGTATAAGTCAAATGCACAGGCAATCGAAGCTCCTCGGTTCGCGCCGCATGTGTACCACTCGATAAAGACGACAATAACCAAACCGAGCTGGACAGTTTGATCCTTTAGCGCATTGGCTTCTGGGTTCCGGATGCTGCCTATAAGTCAAATGCACAGGCAATCGAGGCTTTTCGGTTCGCGCCGCATGTGTTCCACACGATAAAGACGACAATAACCAAATCGAGCTGGACAGATTGACCCTTTAACGCATTGGATCCTGGGTTCCGGATGTTGCGTATAAGTCAAGTGCACAGGCAATCGAAGCTGCTTCGTTCGCGCCGCATGTGTTCCACTCGATAAAGACGACAGTAACCAAATCGAGCTGGACAGATTGACCCTTTAGCGCATTGGATCCTGGGTTCCGGATGCTGCGTATAAGTCAAATGCACAGGCAATCGAAGCTGCTCGGTTCGCGCCGCATGTGTTCCACTCGATAAGACGACAGTAACCAAATCGAGATGGACAGATTGACGCTTTAGCGCATTGGCTCTTGGGTTCCGGATGCTGCGTATAAGTCAAATGCACAGGCAATCGAAGCTGCTCGGTTCGCGCCGCATGTGTTCCACTCGATAAAGACGACAGTGACCAAATGGAGCTGGACAGATTGACCCTTTAGCGCATTGGCTCCTGGGTTCCGGATGCTGCGTATAAGTCAAATGCACAGGCAATCGAAGCTGCTCGGTTCGCGCCGCATGTGTTCCACTCGATAAAGACGACAATAACGAAATCGAGCTGGACAGATTGACCCTTTAACGCATTGGCTTCTGGGTTCCGGATGCTGCGTATAAGTCAAATGCACAGGCAATGGAAGCTGCTCGGTTCGCGCCGCATGTGTTCCACTCGATAAAGACGACAATAACCGAATCGAGCTGGAGAGATTGACCCTTTAACGCATTGGCTTCTGGGTTCCGGATGCTGCGTATAAGTCAAATGCACAGGCAATCGAAGCTGCTTCGTTCGCGCCGCATGTGTTGCACTCGATAAAGACGACAGTAACCAAATCGAGCTGGACAGATTGACCCTTTAGCGCATTGGATCCTGGGTTCCGGATGCTGCGTATAAGTCAAATGAACAGGCAATCGAAGCTGCTCGGTTCGCGCCGCATGTGTTCCACTCGATAAAGACGACAGTAACCAAATCGAGCTGGACAGATTGACCCTTTAGCGCATTGGCTCCTGGGTTCCGGATGCTGCGTATAAGTCAAATGCACAGGCAATCGAAGCTCCTCGGTTCGCGCCGCATGTGTACCACTCGATAAAGACGACAATAACCAAACCGAGCTGGACAGTTTGACCCTTTAGCGCATTGGCTTCTGTGTTCCGGATGCTGCCTATAAGTCAAATGCACAGGCAATCGAGGCTTTTCGGTTCGCGCCGCATGTGTTCCACACGATAAAGACGACAATAACCAAATCGAGCTGGACAGATTGACCCTTTAACGCATTGGCTTCTGGGTTCCGGATGCTGTGTAAAGTCAAATGCACAGGCACTCGAAGCTCCTCGCTTCGCGCCGCACGTGTTCCACTCAATAGAGACGACAATAACCAAATCGGGCTGGACAAATTTGACCCTTTAGCGTATTGGCTTCTGGGTTCCGGATGCTGTGTATAAGTCAAATGCACAGGCAATCGAAGCTGCTCGGTTTGCGCCGCATGTGTTCCACTCGATAAAAACGAAAATAACCTAATCGAGCTGGACAGATTGACCCTTTAACGCATTGGCTTCTGGGTTCCGGATGCTGCGTATAAGTCAAATGCACAGGCAATCGAAGCTGCTCGGTTCGCGCCGCATGTGTTCCACTCGATAAAGACGACAGTAACCAAACCGAGCTGGACAGATTGACCCTTTAACGCATTGCCTTCTGGGTTCCGGATGCTGCGTATAAGTCAAATGCACAGGCAATCGAAGCTGCTTGGTTCGCGCCGCATGTGTTCCACTCGATAAAGACGACAGTAACCTAATCGAGCTGGACCGTTGACCCTTTAGCGCATTGGCTCTTGGGTTCCGGATGCTGCGTATAAGTCAAATGCACAGGCAATCGAAGCTGCTCGGTTCGCGCCGCATGTGTTCCACTCGATAAAGACGACAATAACCGAATCGAGCTGGAGAGATTCACCCTTTAACGCATTGGCTTCTGGGTTCCGGATGTTGCGTATAAGTCAAATGCACAGGCAATCGAAGCTGCTCGGTTTGCGCCGCATGTGTTCCACTCGATAAAGACGACAATAACGAAATCGAGCTGGACAGATTGACCCTTTAACGCATTGGCTTCTGGGTTCCGGATGCTGCGTATAAGTCAAATGCACAGGCAATCGAAGCTGCTCGGTTTGCGCCGCATGTGTTCGACTCGATAAAAACGAAAATAACCTAATCGAGCTGGACAGATTGACCCTTTAGCGCACTGGCTTCTGGGTTCCGGATGCTGCGTATAAGTCAAATGCACAGGCAATCGAAGCTGCTCGGTTTGCGCCGCATGTGTTCCACGCGATAAAAACGAAAATAACCTAATCGAGCTGGACAGATTGACCCTTTAACGCATTGGCTTCTGGGTTCCGGATGCTGCGTATAAGTCAAATGCACAGGCAATCGAAGCTGCTCGGTTCGCGCCGCATGAGTTCCACTCGATAAAGACGACAGTAACCAAACCGAGCTGGACAGATTGACCCTTTAGCGCATTGGCTCCTGGGTTCCGGATGCTGCGTATAAGTCAAATGCACAGGCAATCGAAGCTGCTCGGTTTGCGCCGCATGTGTTCCACTCGATAAAAACGAAAATAACCTAATCGAGCTGGACAGATTGACCCTTTAACGCATTGGCTTCTGGGTTCCGGATGCTGCGTATAAGTCAAATGCACAGGCAATCGAAGCTGCTCGGTTTGCGCCGCATGTGTTCCACTCGATAAAAACGAAAATAACCTAATCGAGCTGGACAGATTGACCCTTTAGCGCATTGGCTCCTGGGTTCCGCATGCTGCATATAACTCAAATGCACAGGGAATCGAAGCTGCTCGGTTCGCGCCGCGTGTGTTCCACTCGATAAAGACGACAATAAGCAAATCGTGCTGGACAGATTGACCCTTTAACGCATTGCCCTCTGGGTTCCGGATGCTGCATATAAGTCAAATGCACAGGCAATCGAAGCTGCTTGGTTCGCGCCGCATGTGTTCCACTCGATAAAGACGACAGTAACCTAATCGAGCTGGACAGATTGACGCTTTAGCGCATTGGCTCTTGGGTTCCGGATGCTGCGTATAAGTCAAATGCACAGGCAATCGAAGCTGCTCGGTTCGCGCCGCATGTGTTCCACTCGATAAAGACGACAGTAACCAAATCGAGCTGGACAGATTGACCCTTTAGCGCATTGGCTCCTGGGTTCCGGATGCTGCGTATAAGTCAAATGCACAGGCAATCGAAGCTCCTCGGTTCGCGCCGCATGTGTACCACTCGATAAAGACGACAATAACCAAACCGAGCTGGACAGTTTGACCCTTTAGCGCATTGGCTTCTGGGTTCCGGATGCTGCCTATAAGTCAAATGCACAGGCAATCGAGGCTTTTCGGTTCGCGCCGCATGTGTTCCACACGATAAAGACGACAATAACCAAATCGAGCTGGACAGATTGACCCTTTAACGCATTGGCTTCTGGGTTCCGGATGCTGTGTAAAGTCAAATGCACAGGCACTCGAAGCTCCTCGCTTCGCGCCGCACGTGTTCCACTCAATAGAGACGACAATAACCAAATCGGGCTGGACAAATTTGACCCTTTAGCGTATTGGCTTCTGGGTTCCGGATGCTGTGTATAAGTCAAATGCACAGGCAATCGAAGCTGCTCGGTTCGCGCCGCATGTGTTCCACTCGATAAAGACGACAATAACCGAATCGAGCTGGAGAGATTCACCCTTTAACGCATTGGCTTCTGGGTTCCGGATGTTGCGTATAAGTCAAATGCACAGGCAATCGAAGCTGCTCGGTTTGCGCCGCATGTGTTCCACTCGATAAAGACGACAATAACGAAATCGAGCTGGACAGATTGACCCTTTAACGCATTGGCTTCTGGGTTCCGGATGCTGCGTATAAGTCAAATGCACAGGCAATCGAAGCTGCTCGGTTTGCGCCGCATGTGTTCGACTCGATAAAAACGAAAATAACCTAATCGAGCTGGACAGATTGACCCTTTAGCGCATTGGCTTCTGGGTTCCGGATGCTGCGTATAAGTCAAATGCACAGGCAATCGAAGCTGCTCGGTTTGCGCCGCATGTGTTCCACGCGATAAAAACGAAAATAACCTAATCGAGCTGGACAGATTGACCCTTTAACGCATTGGCTTCTGGGTTCCGGATGCTGCGTATAAGTCAAATGCACAGGCAATCGAAGCTGCTCGGTTCGCGCCGCATGAGTTCCACTCGATAAAGACGACAGTAACCAAACCGAGCTGGACAGATTGACCCTTTAGCGCATTGGCTCCTGGGTTCCGGATGCTGCGTATAAGTCAAATGCACAGGCAATCGAAGCTGCTCGGTTTGCGCCGCATGTGTTCCACTCGATAAAAACGAAAATAACCTAATCGAGCTGGACAGATTGACCCTTTAACGCATTGGCTTCTGGGTTCCGGATGCTGCGTATAAGTCAAATGCACAGGCAATCGAAGCTGCTCGGTTTGCGCCGCATGTGTTCCACTCGATAAAAACGAAAATAACCTAATCGAGCTGGACAGATTGACCCTTTAGCGCATTGGCTCCTGGGTTCCGCATGCTGCATATAACTCAAATGCACAGGGAATCGAAGCTGCTCGGTTCGCGCCGCGTGTGTTCCACTCGATAAAGACGACAATAAGCAAATCGTGCTGGACAGATTGACCCTTTAACGCATTGCCCTCTGGGTTCCGGATGCTGCATATAAGTCAAATGCACAGGCAATCGAAGCTGCTTGGTTCGCGCCGCATGTGTTCCACTCGATAAAGACGACAGTAACCTAATCGAGCTGGACAGATTGACGCTTTAGCGCATTGGCTCTTGGGTTCCGGATGCTGCGTATAAGTCAAATGCACAGGCAATCGAAGCTGCTCGGTTCGCGCCGCATGTGTTCCACTCGATAAAGACGACAGTAACCAAATGGAGCTGGACAGATTGACCCTTTAGCGCATTGGCTCCTGGGTTCCGGATGCTGCGTATAAGTCAAATGCACAGGCAATCGAAGCTGCTCGGTTCGCGCCGCATGTGTTCCACTCGATAAAGACGACAATAACGAAATCGAGCTGGACAGATTGACCCTTTAATGCATTGGCTTCTGGGTTCCGGATGTTGCGTATAAGTCAAATGCACAGGCAATGGAAGCTGCTCGGTTCGCGCCGCATGTGTTCCACTCGATAAAGACGACAATAACCGAATCGAGCTGGAGAGATTGACCCTTTAACGCATTGGCTTCTGGGTTCCGGATGCTGCGTATAAGTCAAATGCACAGGCAATCGAAGCTGCTTCGTTCGCGCCGCATGTGTTCCACTCGATAAAGACGACAGTAACCAAATCGAGCTGGACAGATGGACCCTTTAGCGCATTGGATCCTGGGTTCCGGATGCTGCGTATAAGTCAAATGCACAGGCAATCGAAGCTGCTCGGTTCGCGCCGCGTGTGTTCCACTCGATAAAGACGACAGTAACCAAATCGAGCTGGACAGATTGACCCTTTAACGCATTGGCTTCTGGGTTCCGGATGCTGTGTAAAGTCAAATGCACAGGCACTCGAAGCTCCTCGCTTCGCGCCGCACGTGTTCCACTCAATAGAGACGACAATAACCAAATCGGGCTGGACAAATTTGACCCTTTAGCGTATTGGCTTCTGGGTTCCGGATGCTGTGTATAAGTCAAATGCACAGGCAATCGAAGCTGCTCGGTTTGCGCCGCACGTGTTCCACTCGATAAAGACGACAATAACCAAATCGAGCTGGACAGATTGACCCTTTAGCGCATTGGCTTCTGGGTTCCGTATGCTGCGTATAAGTCAAATGCACAGGCAATCGAAGCTGCTCGGTTTGCGCCGCATGTGTTCCACTCGATAAAAACGAAAATAACCTAATCGAGCTGGACAGATTGACCCTTTAACGCATTGGCTTCTGGGTTCCGGATGCTGCGTATAAGTCAAATGCACAGGCAATCGAAGCTGCTCGGTTCGCGCCGCATGTGTTCCACTCGATAAAGACGACAGTAACCAAACCGAGCTGGACAGATTGACCCTTTAACGCATTGCCTTCTGGGTTCCGGATGCTGCGTATAAGTCAAATGCACAGGCAATCGAAGCTGCTTGGTTCGCGCCGCATGTGTTCCACTCGATAAAGACGACAGTAACCTAATCGAGCTGGACCGTTGACCCTTTAGCGCATTGGCTCTTGGGTTCCGGATGCTGCGTATAAGTCAAATGCACAGGCAATCGAAGCTGCTCGGTTCGCGCCGCATGTGTTCCACTCGATAAAGACGACAATAACCGAATCGAGCTGGAGAGATTGACCCTTTAACGCATTGGCTTCTGGGTTCCGGATGCTGCGTATAAGTCAAATGCACAGGCAATCGAAGCTGCTCGGTTCGCGCCGCATGTGTTCCACTCGATAAAGAGGACAGTAACCAAACCGAGCTGGACAGATTGACCCTTTAACGCATTGCCTTCTGGGTTCCGGATGCTGCGTATAAGTCAAATGCACAGGCAATCGAAGCTGCTTGGTTCGCGCCGCATGTGTTCCACTCGATAAAGACGACAGTAACCTAATCGAGCTGGACCGATTGACCCTTTAGCGCATTGGCTCTTGGGTTCCGGATGCTGCGTATAAGTCAAATGCACAGGCAATCGAAGCTGCTCGGTTCGCGCCGCATGTGTTCCACTCGATAAAGACGACAATAACCGAATCGAGCTGGAGAGATTGACCCTTTAACGCATTGGCTTCTGGGTTCCGGATGTTGCGTATAAGTCAAATGCACAGGCAATCGAAGCTGCTCGGTTTGCGCCGCATGTGTTCCACTCGATAAAGACGACAATAACGAAATCGAGCTGGACAGATTGACCCTTTAACGCATTGGCTTCTGGGTTCCGGATGCTGCGTATAAGTCAAATGCACAGGCAATCGAAGCTGCTCGGTTTGCGCCGCATGTGTTCGACTCGATAAAAACGAAAATAACCTAATCGAGCTGGACAGATTGACCCTTTAGCGCATTGGCTTCTGGGTTCCGGATGCTGCGTATAAGTCAAATGCACAGGCAATCGAAGCTGCTCGGTTTGCGCCGCATGTGTTCCACGCGATAAAAACGAAAATAACCTAATCGAGCTGGACAGATTGACCCTTTAACGCATTGGCTTCTGGGTTCCGGATGCTGCGTATAAGTCAAATGCACAGGCAATCGAAGCTGCTCGGTTCGCGCCGCATGAGTTCCACTCGATAAAGACGACAGTAACCAAACCGAGCTGGACAGATTGACCCTTTAGCGCATTGGCTCCTGGGTTCCGGATGCTGCGTATAAGTCAAATGCACAGGCAATCGCAGCTGCTCGGTTTGCGCCGCATGTGTTCCACTCGATAAAAACGAAAATAACCTAATCGAGCTGGACAGATTGACCCTTTAACGCATTGGCTTCTGGGTTCCGGATGCTGCGTATAAGTCAAATGCACAGGCAATCGAAGCTGCTCGGTTTGCGCCGCATGTGTTCCACTCGATAAAAACGAAAATAACCTAATCGAGCTGGACAGATTGACCCTTTAGCGCATTGGCTCCTGGGTTCCGCATGCTGCATATAACTCAAATGCACAGGGAATCGAAGCTGCTCGGTTCGCGCCGCGTGTGTTCCACTCGATAAAGACGACAATAACCAAATCGTGCTGGACAGATTGACCCTTTAACGCATTGCCCTCTGGGTTCCGGATGCTGCATATAAGTCAAATGCACAGGCAATCGAAGCTGCTTGGTTCGCGCCGCATGTGTTCCACTCGATAAAGACGACAGTAACCTAATCGAGCTGGACAGATTGACGCTTTAGCGCATTGGCTCTTGGGTTCCGGATGCTGCGTATAAGTCAAATGCACAGGCAATCGAAGCTGCTCGGTTCGCGCCGCATGTGTTCCACTCGATAAAGACGACAGTAACCAAATGGAGCTGGACAGATTGACCCTTTAGCGCATTGGCTCCTGGGTTCCGGATGCTGCGTATAAGTCAAATGCACAGGCAATCGAAGCTGCTCGGTTTGCGCCGCATGTGTTCCACTCGATAAAAACGAAAATAACCTAATCGAGCTGGACAGATTGACCCTTTAACGCATTGGCTTCTGGGTTCCGGATGCTGCGTATAAGTCAAATGCACAGGCAATCGAAGCTGCTCGGTTTGCGCCGCATGTGTTCCACTCGATAAAAACGAAAATAACCTAATCGAGCTGGACAGATTGACCCTTTAGCGCATTGGCTCCTGGGTTCCGCATGCTGCATATAACTCAAATGCACAGGGAATCGAAGCTGCTCGGTTCGCGCCGCGTGTGTTCCACTCGATAAAGACGACAATAACCAAACCGAGCTGGACAGATTGACCCTTTAACGCATTGCCTTCTGGGTTCCGGATGCTGCGTATAAGTCAAATGCACAGGCCATCGAAGCTGCTTGGTTCGCGCCGCATGTGTTCCACTCGATAAAGACGACAGTAACCTAATCGAGCTGGACCGATTGACCCTTTAGCGCATTGGCTCTTGGGTTCCGGATGCTGCGTATAAGTCAAATGCACAGGCAATCGAAGCTGCTCGGTTCGCGCCGCATGTGTTCCACTCGATAAAGACGACAATAACCGAATCGAGCTGGAGAGATTGACCCTTTAACGCATTGGCTTCTGGGTTCCGGATGCTGCGTATAAGTCAAATGCACAGGCAATCGAAGCTGCTCGGTTCGCGCCGCATGTGTTCCACTCGATAAAGACGACAGTAACCAAACCGAGCTGGACAGATTGACCCTTTAACGCATTGCCTTCTGGGTTCCGGATGCTGCGTATAAGTCAAATGCACAGGCAATCGAAGCTGCTTGGTTCGCGCCGCATGTGTTCCACTCGATAAAGACGACAGTAACCTAATCGAGCTGGACCGATTGACACTTTAGCGCATTGGCTCTTGGGTTCCGGATACTGCGTATAAGTCAAATGCACAGGCAATCGAAGCTGCTCGGTTCGCGCCGCATGTGTTCCACTCGATAAAGACGACAATAACCGAATCGAGCTGGAGAGATTGACCCTTTAACGCATTGGCTTCTGGGTTCCGGATGTTGCGTATAAGTCAAATGCACAGGCAATCGAAGCTGCTCGGTTTGCGCCGCATGTCTTCCACTCGATAAAGACGACAATAACGAAATCGAGCTGGACAGATTGACCCTTTAACGCATTGGCTTCTGGGTTCCGGATGCTGCGTATAAGTCAAATGCACAGGCAATCGAAGCTGCTCGGTTTGCGCCGCATGTGTTCGACTCGATAAAAACGAAAATAACCTAATCGAGCTGGACAGATTGACCCTTTAGCGCATTGGCTTCTGGGTTCCGGATGCTGCGTATAAGTCAAATGCACAGGCAATCGAAGCTGCTCGGTTTGCGCCGCATGTGTTCCACGCGATAAAAACGAAAATAACCTAATCGAGCTGGACAGATTGACCCTTTAACGCATTGGCTTCTGGGTTCCGGATGCTGCGTATAAGTCAAATGCACAGGCAATCGAAGCTGCTCGGTTCGCGCCGCATGAGTTCCACTCGATAAAGACGACAGTAACCAAACCGAGCTGGACAGATTGACCCTTTAGCGCATTGGCTCCTGGGTTCCGGATGCTGCGTATAAGTCAAATGCACAGGCAATCGAAGCTGCTCGGTTTGCGCCGCATGTGTTCCACTCGATAAAAACGAAAATAACCTAATCGAGCTGGACAGATTGACCCTTTAACGCATTGGCTTCTGGGTTCCGGATGCTGCGTATAAGTCAAATGCACAGGCAATCGAAGCTGCTCGGTTTGCGCCGCATGTGTTCCACTCGATAAAAACGAAAATAACCTAATCGAGCTGGACAGATTGACCCTTTAGCGCATTGGCTCCTGGGTTCCGCATGCTGCATATAACTCAAATGCACAGGGAATCGAAGCTGCTCGGTTCGCGCCGCGTGTGTTCCACTCGATAAAGACGACAATAACCAAATCGTGCTGGACAGATTGACCCTTTAACGCATTGCCCTCTGGGTTCCGGATGCTGCATATAAGTCAAATGCACAGGCAATCGAAGCTGCTTGGTTCGCGCCGCATGTGTTCCACTCGATAAAGACGACAGTAACCTAATCGAGCTGGACAGATTGACGCTTTAGCGCATTGGCTCTTGGGTTCCGGATGCTGCGTATAAGTCAAATGCACAGGCAATCGAAGCTGCTCGGTTCGCGCCGCATGTGTTCCACTCGATAAAGACGACAGTAACCAAATGGATCTGGACAGATTGACCCTTTAGCGCATCGGCTCCTGGGTTCCGGATGCTGCGTATAAGTCAAATGCACAGGCAATCGAAGCTGCTCGGTTCGCGCCGCATGTGTTCCACTCGATAAAGACGACAATAACGAAATCGAGCTGGACAGATTGACCCTTTAACGCATTGGCTTCTGGGTTCCGGATGTTGCGTATAAGTCAAATGCACAGGCAATGGAAGCTGCTCGGTTCGCGCCGCATGTGTTCCACTCGATAAAGACGACAATAACCGAATCGAGCTGGAGAGATTGACCCTTTAACGCATTGGCTTCTGGGTTCCGGATGCTGCGTATAAGTCAAATGCACAGGCAATCGAAGCTGCTTCGTTCGCGCCGCATGGGTTCCACTCGATAAAGACGACAGTAACCAAATCGAGCTGGACAGATGGACCCTTTAGCGCATTGGATCCTGGGTTCCGGATGCTGCGTATAAGTCAAATGCACAGGCAATCGAAGCTGCTCGGTTCGCGCCGCGTGTGTTCCACTCGATAAAGACGACAGTAACCAAATCGAGCTGGACAGATTGACCCTTTAACGCATTGGCTTCTGGGTTCCGGATGCTGTGTAAAGTCAAATGCACAGGCACTCGAAGCTCCTCGCTTCGCGCCGCACGTGTTCCACTCAATAGAGACGACAATAACCAAATCGGGCTGGACAAATTTGACCCTTTAGCGTATTGGCTTCTGGGTTCCGGATGCTGTGTATAAGTCAAATGCACAGGCAATCGAAGCTGCTCGGTTCGCGCCGCACGTGTTCCACTCGATAAAGACGACAATAACCAAATCGAGCTGGACAGATTGACCCTTTAGCGCATTGGCTTCTGGGTTCCGGATGCTGCGTATAAGTCAAATGCACAGGCAATCGAAGCTGCTCGGTTTGCGCCGCAAGTGTTCCACTCGATAAAAACGAAAATAACCTAATCGAGCTGGACAGATTGACCCTTTAACGCATTGGCTTCTGGGTTCCGGATGCTGCGTATAAGTCCAATGCACAGGCAATCGAAGCTGCTCGGTTCGCGCCGCATGTGTTCCACTCGATAAAGACGACAGTAACCAAACCGAGCTGGACAGATTGACCCTTTAACGCATTGCCTTCTGGGTTCCGGATGCTGCGTATAAGTCAAATGCACAGGCAATCGAAGCTGCTTGGTTCGCGCCGCATGTGTTCCACTCGATAAAGACGACAGTAACCTAATCGAGCTGGACCGATTGACCCTTTAGCGCATTGGCTCTTGGGTTCCGGATGCTGCGTATAAGTCAAATGCACAGGCAATCGAAGCTGCTCGGTTCGCGCCGCATGTGTTCCACTCGATAAAGACGACAATAACCGAATCGAGCTGGAGAGATTGACCCTTTAACGCATTGGCTTCTGGGTTCCGGATGTTGCGTATAAGTCAAATGCACAGGCAATCGAAGCTGCTCGGTTTGCGCCGCATGTGTTCCACTCGATAAAGACGACAATAACGAAATCGAGCTGGACAGATTGACCCTTTAGCGCATTGGATCCTGGGTTCCGGATGCTGCGTATAAGTCAAATGCACAGGCAATCGAAGCTGCTCGGTTCGCGCCGCATGTGTTCCACTCGATAAGACGACAGTAACCAAATCGAGATGGACAGATTGACGCTTTAGCGCATTGGCTCTTGGGTTCCGGATGCTGCGTATAAGTCAAATGCACAGGCAATCGAAGCTGCTCGGTTCGCGCCGCATGTGTTCCACTCGATAAAGACGACAATAACGAAATCGAGCTGGACAGATTGACCCTTTAACGCATTGGCTTCTGGGTTCCGGATGCTGCGTATAAGTCAAATGCACAGGCAATGGAAGCTGCTCGGTTCGCGCCGTATGTGTTCCACTCGATAAAGACGACAATAACCGAATCGAGCTGGAGAGATTGACCCTTTAACGCATTGGCTTCTGGGTTCCGGCTGCTGCGTATAAGTCAAATGCACAGGCAATCGAAGCTGCTTCGTTCGCGCCGCATGTGTTGCACTCGATAAAGACGACAGTAACCAAATCGAGCTGGACAGATTGACCCTTTAGCGCATTGGATCCTGGGTTCCGGATGCTGCGTATAAGTCAAATGCACAGGCAATCGAAGCTGCTCGGTTCGCGCCGCATGTGTTCCACTCGATAAAGACGACAGTAACCAAATCGAGCTGGACAGATTGACCCTTTAGCGCATTGGCTTCTGGGTTCCGGATTATGTGTAAAGTCAAATGCACAGGCACTCGAAGCTCCTCGCTTCGCGCCGCACGTGTTCCACTCAATAGAGACGACAATAACCAAATCGGGCTGGACAAATTTGACCCTTTAGCGTATTGGCTTCTGGGTTCCGGATGCTGTGTATAAGTCAAATGCACAGGCAATCGAAGCTGCTCGGTTCGCGCCGCACGTGTTCCACTCGATAAAGACGACAATAACCAAATCGAGCTGGACAGATTGACCCTTTAGCGCATTGGCTTCTGGGTTCCGGATGCTGCGTATAAGTCAAATGCACAGGCAATCGAAGCTGCTCGGTTTGCGCCGCATGTGTTCCACTCGATAAAAACGAAAATAACCTAATCGAGCTGGACAGATTGACCCTTTAACGCATTGGCTTCTGGGTTCCGGATGCTGCGTATAAGTCAAATGCACAAGCAATCGAAGCTGCTCGGTTCGCGCCGCACGTGTTCCACTCGGTAAAGACGACAATAACCAAATCGAGCTGGACAGTTTGACCCTTTAGCGCATTGGCTTCTGGGTTCCGGATGCTGCGTATAAGTCAAATGCACAGGCAATCGAAGCTCCTCGGTTCGCGCCGCATGTGTTCCACTCGATAAAGACGACAGTAACCAAATCGAGCTGGACAGATTGACCCTTTAGCGCATTGGATCCTGGGTTCCGGATGCTGCGTATAAGTCAAATGCACAGGCAATCGAAGCTGCTCGGTTCGCGCCGCATGTGTTCCACTCGATAAGACGACAGTAACCAAATCAAGATGGACAGATTGACCCTTTAGCGCATTGGCTCCTGGGTTCCGGATGCTGCGTATAAGTCAAATGCACAGGCAATCGAAGCTCCTCGGTACGCGCCGCATGTGTTCCACTCGATAAAGACGACAATAACCGAATCGAGCTGGAGAGATTGACCCTTTAACGCATTGCCTTCTGGGTTCCGGATGCTGCGTATAAGTCAAATGCACAGGCAATCGAAGCTGCTTGGTTCGCGCCGCATGTGTTCCACTCGATAAAGACGACAGTAACCTAATCGAGCTGGACCGATTGACCCTTTAGCGCATTGGCTCTTGGGTTCCGGATGCTGCGTATAAGTCAAATGCACAGGCAATCGAAGCTGCTCGGTTCGCGCCGCATGTGTTCCACTCGATAAAGACGACAATAACCGAATCGAGCTGGAGAGATTGACCCTTTAACGCATTGGCTTCTGGGTTCCGGATGTTGCGTATAAGTCAAATGCACAGGCAATCGAAGCTGCTCGGTTTGCGCCGCATGTGTTCCACTCGATAAAGACGACAATAACGAAATCGAGCTGGACAGATTGACCCTTTAGCGCATTGGATCCTGGGTTCCGGATGCTGCGTATAAGTCAAATGCACAGGCAATCGAAGCTGCTCGGTTCGCGCCGCATGTGTTCCACTCGATAAGACGACAGTAACCAAATCGAGATGGACAGATTGACGCTTTAGCGCATTGGCTCTTGGGTTCCGGATGCTGCGTATAAGTCAAATGGACAGGCAATCGAAGCTGCTCGGTTCGCGCCGCATGTGTTCCACTCGATAAAGACGACAATAACGAAATCGAGCTGGACAGATTGACCCTTTAACGCATTGGCTTCTGGGTTCCGGATGCTGCGTATAAGTCAAATGCACAGGCAATGGAAGCTGCTAGGTTCGCGGCGTATGTGTTCCACTCGATAAAGACGACAATAACCGAATCGAGCTGGAGAGATTGACCCTTTAACGCATTGGCTTCTGGGTTCCGGATGCTGCGTATAAGTCAAATGCACAGGCAATCGAAGCTGCTTCGTTCGCGCCGCATGTGTTGCACTCGATAAAGACGACAGTAACCAAATCGAGCTGGACAGATTGACCCTTTAGCGCATTGGATCCTGGGTTCCGGATGCTGCGTATAAGTCAAATGCACAGGCAATCGAAGCTGCTCGGTTCGCGCCGCATGTGTTCCACTCGATAAAGACGACAGTAACCAAATCGAGCTGGACAGATTGACCCTTTAGCGCATTGGCTTCTGGGTTACGGATTATGTGTAAAGTCAAATGCACAGGCACTCGAAGCTCCTCGCTTCGCGCCGCACGTGTTCCACTCAATAGAGACGACAATAACCAAATCGGGCTGGACAAATTTGACCCTTTAGCGTATTGGCTTCTGGGTTCCGGATGCTGTGTATAAGTCAAATGCACAGGCAATCGAAGCTGCTCGGTTCGCGCCGCGCGTGTTCCACTCGATAAAGACGACAATAACCAAATCGAGCTGGACAGATTGACCCTTTAGCGCATTGGCTTCTGGGTTCCGGATGCTGCGTATAAGTCAAATGCACAGGCAATCGAAGCTGCTCGGTTTGCGCCGCATGTGTTCCACTCGATAAAAACGAAAATAACCTAATCGAGCTGGACAGATTGACCCTTTAACGCATTGGCTTCTGGGTTCCGGATGCTGCGTATAAGTCAAATGCACAAGCAATCGAAGCTGCTCGGTTCGCGCCGCACGTGTTCCACTCGGTAAAGACGACAATAACCAAATCGAGCTGGACAGATTGACCCTTTAGCGCATTGGCTTCTGGGTTCCGGATGCTGCGTATAAGTCAAATGCACAGGCAATCGAAGCTCCTCGGTTCGCGCCGCATGTGTTCCACTCGATAAAGACGACAGTAACCAAATCGAGCTGGACAGATTGACCCTTTAGCGCATTGGATCCTGGGTTCCGGATGCTGCGTATAAGTCAAATGCACAGGCAATCGAAGCTGCTCGGTTCGCGCCGCATGTGTTCCACTCGATAAGACGACAGTAACCAAATCAAGATGGACAGATTGACCCTTTAGCGCATTGGCTCCTGGGTTCCGGATGCTGCGTATAAGTCAAATGCACAGGCAATCGAAGCTCCTCGGTACGCGCCGCATGTGTTCCACTCGATAAAGACGACAATAACCGAATCGAGCTGGAGAGATTGACCCTTTAACGCATTGCCTTCTGGGTTCCGGATGCTGCGTATAAGTCAAATGCACAGGCAATCGAAGCTGCTTGGTTCGCGCCGCATGTGTTCCACTCGATAAAGACGACAGTAACCTAATCGAGCTGGACCGATTGACCCTTTAGCGCATTGGCTCTTGGGTTCCGGATGCTGCGTATAAGTCAAATGCACAGGCAATCGAAGCTGCTCGGTTCGCGCCGCATGTGTTCCACTCGATAAAGACGACAATAACCGAATCGAGCAGGAGAGATTGACCCTTTAACGCATTGGCTTCTGGGTTCCGGATGTTGCGTATAAGTCAAATGCACAGGCAATCGAAGCTGCTCGGTTTGCGCCGCATGTGTTCCACTCGATAAAGACGACAATAACGAAATCGAGCTGGACAGATTGACCCTTTAGCGCATTGGATCCTGGGTTCCGGATGCTGCGTATAAGTCAAATGCACAGGCAATCGAAGCTGCTCGGTTCGCGCCGCATGTGTTCCACTCGATAAGACGACAGTAACCAAATCGAGATGGACAGATTGACGCTTTAGCGCATTGGCTCTTGGGTTCCGGATGCTGCGTATAAGTCAAATGCACAGGCAATCGAAGCTGCTCGGTTCGCGCCGCATGTGTTCCACTCGATAAAGACGACAATAACGAAATCGAGCTGGACAGATTGACCCTTTAACGCATTGGCTTCTGGGTTCCGGATGCTGCGTATAAGTCAAATGCACAGGCAATGGAAGCTGCTCGGTTCGCGCCGTATGTGTTCCACTCGATAAAGACGACAATAACCGAATCGAGCTGGAGAGATTGACCCTTTAACGCATTGGCTTCTGGGTTCCGGATGCTGCGTATAAGTCAAATGCACAGGCAATCGAAGCTGCTTCGTTCGCGCCGCATGTGTTGCACTCGATAAAGACGACAGTAACCAAATCGAGCTGGACAGATTGACCCTTTAGCGCATTGGATCCTGGGTTCCGGATGCTGCGTATAAGTCAAATGCACAGGCAATCGAAGCTGCTCGGTTCGCGCCGCATGTGTTCCACTCGATAAAGACGACAGTAACCAAATCGAGCTGGACAGATTGACCCTTTAGCGCATTGGCTTCTGGGTTACGGATTATGTGTAAAGTCAAATGCACAGGCACTCGAAGCTCCTCGCTTCGCGCCGCACGTGTTCCACTCAATAGAGACGACAATAACCAAATCGGGCTAGACAGTTTGACCCTTTAGCGCATTGGCTTCTGGGTTCCGGATGCTGTGTATAAGTCAAATGCACAGGCAATCGAAGCTGCTCGGTTCGCGCCGCACGTGTTCCACTCGGTAAAGACGACAATAACCAAATCGAGCTGGACAGATTGACCCTTTAGCGCATTGGCTTCTGGGTTCCGGATGCTGCGTATAAGTCAAATGCACAGGCAATCGAAGCTCCTCGGTTCGCGCCGCATGTGTACCACTCGATAAAGACGACAATAACCAAACCGAGCTGGACAGTTTGACCCTTTAGCGCATTGGCTTCTGGGTTCCGGATGCTGCCTATAAGTCAAATGCACAGGCAATCGAAGCTGCTTGGTTCGCGCCGCATGTGTTCCACTCGATAAAGACGACAGTAACCTAATCGAGCTGGACAGATTGACCCTTTAGCGCATTGGCTTCTGGGTTCCGGATGCTGCGTATAAGTCAAATGCACAGGCAATCGAAGCTGCTCGGTTTGCGCCGCATGTGTTCCACTCGATAAAAATGAAAATAACCTAATCGAGCTGGACAGATTGACCCTTTAACGCATTGGCTTCTGGGTTCCGGGTGCTGCGTATAAGTCAAATGCACAGGCAATCGAAGCTGCTCGGTTCGCGCCGCATGAGTTCCACTCGATAAAGACGACAGTAACCAAACCGAGCTGGACAGATTGACCTTTTAGCGCATTGGCTCCTGGGTTCCGGATGCTGCGTATAAGTCAAATGCACAGGCAATCGAAGCTGCTTGGTTCGCGCCGCATGTGTTCCACTCGATAAAGACGACAGTAACCTAATCGAGCTGGACAGATTGACGCTTTAGCGCATTGGCTCTTGGGTTCCGGATGCTGCGTATAAGTCAAATGCACAGGCAATCGAAGCTGCTCGGTTCGCGCCGCATGTGTTCCACTCGATAAAGACGACAGTAACCAAATGGAGCTGGACAGATTGACCCTTTAGCGCATTGGCTCCTGGGTTCCGCATGCTGCATATAACTCAAAAGCACAGGCAATCGAAGCTGCTCGGTTCGCGCCGCGTGTGTTCCACTCGATAAAGACGACAATAACGAAATCGAGCTGGACAGATTGACCCTTTAACGCATTGACTTCTGGGTTCCGGATGTTGCGTATAAGTCAAATGCACAGGCAATGGAAGCTGCTCGGTTCGCGCCGCATGTGTTCCACTCGATAAAGACGACAATAACCGAATCGAGCTGGAGAGATTGACCCTTTAGCGCATTGGCTCCTGGGTTCCGCATGCTGCATATAACTCAAATGCACAGGCAATCGAAGCTGCTCGGTTCGCGCCGCGTGTGTTCCACTCGATAAAGACGACAGTAACCAAATCGAGCTGGACAGATTGACCCTTTTGCACATTGGCTCCTGGGTTCCGGATGCTGCGTATAAGTCAAATGCACAGGCAATCGAAGCTGCTCGGTTCGCGCCGCATGTGTTCCACTCGATAAGACGACAGTAACCAAATCGAGATGGACAGATTGCCGCTTTAGCGCATTGGCTCTTGGGTTCCGGATGCTGCGTATAAGTCAAATGCACAGGCAATCGAAGCTGCTCGGTTCGCGCCGCATGTGTTCCACTCGATAAAGACGACAGTAACCAAATGGAGCTGGACAGATTGACCCTTTAGCGCATTGGCTCCTGGGTTCCGGATGCTGCGTATAAGTCAAATGCACAGGCAATCGAAGCTGCTTGGTTCGCGCCGCATGTGTTCCACTCGATAAAGACGACAATAACGAAATCGAGCTGGACAGATTGACCCTTTAACGCATTGGCTTCTGGGTTCCGGATGTTGCGTATAAGTCAAATGCACAGGCAATGGAAGCTGCTCGGTTCGCGCCGCATGTGTTCCACTCGATAAAGACGACAATAACCGAATCGAGCTGGAGAGATTGACCCTTTAACGCATTGGCTTCTGGGTTCCGGATGCTGCGTATAAGTCAAATGCACAGGCAATCGAAGCTGCTTCGTTCGCGCCGCATGTGTTGCACTCGATAAAGACGACAGTAACCAAATCGAGCTGGACAGATTGACTCTTTAGCGCATTGGATCCTGGGTTCCGGATGCTGCGTATAAGTCAAATGCACAGGCAATCGAAGCTGCTCGGTTCGCGCCGCATGTGTTCCACTCGATAAAGACGACAGCAACCAAATCGAGCTGGACAGATTGACACTTTAGCGCATTGGCTCCTGGGTTCCGGATGCTGCGTATAAGTCAAATGCACAGGCAATCGAAGCTCCTCGGTTCGCGCCGCATGTGTACCACTCGATAAAAACGACAATAACCAAACCGAGCTGGACAGTTTGACCCTTTAGCGCATTGGCTTCTGGGTTCCGGATGCTGCCTATAAGTCAAATGCACAGGCAATCGAGGCTTTTCGGTTCGCGCCGCATGTGTTCCACACGATAAAGACGACAATAACCAAATCGAGCTGGACAGATTGACCCTTTAACGCATTGGCTTCTGGGTTCCGGTTGCTGTGTAAAGTCAAATGCACAGGCACTCGAAGCTCCTCGCTTCGCGCCGCACGTGTTCCACTCAATAAAGACGACAATAACCAAATCGGGCTGGAAAAATTTGGCCCTTTAGCGTATTGGCTTCTGGGTTCCGGATGCTGTGTATAAGTCAAATGCACAGGCAATCGAAGCTGCTCGGTTCGCGCCGCACGTGTTCCACTCGATAAAGACGACAATAACCAAATCGAGCTGGACAGATTGACCCTTTAGCGCATTGGCTTCTGGGTTCCGGATGCTGCGTATAAGTCAAATGCACAGGCAATCGAAGCTGCTCGGTTTGCGCCGCATGTGTTCCACTCGATAAAAACGAAAATAACCTAATCGAGCTGGACAGATTGACCCTTTAACGCATTGGCTTCTGGGTTCCGGATGCTGCGTATAAGTCAAATGCACAGGCAATCGAAGCTGCTCGGTTCGCGCCGCATGTGTTCCACTCGATAAAGACGACAGTAACCAAACCGAGCTGGACAGATTGACCCTTTAACGCATTGCCTTCTGGGTTCCGGATGCTGCGTATAAGTCAAATGCACAGGCAATCGAAGCTGCTTGGTTCGCGCCGCATGTGTTCCACTGGATAAAGACGACAGTAACCTAATCGAGCTGGACCGATTGACCCTTTAGCGCATTGGCTCTTGGGTTCCGGATGCTGCGTATAAGTCAAATGCACAGGCAATCGAAGCTGCTCGGTTCGCGCCGCATGTGTTCCACTCGATAAAGACGACAATAACCGAATCGAGCTGGAGAGATTGACCCTTTGACGCATTGGCTTCTGGGTTCCGGATGTTGCGTATAAGTCAAATGCACAGGCAATCGAAGCTGCCCGGTTTGCGCCGCATGTGTTCCACTCGATAAAGACGACAATAACGAAATCGAGCTGGACAGATTGACCCTTTAACGCATTGGCTTCTGGGTTCCGGATGTTGCGTATAAGTCAAATGCAGAGGCAATGGAAGCTGCTGGGTTCGCGCCGCATGTGTTCCACTCGATAAAGACGACAATAACCGAATCGAGCTGGAGAGATTGACCCTTTAACGCATTGGCTTCTGGGTTCCGGATGTTGCGTATAAGTCAAATGCACAGGCAATCGAAGCTGCTCGGTTCGCGCCGCATGTGTTCCACTCGATAAGACGACAGTAACCAAATCGAGATGGACAGATTGACCCTTTAGCGCATTGGCTCCTGGGTTCCGGATGCTGCGTATAAGTCAAATGCACAGGCAATCGAAGCTGCTTGGTTCGCGCCGCATGTGTTCCACTCGATAAAGACGACAGTAACCTAATCGAGCTGGACAGATTGACCCTTTAGCGCATTGGCTTCTGGGTTCCGGATGCTGCGTATAAGTCAAATGCACAGGCAATCGAAGCTGCTCGGTTTGCGCCGCATGTGTTCCACTCGATAAAAATGAAAATAACCTAATCGAGCTGGACAGATTGACCCTTTAACGCATTGGCTTCTGGGTTCCGGATGCTGCGTATAAGTCAAATGCACAGGCAATCGAAGCTGCTCGGTTCGCGCCGCATGAGTTCCACTCGATAAAGACGGCAGTAACCAAACCGAGCTGGACAGATTGACCCTTTAGCGCATTGGCTCCTGGGCTCCGCATGCTGCATATAACTCAAATGCACAGGCAATCGAAGCTGCTCGGTTCGCGCCGCATGTGTTCCACTCGATAAAGACGACAATAACGAAATCGAGCTGGACAGATTGACCCTTTAACGCATTGGGTTCTGGATTCCGGATGTTGCGTATAAGTCAAATGCACAGGCAATCGAAGCTGCTCGGTTCGCGCCGCATGTGTTCCACTCGATAAAGATGACAATAACGAAATCGAGCTGGACAGATTGACCCTTTAACGCATTGGCTTCTGGGTTCCGGATGTTGCGTATAAGTCAAATGCACAGGCAATGGAAGCTGCTCGGTTCGCGCCGCATGTGTTCCACTCGATAAAGACGACAATAACCGAATCGAGCTGGAGAGATTGACCCTTTAACGCATTGGCTTCTGGGTTCCGGATGCTGCGTATAAGTCAAATGCACAGGCAATCTAAGCTGCTTCGTTCGCGCCGCATGTGTTCCACTCGATAAAGACGACAGTAACCAAATCGAGCTGCACAGATTGACCCTTTAGCGCATTGGATCCTGGGTTCCGGATGCTGCGTATAAGTCAAATGCACAGGCAATCGAAGCTGCTCGGTTCGCGCCGCATGTGTTCCACTCGATAAAGACGACAGTAACCAAATCGAGCTGGACAGATTGACCCTTTAGCGCATTGGCTCCTGGGTTCCGGATGCTGCGTATAAGTCAAATGCACAGGCAATCGAAGCTCCTCGGTTCGCGCCGCATGTGTACCACTCGATAAAGACGACAATAACCAAACCGAGCTGGACAGTTTGACCCTTTAGCGCATTGGCTTCTGGGTTCCGGATGCTGCCTATAAGTCAAATGCACAGGCAATCGAGGCTTTTCGGTTCGCGCCGCATGTGTTCCACTCGATAAAGACGACAATAACCAAATCGAGCTGGACAGATTGACCCTTTAACGCATTGGCTTCTGGGTTCCGGATGCTGTGTAAAGTCAAATGCACAGGCACTCGAAGCTCCTCGCTTCGCGCCGCACGTGTTCCACTCAATAGAGACGACAATAACCAAATCGGGCTGGACAAATTTGACCCTTTAGCGTATTGGCTTCTGGGTTCCGGATGCTGTGTATAAGTCAAATGCACAGGCAATCGAAGCTGCTCGGTTCGCGCCGCACGTGTTCCACTCGATAAAGACGACAATAACCAAATCGAGCTGGACAGATTGACCCTTTAGCGCATTGGCTTCTGGGTTCCGGATGCTGCGTATAAGACAAATGCACAGGCAATCGAAGCTGCTCGGCTCGCGCCGCACGTGTTCCACTCGATAAAGACGACAATAACCAAATCGAGCTGGACAGATTGACCCTTTAGCGCATTGGCTTCTGGGTTCCGGATGCTGCGTATAAGTCAAATGCACAGGCAATCGAAGCTGCTCGGTTTGCGCCGCATGTGTTCCACTCGATAAAAACGAAAATAACCTAATCGAGCTGGACAGATTGACCCTTTAACGCATTGGCTTCTGGGTTCCGGATGCTGCGTATAAGTCAAATGCACAGGCAATCGAAGCTGCTCGGTTCGCGCCGCATGTGTTCCACTCGATAAAGACGACAGTAACCAAACCGAGCTGGACAGATTGACCCTTTAACGCATTGCCTTCTGGGTTCCGGATGCTGCGTATAAGTCAAATGCACAGGCAATCGAAGCTGCTTGGTTCGCGCCGCATGTGTTCCACTCGATAAAGACGACAGTAACCTAATCGAGCTGGACAGATTGACCCTTTAGCGCATTGGCTTCTGGGTTCCGGATAATAATAATAATAATAAATACTTTATTCACACCAAAGAAACAATACAAGACGCGGACGCGCCAAAGCCTCAATTGGGCTTGTAGGGCGCCGTCCGGCAGCAGCAACAACCTGTGTTACCAAATCAATTCATTGTTTTGTGTACATTAAAACATATGCACTAGAGCTGTTCAAGCTCGGCAATAGCATCACGTAACTGTCTGCGAGTGTTCAAGTTGAAAACATTATCAGGCATCTCATTGAATATACATGGGATATAATATGACCTCATAGACATACCAAAATGAGTTCGCACTGCAGGGACAATATATCGAGAAACTTTTCTTAATGGGATTGGTTTAACGTTGTGGAACCGAAACTCAGAGTTCCAGAAATATCTGAGTACAGTGACTTGTTTGAACACAATGTCAAAGGAAGGCAGACCTGAAGAAAGGAATACACTTTGCTGTTTATGGGGTATTGAATAGATGACACTCTTAGCCATATTCTTGAGAATACGGTTTATCCTATTTTTCCATGTTGCAGAACAGTTGAAGAAACAGCACATGCCATATCTCAGCAGAGAATACCCCAAAGACTGTGCAATTAAACGTCTTATGGCAAATGGCAGGTAGGCCCTTAGAGCATAGAGCAAGCATGCGACGCCTCTAAGCTTCTTACTGAGGTGTGCCATGTGCGTGTTCCAGGATAAATCACTGTCAAAGTAAATGCCAAGGTATTTCACGGACGGAACACATGTAATGGGGTAGCAAGAACATGCAGTGCAACTGGAGCTGTGCAAAAAAACCGCAGCGTTTTTCGGGATTGGCTTGTGTGCATTTTTAAAGCACACTAGATGAGTTTTTTGGGGGTTTATATCAATCAGGTTACATTGAAACCAATCATATAGATTAGTAGCGTCCTGTTGAAGTTGACGGAGTGCGCAAGAAAAATCTGTATTAGATGAGATGAGGAGGGTGTCATCTGCATATTGATAAATCTGTGATGAAGTTATAATGCTGGGGAGGTCATTAACATAGAGATTAAATAAGAGGGGTGATAAGATGGATCCCTGGGGAACACCACTATATAAGTCTATAGTTCTGCTTTGCACAGGTCCAAGTTCCACCATTTGAGATCGCTGAGACACATAATTTCTTAGTAACATTTGAAAAGGACCACGAAAACCATAGCAAAACAACTTTTCACAGAGAATATCATGGTGAACAGTATTAAATGCCTTCCTGACATCAAGAAAGAGACCAAATGCCACTTCATTTTGATCAAAACTAGAATGAACGGAATCCGACATCTTTTCTAATAACGTTTGGGTACCAGAACCAGCAACAAATCCGTATTGATGTGGGCTAAGCACGTTATGCCTCAGCAAAAATGCTGACATTGTACATAAGACGTGTTTTTCTAAAATTTGTGATATACACGACACACACGATATACACGATGCTGCGTATAAGTCAAATGCACAGGCAATCGAAGCTGCTCGGTTTGCGCCGCATGTGTTCCACTCGATAAAAATGAAAATAACCTATACGAGCTGGACAGATTGACCCTTTAACGCATTGGCTTCTGGGTTCCGGATGCTGCGTATAAGTCAAATGCACAGGCAATCGAAGCTGCTCGGTTCGCGCCGCATGAGTTCCACTCGATAAAGACGACAGTAACCAAACCGAGCTGGACAGATTGACCCTTTAGCGCATTGGCTCCTGGGTTCCGCATGCTGCATATAACTCAAATGCACAGGCAATCGAAGCTGCTCGGTTCGCGCCGCATGTGTTCCACTCGATAAAGACGACAATAACGAAATCGAGCTGGACAGATTGACCCTTTAACGCATTGGCTTCTGGATTCCGGATGTTGCGTATAAGTCAAATGCACAGGCAATCGAAGCTGCTCGGTTCGCGCCGCATGTGTTCCACTCGATAAAGACGACAATAACGAAATCGAGCTCGACAGATTGACCCTTTAACGCATTGGCTTCTGGGTTCCGGATGTTGCGTATAAGTCAAATGCACAGGCAATGGTAGCTGCTCGGTTCGCGCCGCATGTGTTCCACTCGATAAAGACGACAATAACCGAATCGAGCTGGAGAGATTGACCCTTTAACGCATTGGTTTCTGGGTTCCGGATGCTGCGTATAAGTCAAATGCACAGGCAATCGAAGCTGCTTCGTTCGCGCCGCATGTGTTCCACTCGATAAAGACGACAGTAACCAAATCGAGCTGCACAGATTGACCCTTTAGCGCATTGGATCCTGGGTTCCGGATGCTGCGTATAAGTCAAATGCACAGGCAATCGAATTTGCTCGGTTCGCGCCGCATGTGTTCCACTCGATAAAGACGACAGTAACCAAATCGAGCTGGACAGATTGACCCTTTAGCGCATTGGCTCCTGGGTTCCGGATGCTGCGTATAAGTCAAATGCACAGGCAATCGAAGCTCCTCGGTTCGCGCCGCATGTGTACCACTCGATAAAGACGACAATAACCAAACCGAGCTGGACAGTTTGACCCTTTAGCGCATTGGCTTCTGGGTTCCGGATGCTGTGTAAAGTCAAATGCACAGGCACTCGAAGCTCCTCGCTTCGCGCCGCACGTGTTCCACTCAATAGAGACGACAATAACCAAATCGGGCTGGATAAATTTGACCCTTTAGCGTATTGGCTTCTGGGTTCCGGATGCTGTGTATAAGTCAAATGCACAGGCAATCGAAGCTGCTCGGTTCGCGCCGCACGTGTTCCACTCGATAAAGACGACAATAACCAAATCGAGCTGGACAGATTGACCCTTTAGCGCATTGGCTTCTGGGTTCCGGATGCTGCGTATAAGACAAATGCACAGGCAATCGAAGCTGCTCGGTTTGCGCCGCATGTGTTCCACTCGATAAAAACGAAAATAACCTAATCGACCTGGACAGATTGACCCTTTAACGCATTGGCTTCTGGGTTCCGGATGCTAAGTATAAGTCAAATGCACAGGCAATCGAAGCTGCACGGTTCGCGCCGCATGTGTTCCACTCGATAAAGACGACAGTAACCAAACCGAGCTGGACAGATTGACCCTTTAACGCATTGCCTTCTGGGTTCCGGATGCTGCGTATAAGTCAAATGCACAGGCAATCGAAGCTGCTTGGTTCGCGCCGCATGTGTTCCACTCGATAAAGACGACAGTAACCTAATCGAGCTGGACAGATTGACCCTTTAGCGCATTGGCTCTTGGGTTCCGGATGCTGCGTATAAGTCAAATGCACAGGCAATCGAAGCTGCTCGGTTCGCGCCGCATGTGTTCCACTCGATAAAGACGACAATAACCGAATCGAGCTGGAGAGATTGACCCTTTAACGCATTGGCTTCTGGGTTCCGGATGTTGCGTATAAGTCAAATGCACAGGCAATCGAAGCTGCTCGGTTTGCGCCGCATGTGTTCCACTCGATAAAGACGACAATAACGAAATTGAGCTGGACAGATTGACCCTTTAACGCATTGGCTTCTGGGTTCCGGATGTTGCGTATAAGTCAAATGCACAGGGAATGGAAGCTGCTCGGTTCGCGCCGCATGTGTTCCACTCGATAAAGACGACAATAACCGAATCGAGCTGGAGAGATTGACCCTTTAAAGCATTGGCTTCTGGGTTCCGGATGTTGCGTATAAGTCAAATGCACAGGCAATCGAAGCTGCTTCGTTCGCGCCGCATGTGTTCCACTCGATAAAGACGACAGTAACCAAATCGAGCTGGACAGATTGACCCTTTAGCGCATTGGATCCTGGGTTCCGGATGCTGCGTATAAGTCAAATGCACAGGCAATCGAAGCTGCTCGGTTCGCGCCGCATGTGTTCCACTCGATAAGACGACAGTAACCAAATCGAGATGGACAGATTGACCCTTTAGCGCATTGGCTCCTGGGTTCCGGATGCTGCGTATAAGTCAAATGCACAGGCAATCGAAGCTCCTCGGTTCGCGCCGCATGTGTACCACTCGATAAAGACGACAATAACCAAATCGAGCTGGACAGATTGACCCTTTAACGCATTGGCTTCTGGGTTCCGGATGCTGTGTAAAGTCAAATGCACAGGCAATCGAAGCTGCTCGGTTCGCGCCGCACGTGTTCCACTCGATAAAGACGACAATAACCAAATCGAGCTAGACAGTTTTGACCCTTTAGCGCATTGGCTTCTGGGTTCCGGATGCTGCCTATAAGTCAAATGCACAGGCAATCGAAGCTGCTCGGTTCGCGCCGCACGTGTTCCACTCGATAAAGACGACAATAACCAAATCGAGCTAGACAGTTTGACCCTTTAGCGCATTGGCTTCTGGGTTCCGGATGCTGCCTATAAGTCAAATGCAGAGGCAATCGAAGCTGCTCGGTGCGCGCCGCACGTGTTCCACTGGATAAAGACTACAATAAACAAATCGAGCTGGACAGACTGACCCTTTAGCGCATTGGCTTTTGGGTTCCGGATGCTGTGTAAAGTCAAATGCACAGGCAATCGAAGCTGGTCGGTTCGCGCCGCACGTGTTCCACTCGATAAAGACGACAATAACCAAATCGAGCTAGACAGTTTGACCCTTTAGCGCATTGGCTTCTGGGTTCCGGATGCTGTGTATAAGTCAAATGCACAGGCAATCGAAGCTGCTCGGTTCGCGCCGCACGTGTTCCACTCGATAAAGACGACAATAATCAAATCGAGCTGGACAGATTGACCCTTTAGCGCATTGGCTTCTGGGTTCCGGATGCTGCGTATAAGTCAAATGCACAGGCAATCGAAGCTGCTCGGTTTGCGCCGCATGTGTTCCACTCGATAAAAACGAAAATAACCTAATCGAGCTGGACAGATTGACCCTTTAACGCATTGGCTTCTGGGTTCCGGATGCTGCGTATAACTCAAATGCACAGGCAATCGAAGCTGCTCGGTTCGCGCCGCATGTGTTCCACTCGATCAAGACGACAGTAACCAAACCGAGCTGGACAGATTGACCCTTTAACGCATTGCCTTCTGGGTTCCGGATGCTGCGTATAAGTCAAATGCACAGGCAATCGAAGCTGCTTGGTTCGCGCCGCATGTGTTCCACTCGATAAAGACGACAGTAACCTAATCGAGCTGGACAGATTGACCCTTTAGCGCATTGGCTTCTGGGTTCCGGATGCTGCGTATAAGTCAAATGCACAGGCAATCGAAGCTGCTCGGTTTGCGCCGCATGTGTTCCACTCGATAAAAACGAAAATAACCTAATCGAGCTGGACAGATTGACCCTTTAACGCATTGGCTTCTGGGTTCCGGATGCTGCGTATAAGTCAAATGCACAGGCAATCGAAGCTGCTCGGTTCGCGCCGCATGAGTTCCACTCGATAAAGACGACAGTAACCAAACCGAGCTGGACAGATTGACCCTTTAGCGCATTGGCTCCTGGGTTCCGCATGCTGCATATAACTCAAATGCACAGGCAATCGAAGCTGCTCGGTTCGCGCCGCGTGTGTTCCACTCGATAAAGACGACAATAACCAAATCGTGCTGGACAGATTGACCCTTTAACGCATTGCCCTCTGGGTTCCGGATGCTGCGTATAAGTCAAATGCACAGGCAATCGAAGCTGCTTGGTTCGCGCCGCATGTGTTCCACTCGATAAAGACGACAGTAAACTAATCGAGCTGGACAGATTGACGCTTTAGCGCATTGGCTCTTGGGTTCCGGATGCTGCGTATATGTCAAATGCACAGGCAATCGAAGCTGCTCGGTTCGCGCCGCATGTGTTCCACTCGATAAAGACGACAATAACCAAACCGAGCTGGACAGTTTGACCCTTTAGCGCATTGGCTTCTGGGTTCCGGATGCTGCCTATAAGTCAAATGCACAGGCAATCGAGGCTTTTCGGTTCGCGCCGCATGTGTTCCACTCGATAAAGACGACAATAACCAAATCGAGCTGGACAGATTGACCCTTTAACGCATTGGCTTCTGGGTTCCGGATGCTGTGTAAAGTCAAATGCACAGACACTCGAAGCTCCTCGCTTCGCGCCGCACGTGTTCCACTCAATAGAGACGACAATAACCAAATCGGGCTGGACAAATTTGACCCTTTAGCGTATTGGCTTCTGGGTTCCGGATGCTGTGTATAAGTCAAATGCACAGGCAATCGAAGCTGCTCGGTTCGCGCCGCACGTGTTCCACTCGATAAAGACGACAATAACCAAATCGAGCTGGACAGATTGACCCTTTAGCGCATTGGCTTCTGGGTTCCGGATGCTGCGTATAAGTCAAATGCACAGGCAATCGAAGCTGCTCGGTTTGCGCCGCATGTGTTCCACTCGATAAAAACGAAAATAACCTAATCAAGCTGGACAGATTGACCCTTTAACGCATTGCCTTCTGGGTTCCGGATGCTGCGTATAAGTCAAATGCACAGGCAATCGAAGCTGCTTGGTTCGCGCCGCATGTGTTCCACTCGATAAAGACGACAGTAATATAATCGAGCTGGACAGATTGACCCTTTAGCGCATTGGCTCTTGGGTTCCGGATGCTGCGTATAAGTCAAATGCACAGGCAATCGAAGCTGCTCGGTTCGCGCCGCATGTGTTCCACTCGATAAAGACGACAATAACCGAATCGAGCTGGAGAGATTGACCCTTTAACGCATTGGCTTCTGGGTTCCGGATGTTGCGTATAAGTCAAATGCACAGGCAATCGAAGCTGCTCGGTTTGCGCCGCATGTGTTCCACTCGATAAAAACGAAAATAACCTAACCGAGCTGGACAGATTGACCCTTTAACGCATTGGCTTCTGGGTTCCGGATGCTGCGTATAAGTCAAATGCACAGGCAATCGAAGCTGCCCGGTTCGCGCCGCATGTGTTCCACTCGATAAAGACGACAATAACGAAATCGAGCTGGACAGATTGACCCTTTAACGCATTGGCTTCTGGGTTCCGGATGTTGCGTATAAGTCAAATGCACAGGCAATGGAAGCTGCTCGGTTCGCGCCGCATGTGTTCCACTCGATAAAGACGACAATAACCGAATCGAGCTGGAGAGATTGACCCTTTAACGCATTGGCTTTTGGGTTACGGATGTTGCGTATAAGTCAAATGCACAGGCAATCGAAGCTGCTTCGTTCGCGCCGCATGTGTTCCACTCGATAAAGACGACAATAACCAAATCGAGCTGGACAGATTGACCCTTTAGCGCATTGGATCCTGGGTTCCGGATGCTGCGTATAAGTCAAATGCAGAGGCAATCGAAGCTGCTCGGTTCGCGCCGCATGTGTTCCACTCGATAAGACGACAGTAACCAAATCGAGATGGACAGATTGACCCTTTAGCGCATTGGCTCCTGGGTTCTGGATGCTGCGTATAAGTCAAATGCACAGGCAATCGAAGCTCCTCGGTTCGCGCCGCATGTGTACCACTCGATAAAGACGACAATAACCAAATCGAGCTGGACAGTTTGACCCTTTAACGCATTGGCTTCTGGGTTCCGGATGCTGTGTAAAGTCAAATGCACAGGCAATCGAAGCTGCTCGGTTCGCGCCGCACGTGTTCCACTCGATAAAGACGACAATAACCAAATCGAGCTAGACAGTTTGACCCTTTAGCGCATTGGCTTCTGGGTTCCGGATGCTGCCTATAAGTCAAATGCACAGGCAATCGAAGCTGCTCGGTTCGCGCCGCACGTGTTCCACTCGATAAAGACGACAATAACCAAATCGAGCTAGACAGTTTGACCCTTTAGCGCATTGGCTTCTGGGTTCCGGATGCTGCCTATAAGGCAAATGCACAGGCAATCGAAGCTGCTCGGTTCGCGCCGCACGTGTTCCACTCAATAGAGACGACAATAACCAAATCGGGCTGGACAGATTTGACCCTTTATCGCATTGGCTTCTGGGTTCCGGATGCTGCGTATAAGTCAAATGCACAGGCAATCGAAGCTGCTCGGTTCGCGCCGCACGTGTTTCACTCGATAAAGACGACAATAACCAAATCGAGCTGGACAGATTGACCCTTTAGCGCATTGGCTTCTGGGTTCCGGATACTGCGTATAATTCAAATGCAAAGGCAATCGAAGCTGCTCGGTGCGCGCCGCACGTGTTCCACTGGATAAACACTACAATAAACAAATCGAGCTGGACAGACTGACCCTTTAGCGCATTGGCTTCTGGGTTCCGGATACTGCGTATAAGTCAAATGCACAGGCAATCGAAGCTGCTCGGTTTGCGCCGCATGTGTTCCACTCGATAAAAACGAAAATAACCTAATCGAGCTGGACAGATTGACCCTTTAACGCATTGGCTTCTGGGTTCCGGATGCTGCGTATAAGTCAAATGCACAGGCAATCGAAGCTGCTCGGTTCGCGCTGCATGTGTTCCACTCGATAAAGACGACAATAACCGAATCGAGCTGGAGAGATTGACCCTTTAACGCATTGGCTTCTGGGTTCCGGATGTTGCGTATAAGTCAAATGCACAGGCAATCGAAGCTGCTTCGTTCGCGCCGCATGTGTTCCACTCGATAAAGACGACAGTAACCAAATCGAGCTGGACAGATTGACCCTTTAGCGCATTGGATCCTGGGTTCCGGATGCTGCGTATAAGTCAAATGCACAGGCAATCGAAGCTGCTCGGTTCGCGCCGCATGTGTTCCACTCGATAAGACGACAGTAACCAAATCGAGATGGACAGATTGACCCTTTAGCGCATTGGCTTCTGGGTTCCGGATGCTGTGTAAAGTGAAATGCACAGGCAATCGAAGCTGCTCGGTTCGCGCCGCACGTGTTCCACTCGATAAAGACGACAATAACCAAATCGAGCTAGACAGTTTGACCCTTTAGCGCATTGGCTTCTGGATTCCGGATGCTGCCTATAAGTCAAATGCACAGGCAATCGAAGCTGCTCGGTTCGCGCCGCACGTGTTCCACTCAATAGAGACGACAGTAACCAAATCGGCCTGGACAGATTTGACCCTTTATCGCATTGGCTTCTGGGTTCCGGATGCTGCGTATAAGTCAAATGCACAGGCAATCGAAGCTGCTCGGTTCGCGCCGCACGTGTTTCACTCGATAAAGACGACAATAACCAAATCGAGCTGGACAGACTGACCCTTTAGCGCATTGGCTTCTGGGTTCCGGATACTGCGTATAATTCAAATGCAAAGGCAATCGAAGCTGCTCGGTGCGCGCCGCACGTGTTCCACTCGATAAAGACGACAATAACCAAATCGAGCTAGACAGTTTGACCCTTTAGCGCATTGGCTTCTGGGTTCCGGATGCTGTGTATAAGTCAAATGCACAGGCAATCGAAGCTGCTCGGTTCGCGCCGCACGTGTTCCACTCGATAAAGACGACAATAACCAAATCGAGCTGGACAGATTGACCCTTTAGCGCATTGGCTTCTGGGTTCCGGATGCTGCGTATAAGTCAAATGCACAGGCAATCGAAGCTGCTCGGTTTCCGCCGCATGTGTTCCACTCGATAAAAACGAAAATAACCTAATCGAGCTGGACAGATTGACCCTTTAACGCATTGGCTTCTGGTTTCCGGATGCTGCGTATAAGTCAAATGCACAGGCAATCGAAGCTGCTCGGTTCGCGCCGCATGTGTTCCACTCGATAAAGACGACAGTAACCAAACCGAGCTGGACAGATTGACCCTTTAGCGCATTGGCTCCTGGGTTCCGCATGCTGCATATAACTCAAATGCACAGGCAATCGAAGCTGCTCGGTTCGCGCCGCGTGTGTTCCACTCGATAAAGACGACAATAATCAAATCGTGCTGGACAGATTGACCCTTTATCGCATTGCCCTCTGGGTTCCGGATGCTGCGTATAAGTCAAATGCACAGGCAATCGAAGCTGCTTGGTTCGCGCCGCATGTGTTCCACTCGATAAAGACGACAGTAACCTAATCGAGCTGGACAGATTGACGCTTTAGCGCATTGGCTCTTGGGTTCCGGATGCTGCGTATAAGTCAAATGCACAGGCAATCGAAGCTGCTCGGTTCGCGCCGCATGTGTTCCACTCGATAAAGACGACAATAACGAAATCGAGCTGGACAGATTGACCCTTTAACGCATTGGCTTCTGGGTTCCGGATGTTGCGTATAAGTCAAATGCACAGGCAATGGAAGCTGCTCGGTTCGCGCCGCATGTGTTCCACTCGATAAAGACGACAATAACCGAATCGAGCTGGAGAGATTGACCCTTTAACGCATTGGCTTCTGGGTTCCGGATGCTGCGTATAAGTCAAATGCACAGGCAATCGAAGCTGCTTCGTTCGCGCCGCATGTGTTCCACTCGATAAAGACGACAGTAACCAAATCGAGCTGGACAGATTGACCCTTTAGCGCATTGGATCCTGGGTTCCGGATGCAGCGTATAAGTCAAATGCACAGGCAATCGAAGCTGCTCGGTTCGCGCCGCATGTGTTCCACTCGATAAAGACGACAGTAACCAAATCGAGCTGGACAGATTGACCCTTTAGCGCATTGGCTCCTGGGTTCCGGATGCTGCATATAAGTCAAATGCACAGGCAATCGAAGCTCCTCGGTTCGCGCCGCATGTGTACCACTCGATAAAGACGACAATAACCAAACCGAGCTGGACAGATTGACCCTTTAGCGCATTGGCTCCTGGGTTCCGGATGCTGCGTATAAGTCAAATGCACAGGAAATCGAAGCTCCTCGGTTCGCGCCGCATGTGTACCACTCGATAAAGACGACAATAACCAAACCGAGCTGGACAGATTGACCCTTTAACGCATTGGCTTCTGGGTTCCGGATGCTGTGTAAAGTCAAATGCACAGGCAATCGAAGCTGCTCGGTTCGCGCCGCACGTGTTCCACTCGATAAAGACGACAATAACCAAATCGAGCTAGACAGTTTGACCCTTTAGCGCATTGGCTTCTGGGTTCCGGATGCTGCCTATAAGTCAAATGCACAGGCAATCGAGGCTGCTCGGTTCGCGCCGCATGTGTTCCACTCGATAAAGGCGACAATACCCAAATCGAGCTAGACAGTTTGACCCTTTAGCGCATTGGCTTCTGGGTTCCGGATCCTGCCTATAAGTCAAATGCACAGGCAATCGAGGCTGCTCGGTTCGCGCCGCATGTGTTCCACTCGATAAAGACGACAATAACCAAATCGAGCTGGACAGATTGACCCTTTAACGCATTGGCTTCTGGGTTCCGGATGCTTTGTAAAGTCAAATGCACAGGCACTCGAAGCTGCTCGGTTCGCGCCGCACGTGTTCCACTCAATAGAGACGACAATAACCAAATCGGGCTGGACAGATTTGACCCTTTATCGCATTGGCTTCTGGGTTCCGGATGCTGCGTATAAGTCAAATGCACAGGCAATCGAAGCTGCTCGGTTCGCGCCGCACGTGTTTCACTCGATAAAGACGACAATAACCAAATCGAGCTGGACAGATTGACCCTTTAGCGCATTGGCTTCTGGGTTCCGGATACTGCGTATAATTCAAATGCAAAGGCAATCGAACGTGCTCGGTGCGCGCCGCACGTGTTCCACTGGATAAAGACGACAATAAACAAATCGAGCTGGACAGACTGACCCTTTAGCCCATTGGCTTTTGGGTTCCGGATGCTGTGTAAAGTCAAATGGACCGGCAATCGAAGCTGGTCGGTTCGCGCCGCACGTGTTCCACTCGATAAAGACGACAATAACCAAATCGAGCTAGACAGTTTGACCCTTTAGCGCATTGGCTTCTGGGTTCCGGATGCTGCGTATAAGTCAAATGCACAGGCAATCGAAGCTCCTCGGTTCGCGCCGCATGTGTTCCACTCCATAGAGACGACAATAACGAAATCGGGCTGGACAAATTTGACCCTTTAGCGCATTGGCTTCTGGGTTCCGGATGCTGTGTATAAGTCAAATGCACAGGCAATCGAAGCTGCTCGGTTCGCGCCGCACGTGTTCCACTCGATAAAGACGACAATAACCAAATCGAGCTGGACAGATTGACCCTTTAGCGCATTGGCTTCTGAGTTCCGGATGCTGCGTATAAGTCAAATGCACAGGCAATCGAAGCTGCTCGGTTCGCGCCGCATGTGTTCCACTCGATAAAGACGACAATAACCAAATCGAGCTGGACAGATTGATAATTTAGCGCAATGGCTTCTGTGTTCCGGATGCTGCGTATAAGTCAAATGCACAGGCAATCCAAGCTGCTCGGTTCGCGCCGCACGTGTTCCACTCGATAAAGACGACAATAATCAAATCGTGCTAGACAGATTGACCCTTTAGCGCATTAGCTTCTGGGTTCCGGATGCTGCGTATAATTCAAATGCACAGTCAATCGAAGCTGCTCAGTGCGCGCCGCACGTGTTCCACTCGATAAAGACGACAATAACCAAATCGAGCTGGACAGATTGACCCTTTAGCGCATTGGCTTCTGAGTTCCGGATGCTGCGTATAAGTCAAATGCACAGGCAATCGAAGCTGCTTCGTTCGCGCCGCATGTGTTCCACTCGATAAAGACGACAATAACCAAATCGAGCTGGACAGATTGACCCTTTAGCGCATTGGCTTCTTGGTTCCGGATGCTGCGTATAAGTCAAATGCACAGGCAATCGAAGCTGCTCGGTTCGCGCCGCGCGTGTTCCACTCGATAAAGACGACAATAACCAAACCGAGCTGGACAGATTGACCCTTTAGCGCATTGGCTCCTGGGTTCCGCATGCTGCATATAACTCAAATGCACAGGCAATCGAAGCTGCTCGGTTCGCGCCGCGTGTGTTCCACTCGATAAAGACGACAATAACCAAATCGTGCTGGACAGATTGACCCTTTAACGCATTGCCCTCTGGGTTCCGGATGCTGCGTATAAGTCAAATGCACAGGCAATCGAAGCTGCTTGGTTCGCGCCGCATGTGTTCCACTCGATAAAGACGACAGTAACCTAATCGAGCTGGACAGATTGACGCTTTAGCGCATTGGCTCTTGGGTTCCGGATGCTGCGTATAAGTCAAATGCACAGGCAATCGAAGCTGCTCGGTTCGCGCCGCATGTCTTCCACTCGATAAAGACGACAATAACGAAATCGAGCTGGACAGATTGACCCTTTAACGCATTGGCTTCTGGGTTCCGGATGCTGCGTATAAGTCAAATGCACAGGCAATCGAAGCTGCTTCGTTCGCGCCGCATGTGTTCCACTCGATAAAGACGACAGTAACCAAATCGAGCTGGACAGATTGACCCTTTAGCGCATTGGATCCTGGGTTCCGGATGCTGCGTATAAGTCAAATGCAAAGGCAATCGAAGCTGCTCGGTTCGCGCCGCATGTGTTCCACTCGATAAAGACGACAGTAACCAAATCGAGCTGGACAGATTGACCCTTTAGCGCATTGGCTCCTGGGTTCCGGATGCTGCGTATAAGTCGAATGCACAGGCAATCGAAGCTCCTCGGTTCGCGCCGCATGTGTACCACTCGATAAAGACGACAATAACCAAACCGAGCTGGACAGATTGACCCTTTAACGCATTGGCTTCTGGGTTTCGGATGCTGTGTAAAGTCAAATGCACAGGCAATCGAAGCTGCTCGGTTCGCGCCGTACGTGTTCCACTCGATAAAGACGACAATAACCAAATCGAGCTGGACAGATTGACCCTTTAGCGCATTGGCTCCTGGGTTCCGGATGCTGCGTATAAGTCAAATGCACAGGGAATCGAAGCTCCTCGGTTCGCGCCGCATGTGTACCACTCGATAAAGACGACAATAACCAAACCGAGCTGGACAGATTGACCCTTTAACGCATTGGCATCTGGGTTCTGGATGCTGTGTAAAGTCAAATGCACAGGCAATCGAAGCTGCTCGGTTCGCGCCGCACGTGTTCCACTCGATAAAGACGACAATAACCAAATCGAGCTAGACAGTTTGACCCTTTAGCGCATTGGCTTCTGGGTTCCGGATGCTGCCTATAAGTCAAATGCGCAGGGAATCGAGGCTGCTCGGTTCGCGCCGCATGTGTTCCACTCGATAAAGACGACAATAAACAAATCGAGCTGGACAGATTGACCCTTTAACGCATTGGCTTCTGGGTTCCGGATGCTGTGTAAAGTCAAATGCACAGGCACTCGAAGCTGCTCGGTTCGCGCCGCACGTGTTCCACTCAATAGAGACGACAATAACCAAATCGGGCTGGACAGATTTGACCCTTTATCGCATTGGCTTCTGTGTTCCGGATGCTGCGTATAAGTCAAATGCACAGGCAATCGAAGCTACTCGGTTCGCGCCGCATGTGTTCCACTCGATAAAGACGACAGTAACCAAATCGAGCTGGACAGATTGACCCTTTAGCGCATTGGCTTCTGAGTTCCGGATGCTGCGTATAAGTCAAATGCACAGGCAATCGAAGCTGCTCGGTTCGCGCCGCATGTGTTCCACTCGATAAAGACGACAATAGCCAAATCGAGCTGGACAGATTGACCCTATAGCGCAATGGCTTCTGTGTTCCGGATGCTGCGTATAAGTCAAATGCACAGGCAATCCAAGCTGCTCGGTTCGCGCCGCACGTGTTCCACTCGATAAAGACGACAATAATCAAATCGTGCTAGACAGAGTGACCCTTTAGCGCATTAGCTTCTGGGTTCCGGATGCTGCGTATAATTCAAATGCACAGGCAATCGAAGCTGCTCAGTGCGCGCCGCACGTGTTCCACTCGATAAAGACGACAATAATCAAATCGAGCTGGACAGATTGACCCTTTAGCGCATTGGCTTCTTGGTTCCGGATGCTGCGTATAAGTCAAATGCACAGGCAATCGAAGCTGCTCGGTTCGCGCCGCGCGTGTTCCACTCGATAAAGACGACAATAACCAAACCGAGCTGGACAGATTGACCCTTTAGCGCATTGGCTCCTGGGTTCCGCATGCTGCATATAACTCAAATGCACAGGCAATCGAAGCTGCTCGGTTCGCGCCGCGTGTGTTCCACTCGATAAAGACGACAATAACCAAATCGTGCTGGACAGATTGACCCTTTAACGCATTGCCCTCTGGGTTCCGGATGCTGCATATAAGTCAAATGCACAGGCAATCGAAGCTGCTTGGTTCGCGCCGCATGTGTTCCACTCGATAAAGACGACAGTAACCTAATCGAGCTGGACAGATTGACGCTTTAGCGCATTGGCTCTTGGGTTCCGGATGCTGCGTATAAGTCAAATGCACAGGCAATCGAAGCTGCTCGGTTCGCGCCGCATGTCTTCCACTCGATAAAGACGACAATAACGAAATCGAGCTGGACAGATTGACCCTTTAACGCATTGGCTTCTGGGTTCCGGATGCTGCGTATAAGTCAAATGCACAGGCAATCGAAGCTGCTTCGTTCGCGCCGCATGTGTTCCACTCGATAAAGACGACAGTAACCAAATCGAGCTGGACAGATTGACCCTTTAGCGCATTGGATCCTGGGTTCCGGATGCTGCGTATAAGTCAAATTCAAAGGCAATCGAAGCTGCTCGGTTCGCGCCGCATGTGTTCCACTCGATAAAGACGACAGTAACCAAATCGAGCTGGACAGATTGACCCTTTAGCGCATTGGCTCCTGGGTTCCGGATGCTGCGTATAAGTCGAATGCACAGGCAATCGAAGCTCCTCGGTTCGCGCCGCATGTGTACCACTCGATAAAGACGACAATAACCAAACCGAGCTGGACAGATTGACCCTTTAACGCATTGGCTTCTGGGTTTCGGATGCTGTGTAAAGTCAAATGCACAGGCAATCGAAGCTGCTCGGTTCGCGCCGTACGTGTTCCACTCGATAAAGACGACAATAACCAAATCGAGCTGGACAGATTGACCCTTTAGCGCATTGGCTCCTGGGTTCCGGATGCTGCGTATAAGTCAAATGCACAGGGAATCGAAGCTCCTCGGTTCGCGCCGCATGTGTACCACTCGATAAAGACGACAATAACCAAACCGAGCTGGACAGATTGACCCTTTAACGCATTGGCATCTGGGTTCTGGATGCTGTGTAAAGTCAAATGCACAGGCAATCGAAGCTGCTCGGTTCGCGCCGCACGTGTTCCACTCGATAAAGACGACAATAACCAAATCGAGCTAGACAGTTTGACCCTTTAGCGCATTGGCTTCTGGGTTCCGGATGCTGCCTATAAGTCAAATGCGCAGGGAATCGAGGCTGCTCGGTTCGCGCCGCATGTGTTCCACTCGATAAAGACGACAGTAACCAAATCGAGCTGGACAGATTGACCCTTTAGCGCATTGGCTCCTGGGTTCCGGATGCTGCGTATAAGTCAAACGCACAGGCAATCGAAGCTGCTCGGTTCGGGCCGCACGTGTTCCACTCAATAGAGATGACAATAACCAAATCGGGCTGGACAAATTTGACCCTTTAGCGCATTGGCTTCTGGGTTCCGGATGCTGTGTATAAGTCAAATGCACAGGCAATCGAAGCTCCTCGGTTCGCGCCGCATGTTTTCCACTCCATAGAGACGACAATAACCAAATCGGGCTGGACAAATTTGACCCTTTAGCGCATTGGCTTTTGGGTTCCGGATGCTGTGTAAAGTCAAATGCACAGGCAATCGAAGCTGGTCGGTTCGCGCCGCACGTGTTCCACTCGATAAAGACGACAATAACCAATTCGAGCTAGACAGTTTGACCCTTTAGCACATTGGCTTCTGGGTTCCGGATGCTGCATATAAGTCAAATGCACAGGCAATCGAAGCTCCTCGGTTCGCGCCGCATGTGTTCCACTCCATAGAGACGACAATAACCAAATCGGGCTGGACAAATTGACCCTTTAGCGCATTGGATCCTGGGTTCCGGATGCTGCGTATAAGTCAAATGCACAGGCAATCGCAGCTGCTCGGTTCGCGCCGCATGTGTTCCACTCGATAAAGACGACAATAACCAAACCGAGCTGGACAGATTGACCATTTAACGCATTGGCTTCTGGGTTCCGGATGCTGTGTAAAGTCAAATGCACAGGCAATCGAAGCTGCTCGGTTCGCGCCGCACGTGTTCCACTCGATAAAGACGACAATAACCAAATCGAGCTAGACAGTTTGACCCTTTAGCGCATTGGCTTCTGGGTTCCGGATGCTGCATATAAGTCAAATGCACAGGCAATCGAAGCTCCTCGGTTCGCGCCGCATGTGTTCCACTCGATAAAGACGACAATAACCAATTCGAGCTAGACAGTTTGACCCTTTAGCGCATTGGCTTCTGGGTTCCGGATGCTGCATATAAGTGAAATGCACAGGCAATCGAAGCTCCTCGGTTCGCGCCGCATGTGTTCCACTCCATAGAGACGACAATAACCAAATCGGGCTGGACAAATTTGACCCTTTAGCGCATTGGCTTCTGGATTCCGGATGCTGCGTATAAGTCAAATGCACAGGCAATCGAAGCTGCTCGGTTCGCGCCGCACGTGTTCCACTCAATAGAGATGACAATAACCAAATCGGGCTGGACAAATTTGACCCTTTATCGCATTGGCTTCTGGATTCCGGATGCTGGGTATAAGTCAAATGCACAGGCAATCGAAGCTCCTCGGTTCGCGCCGCATGTGTTCCACTCCATAGAGACGACAATAACCAAATCGGGCTGGACAAATTGACCCTTTAGCGCATTGGATCCTGGGTTCCGGATGCTGCGTATAAGTCAAATGCACAGGCAATCGCAGCTGCTCGGTTCGCGCCGCATGTGTTCCACTCGATAAAGACGACAATAACCAAACCGAGCTGGACAGATTGACCATTTAACGCATTGGCTTCTGGGTTCCGGATGCTGTGTAAAGTCAAATGCACAGGCAATCGAAGCTGCTCGGTTCGCGCCGCACGTGTTCCACTCGATAAAGACGACAATAACCAAATCGAGCTAGACAGTTTGACCCTTTAGCGCATTGGCTTCTGGGTTCCGGATGCTGCATATAAGTCAAATGCACAGGCAATCGAAGCTCCTCGGTTCGCGCCGCATGTGTTCCACTCGATAAAGACGACAATAACCAATTCGAGCTAGACAGTTTGACCCTTTAGCGCATTGGCTTCTGGGTTCCGGATGCTGCATATAAGTGAAATGCACAGGCAATCGAAGCTCCTCGGTTCGCGCCGCATGTGTTCCACTCCATAGAGACGACAATAACCAAATCGGGCTGGACAAATTTGACCCTTTAGCGCATTGGCTTCTGGATTCCGGATGCTGCGTATAAGTCAAATGCACAGGCAATCGAAGCTGCTCGGTTCGCGCCGCACGTGTTCCACTCAATAGAGATGACAATAACCAAATCGGGCTGGACAAATTTGACCCTTTATCGCATTGGCTTCTGGATTCCGGATGCTGGGTATAAGTCAAATGCACAGGCAATCGAAGCTGCTCGGTTCGCGCCGCACGTGTTCCACTCAATAGAGATGACAATAACCAAATCGGGCTGGACAGATTTGACCCTTTATCGCATTGGCTTCTGGATTCCGGATGCTGCGTATAAGTCAAATGCACAGGCAATCGAAGCTGCTCGGTTCGCGCCGCACGTGTTTCACTCGATAAAGACGACAATAAACAAACCGAGCTGGACAGACTGACCCTTTAGCGCATTGGCTTTTGGGTTCCGGATGCTGTGTAAAGTCAAATGCACAGGCAATCGAAGCTGGTCGGTTCGCGCCGCACGTGTTCCACTCGATAAAGACGACAATAACCAATTCGAGCTAGACAGTTTGACCCTTTAGCGCATTGGCTTCTGGGTTCCGGATGCTGCATATAAGTCAAATGCACAGGCAATCGAAGCTCCTCGGTTCGCGCCGCATGTGTTCCACTCCATAGAGACGACAATAACCAAATCGGGCTGGACAAATTTGACCCTTTAGCGCATTGGCTTCTGGGTTCCGGATGCTGTGTATAAGTCAAATGCACAGGCAATCGAAGCTGCTCGGTTCGCGACGCACGTGTTCCACTCAATAGAGATGACAATAACCAAATCGGGCTGGACAGATTTGACCCTTTATCGCATTGGCTTCTGGATTCCGGATGCTGCGTATAAGTCAAATGCACAGGCAATCGAAGCTGCTCGGTTCGCTCCGCACGTGTTCCACTCCATAGAGACGACAATAACCAAATCGGGCTGGACAAATTGACCCTTTAGCGCATTGGATCCTGGGTTCCGGATGCTGCGTATAAGTCAAATGCACAGGCAATCGCAGCTGCTCGGTTCGCGCCGCATGTGTTCCACTCGATAAAGACGACAATAACCAAACCGAGCTGGACAGATTGACCATTTAACGCATTGGCTTCTGGGTTCCGGATGCTGTGTAAAGTCAAATGCACAGGCAATCGAAGCTGCTCGGTTCGCGCCGCACGTGTTCCACTCGATAAAGACGACAATAACCAAATCGAGCTAGACAGTTTGACCCTTTAGCGCATTGGCTTCTGGGTTCCGGATGCTGCATATAAGTCAAATGCACAGGCAATCGAAGCTCCTCGGTTCGCGCCGCATGTGTTCCACTCGATAAAGACGACAATAACCAATTCGAGCTAGACAGTTTGACCCTTTAGCGCATTGGCTTCTGGGTTCCGGATGCTGCATATAAGTGAAATGCACAGGCAATCGAAGCTCCTCGGTTCGCGCCGCATGTGTTCCACTCCATAGAGACGACAATAACCAAATCGGGCTGGACAAATTTGACCCTTTAGCGCATTGGCTTCTGGATTCCGGATGCTGCGTATAAGTCAAATGCACAGGCAATCGAAGCTGCTCGGTTCGCGCCGCACGTGTTCCACTCAATAGAGATGACAATAACCAAATCGGGCTGGACAAATTTGACCCTTTATCGCATTGGCTTCTGGATTCCGGATGCTGGGTATAAGTCAAATGCACAGGCAATCGAAGCTCCTCGGTTCGCGCCGCATGTGTTCCACTCCATAGAGACGACAATAACCAAATCGGGCTGGACAAATTGACCCTTTAGCGCATTGGATCCTGGGTTCCGGATGCTGCGTATAAGTCAAATGCACAGGCAATCGCAGCTGCTCGGTTCGCGCCGCATGTGTTCCACTCGATAAAGACGACAATAACCAAACCGAGCTGGACAGATTGACCATTTAACGCATTGGCTTCTGGGTTCCGGATGCTGTGTAAAGTCAAATGCACAGGCAATCGAAGCTGCTCGGTTCGCGCCGCACGTGTTCCACTCGATAAAGACGACAATAACCAAATCGAGCTAGACAGTTTGACCCTTTAGCGCATTGGCTTCTGGGTTCCGGATGCTGCATATAAGTCAAATGCACAGGCAATCGAAGCTCCTCGGTTCGCGCCGCATGTGTTCCACTCGATAAAGACGACAATAACCAATTCGAGCTAGACAGTTTGACCCTTTAGCGCATTGGCTTCTGGGTTCCGGATGCTGCATATAAGTGAAATGCACAGGCAATCGAAGCTCCTCGGTTCGCGCCGCATGTGTTCCACTCCATAGAGACGACAATAACCAAATCGGGCTGGACAAATTTGACCCTTTAGCGCATTGGCTTCTGGATTCCGGATGCTGCGTATAAGTCAAATGCACAGGCAATCGAAGCTGCTCGGTTCGCGCCGCACGTGTTCCACTCAATAGAGATGACAATAACCAAATCGGGCTGGACAAATTTGACCCTTTATCGCATTGGCTTCTGGATTCCGGATGCTGGGTATAAGTCAAATGCACAGGCAATCGAAGCTGCTCGGTTCGCGCCGCACGTGTTCCACTCAATAGAGATGACAATAACCAAATCGGGCTGGACAGATTTGACCCTTTATCGCATTGGCTTCTGGATTCCGGATGCTGCGTATAAGTCAAATGCACAGGCAATCGAAGCTGCTCGGTTCGCGCCGCACGTGTTTCACTCGATAAAGACGACAATAAACAAACCGAGCTGGACAGACTGACCCTTTAGCGCATTGGCTTTTGGGTTCCGGATGCTGTGTAAAGTCAAATGCACAGGCAATCGAAGCTGGTCGGTTCGCGCCGCACGTGTTCCACTCGATAAAGACGACAATAACCAATTCGAGCTAGACAGTTTGACCCTTTAGCGCATTGGCTTCTGGGTTCCGGATGCTGCATATAAGTCAAATGCACAGGCAATCGAAGCTCCTCGGTTCGCGCCGCATGTGTTCCACTCCATAGAGACGACAATAACCAAATCGGGCTGGACAAATTTGACCCTTTAGCGCATTGGCTTCTGGGTTCCGGATGCTGTGTATAAGTCAAATGCACAGGCAATCGAAGCTGCTCGGTTCGCGACGCACGTGTTCCACTCAATAGAGATGACAATAACCAAATCGGGCTGGACAGATTTGACCCTTTATCGCATTGGCTTCTGGATTCCGGATGCTGCGTATAAGTCAAATGCACAGGCAATCGAAGCTGCTCGGTTCGCTCCGCACGTGTTCCACTCAATAGAGATGACAATAACCAAATCGGGCTGGACAGATTTGACCCTTTATCGCATTGGCTTCTGGATTCCGGATGCTGCGTATAAGTCAAATGCACAGGCAATCGAAGCTCCTCGGTTCGCGCCGCACGTGTTCCACTCGATAAAGGCGACAATAACCAATTCGAGCTAGACAGTTTGACCCTTTAGCGCTTTGGCTTCTGGGTTCCGGATGCTGCATATAAGTCAAATGCACAGGCAATCGAAGCTCCTCGGTTCGCGCCAGATGTGTTCCACTCCATAGAGACGAAAATAACCAAATCGGGCTGGACAAATTGACCCTTTAGCGCATTGGATCCTGGGTTCCGGATGCTGCGTATAAGTCAAATGCACAGGCAATCGAAGCTGCTCGGTTCGCGCCGCATGTGTTCCACTCGATAAAGATGACAGTAACCAAATCGAGCTGGACAGATTGACCCTTTAGCGCGTTGGCTCCTGGGTTCCGGATGCTGCGTATAAGTCAAATGCACAGGCAATCGAAGCTCCTCGGTTCGCGCCGCATGTGTACCACTCGATAAAGACAACAATAACCAATCCGAGCTGGAGAGATTGACCCTTTAACGCATTGGCTTCTGGGTTCCGGATGCTGCGTATAAGTCAAATGCACAAGCAATCTAAGCTGCTCGGTTCGCGCCGCATGTGTTCCACTCGATAAAGACGACAGTAACCAAATCGAGCTGGACAGATTGACCCTTTAGCGCATTGGCTCCTGGGTTCCGGATGCTGCGTATAAGTCAAATGCACAGGCAATCGAAGCTCCTCGGTTCGCGCCGCATGTGTACCACTCGATAAAGACGACAATAACCAAACCGAGCTGGAGAGATTGACCCTTTAACGCATTGGCTTCTGGGTTCCGGATGCTGTGTAAAGTCAAATGCACAGGCAATCGAAGCTGCTCGGTTCGCGCCGCACGTGTTCCACTCGATAAAGACGACAATAACCAAATCGAGCTGGACAGATTGACCCTTTAGCGCATTGGCTCCTTGGTTCCGGATGCTGCGTATAAGTCAAATGCACAGGGAATCGAAGCTCCTCGGTTCGCGCCGCATGTGTACCACTCGATAAAGACGACAATAACCAAACTGAGCTGGACAGATTGACCCTTTAACGCATTGGCATCTGGGTTCTGGATGCTGTGTAAAGTCAAATGCACAGGCAATCGAAGCTGCTCGGTTCGCGCCGCACGTGTTCCACTCGATAAAGACGACAATAACCAAATCGAGCTAGACAGTTTGACCCTTTAGCGCATTGGCTTCTGAGTTCCGGATGCTGCGTATAAGTCAAATGCACAGGCAATCCAAGCTGCTCGGTTCGCGCCGCACGTGTTCCACTCAATAGAGACGACAATAACCAAATCGAGCTGGACAGATTGACCCTTTAACGCATTGGCTTCTGGGTTCCGGATGCTGTGTAAAGTCAAATGCACAGGCACTCGAAGCTGCTCGGTTCGCGCCGCACGTGTTCCACTCAATAGAGACGACAATAACCAAATCGGGCTGGACAGATTTGACCCTTTATCGCATTGCTTCTGGGTTCCGGATGCTGCGTATAAGTCAAATGCACAGGCAATCGAAGCTGCTCGGTTCGCGCCGCATGTGTTCCACTCGATAAAGACGACAATAACCAAACCGAGCTGAGAGAGATTGACCCTTTAGCGCATTGGCTCCTGGGTTCCGGATGCTGCGTATAAGTCAAATGCACAGGCACTCGAAGCTGCTCGGTTCGCGCCGCACGTGTTCCACTCAATAGAGACGACAATAACCAAACCGAGCTGAGAGAGATTGACCCTTTAACGCATTGGCTCCTGGGTTCCGGATGCTGCGTATAAGTCGAATGCACAGGCAATCGAAGCTCCTCGGTTCGCGCCGCATGTGTACCACTCGATAAAGACGACAATAACCAAACCGAGCTGAGAAAGATTGACCCTTTAACGCATTGGCTTCTGGGTTCCGGATGCTGCGTATAAGTCAAATGCACAGGCAATCGAAGCTGCTCGGTTCGCGCCGCATGTGTTCCACTCGATAAAGACGACAATAACCAAACCGAGCTGAGAGAGATTGACCCTTTAGCGCATTGGCTCCTGGGTTCCGGATGCTGCGTATAAGTCAAATGCACAGGCACTCGAAGCTGCTCGGTTCGCGCCACACGTGTTCCACTCAATAGAGACGACAATAACCAAACCGAGCTGAGAGAGATTGACTCTTTAACGCATTGGCTCCTGGGTTCCGGATGCTGCGTATAAGTCGAATGCACAGGCAATCGAAGCTCCTCGGTTCGCGCCGCATGTGTACCACTCGATAAAGACGACAATAACCAAACCGAGCTGAGAGAGATTGACCCTTTAACGCATTGGCTTCTGGGTTCCGGATGCTGCGTATAAGTCAAATGCACAGGCAATCGAAGCTGCTCGGTTCGCGCCGCATGTGTTCCACTCGATAAAGACGACAATAACCAAACCGAGCTGAGAGAGATTGACCCTTTAGCGCATTGGCTCCTGGGTTCCGGATGCTGCGTATAAGTCAAATGCACAGGCACTCGAAGCTGCTCGGTTCGCGCCGCACGTGTTCCACTCAATAGAGACGACAATAACCAAACCGAGCTGAGAGAGATTGACCCTTTAACGCATTGGCTCCTGGGTTCCGGATGCTGCGTATAAGTCGAATGCACAGGCAATCGAAGCTCCTCGGTTCGCGCCGCATGTGTACCACTCGATAAAGACGACAATAACCAAACCGAGCTGAGAGAGATTGACCCTTTAACGCATTGGCTCCTGGGTTCCGGATGCTGCGTATAAGTCGAATGCACAGGCAATCGAAGCTCCTCGGTTCGCGCCGCATGTGTACCACTCGATAAAGACGACAATAACCAAATCGGGCTAGACAGTTTGACCCTTTAACGCATTGGCTTCTGGGTTCCGGATGCTGCGTATAAGTCAAATGCACAGGCAATCGAAGCTGCTCGGTTCGCGCCGCATGTGTTCCACTCGATAAAGACGACAATAACCAAACCGAGCTGAGAGAGATTGACCCTTTAGCGCATTGGCTCCTGGGTTCCGGATGCTGCGTATAAGTCAAATGCACAGGCACTCGAAGCTGCTCGGTTCGCGCCGCACGTGTTCCACTCAATAGAGACGACAATAACCAAACCGAGCTGAGAGAGATTGACCCTTTAACGCATTGGCTCCTGGGTTCCGGATGCTGCGTATAAGTCGAATGCACAGGCAATCGAAGCTCCTCGGTTCGCGCCGCATGTGTACCACTCGATAAAGACGACAATAACCAAACCGAGCTGAGAGAGATTGACCCTTTAACGCATTGGCTTCTGGGTTCCGGATGCTGCGTATAAGTCAAATGCACAGGCAATCGAAGCTGCTCGGTTCGCGCCGCATGTGTTCCACTCGATAAAGACGAAAGTAACCAAATCGAGCTGGACAGATTGACCCTTTAGCGCATTGGCTCCTGGGTTCCGGATGCTGCGTATAAGTCAAATGCACAGGCACTCGAAGCTGCTCGGTTCGCGCCGCACGTGTTCCACTCAATAGAGACGACAATAACCAAATCGGGCTGGACAGATTTGACCCTTTATCGCATTGCTTCTGGGTTCCGGATGCTGCGTATAAGTCAAATGCACAGGCAATCGAAGCTGCTCGATTCGCGCCGCACGTGTACCACTCGATAAAGACGACAATAACCAAATCGAGCTGGACAGATTGACCCTTTAGCGCATTGGCTTCTTGGTTCCGGATGCTGTGTAAAGTCAAATGCACAGGCAATCGAAGCTGGTCGGTTCGCGCCGCACGTGTTCCACTCGATAAAGACGACAATAACCAAATCGAGCTAGACAGTTTGACCCTTTAGCGCATTGGCTTCTGGGTTCCGGATGCTGCGTATAAGTCAAATGCACAGGCAATCGAAGCTCCTCGGTTCGCGCCGCATGTGTTCCACTCCATAGAGACGACAATAACCAAATCGGGCTGGACAAATTTGACCCTTTAGCGCATTGGCTTCTGGGTTCCGGATGCTGTGTATAAGTCAAATGCACAGGCAATCGAAGCTGCTCGGTTCGCGCCGCACGTGTTCCACTCCATAAAGACGACAATAACCAAATCGAGCTGGACAGATTGACACTTTAGCGCATTGGCTTCTGAGTTCCGGATGCTGCGTATAAGTCAAATGCACAGGCAATCCAAGCTGCTCGGTGCGCGCCGCACGTGTTCCACTGGATAAACACTACAATAAACAAATCGAGCTGGACAGACTGACCCTTTAGCGCATTGGCTTCTGGGTTCCGGATACTGCGTATAAGTCAAATGCACAGGCAATCGAAGCTGCTCGGTTTGCGCCGCATGTGTTCCACTCGATAAAAACGAAAATAACCTAATCGAGCTGGACAGATTGACCCTTTAACGCATTGGCTTCTGGGTTCCGGATGCTGCGTATAAGTCAAATGCACAGGCAATCGAAGCTGCTCGGTTCGCGCTGCATGTGTTCCACTCGATAAAGACGACAATAACCGAATCGAGCTGGAGAGATTGACCCTTTAACGCATTGGCTTCTGGGTTCCGGATGTTGCGTATAAGTCAAATGCACAGGCAATCGAAGCTGCTTCGTTCGCGCCGCATGTGTTCCACTCGATAAAGACGACAGTAACCAAATCGAGCTGGACAGATTGACCCTTTAGCGCATTGGATCCTGGGTTCCGGATGCTGCGTATAAGTCAAATGCACAGGCAATCGAAGCTGCTCGGTTCGCGCCGCATGTGTTCCACTCGATAAGACGACAGTAACCAAATCGAGATGGACAGATTGACCCTTTAGCGCATTGGCTTCTGGGTTCCGGATGCTGTGTAAAGTGAAATGCACAGGCAATCGAAGCTGCTCGGTTCGCGCCGCACGTGTTCCACTCGATAAAGACGACAATAACCAAATCGAGCTAGACAGTTTGACCCTTTAGCGCATTGGCTTCTGGGTTCCGGATGCTGCCTATAAGTCAAATGCACAGGCAATCGAAGCTGCTCGGTTCGCGCCGCACGTGTTCCACTCAATAGAGACGACAGTAACCAAATCGGCCTGGACAGATTTGACCCTTTATCGCATTGGCTTCTGGGTTCCGGATGCTGCGTATAAGTCAAATGCACAGGCAATCGAAGCTGCTCGGTTCGCGCCGCACGTGTTTCACTCGATAAAGACGACAATAACCAAATCGAGCTGGACAGACTGACCCTTTAGCGCATTGGCTTCTGGGTTCCGGATACTGCGTATAATTCAAATGCAAAGGCAATCGAAGCTGCTCGGTGCGCGCCGCACGTGTTCCACTCGATAAAGACGACAATAACCAAATCGAGCTAGACAGTTTGACCCTTTAGCGCATTGGCTTCTGGGTTCCGGATGCTGTGTATAAGTCAAATGCACAGGCAATCGAAGCTGCTCGGTTCGCGCCGCACGTGTTCCACTCGATAAAGACGACAATAACCAAATCGAGCTGGACAGATTGACCCTTTAGCGCATTGGCTTCTGGGTTCCGGATGCTGCGTATAAGTCAAATGCACAGGCAATCGAAGCTGCTCGGTTTCCGCCGCATGTGTTCCACTCGATAAAAACGAAAATAACCTAATCGAGCTGGACAGATTGACCCTTTAACGCATTGGCTTCTGGTTTCCGGATGCTGCGTATAAGTCAAATGCACAGGCAATCGAAGCTGCTCGGTTCGCGCCGCATGTGTTCCACTCGATAAAGACGACAGTAACCAAACCGAGCTGGACAGATTGACCCTTTAGCGCATTGGCTCCTGGGTTCCGCATGCTGCATATAACTCAAATGCACAGGCAATCGAAGCTGCTCGGTTCGCGCCGCGTGTGTTCCACTCGATAAAGACGACAATAATCAAATCGTGCTGGACAGATTGACCCTTTATCGCATTGCCCTCTGGGTTCCGGATGCTGCGTATAAGTCAAATGCACAGGCAATCGAAGCTGCTTGGTTCGCGCCGCATGTGTTCCACTCGATAAAGACGACAGTAACCTAATCGAGCTGGACAGATTGACGCTTTAGCGCATTGGCTCTTGGGTTCCGGATGCTGCGTATAAGTCAAATGCACAGGCAATCGAAGCTGCTCGGTTCGCGCCGCATGTGTTCCACTCGATAAAGACGACAATAACGAAATCGAGCTGGACAGATTGACCCTTTAACGCATTGGCTTCTGGGTTCCGGATGTTGCGTATAAGTCAAATGCACAGGCAATGGAAGCTGCTCGGTTCGCGCCGCATGTGTTCCACTCGATAAAGACGACAATAACCGAATCGAGCTGGAGAGATTGACCCTTTAACGCATTGGCTTCTGGGTTCCGGATGCTGCGTATAAGTCAAATGCACAGGCAATCGAAGCTGCTTCGTTCGCGCCGCATGTGTTCCACTCGATAAAGACGACAGTAACCAAATCGAGCTGGACAGATTGACCCTTTAGCGCATTGGATCCTGGGTTCCGGATGCAGCGTATAAGTCAAATGCACAGGCAATCGAAGCTGCTCGGTTCGCGCCGCACGTGTTCCACTCGATAAAGACGACAATAACAAAATCGAGCTGGACAGATTGACCCTTTAGCGCATTGGCTCCTGGGTTCCGGATGCTGCGTATAAGTCAAATGCACAGGAAATCGAAGCTCCTCGGTTCGCGCCGCATGTGTACCACTCGATAAAGACGACAATAACCAAACCGAGCTGGACAGATTGACCCTTTAACGCATTGGCTTCTGGGTTCCGGATGCTGTGTAAAGTCAAATGCACAGGCAATCGAAGCTGCTCGGTTCGCGCCGCACGTGTTCCACTCGATAAAGACGACAATAACCAAATCGAGCTAGACAGTTTGACCCTTTAGCGCATTGGCTTCTGGGTTCCGGATGCTGCCTATAAGTCAAATGCACAGGCAATCGAGGCTGCTCGGTTCGCGCCGCATGTGTTCCACTCGATAAAGACGACAATACCCAAATCGAGCTAGACAGTTTGACCCTTTAGCGCATTGGCTTCTGGGTTCCGGATCCTGCCTATAAGTCAAATGCACAGGCAATCGAGGCTGCTCGGTTCGCGCCGCATGTGTTCCACTCGATAAAGACGACAATAACCAAATCGAGCTGGACAGATTGACCCTTTAACGCATTGGCTTCTGGGTTCCGGATGCTGTGTAAAGTCAAATGCACAGGCACTCGAAGCTGCTCGGTTCGCGCCGCACGTGTTCCACTCAATAGAGACGACAATAACCAAATCGGGCTGGACAGATTTGACCCTTTATCTCATTGGCTTCTGGGTTCCGGATGCTGCGTATAAGTCAAATGCACAGGCAATCGAAGCTGCTCGGTTCGCGCCGCACGTGTTTCACTCGATAAAGACGACAATAACCAAATCGAGCTGGACAGATTGACCCTTTAGCGCATTGGCTTCTGGGTTCCGGATACTGCGTATAATTCAAATGCAAAGGCAATCGAACGTGCTCGGTGCGCGCCGCACGTGTTCCACTGGATAAAGACGACAATAAACAAATCGAGCTGGACAGACTGACCCTTTAGCCCATTGGCTTTTGGGTTCCGGATGCTGTGTAAAGTCAAATGGACCGGCAATCGAAGCTGGTCGGTTCGCGCCGCACGTGTTCCACTCGATAAAGACGACAATAACCAAATCGAGCTAGACAGTTTGACCCTTTAGCGCATTGGCTTCTGGGTTCCGGATGCTGCGTATAAGTCAAATGCACAGGCAATCGAAGCTCCTCGGTTCGCGCCGCATGTGTTCCACTCCATAGAGACGACAATAACGAAATCGGGCTGGACAAATTTGACCCTTTAGCGCATTGGCTTCTGGGTTCCGGATGCTGTGTATAAGTCAAATGCACAGGCAATCGAAGCTGCTCGGTTCGCGCCGCACGTGTTCCACTCGATAAAGACGACAATAACCAAATCGAGCTGGACAAATTTGACCCTTTAGCGCATTGGCTTCTGAGTTCCGGATGCTGCGTATAAGTCAAATGCACAGGCAATCGAAGCTCCTCGGTTCGCGCCGCATGTTTTCCACTCCATAGAGACGACAATAACCAAATCGGGCTGGACAAATTTGACCCTTTAGCGCATTGGCTTTTGGGTTCCGGATGCTGTGTAAAGTCAAATGCACAGGCAATCGAAGCTGGTCGGTTCGCGCCGCACGTGTTCCACTCGATAAAGACGACAATAACCAATTCGAGCTAGACAGTTTGACCCTTTAGCACATTGGCTTCTGGGTTCCGGATGCTGCATATAAGTCAAATGCACAGGCAATCGAAGCTCCTCGGTTCGCGCCGCATGTGTTCCACTCCATAGAGACGACAATAACCAAATCGGGCTGGACAAATTGACCCTTTAGCGCATTGGATCCTGGGTTCCGGATGCTGCGTATAAGTCAAATGCACAGGCAATCGCAGCTGCTCGGTTCGCGCCGCATGTGTTCCACTCGATAAAGACGACAATAACCAAACCGAGCTGGACAGATTGACCATTTAACGCATTGGCTTCTGGGTTCCGGATGCTGTGTAAAGTCAAATGCACAGGCAATCGAAGCTGCTCGGTTCGCGCCGCACGTGTTCCACTCGATAAAGACGACAATAACCAAATCGAGCTAGACAGTTTGACCCTTTAGCGCATTGGCTTCTGGGTTCCGGATGCTGCATATAAGTCAAATGCACAGGCAATCGAAGCTCCTCGGTTCGCGCCGCATGTGTTCCACTCGATAAAGACGACAATAACCAATTCGAGCTAGACAGTTTGACCCTTTAGCGCATTGGCTTCTGGGTTCCGGATGCTGCATATAAGTGAAATGCACAGGCAATCGAAGCTCCTCGGTTCGCGCCGCATGTGTTCCACTCCATAGAGACGACAATAACCAAATCGGGCTGGACAAATTTGACCCTTTAGCGCATTGGCTTCTGGATTCCGGATGCTGCGTATAAGTCAAATGCACAGGCAATCGAAGCTGCTCGGTTCGCGCCGCACGTGTTCCACTCAATAGAGATGACAATAACCAAATCGGGCTGGACAAATTTGACCCTTTATCGCATTGGCTTCTGGATTCCGGATGCTGGGTATAAGTCAAATGCACAGGCAATCGAAGCTCCTCGGTTCGCGCCGCATGTGTTCCACTCCATAGAGACGACAATAACCAAATCGGGCTGGACAAATTGACCCTTTAGCGCATTGGATCCTGGGTTCCGGATGCTGCGTATAAGTCAAATGCACAGGCAATCGCAGCTGCTCGGTTCGCGCCGCATGTGTTCCACTCGATAAAGACGACAATAACCAAACCGAGCTGGACAGATTGACAATTTAACGCATTGGCTTCTGGGTTCCGGATGCTGTGTAAAGTCAAATGCACAGGCAATCGAAGCTGCTCGGTTCGCGCCGCACGTGTTCCACTCGATAAAGACGACAATAACCAAATCGAGCTAGACAGTTTGACCCTTTAGCGCATTGGCTTCTGGGTTCCGGATGCTGCATATAAGTCAAATGCACAGGCAATCGAAGCTCCTCGGTTCGCGCCGCATGTGTTCCACTCGATAAAGACGACAATAACCAATTCGAGCTAGACAGTTTGACCCTTTAGCGCATTGGCTTCTGGGTTCCGGATGCTGCATATAAGTGAAATGCACAGGCAATCGAAGCTCCTCGGTTCGCGCCGCATGTGTTCCACTCCATAGAGACGACAATAACCAAATCGGGCTGGACAAATTTGACCCTTTAGCGCATTGGCTTCTGGATTCCGGATGCTGCGTATAAGTCAAATGCACAGGCAATCGAAGCTGCTCGGTTCGCGCCGCACGTGTTCCACTCAATAGAGATGACAATAACCAAATCGGGCTGGACAAATTTGACCCTTTATCGCATTGGCTTCTGGATTCCGGATGCTGGGTATAAGTCAAATGCACAGGCAATCGAAGCTGCTCGGTTCGCGCCGCACGTGTTCCACTCAATAGAGATGACAATAACCAAATCGGGCTGGACAGATTTGACCCTTTATCGCATTGGCTTCTGGATTCCGGATGCTGCGTATAAGTCAAATGCACAGGCAATCGAAGCTGCTCGGTTCGCGCCGCACGTGTTTCACTCGATAAAGACGACAATAAACAAACCGAGCTGGACAGACTGACCCTTTAGCGCATTGGCTTTTGGGTTCCGGATGCTGTGTAAAGTCAAATGCACAGGCAATCGAAGCTGGTCGGTTCGCGCCGCACGTGTTCCACTCGATAAAGACGACAATAACCAATTCGAGCTAGACAGTTTGACCCTTTAGCGCATTGGCTTCTGGGTTCCGGATGCTGCATATAAGTCAAATGCACAGGCAATCGAAGCTCCTCGGTTCGCGCCGCATGTGTTCCACTCCATAGAGACGACAATAACCAAATCGGGCTGGACAAATTTGACCCTTTAGCGCATTGGCTTCTGGGTTCCGGATGCTGTGTATAAGTCAAATGCACAGGCAATCGAAGCTGCTCGGTTCGCGACGCACGTGTTCCACTCAATAGAGATGACAATAACCAAATCGGGCTGGACAGATTTGACCCTTTATCGCATTGGCTTCTGGATTCCGGATGCTGCGTATAAGTCAAATGCACAGGCAATCGAAGCTGCTCGGTTCGCTCCGCACGTGTTCCACTCAATAGAGATGACAATAACCAAATCGGGCTGGACAGATTTGACCCTTTATCGCATTGGCTTCTGGATTCCGGATGCTGCGTATAAGTCAAATGCACAGGCAATCGAAGCTCCTCGGTTCGCGCCGCACGTGTTCCACTCGATAAAGGCGACAATAACCAATTCGAGCTAGACAGTTTGACCCTTTAGCGCTTTGGCTTCTGGGTTCCGGATGCTGCATATAAGTCAAATGCACAGGCAATCGAAGCTCCTCGGTTCGCGCCGGATGTGTTCCACTCCATAGAGACGAAAATAACCAAATCGGGCTGGACAAATTGACCCTTTAGCGCATTGGATCCTGGGTTCCGGATGCTGCGTATAAGTCAAATGCACAGGCAATCGAAGCTGCTCGGTTCGCGCCGCATGTGTTCCACTCGATAAAGACGACAGTAACCAAATCGAGCTGGACAGATTGACCCTTTAGCGCGTTGGCTCCTGGGTTCCGGATGCTGCGTATAAGTCAAATGCACAGGCAATCGAAGCTCCTCGGTTCGCGCCGCATGTGTACCACTCGATAAAGACAACAATAACCAATCCGAGCTGGAGAGATTGACCCTTTAACGCATTGGCTTCTGGGTTCCGGATGCTGCGTATAAGTCAAATGCACAAGCAATCTAAGCTGCTCGGTTCGCGCCGCATGTGTTCCACTCGATAAAGACGACAGTAACCAAATCGAGCTGGACAGATTGACCCTTTAGCGCATTGGCTCCTGGGTTCCGGATGCTGCGTATAAGTCAAATGCACAGGCAATCGAAGCTCCTCGGTTCGCGCCGCATGTGTACCACTCGATAAAGACGACAATAACCAAACCGAGCTGGAGAGATTGACCCTTTAACGCATTGGCTTCTGGGTTCCGGATGCTGTGTAAAGTCAAATGCACAGGCAATCGAAGCTGCTCGGTTCGCGCCGCACGTGTTCCACTCGATAAAGACGACAATAACCAAATCGAGCTGGACAGATTGACCCTTTAGCGCATTGGCTCCTTGGTTCCGGATGCTGCGTATAAGTCAAATGCACAGGGAATCGAAGCTCCTCGGTTCGCGCCGCATGTGTACCACTCGATAAAGACGACAATAACCAAACTGAGCTGGACAGATTGACCCTTTAACGCATTGGCATCTGGGTTCTGGATGCTGTGTAAAGTCAAATGCACAGGCAATCGAAGCTGCTCGGTTCGCGCCGCACGTGTTCCACTCGATAAAGACGACAATAACCAAATCGAGCTAGACAGTTTGACCCTTTAGCGCATTGGCTTCTGAGTTCCGGATGCTGCGTATAAGTCAAATGCACAGGCAATCCAAGCTGCTCGGTTCGCGCCGCACGTGTTCCACTCAATAGAGACGACAATAACCAAATCGAGCTGGACAGATTGACCCTTTAACGCATTGGCTTCTGGGTTCCGGATGCTGTGTAAAGTCAAATGCACAGGCACTCGAAGCTGCTCGGTTCGCGCCGCACGTGTTCCACTCAATAGAGACGACAATAACCAAATCGGGCTGGACAGATTTGACCCTTTATCGCATTGCTTCTGGGTTCCGGATGCTGCGTATAAGTCAAATGCACAGGCAATCGAAGCTGCTCGGTTCGCGCCGCATGTGTTCCACTCGATAAAGACGACAATAACCAAACCGAGCTGAGAGAGATTGACCCTTTAGCGCATTGGCTCCTGGGTTCCGGATGCTGCGTATAAGTCAAATGCACAGGCACTCGAAGCTGCTCGGTTCGCGCCGCACGTGTTCCACTCAATAGAGACGACAATAACCAAACCGAGCTGAGAGAGATTGACCCTTTAACGCATTGGCTCCTGGGTTCCGGATGCTGCGTATAAGTCGAATGCACAGGCAATCGAAGCTCCTCGGTTCGCGCCGCATGTGTACCACTCGATAAAGACGACAATAACCAAACCGAGCTGAGAAAGATTGACCCTTTAACCCATTGGCTTCTGGGTTCCGGATGCTGCGTATAAGTCAAATGCACAGGCAATCGAAGCTGCTCGGTTCGCGCCGCATGTGTTCCACTCGATAAAGACGACAATAACCAAACCGAGCTGAGAGAGATTGACCCTTTAGCGCATTGGCTCCTGGGTTCCGGATGCTGCGTATAAGTCAAATGCACAGGCACTCGAAGCTGCTCGGTTCGCGCCGCACGTGTTCCACTCAATAGAGACGACAATAACCAAACCGAGCTGAGAGAGATTGACCCTTTAACGCATTGGCTCCTGGGTTCCGGATGCTGCGTATAAGTCGAATGCACAGGCAATCGAAGCTCCTCGGTTCGCGCCGCATGTGTACCACTCGATAAAGACGACAATAACCAAACCGAGCTGAGAGAGATTGACCCTTTAACGCATTGGCTTCTGGGTTCCGGATGCTGCGTATAAGTCAAATGCACAGGCAATCGAAGCTGCTCGGTTCGCGCCGCATGTGTTCCACTCGATAAAGACGACAATAACCAAACCGAGCTGAGAGAGATTGACCCTTTAGCGCATTGGCTCCTGGGTTCCGGATGCTGCGTATAAGTCAAATGCACAGGCACTCGAAGCTGCTCGGTTCGCGCCGCACGTGTTCCACTCAATAGAGACGACAATAACCAAACCGAGCTGAGAGAGATTGACCCTTTAACGCATTGGCTCCTGGGTTCCGGATGCTGCGTATAAGTCGAATGCACAGGCAATCGAAGCTCCTCGGTTCGCGCCGCATGTGTACCACTCGATAAAGACGACAATAACCAAACCGAGCTGAGAGAGATTGACCCTTTAACGCATTGGCTCCTGGGTTCCGGATGCTGCGTATAAGTCGAATGCACAGGCAATCGAAGCTCCTCGGTTCGCGCCGCATGCGTACCACTCGATAAAGACGACAATAACCAAATCGGGCTAGACAGTTTGACCCTTTAACGCATTGGCTTCTGGGTTCCGGATGCTGCGTATAAGTCAAATGCACAGGCAATCGAAGCTGCTCGGTTCGCGCCGCATGTGTTCCACTCGATAAAGACGACAATAACCAAACCGAGCTGAGAGAGATTGACCCTTTAGCGCATTGGCTCCTGGGTTCCGGATGCTGCGTATAAGTCAAATGCACAGGCACTCGAAGCTGCTCGGTTCGCGCCGCACGTGTTCCACTCAATAGAGACGACAATAACCAAACCGAGCTGAGAGAGATTGACCCTTTAACGCATTGGCTCCTGGGTTCCGGATGCTGCGTATAAGTCGAATGCACAGGCAATCGAAGCTCCTCGGTTCGCGCCGCATGTGTACCACTCGATAAAGACGACAATAACCAAACCGAGCTGAGAGAGATTGACCCTTTAACGCATTGGCTTCTGGGTTCCGGATGCTGCGTATAAGTCAAATGCACAGGCAATCGAAGCTGCTCGGTTCGCGCCGCATGTGTTCCACTCGATAAAGACGAAAGTAACCAAATCGAGCTGGACAGATTGACCCTTTAGCGCATTGGCTCCTGGGTTCCGGATGCTGCGTATAAGTCAAATGCACAGGCACTCGAAGCTGCTCGGTTCGCGCCGCACGTGTTCCACTCAATAGAGACGACAATAACCAAATCGGGCTGGACAGATTTGACCCTTTATCGCATTGCTTCTGGGTTCCGGATGCTGCGTATAAGTCAAATGCACAGGCAATCGAAGCTGCTCGATTCGCGCCGCACGTGTACCACTCGATAAAGACGACAATAACCAAATCGAGCTGGACAGATTGACCCTTTAGCGCATTGGCTTCTTGGTTCCGGATGCTGTGTAAAGTCAAATGCACAGGCAATCGAAGCTGGTCGGTTCGCGCCGCACGTGTTCCACTCGATAAAGACGACAATAACCAAATCGAGCTAGACAGTTTGACCCTTTAGCGCATTGGCTTCTGGGTTCCGGATGCTGCGTATAAGTCAAATGCACAGGCAATCGAAGCTCCTCGGTTCGCGCCGCATGTGTTCCACTCCATAGAGACGACAATAACCAAATCGGGCTGGACAAATTTGACCCTTTAGCGCATTGGCTTCTGGGTTCCGGATGCTGTGTATAAGTCAAATGCACAGGCAATCGAAGCTGCTCGGTTCGCGCCGCACGTGTTCCACTCCATAAAGACGACAATAACCAAATCGAGCTGGACAGATTGACACTTTAGCGCATTGGCTTCTGAGTTCCGGATGCTGCGTATAAGTCAAATGCACAGGCAATCCAAGCTGCTCGGTTCGCGCCGCACGTGTTCCACTCAATAGAGACGACAATAACCAAATCGAGCTGGACAGATTGACCCTTTAACGCATTGGCTTCTGGGTTCCGGATGCTGCGTATAAGTCAAATGCACAGGCAATCGAAGCTGCTCGGTTCGCGCCGCATGTGTTCCACTCCATAGAGACGACAATAACCAAATCGGGCTGGACAAATTTGACCCTTTAGCGCATTGGCTTCTGGGTTCCGGATGCTGTGTATAAGTCAAATGCACAGGCAATCGAAGCTGCTCAGTTCGCGCCGCACGTGTTCCACTCGATAAAGACGACAATAACCAAATCGAGCTAGACAGTTTGACCCTTTAGCGCATTGGCTTCTGGGATCCGGATGCTGCGTATAAGTCAAATGCACAGGCAATCGAAGCTCCTCGGTTCGCGCCGCACGTGTTCCACTCAATAGAGACGACAATAACCAAATCGAGCTGGACAGATTGACCCTTTAACGCATTGGCTTCTGGGTTCCGGATGCTGTGTAAAGTCAAATGCACAGGCACTCGAAGCTGCTCGGTTCGCGCCGCACGTGTACCACTCGATAAAGACGACAATAACCAAATCGAGCTGGACAGATTGACCCTTTAGCGCATTGGCTTCTTGGTTCCGGATGCTGCGTATAAGTCAAATGCACAGGCAATCGAAGCTGCTCGGTTCGCGCCGCATGTGTACCACTCGATAAAGACGACAGTAACCAAATCGAGCTGGACAGATTGACCCTTTAACGCATTGGCTTCTGGGTTCCGGATGCTGCGTATAAGTCAAATGCAAAGGCAATCGAACGTGCTCGGTGCGCGCCGCACGTGTTCCACTGGATAAAGACGACAGTAAACAAATCGAGCTGGACAGACTGACCCTTTAGCGCATTGGCTTTTGGGTTCCGGATGCTGTGTAAAGTCAAATGCACAGGCAATCGAAGCTGGTCGGTTCGCGCCGCACGTGTTCCACTCGATAAAGACGACAATAACCAAATCGAGCTAGACAGTTTGACCCTTTAGCGCATTGGCTTCTGGGTTCCGGATGCTGCGTATAAGTCAAATGCACAGGCAATCGAAGCTCCTCGGTTCGCGCCGCACGTGTTCCACTCAATAGAGACGACAATAACCAAATCGAGCTGGACAGATTGACCCTTTAACGCATTAGCTTCTGGGTTCCGGATGCTGTGTAAAGTCAAATGCACAGGCACTCGAAGCTGCTCGGTTCGCGCCGCACGTGTACCACTCGATAAAGACGACAATAACCAAATCGAGCTGGACAGATTGACCCTTTAGCGCATTGGCTTCTTGGTTCCGGATGCTGCGTATAAGTCAAATGCACAGGCAATCGAAGCTGCTCGGTTCGCGCCGCATGTGTACCACTCGATAAAGACGACAGTAACCAAATCGAGCTGGACAGATTGACCCTTTAACGCATTGGCTTCTGGGTTCCGGATGCTGCGTATAAGTCAAATGCACAGGCAATCGAAGCTGCTCGGTTCGCGCCGCATGTGTTCCACTCGATAAAGACGACAATAACCAAATCGAGCTGGACAGATTGACCCTTTAGCGCATTGGCTTCTGGGTTCCGGATACTGCGTATAATTCAAATGCAAAGGCAATCGAACGTGCTCGGTGCGCGCCGCACGTGTTCCACTGGATAAAGACGACAATAAACAAATCGAGCTGGACAGACTGACCCTTTAGCGCATTGGCTTCTGGGTTCCGGATGCTGTGTAAAGTCAAATGCACAGGCAATCGAAGCTGGTCGGTTCGCGCCGCACGTGTTCCACTCGATAAAGACGACAATAACCAAATCGAGCTAGACAGTTTGACCCTTTAGCGCATTGGCTTCTGGGTTCCGGATGCTGCGTATAAGTCAAATGCACAGGCAATCGAAGCTCCTCGGTTCGCGCCGCATGTGTTCCACTCCATAGAGACGACAATAACCAAATCGGGCTGGACAAATTTGACCCTTTAGCGCATTTGCTTCTGGGTTCCGGATGCTGTGTATAGGTCAAATGCGCAGGCAATCGAAGCTGCTCGGTTCGCACCGCACGTGTTCCACTCGATAAAGACGACAATAACCAAATCGAGCTGGACAGATTGACCCTTTAGCGCATTGGCTTCTGAGTTCCGGATGCTGCGTATAAGTCAAATGCACAGGCAATCGAAGCTGCTCGGTTCGCGCCGCATGTGTTCCACTCGATAAAGACGACAATAGCCAAATCGAGCTGGACAGATTGACCCTTTAGCGCAATGGCTTCTGTGTTCCGGATGCTGCGTATAAGTCAAATGCACAGGCAATCCAAGCTGCTCGGTTCGCGCCGCACGTGTTCCACTCGATAAAGACGACAATAATCAAATCGTGCTAGACAGAGTGACCCTTTAGCGCATTAGCTTCTGGGTTCCGGATGCTGCGTATAATTCAAATGCACAGGCAATCGAAGCTGCTCAGTGCGCGCCGCACGTGTTCCAGTCGATAAAGACGACAATAACCAAATCGAGCTGGACAGATTGACCCTTTAGCGCATTGGCTTATGGGTTCCGGATGGTGCGTATAAGTCAAATGCACAGGCAATCGAAGCTGCTCGGTTCGCGCCGCACGTGTTCCACTCGATAAAGACGACAATAACCAAATCGAGCTAGACAGATTGACGTTTAGCGCATTGGCTTCTTGGTTCCGGATGCTGCGTATAAGTCAAATGCACAGGCAATGGAAGCTGCTCGGTTCGCGCCGCATGTGTTCCACTCGATAAAGACGACAATAACCAAATCGAGCTGGACAGATTGACCCTTTAGCGCATTGGCTTCTGAGTTCCGGATGCTGCGTATAAGTCAAATGCACAGGCAATGGAAGCTGCTCGGTTCGCGCCGCATGTGTTCCACTCGATAAAGACGACAATAACCAAATCGAGCTGGACAGATTGACCCTTTAGCGCATTGGCTTCTGAGTTCCGGATGCTGCGTATAAGTCAAATGCACAGGCAATCGAAGCTGCTTCGTTCGCGCCGCATGTGTTCCACTCGATAAAGACGACAGTAACCTAATCGAGCTGGACAGATTGACCCTTTAGCGCATTGGCTTCTTGTTCCGGATGCTGCGTATAAGTCAAATGCACAGGCAATCGAAGCTGCTCGGTTCGCGCCGCACGTGTTCCACTCGATTAAAAACGACAATAACCAAATCGAGCTGGACAGATTGACCCTTTAGCGCATTGGCTTCTGGGTTCCGGATACTGCGTATAATTGAAATGCACAGGCAATCGAAGCTCCTCGGTTCGCGCCGCATGTGTTCCACTCCATAGAGATGACAATACCCAAATCGGGCTGGACAGATTTGACCCTTTATCGCATTGGCTTCTGGATTCCGGATGCTGCGTATAAGTCAAATGCACAGGCAATCGAAGCTGCTCGGTTCGCGCCGCACGTGTTTCACTCAATAAAGACGACAATAAACAAATCGAGCTGGACAGACTGACCCTTTAGCGCATTGGCTTTTGGGTTCCGGATGCTGTGTAAAGTCAAATGCACAGGCAATCGAAGCTGGACGGTTCGCGCCGCACGTGTTCCACTCGATAAAGACGACAATAACCAATTCGAGCTAGACAGTTTGACCCTTTAGCGCATTAGCTTCTGGGTTCCGGATGCTGCATATAAGTCAAATGCACAGGCAATCGAAGCTCCTCGGTTCGCGCCGCATGTGTTCCACTCCATAGAGACGACAATAACCAAATCGGGCTGGACAAATTTGACCCTTTAGCGCATTGGCTTCTGGGTTCCGGATGCTGTGTATAAGTCAAATGCACAGGCAATCGAAGCTGCTCGGTTCGCGACGCACGTGTTCCACTCGATAAAGACGACAATAACCAAATCGAGCTGGACAGATTGACCCTTTAGCGCATTGGCTTCTGAGTTCCGGATGCTGCGTATAAGTCAAATGCACAGGCAATCGAAGCTGCTTCGTTCGCGCCGCATGTGTTCCACTCGATAAAGACGACAGTAACCAAATCGAGCTGGACAGATTGACCCTTTAGCGCATTGGATCCTGGGTTCCGGATGCTGCGTATAAGTCAAATGCACAGGCAATCGAAGCTGCTCGGTTCGCGCCGCATGTGTTCCACTCGATAAAGACGACAGTGACAAAATCGAGCTGGACAGATTGACCCTTTAACGCATTGGCTTCTGGGTTCCGGATGCTGCGTATAAGTCAAATGCACAGGCAATCGAAGCTGCTCGGTTCGCGCCGCATGTGTTCCACTCGATAAAGACGACAGTAACCAAATCGAGCTGGACAGATTGACCCTTTAGCGCATTGGCTCCTGGGTTCCGGATGCTGCGTATAAGTCAAATGCACAGGCAATCGAAGCTCCTCGGTTCGCGCCGCATGTGTACCACTCGATAAAGACGACAATAACCAAACCGAGCTGGACAGATTGACCCTTTAACGCATTGGCTTCTGGGTTCCGGATGCTGTGTAAAGTCAAATGCACAGGCAATCGAAGCTGCTCGGTTCGCGCCGCACGTGTTCCACTCGATAAAGACGACAATAACCAAATCGAGCTGGACAGATTGAGCCTTTAGCGCATTGGCTCCTGGGTTCCGGATGCTGCGTATAAGTCAAATGCACAGGGAATCGAAGCTCCTCGGTTCGCGCCGCATGTGTACCACTCGATAAAGACGACAATAACCAAACCGAGCTGGACAGATTGACCCTTTAACGCATTGGCATCTGGGTTCTGGATGCTGTGTAAAGTCAAATGCACAGGCAATCGAAGCTGCTCGGTTCGCGCTGCACGTGTTCCACTCGATAAAGACGACAATAACCAAATCGAGCTAGACAGTTTGACCCTTTAGCGCATTGGCTTCTGGGTTCCGGATGCTGCCTATAAGTCAAATGCACAGGCAATCGAGGCTGCTCGGTTCGCGCCGCATGTGTTCCACTCGATAAAGACGACAATACCCAAATCTAGCTAGACAGTTTGACCCTTTAGCGCATTGGCTTCTGGGTTCCGGATGCTGCGTATAAGTCAAATGCACAGGCAACCGAAGCTCCTCGGTTCGCGCCGCATGTGTTCCACTCCATAGAGACGACAATAACCAAACCGAGCTGGAGAGATTGACCCTTTAGCGCATTGGCTTCTGGGTTCCGGATGCTGCGTATAAGTCAAATGCACAGGCAATCGAAGCTGCTCGGTTCGCGCCGCATGTGTTCCACTCGATAAAGACGACAGTAACCAAATCGAGCTGGACAGATTGACCCTTTAGCGCATTGGCTCCTGGGTTCCGGATGCTGCGTATAAGTCAAATGCACAGGCAATCGAAGCTCCTCGGTTCGCGCCGCATGTGTACCACTCGATAAAGACGACAATAACCAAACCGAGCTGGACAGATTGACCCTTTAACGCAATGGCTTCTGGGTTCCGGATGCTGTGTAAAGTCAAATGCACAGGCAATCGAAGCTGCTCGGTTCGCGCCGCACGTGTTCCACTCGATAAAGACGACAATAACCAAATCGAGCTGGACAGATTGACCCTTTAGCGCATTGGCTCCTGGGTTCCGGATGCTGCGTATAAGTCAAATGCACAGGCAATCGAAGCTCCTCGGTTCGCGCCGCATGTGTACCACTCGATAAAGACGACAATAACCAAACCGAGCTGGACAGATTGACCCTTTAACGCATTGGCGTCTGGGTTCTGGATGCTGTGTAAAGTCAAATGCACAGGCAATCGAAGCTGCTCGGTTCGCGCCGCATGTGTTCCACTCGATAAAGACGACAGTAACCAAATCGAGCTGGACAGATTGACCCTTTAGCGCATTGGCTTCTTGGTTCCGGATGCTGCGTATAAGTCAAATGCACAGGCAATCGAAGCTGCTCGGTTCGCGCCGCATGTGTACCACTCGATAAAGACGACAGTAACCAAATCGAGCTGGACAGATTGACCCTTTAACGCATTGGCTTCTGGGTTCCGGATGCTGCGTATAAGTCAAATGCAAAGGCAATCGAACGTGCTCGGTGCGCGCCGCACGTGTTCCACTGGATAAAGACGACAGTAAACAAAATCGAGCTGGACAGACTGACCCTTTAGCGCATTGGCTTTTGGGTTCCGGATGCTGTGTAAAGTCAAATGCACAGGCAATCGAAGCTGGTCGGTTCGCGCCGCACGTGTTCCACTCGATAAAGACGACAATAACCAAATCGAGCTAGACAGTTTGACCCTTTAGCGCATTGGCTTCTGGGTTCCGGATGCTGCGTATAAGTCAAATGCACAGGCAATCGAAGCTCCTCGGTTCGCGCCGCACGTGTTCCACTCAATAGAGACGACAATAACCAAATCGAGCTGGACAGATTGACCCTTTAACGCATTGGCTTCTGGGTTCCGGATGCTGTGTAAAGTCAAATGCACAGGCACTCGAAGCTGCTCGGTTCGCGCCGCACGTGTACCACTCGATAAAGACGACAATAACCAAATCGAGCTGGACAGATTGACCCTTTAGCGCATTGGCTTCTTGGTTCCGGATGCTGCGTATAAGTCAAATGCACAGGCAATCGAAGCTGCTCGGTTCGCGCCGCATGTGTACCACTCGATAAAGACGACAGTAACCAAATCGAGCTGGACAGATTGACCCTTTAACGCATTGGCTTCTGGGTTCCGGATGCTGCGTATAAGTCAAATGCACAGGCAATCGAAGCTGCTCGGTTCGCGCCGCATGTGTTCCACTCGATAAAGACGACAATAACCAAATCGAGCTGGACAGATTGACCCTTTAGCGCATTGGCTTCTGGGTTCCGGATACTGCGTATAATTCAAATGCAAAGGCAATCGAACGTGCTCGGTGCGCGCCGCACGTGTTCCATTGGATAAAGACGACAATAAACAAATCGAGCTGGACAGACTGACCCTTTAGCGCATTGGCTTCTGGGTTCCGGATGCTGTGTAAAGTCAAATTCACAGGCAATCGAAGCTGGTCGGTTCGCGCCGCACGTGTTCCACTCGATAAAGACGACAATAACCAAATCGAGCTAGACAGTTTGACCCTTTAGCGCATTGGCTTCTGGGTTCCGGATGCTGCATATAAGTCAAATGCACAGGCAATAGAAGCTCCTCGGTTCGCGCCGCATGTGTTCCACTCCATAGAGACGACAATAACCAAATCGGGCTGGACAAATTTGACCCTTTAGCGCATTTGCTTCTGGGTTCCGGATGCTGTGTATAGGTCAAATGCACAGGCAATCGAAGCTGCTCGGTTCGCGCCGCACGTGTTCCACTCGATAAAGACGACAATAACCAAATCGAGCTGGACAGATTGACCCTTTAGCGCATTGGCTTCTGAGTTCCGGATGCTGCGTATAAGTCAAATGCACAGGCAATCGAAGCTGCTCGGTTCGCGCCGCATGTGTTCCACTCGATAAAGACGACAATAGCCAAATCGAGCTGGACAGATTGACCCTTTAGCGCAATGGCTTCTGTGTTCCGGATGCTGCGTATAAGTCAAATGCACAGGCAATCCAAGCTGCTCGGTTCGCGCCGCATGTGTTCCACTCGATAAAGACGACAATAACCAAATCGAGCTAGACAGTTTGACCCTTTAGCGCATTGGCTTCTGGGTTCCGGATGCTGCATATAAGTCAAATGCACAGGCAATAGATGCTCCTCGGTTCGCGCCGCATGTGTTCCACTCCATAGAGACGAGAATAACCAAATCGGGCTGGACAAATTTGACCCTTTAGCGCATTTGCTTCTGGGTTCCGGATGCTGTGTATAGGTCAAATGCACAGGCAATCGAAGCTGCTCGGTTCGCGCCGCACGTGTTCCACTCGATAAAGACGACAATAACCAAATCGAGCTGGACAGATTGACCCTTTAGCGCATTGGCTTCTGAGTTCCGGATGCTGCGTATAAGTCAAATGCACAGGCAATCGAAGCTGCTCGGTTCGCGCCGCATGTGTTCCACTCGATAAAGACGACAATAACCAAATCGAGCTGGACAGATTGACCCTTTAGCGCAATGGCTTCTGTGTTCCGGATGCTGCGTATAAGTCAAATGCACAGGCAATCCAAGCTGCTCGGTTCGCGCCGCACGTGTTCCACTCGATAAAGACGACAATAATCAAATCGTGCTAGACAGAGTGACCCTTTAGCGCATTAGCTTCTGGGTTCCGGATGCTGCGTATAATTCAAATGCACAGGCAATCGAAGCTGCTCAGTGCGCGCCGCACGTGTTCCAGTCGATAAAGACGACAATAACCAAATCGAGCTGGACAGATTGACCCTTTAGCGCATTGGCTTATGGGTTCCGGATGGTGCGTATAAGTCAAATGCACAGGCAATCGAAGCTGCTCGGTTCGCGCCGCACGTGTTCCACTCGATAAAGACGACAATAACCAAATCGAGCTAGACAGATTGACGTTTAGCGCATTGGCTTCTTGGTTCCGGATGCTGCGTATAAGTCAAATGCACAGGCAATCGAAGCTCCTCGGTTCGCGCCGCATGTGTACCACTCGATAAAGACGACAATAACCAAACCGAGCTGGACAGATTGACCCTTTAACGCATTGGCTTCTGGGTTCCGGATGCTGTGTAAAGTCAAATGCACAGGCAATCGAAGCTGCTCGGTTCGCGCCGCACGTGTTCCACTCGATAAAGACGACAATAACCAAATCGAGCTGGACAGATTGACCCTTTAGCGCATTGGCTCCTGGGTTCCGGATGCTGCGTATAAGTCAAATGCACAGGGAATCGAAGCTCCTCGGTTCGCGCCGCATGTGTACCACTCGATAAAGACGACAATAACCAAACCGAGCTGGACAGATTGACCCTTTAACGCATTGGCATCTGGGTTCTGGATGCTGTGTAAAGTCAAATGCACAGGCAATCGAAGCTGCTCGGTTCGCGCTGCACGTGTTCCACTCGATAAAGACGACAATAACCAAATCGAGCTAGACAGTTTGACCCTTTAGCGCATTGGCTTCTGGGTTCCGGATGCTGCCTATAAGTCAAATGCACAGGCAATCGAGGCTGCTCGGTTCGCGCCGCATGTGTTCCACTCGATAAAGACGACAATACCCAAATCTAGCTAGACAGTTTGACCCTTTAGCGCATTGGCTTCTGGGTTCCGGATGCTGCGTATAAGTCAAATGCACAGGCAATCGAAGCTCCTCGGTTCGCGCCGCATGTGTTCCACTCCATAGAGACGACAATAACCAAACCGAGCTGGAGAGATTGACCCTTTAGCGCATTGGCTTCTGGGTTCCGGATGCTGCGTATAAGTCAAATGCACAGGCAATCGAAGCTGCTCGGTTCGCGCCGCATGTGTTCCACTCGATAAAGACGACAGTAACCAAATCGAGCTGGACAGATTGACCCTTTAGCGCATTGGCTCCTGGGTTCCGGATGCTGCGTATAAGTCAAATGCACAGGCAATCGAAGCTCCTCGGTTCGCGCCGCATGTGTACCACTCGATAAAGACGACAATAACCAAACCGAGCTGGACAGATTGACCCTTTAACGCATTGGCTTCTGGGTTCCGGATGCTGTGTAAAGTCAAATGCACAGGCAATCGAAGCTGCTCGGTTCGCGCCGCACGTGTTCCACTCGATAAAGACGACAATAACCAAATCGAGCTGGACAGATTGACCCTTTAGCGCATTGGCTCCTGGGTTCCGGATGCTGCGTATAAGTCAAATGCACAGGCAATCGAAGCTCCTCGGTTCGCGCCGCATGTGTACCACTCGATAAAGACGACAATAACCAAACCGAGCTGGACTGATTGACCCTTTAACGCATTGGCATCTGGGTTCTGGATGCTGTGTAAAGTCAAATGCACAGGCAATCGAAGCTGCTCGGTTCGCGCCGCATGTGTTCCACTCGATAAAGACGACAGTAACCAAACCGAGCTGGACAGGTGGACCCTTTAGCGCATTGGCTCCTGGGTTCCGGATGCTGCGTATAAGTCAAATGCACAGGCAATCGAAGCTGCTCGGTTCGCGCCGCATGTGTTCCACTCGATAAAGACGACAGTAACCAAATCGAGCTGGACAGATTGACCCTTTAGCGCATTGGCTCCTGGGTTCCGGATGCTGCGTATAAGTCAAATGCACAGGCAATCGAAGCTCCTCGGTTCGCGCCGCATGTGCACCACTCGATAAAGACGACAATAACCAAACCGAGTGGACAGATTGACCCTTTAACGCATTGGCTTCTGGGTTCCGGATGCTGTGTAAAGTCAAATGCACAGGCAATCGAAGCTGCTCGGTTCGCGCCGCACGTGTTCCACTCGATAAAGACGACAATAACCAAATCGAGCTGGACAGATTGACCCTTTAGCGCATTGGCTCCTGGGTTCCGGATGCTGCGTATAAGTCAAATGCACAGGCAATCGAAGCTGCTCGGTTCGCGCCGCATGTGTTCCACTCGATAAAGACGACAGTAACCAAATCGAGCTGGACAGATTGACCCTTTAGCGCATTGGCTCCTGGGTTCCGGATGCTGCGTATAAGTCAAATGCACAGGCAATCGAAGCTCCTCGGTTCGCGCCGCATGTGTACCACTCGATAAAGACGACAATAACCAAACCGAGCTGGACAGATTGACCCTTTAACGCATTGGCTTCTGGGTTCCGGATGCTGTGTAAAGTCAAATGCACAGGCAATCGAAGCTGCTCGGTTCGCGCCGCACGTGTTCCACTCGATAAAGACGACAATAACCAAATCGAGCTGGACAGATTGACCCTTTAGCGCATTGGCTCCTGGGTTCCGGATGCTGCGTATAAGTCAAATGCACAGGCAATCGAAGCTCCTCGGTTCGCGCCGCATGTGTACCACTCGATAAAGACGACAATAACCAAACCGAGCTGGACAGATTGACCCTTTAACGCATTGGCATCTGGGTTCTGGATGCTGTGTAAAGTCAAATGCACAGGCAATCGAAGCTGCTCGGTTCGCGCCGCATGTGTTCCACTCGATAAAGACGACAGTAACCAAACCGAGCTGGACAGGTGGACCCTTTAGCGCATTGGCTCCTGGGTTCCGGATGCTGCGTATAAGTCAAATGCACAGGCAATCGAAGCTGCTCGGTTCGCGCCGCATGTGTTCCACTCGATAAAGACGACAGTAACCAAATCGAGCTGGACAGATTGACCCTTTAGCGCATTGGCTCCTGGGTTCCGGATGCTGCGTATAAGTCAAATGCACAGGCAATCGAAGCTCCTCGGTTCGCGCCGCATGTGCACCACTCGATAAAGACGACAATAACCAAACCGAGTGGACAGATTGACCCTTTAACGCATTGGCTTCTGGGTTCCGGATGCTGTGTAAAGTCAAATGCATAGGCAATCGAAGCTGCTCGGTTCGCGCCGCACGTGTTCCACTCGATAAAGACGACAATAACCAAATCGAGCTGGACAGATTGACCCTCTAGCGCATTGGCTCCTGGGTTCCGGATGCTGCGTATAAGTCAAATGCACAGGGAATCGAAGCTCCTCGGTTCGCGCCGCATGTGTACCACTCGATAAAGACGACAATAACCAAACCGAGCTGGACAGATTGACCCTTTAACGCATTGGCATCTGGGTTCTGGATGCTGTGTAAAGTCAAATGCACAGGCAATCGAAGCTGCTCGGTTCGCGCTGCACGTGTTCCACTCGATAAAGACGACAATAACCAAATCGAGCTAGACAGTTTGTCCCTTTAGCGCATTGGCTTCTGGGTTCCGGATGCTGCCTATAAGTCAAATGCACAGGCAATCGAGGCTGCTCGGTTCGCGCCGCATGTGTTCCACTCGATAAAGACGACAATACCCAAATCTAGCTAGACAGTTTGACCCTTTAGCGCATTGGCTTCTGGGTTCCGGATGCTGCGTATAAGTCAAATGCACAGGCAATCGAAGCTCCTCAGTTCGCGCCGCATGTGTTCCACTCCATAGAGACGACAATAACCAAACCGAGCTGGAGAGATTGACCCTTTAGCGCATTGTCCTCTGGGTTCCGGATGCTGCGTATAAGTCAAATGCACAGGCAATCGAAGCTGCTCGGTTCGCGCCGCATGTGTTCCACTCGATAAAGACGACAGTAACCAAATCGAGCTGGACAGATTGACCCTTTAGCGCATTGGCTCCTGGGTTCCGGATGCTGCGTATAAGTCAAATGCACAGGCAATCGAAGCTCCTCGGTTCGCGCCGCATGTGTACCACTCGATAAAGACGACAATAACCAAACCGAGCTGGACAGATTGACCCTTTAACGCATTGGCTTCTGGGTTCCGGATGCTGTGTAAAGTCAAATGCACAGGCAATCGAAGCTGCTCGGTTCGCGCCGCATGTGTTCCACTCGATAAAGACGACAGTAACCAAAACGAGCTGGACAGGTGGACCCTTTAGCGCATTGGCTCCTGGGTTCCGGATGCTGCGTATAAGTCAAATGCACAGGCAATCGAAGCTGCTCGGTTCGCGCCGCATGTGTTCCACTCGATAAAGACGACAATAACCAAATCGAGCTGGACAGATTGACCCTTTAGCGCAATGGCTTCTGTGTTCCGGATGCTGCGTATAAGTCAAATGCACAGGCAATCCAAGCTGCTCGGTTCGCGCCGCACGTGTTCCACTCGATAAAGACGACAATAACCAAATCGAGCTAGACAGATTGACCTTTAGCGCATTGGCTTCTTGGTTCCGGATGCTGCGTATAAGTCAAATGCACAGGCAATGGAAGCTCCTCGGTTCGCGCCGCATGTGTACCACTCGATAAAGACGACAATAACCAAACCGAGCTGGACAGATTGACCCTTTAACGCATTGGCATCTGGGTTCTGGATGCTGTGTAAAGTCAAATGCACAGGCAATCGAAGCTGCTTCGTTCGCGCCGTATGTGTTCCACTCGATAAAGACGACAATAACCAAATCGAGCTAGACAGATTGACCTTTAGCGCATTGGCTTCTTGGTTCCGGATGCTGCGTATAAGTCAAATGCACAGGCAATCGAAGCTGCTTCGTTCGCGCCGCATGTGTTCCACTCGATAAAGACGACAGTAACCTAATCGAGCTAGACAGATTGACCTTTAGCGCATTGGCTTCTGTGTTCCGGATGCTGCGTATAAGTCAAATGCACAGGCAATCCAAGCTGCTCGGTTCGCGCCGCACGTGTTCCACTCGATAAAGACGACAATAACCAAATCGAGCTAGACAGATTGACCTTTAGCGCATTGGCTTCTTGGTTCCGGATGCTGCGTATAAGTCAAATGCACAGGCAATGGAAGCTCCTCGGTTCGCGCCGCATGTGTACCACTCGATAAAGACGACAATAACCAAACCGAGCTGGACAGATTGACCCTTTAACGCATTGGCATCTGGGTTCTGGATGCTGTGTAAAGTCAAATGCACAGGCAATCGAAGCTGCTTCGTTCGCGCCGTATGTGTTCCACTCGATAAAGACGACAATAACCAAATCGAGCTGGACAGATTGACCCTTTAGCGCATTGGCTTATGGGTTCCGGATGGTGCGTATAAGTCAAATGCACAGGCAATCGAAGCTGCTCGGTTCGCGCCGCACGTGTTCCACTCGATAAAGACGACAATAACCAAATCGAGCTGGACAGATTGACCCTTTAGCGCAATGGCTTCTGTGTTCCGGATGCTGCGTATAAGTCAAATGCACAGGCAATCCAAGCTGCTCGGTTCGCGCCGCACGTGTTCCACTCGATAAAGACGACAATAACCAAATCGAGCTGGACAGATTGACCCTTTAGCGCATTGGCTTATGGGTTCCGGATGGTGCGTATAAGTCAAATGCACAGGCAATCGAAGCTGCTCGGTTCGCGCCGCACGTGTTCCACTCGATAAAGACGACAATAACCAAATCGAGCTAGACAGATTGACCTTTAGCGCATTGGCTTCTTGGTTCCGGATGCTGCGTATAAGTCAAATGCACAGGCAATGGAAGCTCCTCGGTTCGCGCCGCATGTGTACCACTCGATAAAGACGACAATAACCAAACCGAGCTGGACAGATTGACCCTTTAACGCATTGGCATCTGGGTTCTGGATGCTGTGTAAAGTCAAATGCACAGGCAATCGAAGCTGCTTCGTTCGCGCCGTATGTGTTCCACTCGATAAAGACGACAATAACCAAATCGAGCTAGACAGATTGACCTTTAGCGCATTGGCTTCTTGGTTCCGGATGCTGCGTATAAGTCAAATGCACAGGCAATCGAAGCTGCTTCGTTCGCGCCGCATGTGTTCCACTCGATAAAGACGAAAGTAACCTAATCGAGCTAGACAGATTGACCTTTAGCGCATTGGCTTCTTGGTTCTGGATGCTGCGTATAATTCAAATGGACAGGCAATCGAAGCTGCTCGGTTCGCGCCGCACGTGTTCCACTCGATAAAGACGACAATAACCAAATCGAGCTGGACAGATTGACCCTTTAGCGCATTGGCTTCTTGGTTCCGGATGTTGCGTATAAGTCAAATGCACAGGCAATCGAAGCTGCTTCGTTCGCGCCGCATGTGTTCCACTCGATAAAGACGACAATAACCAAATCGAGCTAGACAGATTGACCTTTAGCGCATTGGTTCTTGGTTCCGGATCCTGCGTATAAGTCAAATGCACAGGCAATCGAAGCTGCTCGGTTCGCGCCGCACGTGTTCCACTCGATAAAGACGACAATAACCAAATCGAGCTGGACAGATTGACCCTTTAGCGCATTGGCTTCTTAGTTCCGGATGCTGCGTATAAGTCAAATGCACAGGCAATCGAAGCTGCTCGGTTCGCGCCGCACGTGTTCCACTCGATAAAGACGACAATAACCAAATCGAGCTCGACAGATTGACCCTTTAGCGCATTGGCTTCTTGGTTCCGGATGTGCGTATAAGTCAAATGCACAGGCAATCGAAGCTGCTTCGTTCGCGCCGCATGTGTTCCACTCGATAAAGACGGCAGTAACCTAATCGAGCTAGACAGATTGACCTTTAGCGCATTGGCTTCTTGGTTCCGGATGCTGCGTATAAGTCAAATGCACAGGCAATCCAAGCTGCTCGGTTCGCGCCGCACGTGTTCCACTCGATAAAGACGACAATAACCAAATCGAGCTGGACAGATTGACCCTTTAGCGCATTGGCTTATGGGTTCCGGATGGTGCGTATAAGTCAAATGCACAGGCAATCGAAGCTGCTCGGTTCGCGCCGCACGTGTTCCACTCGATAAAGACGACAATAACCAAATCGAGCTAGACAGATTGACCTTTAGCGCATTGGCTTCTTGGTTCCGGATGCTGCGTATAAGTCAAATGCACAGGCAATGGAAGCTCCTCGGTTCGCGCCGCATGTGTACCACTCGATAAAGACGACAATAACCAAACCGAGCTGGACAGATTGACCCTTTAACGCATTGGCATCTGGGTTCTGGATGCTGTGTAAAGTCAAATGCACAGGCAATCGAAGCTGCTTCGTTCGCGCCGCACGTGTTCCACTCGATAAAGACGACAATAACCAAATCGAGCTCGACAGATTGACCCTTTAGCGCATTGGCTTCTTGGTTCCGGATGCTGCGTATAAGTCAAATGCACAGGCAATCGAAGCTGCTTCGTTCGCGCCGCATGTGTTCCACTCGATAAAGACGGCAGTAACCTAATCGAGCTAGACAGATTGACCTTTAGCGCATTGGCTTCTTGGTTCCGGATGCTGCGTATAAGTCAAATGCACAGGCAATCCAAGCTGCTCGGTTCGCGCCGCACGTGTTCCACTCGATAAAGACGACAATAACCAAATCGAGCTGGACAGATTGACCCTTTAGCGCATTGGCTTATGGGTTCCGGATGGTGCGTATAAGTCAAATGCACAGGCAATCGAAGCTGCTCGGTTCGCGCCGCACGTGTTCCACTCGATAAAGACGACAATAACCAAATCGAGCTAGACAGATTGACCTTTAGCGCATTGGCTTCTTGGTTCCGGATGCTGCGTATAAGTCAAATGCACAGGCAATGGAAGCTCCTCGGTTCGCGCCGCATGTGTACCACTCGATAAAGACGACAATAACCAAACCGAGCTGGACAGATTGACCCTTTAACGCATTGGCATCTGGGTTCTGGATGCTGCGTATAAGTCAAATGCACAGGCAATCGAAGCTGCTCGGTTCGCGCCGCACGTGTTCCACTCGATAAAGACGACAATAACCAAATCGAGCTAGACAGATTGACCTTTAGCGCATTGGCTTCTTGGTTCCGGATGCTGCGTATAAGTCAAATGCACAGGCAATCCAAGCTGCTCGGTTCGCGCCGCACGTGTTCCACTCGATAAAGACGACAATAACCAAATCGAGCTGGACAGATTGACCCTTTAGCGCATTGGCTTATGGGTTCCGGATGGTGCGTATAAGTCAAATGCACAGGCAATCCAAGCTGCTCGGTTCGCGCCGCACGTGTTCCACTCGATAAAGACGACAATAACCAAATCGAGCTGGACAGATTGACCCTTTAACGCATTGGCATCTGGGTTCTGGATGCTGCGTATAAGTCAAATGCACAGGCAATCGAAGCTGCTCGGTTCGCGCCGCACGTGTTCCACTCGATAAAGACGACAATAACCAAATCGAGCTAGACAGATTGACCTTTAGCGCATTGGCTTCTTGGTTCCGGATGCTGCGTATAAGTCAAATGCACAGGCAATCCAAGCTGCTCGGTTCGCGCCGCACGTGTTCCACTCGATAAAGACGACAATAACCAAATCGAGCTAGACAGATTGACCTTTAGCGCATTGGCTTCTTGGTTCCGGATGCTGCGTATAAGTCAAATGCACAGGCAATGGAAGCTCCTCGGTTCGCGCCGCATGTGTACCACTCGATAAAGACGACAATAACCAAACCGAGCTGGACAGATTGACCCTTTAACGCATTGGCATCTGGGTTCTGGATGCTGTGTAAAGTCAAATGCACAGGCAATCGAAGCTGCTTCGTTCGCGCCGTATGTGTTCCACTCGATAAAGACGACAATAACCAAATCGAGCTAGACAGATTGACCTTTAGCGCATTGGCTTCTTGGTTCCGGATGCTGCGTATAAGTCAAATGCACAGGCAATCGAAGCTGCTTCGTTCGCGCCGCATGTGTTCCACTCGATAAAGACGACAGTAACCTAATCGAGCTAGACAGATTGACCTTTAGCGCATTGGCTTCTTGGTTCTGGATGCTGCGTATAATTCAAATGGACAGGCAATCGAAGCTGCTCGGTTCGCGCCGCACGTGTTCCACTCGATAAAGACGACAATAACCAAATCGAGCTGGACAGATTGACCCTTTAGCGCATTGGCTTCTTGGTTCCGGATGTTGCGTATAAGTCAAATGCACAGGCAATCGAAGCTGCTTCGTTCGCGCCGCATGTGTTCCACTCGATAAAGACGACAATAACCAAATCGAGCTAGACAGATTGACCTTTAGCGCATTGGTTCTTGGTTCCGGATCCTGCGTATAAGTCAAATGCACAGGCAATCGAAGCTGCTCGGTTCGCGCCGCACGTGTTCCACTCGATAAAGACGACAATAACCAAATCGAGCTGGACAGATTGACCCTTTAGCGCATTGGCTTCTTAGTTCCGGATGCTGCGTATAAGTCAAATGCACAGGCAATCGAAGCTGCTCGGTTCGCGCCGCACGTGTTCCACTCGATAAAGACGACAATAACCAAATCGAGCTCGACAGATTGACCCTTTAGCGCATTGGCTTCTTGGTTCCGGATGCTGCGTATAAGTCAAATGCACAGGCAATCGAAGCTGCTTCGTTCGCGCCGCATGTGTTCCACTCGATAAAGACGGCAGTAACCTAATCGAGCTAGACAGATTGACCTTTAGCGCATTGGCTTCTTGGTTCCGGATGCTGCGTATAAGTCAAATGCACAGGCAATCGAAGCTGCTCGGTTCGCGCCGCACGTGTTCCACTCGATAAAGACGACAATAACCAAATCGAGCTAGACAGATTGACCTTTAGCGCATTGGCTTCTTGGTTCCGGATGCTGCGTATAACTCAAATGCACAGGCAATGGAAGCTGCTCGGTTGGCGCCGCATGTGTTCCACTCGATAAAGACGACAATAACCAAATCGAGCTGGACAGATTGACCCTTTAGCGCATTGGCTTCTGAGTTCCGGATGCTGCGTATAATTCAAATGCACAGGCACTCGAAGCTGCTTCGTTCGCGCCGCATGTGTTCCACTCGATAAAGACGACAGTAACCTAATCGAGCTGGACAGATTGACCCTTTAGCGCATTGGCTTCTTGGTTCCGGATGCTGCGTATAAGTCAAATGCACAGGCAATCGAAGCTGCTCGGTTCGCGCCGCACGTGTTCCACTCGATAAAGACGACAATAACCAAATCGAGCTGGACAGATTGACCCTTTAGCGCATTGGCTTCTTGGTTCCGGATGCTGCGTATAAGTCAAATGCACAGGCAATCGAAGCTGCTCGGTTCGCGCCGCACGTGTTCCACTCGATAGAGACGACAATAACCAAATCGAGCTGGACAGATTGACCCTTTAGCGCATTGGCTTCTGAGTTCCGGATGCTGCGTATAAGTCAAATGCACAGGCAATCGAAGCTGCTCGGTTCGCGCCGCATGTGTTCCACTCGATAAAGACGACAATAACCAAATCGAGCTGGACAGATTGACCCTTTAGCGCAATGGCTTCTGTGTTCCGGATGCTGCGTATAAGTCAAATGCACAGGCAATCGAAGCTGCTCAGTGCGCGCCGCACGTGTTCCACTCGATAAAGACGACAATAACCAAATCGAGCTGGACAGATTGACCCTTTAGCGCATTGGCTTATGGGTTCCGAATGGTGCGTATAAGTCAAATGCACAGGCAATGGAAGCTGCTCGGTTCGCGCCGCATGTGTTCCACTCGATAAAGACGACAATAACAGAATCGAGCTGGAGAGATTGACCCTTTAACGCATTGGCTTCTGGGTTCCGGATGCTGCGTATAAGTCAAATGCACAGGCAATCGAAGCTGCTTCGTTCGCGCCGCATGTGTTCCACTCGATAAAGACGACAGTAACCAAATCGAGCTGGACAGATTGACCCTTTAGCGCATTGGCTTCTGAGTTCCGGATGCTGCGTATAAGTCAAATGCACAGGCAATCGAAGCTGCTCGGTTCGCGCCGCATGTGTTCCACTCGATAAAGACGACAATAACCAAATCGAGCTGGACAGATTGACCCTTTAGCGCAATGGCTTGTGTGTTCCGGATGCTGCGTATAAGTCAAATGCACAGGCAATCCAAGCTGCTCGGTTCGCGCCGCCAGTGTTCCACTCGATAAAGACGACAATAATCAAATCGTGCTATACAGATTGACCCTTTAGCGCATTAGCTTCTGGGTTCCGGATGCTGCGTATAATTCAAATGCACAGGCAATCGAAGCTGATCAGTGCGCGCCGCACGTGTTCCACTCGATAAAGACGACAATAACCAAATCGAGTTGGACAGATTGACCCTTTAGCGCATTGGCTTATGGGTTCCGAATGGTGCGTATAAGTCAAATGCACAGGCAATGGAAGCTGCTCGGTTCGCGCCGCATGTGTTCCACTCGATAAAGACGACAATAACAGAATCGAGCTGGAGAGATTGACCCTTTAACGCATTGGCTTCTGGGTTCCGGATGCTGCGTATAAGTCAAATGCACAGGCAATCCGAGCTGCTCGGTTCGCGCCGCACGTGTTCCACTCGATAAAGACGACAATAATCAAATCGTGCTAGACAGATTGACCCTTTAGCGCATTAGCTTCTGGGTTCCGGATGCTGCGTATAATTCAAATGCACAGGCAATCGAAGCTGCTCAGTGCGCGCCGCACGTGTTCCACTCGATAAAGACGACAATAACCAAATCGAGCTGGACAGATTGACCCTTTAGCGCATTGGCTTATGGGTTCCGAATGGTGCGTATAAGTCAAATGCACAGGCAATGGAAGCTGCTCGGTTCGCGCCGCATGTGTTCCACTCGATAAAGACGACAATAACAGAATCGAGCTGGAGAGATTGACCCTTTAACGCATTGGCTTCTGGGTTCCGGATGCTGCGTATAAGTCAAATGCACAGGCAATCGAAGCTGCTTCGTTCGCGCCGCATGTGTTCCACTCGATAAAGACGACAATAACCAAATCGAGCTGGACAGATTGACCCTTTAGCGCATTGGCTTATGGGTTCCGGATGCTGTGTATAAGTCAAATGCACAGGCAATCGAAGGTGCTCGGTTGGCGCCGCATGTGTTCCACTCGATAAAGACGACAGTAACCAAATGGAGCTGGACAGATTGACCCTTTAGCGCATTTGCTCCTGGGTTCCGGATGCTGCGTATAAGTCAAATGCACAGGCAATCGAAGCTGCTCGGTTCGCGCCGCACGTGTTCCACTCGATAAAGACGACAATACCCAAATCTAGCTAGACAGTTTGACCCTTTAGCGCATTGGGTTCTGGGTTCCGGATGCTGCGTATAAGTCAAATGCACAGGCAATCGAAGCTCCTCGGTTCGCGCCGCATGTGTTCCACTCCATAGAGACGACAATAACCAAACCGAGCTGGAGAGATTGACCCTTTAGCGCATTGGCTTCTGGGTTCCGGATGCTGCGTATAAGTCAAATGCACAGGCAATCGAAGCTCCTCGGTTCGCGCCGCATGTGTACCACTCGATAAAGACGACAATAACCAAACCGAGCTGGACAGATTGACCCTTTAACGCATTGGCTTCTGGGTTCCGGATGCTGTGTAAAGTCAAATGCACAGGCAATCGAAGCTCCTCGGTTCGCGCCGCATGTGTTCCACTCCATAGAGACGACAATAACCAAACCGAGCTGGAGAGATTGACCCTTTAGCGCATTGGCTTCTGGGTTCCGGATGCTGCGTATAAGTCAAATGCACAGGCAATCGAAGCTCCTCGGTTCGCGCCGCATGTGTACCACTCGATAAAGACGACAATAACCAAACCGAGCTGGACAGATTGACCCTTTAACGCATTGGCATCTGGGTTCTGGATGCTGTGTAAAGTCAAATGCACAGGCAATCGAAGCTGCTCGGTTCGCGCCGCATGTGTTCCACTCGATAAAGACGACAGTAACCAAACCGAGCTGGACAGATGGACCCTTTAGCGCATTGGCTCCTGGGTTCCGGATGCTGCGTATAAGTCAAATGCACAGGCAATCGAAGCTGCTCGGTTCGCGCCCCATGTGTTCCACTCGATAAAGACGACAATAACCAAATCGAGCTGGACAGATTGACCCTTTAGCGCAATGGCTTCTGTGTTCCGGATGCTGCGTATAAGTCAAATGCACAGGCAATCCAAGCTGCTCGGTTCGCGCCGCACGTGTTCCACTCGATAAAGACGACAATAATCAAATCGTGCTAGACAGATTGACCCTTTAGCGCATTAGCTTCTGGGTTCCGGATGCTGCGTATAATTCAAATGCACAGCCAATCGAAGCTGCTCAGTGCGCGCCGCACGTGTTCCACTCGATAAAGACGACAATAACCAAATCGAGCTGGACAGATTGACCCTTTAGCGCATTGGCTTATGGGTTCCGGATGGTGCGTATAAGTCAAATGCACAGGCAATCGAAGCTGCTCGGTTCGCGCCGCACGTGTTCCACTCGATAAAGACGACAATAACCAAATCGAGCTGGACAGATTGACCCTTTAGCGCATTGGCTTATGGGTTCCGGATGGTGCGTATAAGTCAAATGCACAGGCAATCGAAGCTGCTCGGTTCGCGCCGCACGTGTTCCACTCGATAAAGACGACAATAACCAAATCGAGCTAGACAGATTGACCTTTAGCGCATTGGCTTCTTGGTTCCGGATGGTGCGTATAAGTCAAATGCACAGGCAATGGAAGCTGCTCGGTTCGCGCCGCATGTGTTCCACTCGATAAAGACGACAATAACCAAATCGAGCTGGACAGATTGACCCTTTAGCGCATTGGCTTCTTCGTTCCGGATGCTGCGTATAAGTCAAATGCACAGGCAATCGAAGCTGCTCGGTTCGCGCCGCATGTGTTCCACTCGTTAAAGACGACAGTAACCTAATCGAGCTGGACAGATTGACCCTTTAGCGCATTGGCTTCTGAGTTCCGGATGCTGCGTATAAGTCAAATGCACAGGCAATGGAAGCTGCTCGGTTCGCGCCGCATGTGTTCCACTCGATAAAGACGACAATAACCAAATCGAGCTGGACAGATTGACCCTTTAGCGCATTGGCTTCTTGGTTCCGGATGCTGCGTATAAGTCAAATGCACAGGCAATGGAAGCTGCTCGGTTCGCGCCGCACGTGTTCCACTCGATAAAGACGACAATAACCAAATCGAGCTAGGCAGATTGACCTTTAGCGCATTGGCTTCTTGGTTCCGGATGCTGCGTATTAGTCAAATGCACAGGCAATGGAAGCTGCTCGGTTCGCGCCGCATGTGTTCCACTCGATAAAGACGACAATAACCAAATCGAGCTGGACAGATTGACCCTTTAGCGCATTGGCTTCTTGGTTCCGGATGCTGCGTATAAGTCAAATGCACAGGCAATCGAAGCTGCTTCGTTCGCGCCGCATGTGTTCCACTCGATAAAGACGACAGTAACCTAATCGAGCTAGGCAGATTGACCTTTAGCGCATTGGCTTCTTGGTTCCGGATGCTGCGTATAAGTCAAATGCACAGGCAATGGAAGCTGCTTCGTTCGCGCCGTATGTGTTCCACTCGATAAAGACGACAATAACCAAATCGAGCTAGACAGATTGACCTTTAGCGCATTGGCTTCTTGGTTCCGGATGCTGCGTATAAGTCAAATGCACAGGCAATCGAAGCTGCTCGCTTCGCGCCGCACGTGTTCCACTCGATAAAGACGACAATAACCAAATCGAGCTGGACAGATTGACCCTTTAGCGCATTGGCTTCTTGGTTCCGGATGCTGCGTATAAGTCAAATGCACAGGCAATCGAAGCTGCTTCGTTCGCGCCGCATGCGTTCCACTCGATAAAGACGACAGTAACCAAATCGAGCTGGACAGATTGACCCTTTAGCGCAATGGCTTCTGTGTTCCGGATGCTGCGTATAAGTCAAATGCACAGGCAATCCAAGCTGCTCGGTTCGCGCCGCACGTGTTCCACTCGATAAAGACGACAATAATCAAATCGTGCTATACAGATTGACCCTTTAGCGCATTAGCTTCTGGGTTCCGGATGCTGCGTATAATTCAAATGCACAGGCAATCGAAGCTGCTCAGTGCGCGCCGCACGTGTTCCATTCGATAAAGACGACAATAACCAAATCGAGTTGGACAGATTGACCCTTTAGCGCATTGGCTTATGGGTTCCGAATGGTGCGTATAAGTCAAATGCACAGGAAATGGAAGCTGCTCGGTTCGCGCCGCATGTGTTCCACTCGATAAAGACGACAATAACAGAATCGAGCTGGAGAGATTGACCCTTTAACGCATTGGCTTCTGGGTTCCGGATGCTGCGTATAAGTCAAATGCACAGGCAATCCGAGCTGCTCGGTTCGCGCCGCACGTGTTCCACTCGATAAAGACGACAATAATCAAATCGTGCTAGACAGATTGACCCTTTAGCGCATTAGCTTCTGGGTTCCGGATGCTGCGTATAATTCAAATGCACAGGCAATCGAAGCTGCTCAGTGCGCGCCGCACGTGTTCCACTCGATAAAGACGACAATAACCAAATCGAGCTGGACAGATTGACCCTTTAGCGCATTGGCTTATGGGTTCCGAATGGTGCGTATAAGTCAAATGCACAGGCAATGGAAGCTGCTCGGTTCGCGCCGCATGTGTTCCACTCGATAAAGACGACAATAACAGAATCGAGCTGGAGAGATTGACCCTTTAACGCATTGGCTTCTGGGTTCCGGATGCTGCGTATAAGTCAAATGCACAGGGAATCGAAGCTGCTTCGTTCGCGCCGCATGTGTTCCACTCGATAAAGACGACAATAACCAAATCGAGCTGGACAGATTGACCCTTTAGCGCATTGGCTTATGGGTTCCGGATGCTGTGTATAAGTCAAATGCACAGGCAATCGAAGGTGCTCGGTTGGCGCCGCATGTGTTCCACTCGATAAAGACGACAGTAACCAAATGGAGCTGGACAGATTGACCCTTTAGCGCATTTGCTCCTGGGTTCCGGATGCTGCGTATAAGTCAAATGCACAGGCAATCGAAGCTGCTCGGTTCGCGCCGCACGTGTTCCACTCGATAAAGACGACAATACCCAAATCTAGCTAGACAGTTTGACCCTTTAGCGCATTGGGTTCTGGGTTCCGGATGCTGCGTATAAGTCAAATGCACAGGCAATCGAAGCTCCTCGGTTCGCGCCGCATGTGTTCCACTCCATAGAGACGACAATAACCAAACCGAGCTGGAGAGATTGACCCTTTAGCGCATTGGCTTCTGGGTTCCGGATGCTGCGTATAAGTCAAATGCACAGGCAATCGAAGCTCCTCGGTTCGCGCCGCATGTGTACCACTCGATAAAGACGACAATAACCAAACCGAGCTGGACAGATTGACCCTTTAACGCATTGGCTTCTGGGTTCCGGATGCTGTGTAAAGTCAAATGCACAGGCAATCGAAGCTGCTCGGTTCGCGCCGCACGTGTTCCACTCGATAAAGACGACAATAACCAAAGCGAGCTGGACAGTTGACCCTTTAGCGCATTGGCTCCTGGGTCCCGGATGCTGCGTATAAGTCAAATGCACAGGGAATCGAAGCTCCTCGGTTCGCGCCGCATGTGTACCACTCGATAAAGACGACAATAACCAAACCGAGCTGGACAGATTGACCCTTTAACGCATTGGCATCTGGGTTCTGGATGCTGTGTAAAGTCAAATGCACAGGCAATCGAAGCTGCTCGGTTCGCGCCGCATGTGTTCCACTCGATAAAGACGACAGTAACCAAACCGAGCTGGACAGATGGACCCTTTAGCGCATTGGCTCCTGGGTTCCGGATGCTGCGTATAAGTCAAATGCACAGGCAATCGAAGCTGCTCGGTTCGCGCCGCATGTGTTCCACTCGATAAAGACGACAATAACCAAATCGAGCTGGACAGATTGACCCTTTAGCGCAATGGCTTCTGTGTTCCGGATGCTGCGTATAAGTCAAATGCACAGGCAATCCAAGCTGCTCGGTTCGCGCCGCACGTGTTCCACTCGATAAAGACGACAATAATCAAATCGTGCTAGACAGATTGACCCTTTAGCGCATTAGCTTCTGGGTTCCGGATGCTGCGTATAATTCAAATGCACAGCCAATCGAAGCTGCTCAGTGCGCGCCGCACGTGTTCCACTCGATAAAGACGACAATAACCAAATCGAGCTGGACAGATTGACCCTTTAGCGCATTGGCTTATGGGTTCCGGATGGTGCGTATAAGTCAAATGCACAGGCAATCGAAGCTGCTCAGTGCGCGCCGCACGTGTTCCACTCGATAAAGACGACAATAACCAAATCGAGCTGGACAGATTGACCCTTTAGCGCATTGGCTTATGGGTTCCGGATGCTGCGTATAATTCAAATGCACAGCCAATCGAAGCTGCTCAGTGCGCGCCGCACGTGTTCCACTCGATAAAGACGACAATAACCAAATCGAGCTGGACAGATTGACCCTTTAGCGCATTGGCTTATGGGTTCCGGATGGTGCGTATAAGTCAAATGCACAGCCAATCGAAGCTGCTCAGTGCGCGCCGCACGTGTTCCACTCGATAAAGACGACAATAACCAAATCGAGCTAGACAGATTGACCTTTAGCGCATTGGCTTCTTGGTTCCGGATGGTGCGTATAAGTCAAATGCACAGGCAATGGAAGCTGCTCGGTTCGCGCCGCATGTGTTCCACTCGATAAAGACGACAATAACCAAATCGAGCTGGACAGATTGACCCTTTAGCGCATTGGCTTCTTCGTTCCGGATGCTGCGTATAAGTCAAATGCACAGGCAATCGAAGCTGCTCGGTTCGCGCCGCATGTGTTCCACTCGTTAAAGACGACAGTAACCTAATCGAGCTGGACAGATTGACCCTTTAGCGCATTGGCTTCTGAGTTCCGGATGCTGCGTATAAGTCAAATGCACAGGCAATGGAAGCTGCTCGGTTCGCGCCGCATGTGTTCCACTCGATAAAGACGACAATAACCAAATCGAGCTGGACAGATTGACCCTTTAGCGCATTGGCTTCTTGGTTCCGGATGCTGCGTATAAGTCAAATGCACAGGCAATGGAAGCTGCTCGGTTCGCGCCGCACGTGTTCCACTCGATAAAGACGACAATAACCAAATCGAGCTAGGCAGATTGACCTTTAGCGCATTGGCTTCTTGGTTCCGGATGCTGCGTATAAGTCAAATGCACAGGCAATGGAAGCTGCTCGGTTCGCGCCGCATGTGTTCCACTCGATAAAGACGACAATAACCAAATCGAGCTGGACAGATTGACCCTTTAGCGCATTGGCTTCTTGGTTCCGGATGCTGCGTATAAGTCAAATGCACAGGCAATCGAAGCTGCTTCGTTCGCGCCGCATGTGTTCCACTCGATAAAGACGACAGTAACCTAATCGAGCTAGACAGATTGACCTTTAGCGCATTGGCTTCTTGGTTCCGGATGCTGCGTATAAGTCAAATGCACAGGCAATCGAAGCTGCTCGGTTCGCGCCGCACGTGTTCCAATCGATAAAGACGAGAATAACCAAATCGAGCTAGGCAGATTGACCTTTAGCGCATTGGCTTCTTGGTTCCGGATGCTGCGTATAAGTCAAATGCACAGGCAATGGAAGCTGCTTCGTTCGCGCCGTATGTGTTCCACTCGATAAAGACGACAATAACCAAATCGAGCTAGACAGATTGACCTTTAGCGCATTGGCTTCTTGGTTCCGGATGCTGCGTATAAGTCAAATGCACAGGCAATCGAAGCTGCTCGGTTCGCGCCGCACGTGTTCCACTCGATAAAGACGACAATAACCAAATCGAGCTGGACAGATTGACCCTTTAGCGCATTGGCTTCTTGGTTCCGGATGCTGCGTATAAGTCAAATGCACAGGCAATCGAAGCTGCTTCGTTCGCGCCGCATGCGTTCCACTCGATAAAGACGACAGTAACCTAATCGAGCTAGACAGATTGACCTTTAGCGCATTGGCTTCTTGGTTCTGGATGCTGCGTATAATTCAAATGCACAGGCAATCGAAGCTGGTCGGTTCGCGCCGCACGTGTTCCACTCGATAAAGACGACAATAACCAAATCGAGCCGGACAGATTGACCCTTTAGCGCATTGGCTTCTTGGTTCCGGATGTTGCGTATAAGTCAAATGCACAGGCAATCGAAGCTGCTTCGTTCGCGCCGCATGTGTTCCACTCGATAAAGACGACAATAACCAAATCGAGCTAGACAGATTGACCTTTAGCGCATTGGTTCTTGGTTCCGGATGCTGCGTATAAGTCAAATGCACAGGCAATCGAAGCTGCTCGGTTCGCGCCGCACGTGTTCCACTCGATAAAGACGACAATAACCAAATCGAGCTGGACAGATTGACCCTTTAGCGCATTGGCTTCTTGGTTCCGGATGTTGCGTATAAGTCAAATGCACAGGCAATCGAAGCTGCTCGGTTCGCGCCGCACGTGTTCCACTCGATAAAGACGACAATAACCAAATCGAGCTGGACAGATTGACCCTTTAGCGCATTGGCTTCTTAGTTCCGGATGCTGCGTATAAGTCAAATGCACAGGCAATCGAAGCTGCTTCGTTCGCGCCGCATGTGTTCCAGTCGATAAAGACGACAGTAACCTAATCGAGCTAGACAGATTGACCTTTAGCGCATTGGCTTCTTGGTTCCGGATGCTGCGTATAAGTCAAATGCACAGGCAATCGAAGCTGCTCGGTTCGCGCCGCACGTGTTCCACTCGATAAAGACGACAATAACCAAATCGAGCTCGACAGATTGACCCTTTAGCGCATTGGCTTCTTGGTTCCGGATGCTGCGTATAAGTCAAATGCACAGTCAATCGAAGCTGCTTCGTTCGCGCCGCATGTGTTCCACTCGATAAAGACGACAGTAACCTAATCGAGCTAGACAGATTGACCTTTAGCGCATTGGCTTCTTGGTTCCGGATGCTGCGTATAAGTCAAATGCACAGGCAATCGAAGCTGCTCGGTTCGCGCCGCACGTGTTCCACTCGATAAAGACGACAATAACCAAATCGATCTAGACAGATTGACCTTTAGCGCATTGGCTTCTTGGTTCCGGATGCTGCGTATAAGTCAAATGCACAGGCAATCGAAGCTGCTTCGTTCGCGCCGCATGTGTTCCACTCGATAAAGACGACAATAACCAAATCGAGCTAGACAGATTGACCTTTAGCGCATTGGCTTCTTGGTTCCGGATACTGCGTATAAGTCAAATGCACAGGCAATCGAAGCTGCTCGGTTCGCGCCGCACGTGTTCCACTCGATAAAGACGACAATAACCAAATCGAGCTAGACAGATTGACCTTTAGCGCATTGGCTTCTTGGTTCCGGATGCTGCGTATAAGTCAAATGCACAGGCAATGGAAGCTGCTCGGTTCGCGCCGCATGTGTTCCACTCGATAAAGACGACAGTAACCTAATCGAGCTGGACAGATTGACCCTTTAGCGCATTGGCTTCTTGGTTCCGGATGCTGCGTATAAGTCAAATGCACAGGCAATCGAAGCTGCTCGGTTCGCGCCGCACGTGTTCCACTCGATAAAGACGACAATAACCAAATCGAGCTGGACAGATTGACCCTTTAGCGCATTGGCTTCTTGGTTCCGGATGCTGCGTATAAGTCAAATGCACAGGCAATCGAAGCTGCTCGGTTCGCGCCGCACGTGTTCCACTCGATAGAGACGACAATAACCAAATCGAGCTGGACAGATTGACCCTTTAGCGCATTGGCTTCTGAGTTCCGGATGCTGCGTATAAGTCAAATGCACAGGCAATCGAAGCTGCTCGGTTCGCGCCGCATGTGTTCCACTCGATAAAGACGACAATAACCAAATCGAGCTGGACAGATTGACCCTTTAGCGCAATGGCTTCTGTGTTCCGGATGCTGCGTATAAGTCAAATGCACAGGCAATCCAAGCTGCTCGGTTCGCGCCGCACGTGTTCCACTCGATAAAGACGACAATAATCAAATCGTGCTAGACAGATTGACCCTTTAGCGCATTAGCTTCTGGGTTCCGGATGCTGCGTATAATTCAAATGCACAGGCAATCGAAGCTGCTCAGTGCGCGCCGCACGTGTTCCACTCGATAAAGACGACAATAACCAAATCGAGCTGGACAGATTGACCCTTTAGCGCATTGGCTTCTTGGTTCCGGATGCTGCGTATAAGTCAAATGCACAGGCAATGGAAGCTGCTCGGTTCGCGCCGCACGTGTTCCACTCGATAAAGACGACAATAACCAAATCGAGCTAGGCAGATTGACCTTTAGCGCATTGGCTTCTTGGTTCCGGATGCTGCGTATAAGTCAAATGCACAGGCAATGGAAGCTGCTCGGTTCGCGCCGCATGTGTTCCACTCGATAAAGACGACAATAACCAAATCGAGCTGGACAGATTGACCCTTTAGCGCATTGGCTTCTTGGTTCCGGATGCTGCGTATAAGTCAAATGCACAGGCAATCGAAGCTGCTTCGTTCGCGCCGCATGTGTTCCACTCGATAAAGACGACAGTAACCTAATCGAGCTAGACAGATTGACCTTTAGCGCATTGGCTTCTTGGTTCCGGATGCTGCGTATAAGTCAAATGCACAGGCAATCGAAGCTGCTCGGTTCGCGCCGCACGTGTTCCAATCGATAAAGACGAGAATAACCAAATCGAGCTAGGCAGATTGACCTTTAGCGCATTGGCTTCTTGGTTCCGGATGCTGCGTATAAGTCAAATGCACAGGCAATGGAAGCTGCTTCGTTCGCGCCGTATGTGTTCCACTCGATAAAGACGACAATAACCAAATCGAGCTAGACAGATTGACCTTTAGCGCATTGGCTTCTTGGTTCCGGATGCTGCGTATAAGTCAAATGCACAGGCAATCGAAGCTGCTCGGTTCGCGCCGCACGTGTTCCACTCGATAAAGACGACAATAACCAAATCGAGCTGGACAGATTGACCCTTTAGCGCATTGGCTTCTTGGTTCCGGATGCTGCGTATAAGTCAAATGCACAGGCAATCGAAGCTGCTTCGTTCGCGCCGCATGCGTTCCACTCGATAAAGACGACAATAACCAAATCGAGCTAGACAGATTGACCTTTAGCGCATTGGTTCTTGGTTCCGGATGCTGCGTATAATTCAAATGGACAGGCAATCGAAGCTGCTTCGTTCGCGCCGCATGTGTTCCCCTCGATAAAGACGACAATAACCAAATCGAGCTGGACAGATTGACCTTTAGCGCATTGGTTCTTGGTTCCGGATGCTGCGTATAATTCAAATGGACAGGCAATCGAAGCTGCTTCGTTCGCGCCGCATGTGTTCCACTCGATAAAGACGACAATAACCAAATCGAGCTAGACAGATTGACCTTTAGCGCATTGGTTCTTGGTTCCGGATGCTGCGTATAATTCAAATGGACAGGCAATCGAAGCTGCTTCGTTCGCGCCGCATGCGTTCCACTCGATAAAGACGACAATAACCAAATCGAGCTGGACAGATTGACCTTTAGCGCATTGGCTTCTTGGTTCCGGATGCTGCGTATAAGTCAAATGCACAGGCAATCGAAGCTGCTTCGTTCGCGCCGCATGTGTTCCACTCGATAAAGACGACAATAACCAAATCGAGCTAGACAGATTGACCTTTAGCGCATTGGTTCTTGGTTCCGGATGCTGCGTATAAGTCAAATGCACAGGCAATCGAAGCTGCTCGGTTCGCGCCGCACGTGTTCCACTCGATAAAGACGACAATAACCAAATCGAGCTGGACAGATTGACCCTTTAGCGCATTGGCTTCTTGGTTCCGGATGTTGCGTATAAGTCAAATGCACAGGCAATCGAAGCTGCTCGGTTCGCGCCGCACGTGTTCCACTCGATAAAGACGACAATAACCAAATCGAGCTGGACAGATTGACCCTTTAGCGCATTGGCTTCTTAGTTCCGGATGCTGCGTATAAGTCAAATGCACAGGCAATCGAAGCTGCTTCGTTCGCGCCGCATGTGTTCCAGTCGATAAAGACGACAGTAACCTAATCGAGCTAGACAGATTGACCTTTAGCGCATTGGCTTCTTGGTTCCGGATGCTGCGTATAAGTCAAATGCACAGGCAATCGAAGCTGCTCGGTTCGCGCCGCACGTGTTCCACTCGATAAAGACGACAATAACCAAATCGAGCTCGACAGATTGACCCTTTAGCGCATTGGCTTCTTGGTTCCGGATGCTGCGTATAAGTCAAATGCACAGTCAATCGAAGCTGCTTCGTTCGCGCCGCATGTGTTCCACTCGATAAAGACGACAGTAACCTAATCGAGCTAGACAGATTGACCTTTAGCGCATTGGCTTCTTGGTTCCGGATGCTGCGTATAAGTCAAATGCACAGGCAATCGAAGCTGCTCGGTTCGCGCCGCACGTGTTCCACTCGATAAAGACGACAATAACCAAATCGATCTAGACAGATTGACCTTTAGCGCATTGGCTTCTTGGTTCCGGATGCTGCGTATAAGTCAAATGCACAGGCAATCGAAGCTGCTTCGTTCGCGCCGCATGTGTTCCACTCGATAAAGACGACAATAACCAAATCGAGCTAGACAGATTGACCTTTAGCGCATTGGCTTCTTGGTTCCGGATACTGCGTATAAGTCAAATGCACAGGCAATCGAAGCTGCTCGGTTCGCGCCGCACGTGTTCCACTCGATAAAGACGACAATAACCAAATCGAGCTAGACAGATTGACCTTTAGCGCATTGGCTTCTTGGTTCCGGATGCTGCGTATAAGTCAAATGCACAGGCAATGGAAGCTGCTCGGTTCGCGCCGCATGTGTTCCACTCGATAAAGACGACAGTAACCTAATCGAGCTGGACAGATTGACCCTTTAGCGCATTGGCTTCTTGGTTCCGGATGCTGCGTATAAGTCAAATGCACAGGCAATCGAAGCTGCTCGGTTCGCGCCGCACGTGTTCCACTCGATAAAGACGACAATAACCAAATCGAGCTGGACAGATTGACCCTTTAGCGCATTGGCTTCTTGGTTCCGGATGCTGCGTATAAGTCAAATGCACAGGCAATCGAAGCTGCTCGGTTCGCGCCGCACGTGTTCCACTCGATAGAGACGACAATAACCAAATCGAGCTGGACAGATTGACCCTTTAGCGCATTGGCTTCTGAGTTCCGGATGCTGCGTATAAGTCAAATGCACAGGCAATCGAAGCTGCTCGGTTCGCGCCGCATGTGTTCCACTCGATAAAGACGACAATAACCAAATCGAGCTGGACAGATTGACCCTTTAGCGCAATGGCTTCTGTGTTCCGGATGCTGCGTATAAGTCAAATGCACAGGCAATCCAAGCTGCTCGGTTCGCGCCGCACGTGTTCCACTCGATAAAGACGACAATAATCAAATCGTGCTAGACAGATTGACCCTTTAGCGCATTAGCTTCTGGGTTCCGGATGCTGCGTATAATTCAAATGCACAGGCAATCGAAGCTGCTCAGTGCGCGCCGCACGTGTTCCACTCGATAAAGACGACAATAACCAAATCGAGCTGGACAGATTGACCCTTTAGCGCATTGGCTTATGGGTTCCGAATGGTGCGTATAAGTCAAATGCACAGGCAATCGAAGCTGCTCGGTTCGCGCCGCACGTGTTCCACTCGATAAAGACGACAATAACCAAATCGAGCTGGACAGATTGACCCTTTAGCGCATTGGCTTCTTAGTTCCGGATGCTGCGTATAAGTCAAATGCACAGGCAATCGAAGCTGCTTCGTTCGCGCCGCATGTGTTCCAGTCGATAAAGACGACAGTAACCTAATCGAGCTAGACAGATTGACCTTTAGCGCATTGGCTTCTTGGTTCCGGATGCTGCGTATAAGTCAAATGCACAGGCAATCGAAGCTGCTCGGTTCGCGCCGCACGTGTTCCACTCGATAAAGACGACAATAACCAAATCGAGCTCGACAGATTGACCCTTTAGCGCATTGGCTTCTTGGTTCCGGATGCTGCGTATAAGTCAAATGCACAGTCAATCGAAGCTGCTTCGTTCGCGCCGCATGTGTTCCACTCGATAAAGACGACAGTAACCTAATCGAGCTAGACAGATTGACCTTTAGCGCATTGGCTTCTTGGTTCCGGATGCTGCGTATAAGTCAAATGCACAGGCAATCGAAGCTGCTCGGTTCGCGCCGCACGTGTTCCACTCGATAAAGACGACAATAACCAAATCGATCTAGACAGATTGACCTTTAGCGCATTGGCTTCTTGGTTCCGGATGCTGCGTATAAGTCAAATGCACAGGCAATCGAAGCTGCTTCGTTCGCGCCGCATGTGTTCCACTCGATAAAGACGACAATAACCAAATCGAGCTAGACAGATTGACCTTTAGCGCATTGGCTTCTTGGTTCCGGATACTGCGTATAAGTCAAATGCACAGGCAATCGAAGCTGCTCGGTTCGCGCCGCACGTGTTCCACTCGATAAAGACGACAATAACCAAATCGAGCTAGACAGATTGACCTTTAGCGCATTGGCTTCTTGGTTCCGGATGCTGCGTATAAGTCAAATGCACAGGCAATGGAAGCTGCTCGGTTCGCGCCGCATGTGTTCCACTCGATAAAGACGACAGTAACCTAATCGAGCTGGACAGATTGACCCTTTAGCGCATTGGCTTCTTGGTTCCGGATGCTGCGTATAAGTCAAATGCACAGGCAATCGAAGCTGCTCGGTTCGCGCCGCACGTGTTCCACTCGATAAAGACGACAATAACCAAATCGAGCTGGACAGATTGACCCTTTAGCGCATTGGCTTCTTGGTTCCGGATGCTGCGTATAAGTCAAATGCACAGGCAATCGAAGCTGCTCGGTTCGCGCCGCACGTGTTCCACTCGATAGAGACGACAATAACCAAATCGAGCTGGACAGATTGACCCTTTAGCGCATTGGCTTCTGAGTTCCGGATGCTGCGTATAAGTCAAATGCACAGGCAATCGAAGCTGCTCGGTTCGCGCCGCATGTGTTCCACTCGATAAAGACGACAATAACCAAATCGAGCTGGACAGATTGACCCTTTAGCGCAATGGCTTCTGTGTTCCGGATGCTGCGTATAAGTCAAATGCACAGGCAATCCAAGCTGCTCGGTTCGCGCCGCACGTGTTCCACTCGATAAAGACGACAATAATCAAATCGTGCTAGACAGATTGACCCTTTAGCGCATTAGCTTCTGGGTTCCGGATGCTGCGTATAATTCAAATGCACAGGCAATCGAAGCTGCTCAGTGCGCGCCGCACGTGTTCCACTCGATAAAGACGACAATAACCAAATCGAGCTGGACAGATTGACCCTTTAGCGCATTGGCTTATGGGTTCCGAATGGTGCGTATAAGTCAAATGCACAGGCAATGGAAGCTGCTCGGTTCGCGCCGCATGTGTTCCACTCGATAAAGACGACAATAACAGAATCGAGCTGGAGAGATTGACCCTTTAACGCATTGGCTTCTGGGTTCCGGATGCTGCGTATAAGTCAAATGCACAGGCAATCGAAGCTGCTTCGTTCGCGCCGCATGTGTTCCACTCGATAAAGACGACAGTAACCTATTCGAGCTGGACAGATTGACGCTTTAGCGCATTGGCTCTTGGGTTCCGGATGCTGTGTATAAGTCAAATGCACAGGCAATCGAAGGTGCTCGGTTGGCGCCGCATGTGTTCCACTCGATAAAGACGACAGTAGCCAAATGGAGCTGGACAGATTGACCCTTTAGCGCATTTGCTCCTGGGTTCCGGATGCTGCGTATAAGTCAAATGCACAGGCAATCGAAGCTGCTCGGTTCGCGCCGCATGTGTTCCACTCGATAAAGACGACAGTAACCTAATCGAGCTAGACAGATTGACCTTTAGCGCATTGGCTTCTTGGTTCTGGATGCTGCGTATAATTCAAATGCACAGGCAATCGAAGCTGCTCGGTTCGCGCCGCACGTGTTCCACTCGATAAAGACGACAATAACCAAATCGAGCTGGACAGATTGACCCTTTAGCGCATTGGCTTCTTGGTTCCGGATGTTGCGTATAAGTCAAATGCACAGGCAATCGAAGCTGCTTCGTTCGCGCCGCATGTGTTCCACTCGATAAAGACGACAATAACCAAATCGAGCTAGACAGATTGACCTTTAGCGCATTAGCTTCTGGGTTCCGGATGCTGCGTATAATTCAAATGCACAGGCAATCGAAGCTGCTCAGTGCGCGCCGCACGTGTTCCACTCGATAAAGACGACAATAACCAAATCGAGCTGGACAGATTGACCCTTTAGCGCATTGGCTTATGGGTTCCGAATGGTGCGTATAAGTCAAATGCACAGGCAATCGAAGCTGCTCGGTTCGCGCCGCACGTGTTCCACTCGATAAAGACGACAATAACCAAATCGAGCTGGACAGATTGACCCTTTAGCGCATTGGCTTCTTAGTTCCGGATGCTGCGTATAAGTCAAATGCACAGGCAATCGAAGCTGCTTCGTTCGCGCCGCATGTGTTCCAGTCGATAAAGACGACAGTAACCTAATCGAGCTAGACAGATTGACCTTTAGCGCATTGGCTTCTTGGTTCCGGATGCTGCGTATAAGTCAAATGCACAGGCAATCGAAGCTGCTCGGTTCGCGCCGCACGTGTTCCACTCGATAAAGACGACAATAACCAAATCGAGCTCGACAGATTGACCCTTTAGCGCATTGGCTTCTTGGTTCCGGATGCTGCGTATAAGTCAAATGCACAGTCAATCGAAGCTGCTTCGTTCGCGCCGCATGTGTTCCACTCGATAAAGACGACAGTAACCTAATCGAGCTAGACAGATTGACCTTTAGCGCATTGGCTTCTTGGTTCCGGATGCTGCGTATAAGTCAAATGCACAGGCAATCGAAGCTGCTCGGTTCGCGCCGCACGTGTTCCACTCGATAAAGACGACAATAACCAAATCGATCTAGACAGATTGACCTTTAGCGCATTGGCTTCTTGGTTCCGGATGCTGCGTATAAGTCAAATGCACAGGCAATCGAAGCTGCTTCGTTCGCGCCGCATGTGTTCCACTCGATAAAGACGACAATAACCAAATCGAGCTAGACAGATTGACCTTTAGCGCATTGGCTTCTTGGTTCCGGATACTGCGTATAAGTCAAATGCACAGGCAATCGAAGCTGCTCGGTTCGCGCCGCACGTGTTCCACTCGATAAAGACGACAATAACCAAATCGAGCTAGACAGATTGACCTTTAGCGCATTGGCTTCTTGGTTCCGGATGCTGCGTATAAGTCAAATGCACAGGCAATGGAAGCTGCTCGGTTCGCGCCGCATGTGTTCCACTCGATAAAGACGACAGTAACCTAATCGAGCTGGACAGATTGACCCTTTAGCGCATTGGCTTCTTGGTTCCGGATGCTGCGTATAAGTCAAATGCACAGGCAATCGAAGCTGCTCGGTTCGCGCCGCACGTGTTCCACTCGATAAAGACGACAATAACCAAATCGAGCTGGACAGATTGACCCTTTAGCGCATTGGCTTCTTGGTTCCGGATGCTGCGTATAAGTCAAATGCACAGGCAATCGAAGCTGCTCGGTTCGCGCCGCACGTGTTCCACTCGATAGAGACGACAATAACCAAATCGAGCTGGACAGATTGACCCTTTAGCGCATTGGCTTCTGAGTTCCGGATGCTGCGTATAAGTCAAATGCACAGGCAATCGAAGCTGCTCGGTTCGCGCCGCATGTGTTCCACTCGATAAAGACGACAATAACCAAATCGAGCTGGACAGATTGACCCTTTAGCGCAATGGCTTCTGTGTTCCGGATGCTGCGTATAAGTCAAATGCACAGGCAATCCAAGCTGCTCGGTTCGCGCCGCACGTGTTCCACTCGATAAAGACGACAATAATCAAATCGTGCTAGACAGATTGACCCTTTAGCGCATTAGCTTCTGGGTTCCGGATGCTGCGTATAATTCAAATGCACAGGCAATCGAAGCTGCTCAGTGCGCGCCGCACGTGTTCCACTCGATAAAGACGACAATAACCAAATCGAGCTGGACAGATTGACCCTTTAGCGCATTGGCTTATGGGTTCCGAATGGTGCGTATAAGTCAAATGCACAGGCAATGGAAGCTGCTCGGTTCGCGCCGCATGTGTTCCACTCGATAAAGACGACAATAACAGAATCGAGCTGGAGAGATTGACCCTTTAACGCATTGGCTTCTGGGTTCCGGATGCTGCGTATAAGTCAAATGCACAGGCAATCGAAGCTGCTTCGTTCGCGCCGCATGTGTTCCACTCGATAAAGACGACAGTAACCTATTCGAGCTGGACAGATTGACGCTTTAGCGCATTGGCTCTTGGGTTCCGGATGCTGTGTATAAGTCAAATGCACAGGCAATCGAAGGTGCTCGGTTGGCGCCGCATGTGTTCCACTCGATAAAGACGACAGTAGCCAAATGGAGCTGGACAGATTGACCCTTTAGCGCATTTGCTCCTGGGTTCCGGATGCTGCGTATAAGTCAAATGCACAGGCAATCGAAGCTGCTCGGTTCGCGCCGCATGTGTTCCACTCGATAAAGACGACAGTAACCTAATCGAGCTAGACAGATTGACCTTTAGCGCATTGGCTTCTTGGTTCTGGATGCTGCGTATAATTCAAATGCACAGGCAATCGAAGCTGCTCGGTTCGCGCCGCACGTGTTCCACTCGATAAAGACGACAATAACCAAATCGAGCTGGACAGATTGACCCTTTAGCGCATTGGCTTCTTGGTTCCGGATGTTGCGTATAAGTCAAATGCACAGGCAATCGAAGCTGCTTCGTTCGCGCCGCATGTGTTCCACTCGATAAAGACGACAATAACCAAATCGAGCTAGACAGATTGACCTTTAGCGCATTGGTTCTTGGTTCCGGATGCTGCGTATAAGTCAAATGCACAGGCAATCGAAGCTGCTCGGTTCGCGCCGCACGTGTTCCACTCGATAAAGACGACAATAACCAAATCGAGCTTGACAGATTGACCCTTTAGCGCATTGGCTTCTTGGTTCCGGATGTTGCGTATAAGTCAAATGCACAGGCAATCGAAGCTGCTCGGTTCGCGCCGCACGTGTTCCACTCGATAAAGACGACAATAACCAAATCGAGCTGGACAGATTGACCCTTTAGCGCATTGGCTTCTTAGTTCCGGATGCTGCGTATAAGTCAAATGCACAGGCAATCGAAGCTGCTTCGTTCGCGCCGCATGTGTTCCAGTCGATAAAGACGACAGTAACCTAATCGAGCTAGACAGATTGACCTTTAGCGCATTGGCTTCTTGGTTCCGGATGCTGCGTATAAGTCAAATGCACAGGCAATCGAAGCTGCTCGGTTCGCGCCGCACGTGTTCCACTCGATAAAGACGACAATAACCAAATCGAGCTCGACAGATTGACCCTTTAGCGCATTGGCTTCTTGGTTCCGGATGCTGCGTATAAGTCAAATGCACAGGCAATCGAAGCTGCTTCGTTCGCGCCGCATGTGTTCCACTCGATAAAGACGACAGTAACCTAATCGAGCTAGACAGATTGACCTTTAGCGCATTGGCTTCTTGGTTCCGGATGCTGCGTATAAGTCAAATGCACAGGCAATCGAAGCTGCTCGGTTCGCGCCGCACGTGTTCCACTCGATAAAGACGACAATAACCAAATCGATCTAGACAGATTGACCTTTAGCGCATTGGCTTCTTGGTTCCGGATGCTGCGTATAAGTCAAATGCACAGGCAATCGAAGCTGCTTCGTTCGCGCCGCATGTGTTCCACTCGATAAAGACGACAATAACCAAATCGAGCTAGACAGATTGACCTTTAGCGCATTGGCTTCTTGGTTCCGGATACTGCGTATAAGTCAAATGCACAGGCAATCGAAGCTGCTCGGTTCGCGCCGCAGGTGTTCCACTCGATAAAGACGACAATAACCAAATCGAGCTAGACAGATTGACCTTTAGCGCATTGGCTTCTTGGTTCCGGATGCTGCGTATAAGTCAAATGCACAGGCAATGGAAGCTGCTCGGTTCGCGCCGCATGTGTTCCACTCGATAAAGACGACAGTAACCTAATCGAGCTGGACAGATTGACCCTTTAGCGCATTGGCTTCTTGGTTCCGGATGCTGCGTATAAGTCAAATGCACAGGCAATCGAACCTGCTCGGTTCGCGCCGCACGTGTTCCACTCGATAAAGACGACAATAACCAAATCGAGCTGGACAGATTGACCCTTTAGCGAATTGGCTTCTTGGTTCCGGATGCTGCGTATAAGTCAAATGCACAGGCAATCGAAGCTGCTCGGTTCGCGCCGCACGTGTTCCACTCGATAGAGACGACAATAACCAAATCGAGCTGGACAGATTGACCCTTTAGCGCATTGGCTTCTGAGTTCCGGATGCTGCGTATAAGTCAAATGCACAGGCAATCGAAGCTGCTCGGTTCTCGCCGCATGTGTTCCACTCGATAAAGACGACAATAACCAAAGCGAGCTGGACAGATTGACCCTTTAGCGCAATGGCTTCTGTGTTCCGGATGCTGCGTATAAGTCAAATGCACAGGCAATCCAAGCTGCTCGGTTCGCGCCGCACGTGTTCCACTCGATAAAGACGACAATAATCAAATCGTGCTAGACAGATTGACCCTTTAGCGCATTAGCTTCTGGGTTCCGGATGCTGCGTATAATTCAAATGCACAGGCAATCGAAGCTGCTCAGTGCGCGCCGCACGTGTTCCACTCGATAAAGACGACAATAACCAAATCGAGCTGGACAGATTGACCCTTTAGCGCATTGGCTTATGGGTTCCGAATGGTGCGTATAAGTCAAATGCACAGGCAATGGAAGCTGCTCGGTTCGCGCCGCATGTGTTCCACTCGATAAAGACGACAATAACAGAATCGAGCTGGAGAGATTGACCCTTTAACGCATTGGCTTCTGGGTTCCGGATGCTGCGTATAAGTCAAATGCACAGGCAATCGAAGCTGCTTCGTTCGCGCCGCATGTGTTCCACTCGATAAAGACGACAGTAACCTATTCGAGCTGGACAGATTGACGCTTTAGCGCATTGGCTCTTGGGTTCCGGATGCTGTGTATAAGTCAAATGCACAGGCAATCGAAGGTGCTCGGTTGGCGCCGCATGTGTTCCACTCGATAAAGACGACAGTAGCCAAATGGAGCTGGACAGATTGACCCTTTAGCGCATTTGCTCCTGGGTTCCGGATGCTGCGTATAAGTCAAATGCACAGGCAATCGAAGCTGCTCGGTTCGCGCCGCATGTGTTCCACTCGATAAAGACGACAATAACGAAATCGAGCTGGACAGATTGACCCTTTAACGCATTGGCTTCTGGGTTCCGGATGTTGCGTATAAGTCAAATGCACAGGCAATGGAAGCTGCTCGGTTCGCGCCGCATGTGTTCCACTCGATAAAGACGACAATAACCGAATCGAGCTGGAGAGATTGACCCTTTAACGCATTGGCTTCTGGGTTCCGGATGCTGCGTATAATTCAAATGCACAGGCACTCGAAGCTGCTTCGTTCGCGCCGCATGTGTTCCACTAGATAAAGACGACAGTAACCTAATCGAGCTGGACAGATTGACCCTTTAGCGCATTGGCTTCTTGGTTCCGGATGCTGCGTATAAGTCAAATGCACAGGCAATCCAAGCTGCTCGGTTCGCGCCGCACGTGTTCCACTCGATAAAGACGACAATAACCAAATCGAGCTGGACAGATTGACCCTTTAGCGCATTGGCTTCTTGGTTCCGGATGCTGCGTATAAGTCAAATGCACAGGCAATCGAACCTGCTCGGTTCGCGCCGCACGTGTTCCACTCGATAAAGACGACAATAACCAAATCGAGCTGGACAGATTGACCCTTTAGCGCATTGGCTTATTGGTTCCGAATGGTGCGTATAAGTCAAATGCACAGGCAATGGAAGCTGCTCGGTTCGCGCCGCATGTGTTCCACTCGATAAAGACGACAATAACAGAATCGAGCTGGAGAGATTGACCCTTTAACGCATTGGCTTCTGGGTTCCGGATGCTGCGTATAAGTCAAATGCACAGGCAATCGAAGCTGCTTCGTTCGCGCCGCATGTGTTCCACTCGATAAAGACGACAGTAACCTATTCGAGCTGGACAGATTGACGCTTTAGCGCATTGGCTCTTGGGTTCCGGATGCTGTGTATAAGTCAAATGCACAGGCAATCGAAGGTGCTCGGTTGGCGCCGCATGTGTTCCACTCGATAAAGACGACAGTAGCCAAATGGAGCTGGACAGATTGACCCTTTAGCGCATTTGCTCCTGGGTTCCGGATGCTGCGTATAAGTCAAATGCACAGGCAATCGAAGCTGCTCGGTTCGCGCCGCATGTGTTCCACTCGATAAAGACGACAATAACGAAATCGAGCTGGACAGATTGACCCTTTAACGCATTGGCTTCTGGGTTCCGGATGTTGCGTATAAGTCAAATGCACAGGCAATGGAAGCTGCTCGGTTCGCGCCGCATGTGTTCCACTCGATAAAGACGACAATAACCGAATCGAGCTGGAGAGATTGACCCTTTAACGCATTGGCTTCTGGGTTCCGGATGCTGCGTATAATTCAAATGCACAGGCACTCGAAGCTGCTTCGTTCGCGCCGCATGTGTTCCACTAGATAAAGACGACAGTAACCTAATCGAGCTGGACAGATTGACCCTTTAGCGCATTGGCTTCTTGGTTCCGGATGCTGCGTATAAGTCAAATGCACAGGCAATCCAAGCTGCTCGGTTCGCGCCGCACGTGTTCCACTCGATAAAGACGACAATAACCAAATCGAGCTGGACAGATTGACCCTTTAGCGCATTGGCTTCTTGGTTCCGGATGCTGCGTATAAGTCAAATGCACAGGCAATCGAAGCTGCTCGGTTCGCGCCGCACGTGTTCCACTCGATAGAGACGACAATAACCAAATCGAGCTGGACAGATTGACCCTTTAGCGCATTGGCTTCTGAGTTCCGGATGCTGCGTATAATTCAAATGCACAGGCACTCGAAGCTGCTTCGTTCGCGCCGCATGTGTTCCACTCGATAAAGACGACAGTAACCTAATCGAGCTGGACAGATTGACCCTTTAGCGCATTGGCTTCTTTGTTCCGGATGCTGCGTATAAGTCAAATGCACAGGCAATCGAAGCTGCTCGGTTCGCGCCGCACGTGTTCCACTCGATAAAGACGACAATAACCAAATCGAGCTGGACAGATTGACCCTTTAGCGCATTGGCTTCTTGGTTCCGGATGCTGCGTATAAGTCAAATGCACAGGCAATCGAAGCTGCTCGGTTCGCGCCGCACGTGTTCCACTCGATAGAGACGACAATAACCAAATCGAGCTGGACAGATTGACCCTTTAGCGCATTGGCTTCTGAGTTCCGGATGCTGCGTATAAGTCAAATGCACAGGCAATCTAAGCTGCTCGTTTCGCGCCGCATGTGTTCCACTCGATAAAGACGACAATAACCAAATCGAGCTGGACAGATTGACCCTTTAGCGCAATGGCTTCTGTGTTCCGGATGCTGCGTATAAGTCAAATGCACAGGCAATCCAAGCTGCTCGGTTCGCGCCGCACGTGTTCCACTCGATAAAGACGACAATAATCAAATCGTGCTAGACAGATTGACCCTTTAGCGCATTAGCTTCTGGGTTCCGGATGCTGCGTATAATTCAAATGCACAGGCAATCGAAGCTGCTCAGTGCGCGCCGCACGTGTTCCACTCGATAAAGACGACAATAACCAAATCGAGCTGGACAGATTGACCCTTTAGCGCATTGGCTTATGGGTTCCGAATGGTGCGTATAAGTCAAATGCACAGGCAATGGAAGCTGCTCGGTTCGCGCCGCATGTGTTCCACTCGATAAAGACGACAATAACAGAATCGAGCTGGAGAGATTGACCCTTTAACGCATTGGCTTCTGGGTTCCGGATGCTGCGTATAAGTCAAATGCACAGGCAATCGAAGCTGCTTCGTTCGCGCCGCATGTGTTCCACTCGATAAAGACGACAATAACGAAATCGAGCTGGACAGATTGACCCTTTAACGCATTGGCTTCTGGGTTCCGGATGTTGCGCATAAGTCAAATGCACAGGCAATGGAAGCTGCTCGGTTCGCGCCGCATGTGTTCCACTCGATAAAGACGACAATAACCGAATCGAGCTGGAGAGATTGACCCTTTAACGCATTGGCTTCTGGGTTCCGGATGCTGCGTATAAGTCAAATGCACAGGCAATCGAAGCTGCTTCGTTCGCGCCGCATGTGTTCCACTCGATAAAGACGACAGTAACCAAATCGAGCTGGACAGATTGACCCTTTAGCGCATTGGATCCTGGGTTCCGGATTCTGCGTATAAGTCAAATGCACAGGCAATCGAAGCTGCTCGGTTCGCGCCGCATGTGTTCCACTCGATAAAGACGACAGTAACCAAATCGAGCTGGACAGATTGACCCCTTAGCGCATTGGCTCCTGGGTTCCGGATGCTGCGTATAAGTGAAATGCACAGGCAATCGAAGCTCCTCGGTTCGCGCCGCATGTGTACCACTCGATAAATACGACAATAACCAAACCGAGCTGGACAGATTGACCATTTAACGCATTGGCTTCTGGGTTCCGGATGCTGTGTAAAGTCAAATGCGCAGGCAATCGAAGCTGCTCGGTTCGCGCCGCACATGTTCCACTCGATAAAGACGACAATAACCAAATCGAGCTAGACAGTTTGACCCTTTAGCGCATTGGCTTCTGGGTTCCGGATGCTGCATATAAGTCAAATGCACAGGCACTCGAAGCTGCTCGGTTCGCGCCGCACGTGTTCCACTCAATAGAGATGACAATAACCAAATCGGGCTGGACAGATTTGACCCTTTATCGCATTGGCTTCTGGATTCCGGATGCTGCGTATAAGTCAAATGCACAGGCAATCGAAGCTGCTCGGTTCGGGCCGCAGGTGTTCCACTCGATAAAGACGACAATAACCAAATCGAGCTGGACAGATTGACCCTTTAGCGCATTGGCTTCTTGGTTCCGGATGCTGCGTATAGGTCAAATGCACAGGCAATCGAAGCTGCTCGGTTCGCGCCGCATGTGTTCCACTCGATAAAGACGACAATAACCAAATCGAGCTGGACAGATTGACCCTTTAGCGCATTGGCTTCTGAGTTCCGGATGCTGCGTATAATACAAATGCACAGGCAATCGAAGCTGCTCGGTTCGCGCCGCACGTGTTCCACTCGATAAAGACGACAATAACCAAATCGAGCTGGACAGATTGACCCTTTAGCGCATTGGCTTCTTGGTTCCGGATGCTGCGTATAAGTCAAATGCACAGGCAATCGAAGCTGCTCGGTTCGCGCCGCATGTGTTCCACTCGATAAAGACGACAATAACCAAATCGAGCTGGACAGATTGACCCTTTAGCGCATTGGCTTCTGAGTTCCGGATGCTGCGTATAATTCAAATGCACAGGCAATCGAAGCTGCTCGGTTCGCGCCGCACGTGTTCCACTCGATAAAGACGACAATAACCAAATCGAGCTGGACAGATTGACCCTTTAGCGCATTGGCTTCTTGGTTCCGGATGCTGCGTATAAGTCAAATGCACAGGCAATCGAAGCTACTTCGTTCGCGCCGCATGTGTTCCACTCGATAAAGACGACAGTAACCTAATCGAGCCGGACAGATTGACCCTTTAGCGCATTGGCTTCTGGGTTCCGGATGCTGCGTATAAGTCCAATGCACAGGCAATCGAAGCTGCTCGGTTCGCGCCGCACGTGTTCCACTCGATAAAGACGACAATAACCAAATCGAGCTGGACAGATTGACCCTTTAGCGCATTGGCTTCTTGGTTCCGGATGCTGCGTATAAGTCAAATGCACAGGCAATCGAAGCTGCTCGGTTCGCGCCGCACGTGTTCCACTCGATAGAGACGACAATAACCAAATCGAGCTGGACAGATTGACCCTTTAGCGCATTGGCTTCTGAGTTCCGGATGCTGCGTATAAGTCAAATGCACAGGCAATCGAAGCTGCTCGGTTCGCGCCGCATGTGTTCCACTCGATAAAGACGACAATAACCAAATCGAGCTGGACAGATTGACCCTTTAGCGCAATGGCTTCTGTGTTCCGGATGCTGCGTATAAGTCAAATGCACAGGCAATCCAAGCTGCTCGGTTCGCGCCGCACGTGTTCCACTCGATAAAGACGACAATAATCAAATCGTGCTAGACAGATTGACCCTTTAGCGCATTAGCGTCTGGGTTCCGGATGCTGCGTATAATTCAAATACACAGGCAATCGAAGCTGCTCAGTGCGCGCCGCACGTGTTCCACTCGATAAAGACGACAATAACCAAATCGAGCTGGACAGATTGACCCTTTAGCGCATTGGCTTATGGGTTCCGAATGGTGCGTATAAGTCAAATGCACAGGCAATGGAAGCTGCTCGGTTCGCGCCGCATGTGTTCCACTCGATAAAGACGACAATAACAGAATCGAGCTGGAGAGATTGACCCTTTAACGCATTGGCTTCTGGGTTCCGGATGCTGCGTATAAGTCAAATGCACAGGCAATCGAAGCTGCTTCGTTCGCGCCGCATGTGTTCCACTCGATAAAGACGACAGTAACCTATTCGAGCTGGACAGATTGACGCTTTAGCGCATTGGCTCTTGGGTTCCGGATGCTGTGTATAAGTCAAATGCACAGGCAATCGAAGGTACTCGGTTGGCGCCGCATGTGTTCCACTCGATAAAGACGACAGTAGCCAAATGGAGCTGGACAGATTGACACTTTAGCGCATTTGCTCCTGGGTTCCGGATGCTGCGTATAAGTCAAATGCACAGGCAATCGAAGCTGCTCGGTTCGCGCCGCATGTGTTCCACTCGATAAAGACGACAATAACGAAATCGAGCTGGACAGATTGACCCTTTAACGCATTGGCTTCTGGGTTCCGGATGTTGCGCATAAGTCAAATGCACAGGCAATGGAAGCTGCTCGGTTCGCGCCGCATGTGTTCCACTCGATAAAGACGACAATAACCGAATCGAGCTGGAGAGATTGACCCTTTAACGCATTGGCTTCTGGGTTCCGGATGCTGCGTATAAGTCAAATGCACAGGCAATCGAAGCTGCTTCGTTCGCGCCGCATGTGTTCCACTCGATAAAGACGACAGTAACCAAATCGAGCTGGACAGATTGACCCTTTAGCGCATTGGATCCTGGGTTCCGGATTCTGCGTATAAGTCAAATGCACAGGCAATCGAAGCTGCTCGGTTCGCGCCGCATGTGTTCCACTCGATAAAGACGACAGTAACCAAATCGAGCTGGACAGATTGACCCCTTAGCGCATTGGCTCCTGGGTTCCGGATGCTGCGTATAAGTGAAATGCACAGGCAATCGAAGCTCCTCGGTTCGCGCCGCATGTGTACCACTCGATAAATACGACAATAACCAAACCGAGCTGGACAGATTGACCATTTAACGCATTGGCTTCTGGGTTCCGGATGCTGTGTAAAGTCAAATGCACAGGCAATCGAAGCTGCTCTGTTCGCGCCGCACATGTTCCACTCGATAAAGACGACAATAACCAAATCGAGCTAGACAGTTTGACCCTTTAGCGCATTGGCTTCTGGGTTCCAGATGCTGCATATAAGTCAAATGCACAGGCACTCGAAGCTGCTCGGTTCGCGCCGCACGTGTTCCACTCAATAGAGATGACAATAACCAAATCGGGCTGGACAGATTTGACCCTTTATCGCATTGGCTTCTTGATTCCGGATGCTGCGTATAAGTCAAATGCACAGGCAATCGAAGCTGCTCGGTTCGGGCCGCAGGTGTTCCACTCGATAAAGACGACAATAACCAAATCGAGCTGGACAGATTGACCCTTTAGCGCATTGGCTTCTTGGTTCCGGATGCTGCGTATAGGTCAAATGCACAGGCAATCGAAGCTGCTCGGTTCGCGCCGCATGTGTTCCACTCGATAAAGACGACAATAACCAAATCGAGCTGGACAGATTGACCCTTTAGCGCATTGGCTTCTTGGTTCCGGATGCTGCGTATAAGTCAAATGCACAGGCAATCGAAGCTGCTCGGTTCGCGCCGCACGTGTTCCACTCGATAAAGACGACAATAACCAAATCGAGCTGGACAGATTGACCCTTTAGCGCATTGGCTTCTTGGTTCCGGATGCTGCGTATAAGTCAAATGCACAGGCAATCGAAGCTGCTCGGTTCGCGCCGCACGTGTTCCACTCGATAAAGACGACAATAACCAAATCGAGCTGGACAGATTGACCCTTTAGCGCATTGGCTTATGGGTTCCGAATGGTGCGTATAAGTCAAATGCACAGGCAATGGAAGCTACTTCGTTCGCGCCGCATGTGTTCCACTCGATAAAGACGACAGTAACCTAATCGAGCCGGACAGATTGACCCTTTAGCGCATTGGCTTCTTGGTTCCGGATGCTGCGTATAAGTCAAATGCACAGGCAATCGAAGCTGCTCGGTTCGCGCCGCATGTGTTCCACTCGATAAAGACGACAATAACCAAATCGAGCTGGACAGATTGACCCTTTAGCGCATTGGCTTCTTGGTTCCGGATGCTGCGTATAAGTCAAATGCACAGGCAATCGAAGCTGCTCGGTTCGCGCCGCACGTGTTCCACTCGATAAAGACGACAATAATCAAATCGAGCCGGACAGATTGACCCTTTAGCGCATTGGCTTCTTGGTTCCGGATGCTGCGTATAAGTCAAATGCACAGGCAATCGAAGCTGCTCGGTTCGGGCCGCAGGTGTTCCACTCGATAAAGACGACAATAACCAAATCGAGCTGGACAGATTGACCCTTTAGCGCATTGGCTTCTTGGTTCCGGATGCTGCGTATAGGTCAAATGCACAGGCAATCGAAGCTGCTCGGTTCGCGCCGCATGTGTTCCACTCGATAAAGACGACAATAACCAAATCGAGCTGGACAGATTGACCCTTTAGCGCATTGGCTTCTTGGTTCCGGATGCTGCGTATAAGTCAAATGCACAGGCAATCGAAGCTGCTCGGTTCGCGCCGCACGTGTTCCACTCGATAAAGACGACAATAACCAAATCGAGCTGGACAGATTGACCCTTTAGCGCATTGGCTTCTTGGTTCCGGATGCTGCGTATAAGTCAAATGCACAGGCAATCGAAGCTGCTCGGTTCGCGCCGCACGTGTTCCACTCGATAAAGACGACAATAACCAAATCGAGCTGGACAGATTGACCCTTTAGCGCATTGGCTTATGGGTTCCGAATGGTGCGTATAAGTCAAATGCACAGGCAATGGAAGCTACTTCGTTCGCGCCGCATGTGTTCCACTCGATAAAGACGACAGTAACCTAATCGAGCCGGACAGATTGACCCTTTAGCGCATTGGCTTCTTGGTTCCGGATGCTGCGTATAAGTCAAATGCACAGGCAATCGAAGCTGCTCGGTTCGCGCCGCATGTGTTCCACTCGATAAAGACGACAATAACCAAATCGAGCTGGACAGATTGACCCTTTAGCGCATTGGCTTCTTGGTTCCGGATGCTGCGTATAAGTCAAATGCACAGGCAATCGAAGCTGCTCGGTTCGCGCCGCACGTGTTCCACTCGATAAAGACGACAATAACCAAATCGAGCTGGACAGATTGACCCTTTAGCGCATTGGCTTATGGGTTCCGAATGGTGCGTATAAGTCAAATGCACAGGCAATGGAAGCTACTTCGTTCGCGCCGCATGTGTTCCACTCGATAAAGACGACAGTAACCTAATCGAGCCGGACAGATTGACCCTTTAGCGCATTGGCTTCTTGGTTCCGGATGCTGCGTATAAGTCAAATGCACAGGCAATCGAAGCTGCTCGGTTCGCGCCGCACGTGTTCCACTCGATAAAGACGACAATAACCAAATCGAGCCGGACAGATTGACCCTTTAGCGCATTGGCTTCTTGGTTCCGGATGCTGCGTATAAGTCAAATGCACAGGCAATCGAAGCTGCTCGGTTCGCGCCGCACGTGTTCCACTCGATAAAGACGACAATAACCAAATCGAGCTGGACAGATTGACCCTTTAGCGCATTGGCTTCTTGGTTCCGGATGCTGCGTATAAGTCAAATGCACAGGCAATCGAAGCTGCTCGGTTCGCGCCGCACGTGTTCCACTCGATAAAGACGACAATAACCAAATCGAGCTGGACAGATTGACCCTTTAGCGCATTGGCTTATGGGTTCCGAATGGTGCGTATAAGTCAAATGCACAGGCAATGGAAGCTACTTCGTTCGCGCCGCATGTGTTCCACTCGATAAAGACGACAGTAACCTAATCGAGCCGGACAGATTGACCCTTTAGCGCATTGGCTTCTTGGTTCCGGATGCTGCGTATAAGTCAAATGCACAGGCAATCGAAGCTGCTCGGTTCGCGCCGCACGTGTTCCACTCGATAAAGACGACAATAACCAAATCGAGCTGGACAGATTGACCCTTTAGCGCATTGGCTTATGGGTTCCGAATGGTGCGTATAAGTCAAATGCACAGGCAATGGAAGCTACTTCGTTCGCGCCGCATGTGTTCCACTCGATAAAGACGACAATAACCAAATCGAGCTGGACAGATTGACCCTTTGGCGCATTGGCTTATGGGTTCCGAATGGTGCGTATAGGTCAAATGCACAGGCAATCGAAGCTACTTCGTTCGCGCCGCATGTGTTCCACTCGATAAAGACGACAGTAACCTAATCGAGCCGGACAGATTGACCCTTTAGCGCATTGGCTTCTTGGTTCCGGATGCTGCGTATAAGTCAAATGCACAGGCAATCGAAGCTGCTCGGTTCGCGCCGCACGTGTTCCACTCGATAAAGACGACAATAACCAAATCGAGCCGGACAGATTGACCCTTTAGCGCATTGGCTTATGGGTTCCGAATGGTGCGTATAAGTCAAATGCACAGGCAATCGAAGCTACTTCGTTCGCGCCGCATGTGTTCCACTCGATAAAGACGACAGTAACCTAATCGAGCCGGACAGATTGACCCTTTAGCGCATTGGCTTCTTGGTTCCGGATGCTGCGTATAAGTCAAATGCACAGGCAATCGAAGCTGCTCGGTTCGCGCCGCACGTGTTCCACTCGATAAAGACGACAATAACCAAATCGAGCTGGACAGATTGACCCTTTAGCGCATTGGCTTATGGGTTCCGAATGGTGCGTATAAGTCAAATGCACAGGCAATGGAAGCTACTTCGTTCGCGCCGCATGTGTTCCACTCGATAAAGACGACAGTAACCTAATCGAGCCGGACAGATTGACCCTTTAGCGCATTGGCTTCTTGGTTCCGGATGCTGCGTATAAGTCAAATGCACAGGCAATCGAAGCTGCTCGGTTCGCGCCGCACGTGTTCCACTCGATAAAGACGACAATAACCAAATCGAGCTGGACAGATTGACCCTTTAGCGCATTGGCTTATGGGTTCCGAATGGTGCGTATAAGTCAAATGCACAGGCAATGGAAGCTACTTCGTTCGCGCCGCATGTGTTCCACTCGATAAAGACGACAGTAACCTAATCGAGCCGGACAGATTGACCCTTTAGCGCATTGGCTTCTTGGTTCCGGATGCTGCGTATAAGTCAAATGCACAGGCAATCGAAGCTGCTCGGTTCGCGCCGCACGTGTTCCACTCGATAAAGACGACAATAACCAAATCGAGCCGGACAGATTGACCCTTTAGCGCATTGGCTTATGGGTTCCGAATGGTGCGTATAAGTCAAATGCACAGGCAATGGAAGCTACTTCGTTCGCGCCGCATGTGTTCCACTCGATAAAGACGACAGTAACCTAATCGAGCCGGACAGATTGACCCTTTAGCGCATTGGCTTCTTGGTTCCGGATGCTGCGTATAAGTCAAATGCACAGGCAATCGAAGCTGCTCGGTTCGCGCCGCACGTGTTCCACTCGATAAAGACGACAATAACCAAATCGAGCTGGACAGATTGACCCTTTAGCGCATTGGCTTCTTGGTTCCGGATGCTGCGTATAAGTCAAATGCACAGGCAATCGAAGCTGCTCGGTTCGCGCCGCACGTGTTCCACTCGATAAAGACGACAATAATCAAATCGTGCTAGACAGATTGACCCTTTAGCGCATTAGCTTCTGGGTTCCGGATGCTGCGTATAATTCAAATGCACAGGCAATCGAAGCTGCTCAGTGCGCGCCGCACGTGTTCCACTCGATAAAGACGACAATAACCAAATCGAGCTGGACAGATTGACCCTTTAGCGCATTGGCTTATGGGTTCCGAATGGTGCGTATAAGTCAAATGCACAGGCAATGGAAGCTGCTCGGTTCGCGCCGCATGTGTTCCACTCGATAAAGACGACAATAACAGAATGGAGCTGGAGAGATTGACCCTTTAACGCATTGGCTTCTGGGTTCCGGATGTTGCGCATAAGTCAAATGCACAGGCAATGGAAGCTGCTCGGTTCGCGCCGCATGTGTTCCACTCGATAAAGACGACAATAACCGAATCGAGCTGGAGAGATTGACCCTTTAACGCATTGGCTTCTGGGTTCCGGATGCTGCGTATAAGTCAAATGCACAGGCAATCGAAGCTGCTTCGTTCGCGCCGCATGTGTTCCACTCAATAAAGACGACAGTAACCAAATCGAGCTGGACAGATTGACCCTTTAGCGCATTGGATCCTGGGTTCCGGATTCTGCGTATAAGTCAAATGCACAGGCAATCGAAGCTGCTCGGTTCGCGCCGCATGTGTTCCACTCGATAAAGACGACAGTAACCAAATCGAGCTGGACAGATTGACCCCTTAGCGCATTGGCTCCTGGGTTCCGGATGCTGCGTATAAGTGAAATGCACAGGCAATCGAAGCTCCTCGGTTCGCGCCGCATGTGTACCACTCGATAAATACGACAATAACCAAACCGAGCTGGACATATTGACCATTTAACGCATTGGCTTCTGGGTTCCGGATGCTGTGTAAAGTCAAATGCACAGGCAATCGAAGCTGCTCGGTTCACGCCGCACATGTTCCACTCGATAAAGACGACAATAACCAAATCGAGCTAGACAGTTTGACCCTTTAGCGCATTGGCTTCTGGGTTCCGGATGCTGCATATAAGTCAAATGCACAGGCACTCGAAGCTGCTCGGTTCGCGCCGCACGTGTTCCACTCAATAGAGATGATAATAACCAAATCGGGCTGGACAGATTTGACCCTTTATCGCATTGGCTTCTGGATTCCGGATGCTGCGTATAAGTCAAATGCACAGGCAATCGAAGCTGCTCGGTTCAGGCCGCAGGTGTTCCACTCGATAAAGACGACAATAACCAAATCGAGCTGGACAGATTGACCCTTTAGCGCATTGGCTTCTTGGTTCCGGATGCTGCGTATAGGTCAAATGCACAGGCAATCGAAGCTGCTCGGTTCGCGCCGCATGTGTTCCACTCGATAAAGACGACAATAACCAAATCGAGCTGGACAGATTGACCCTTTAGCGCATTGGCTTCTGAGTTCCGGATGCTGCGTATAATTCAAATGCACAGGCAATCGAAGCTGCTCGGTTCGCGCCGCACGTGTTCCACTCGATAAAGACGACAATAACCAAATCGAGCTGGACAGATTGACCCTTTAGCGCATTGGCTTCTTGGTTCCGGATGCTGCGTATAAGTCAAATGCACAGGCAATCGAAGCTGCTCGGTTCGCGCCGCACGTGTTCCACTCGATAAAGACGACAATAACCAAATCGAGCTAGACAGATTGACCCTTTAGCGCATTGGCTTCTTGGTTCCGGATGCTGCGTATAAGTCAAATGCACAGGCAATCGAAGCTGCTCGGTTCGCGCCGCACGTGTTCCACTCGATAAAGACGACAATAACCAAATCGAGCTGGACAGATTGACCCTTTAGCGCATTGGCTTCTTGGTTCCGGATGCTGCGTATAAGTCAAATGCACAGGCAATCGAAGCTGCTCGGTTCGCGCCGCACGTGTTCCACTCGATAAAGACGACAATAACCAAATCGAGCTGGACAGATTGACCCTTTAGCGCATTGGCTTCTTGGTTCCGGATGCTGCGTATAAGTCAAATGCACAGGCAATCGAAGCTGCTCGGTTCGCGCCGCACGTGTTCCACTCGATAAAGACGACAATAACCAAATCGAGCTGGACAGATTGACCCTTTAGCGCATTGGCTTCTTGGTTCCGGATGCTGCGTATAAGTCAAATGCACAGGCAATCGAAGCTGCTCGGTTCGCGCCGCACGTGTTCCACTCGATACAGACGACAATAACCAAATCGAGCTGGACAGATTGACCCTTTAGCGCATTGGCTTCTGAGTTCCGGATGCTGCGTATAAGTCAAATGCACAGGCAATCGAAGCTGCTCGGTTCGCGCCGCATGTGTTCCACTCGATAAAGACGACAATAACCAAATCGAGCTGGACAGATTGACCCTTTAGCGCAATGGCTTCTGTGTTCCGGATGCTGCGTATAAGTCAAATGCACAGGCAATCCAAGCTGCTCGGTTCGCGCCGCACGTGTTCCACTCGATAAAGACGACAATAATCAAATCGTGCTAGACAGATTGACCCTTTAGCGCATTAGCGTCTGGGTTCCGGATGCTGCGTATAATTCAAATGCACAGGCAATCGAAGCTGCTCAGTGCGCGCCGCACGTGTTCCACTCGATAAAGACGACAATAACCAAATCGAGCTGGACAGATTGACCCTTTAGCGCATTGGCTTATGGGTTCCGAATGGTGCGTATAAGTCAAATGCACAGGCAATGGAAGCTGCTCGGTTCGCGCCGCATGTGTTCCACTCGATAAAGACGACAATAACAGAATCGAGCTGGAGAGATTGACCCTTTAACGCATTGGCTTCTGGGTTCCGGATGCTGCGTATAAGTCAAATGCACAGGCAATCGAAGCTGCTTCGTTCGCGCCGCATGTGTTCCACTCGATAAAGACGACAGTAACCTATTCGAGCTGGACAGATTGACGCTTTAGCGCATTGGCTCTTGGGTTCCGGATGCTGTGTATAAGTCAAATGCACAGGCAATCGAAGGTGCTCGGTTGGCGCCGCAT